>NC_082719.1:73194062-73821099 GCF_030144855.1 Hypanus sabinus
TGCAAACTTTTTTTAGGAAAACTTCGTGCTTATATATGTACATCTTTAGAACATAGTCTGAAGTAAGCGTGCATCATACTGTTACAACTGGATTTTTACAAGCAGAAATTTATATTTGTTAGTAATATCAAACTGAGCTCATCTTAGTAGAGAGCCTGAAAATTCAGATACGTGTATCTGCGATACATGACAAGGCTCTGAAAGAAATGATCCAAATGCTCCAATAATGTCTAGCATTGCTTTACTTCAACACTATACTTTTATTCACACGAATCGCGAGTGGTGGGAATACATTTAACAATTCACACATAGTGGAAGACTTTCTTTTACCTGAACCTTCAGACCACTGTTGTACGACTTATGAAATAAACCGAAAAATCCAATTAATGTACAAGAGCAATGATTTTTTTTTAAAAAAGCCAGAGATAACAGTACAGTTACAGCTATAGTAACTAGTCAACTCCTTGCACCTGAATCCGATCCACGAAATGCAACAGCAATGAAGAAAACTTACTTTTGGGTGGATCTCCCATGTCTCCCATTTCTTGTTATTGTGCAAAAGTTTGTTTTTGTTTGCTTTTTTTCCCCTTGGATTTTGTATTTTTGTTTGGAGGAGTGGGGAGGCAGGGAGTCCTTGGTTATATCCACAGAGCAGGGCCGGTTAAGAGGAGTGCGGTCGCTGCTGCCAGACACTGGGGAAGGGATTGTGCACAGAGGCGGTGCGCGCTGTCCCGCCGCTCATGCTCACTGCTCCTTATCTTTCTCACACTCTGATTGCGCTTCCTCGAACCTCTCGCCATTGGTCTGACGTAGAGCGCGCCTGACGTCAGACGTACGCCATCTTCCACTTTCTACCCCCCTTCCCCCAGCACTCACCCCCCCCCCCCCCCACTACATTCAACTCTCTCTCCTGTTGGCCGATCTCCCCACCATGCGGTGATTGGTCTAGGGCTCGACCCGGGCAGCACCAGATGTTTGCATTGTCTTCCCGGGAGGCAGCGAGTGCGCGGGCGCCGGGTTTCAGCGCTGCAGCGGCTTCTCTCGAACCCCCCTGGGCCCGTCTGTTTCATTTGCTCCATTGCCCTGACTTATTTCTCCACCCCCCCCCCTCCTCCCCACCCGGCCCGACCACCATCTTCTACCGTTTCTTTTTTCTCTCTCCTCCTCTGAGGTCCGCCTCTAGCCGCGGATCTGCTTGCTGCACTTCCAGCCTTCCATTATTTGACCGTCCCAGTTCTGCTTGGCATTTGGCGATCGTCTCCTAGAGCTTAGCACCTGTATATGCATTTTGATGGTGGCATGAGCTTCTTTGAGCTTTGTCAGTTAGCGTTCATTATACCTCAAAGGTTCAGCTTCACTGTTAATACTTTGCAATTGCTTGAATTATAGAGTTTAACTTTCTCCCCGCACTCCCATAGGTAATTTGAATCCGAAATCATTTGCCTGATGAAAATCTTCCAGGATGCGGTTTTCAGCAGAACAGCCCATGGGATATGGACATTTTGTTTTACAAACACATGTTTCAGAAAATCGGGGTTGTAAGTAGGATCGTGGAATAAGTTACAATAAGGACGCAATCGGATTGTTTTTTTAATGCGTTATGTCTAGGTGTTTAGCGAAGTGCATGGCAAGGTCAGAGTGCTCCCAAGGAAACAGTCTTGCGGCAATAAACGCGATTCTGTTTCCACTGCAGACACGGTATAAACCGAAACAATAAAATGCAACTATAACTGTTTTCGATTGACTGTTTTACGACTTATATCTTTCTTGAATAAATAAATATGAGGGCAACATATGCATCTTGTTATACTCAGGGTTTCCATCAGACAAATTTATAGTGCAGCACTCAGCGTAGATAATCCATTGTCTTAGTTATTTTTCTGGAGAATGTTGCGGAGAGTGCTTCAGGACAGGAATGCGATGTACAAAATAAGAAACTGATAAATTCTGCTGAGTTGCACATCCGAAGTTTTCCAAGCTGTTTTTTTTTGGCGTCATGTGTAAGGTAGGTGCAGCATTAAGGTAAGAACTCTGGATCAGGCATCATACTTTTCTATGGTTTTATTTAAAGGCGAAATCTGGTTTGGTGAAAAGCAATAAAATAAATGGGAAAGTATTTTCCAAAAATAAGATTGCTTCCAAAATTATGGTGCATGTGCTTTATCGTTTAAACTCACTGCTGGGATACGCACAAAGCATCTTGATAAGAACACGTTTGATTGAAAGGACTCCTAGGGTATCATTGAGTCTGAATCCATGAATATATAATTTTATTGCTATGTACAATTTAACGATTCAGGGTTCGCGAAAAGACTTGGGATGGTGTTCGGTGCATTCACGAGAGAACCTTCTAATTTCCAAAATTTCCAGAGATTTTTAAAAAATCTCCTGAATTGACTATGATACGCCTAGAAATCTCTGAATTTGACCGCCCCAATTAAAGACATGGAAGGCGGAAGTAAAGCCAAAACGAATAGAAACGCTTTAACACTAACCGACAGCTGCTGTTCACTCTACGTTGTGATCAATTACGCAACCTCACTATGTGTGTGAGTTAAATCACCTATTTTCTGTATAGGGTTGATGCGCTGGCCAGTGCATTTTCTTTTATCAACAAGAATCACGAAAGTTTCTCCAGAATGTGAAGCTAATGTCACTCCTAACAACACTATTCCGTTGTGCATACTCTGTGCGCGTGCCCGCGCGCGCGCCCGTGCAATGTGTACATTGTAAAATTAGACCAGCCAGTCCATACGTGAGTAACGGAAAGACTGATAAAATCAACAAAAAGAGGGCAACTTCGCGGTAACTCTTCGGCTCTATGATGCGTGGATGCTGTCTTTAAACACTGAGCAAAAATCGCAGAGCTGAAAGTGGGGACAGACTACCGCATTGAATCATCAATTGTTCATTCGTGCATCTTCTGCCCAGTGCAATACAAACACTTCTAACGAGCTTTACATTTTTATACATTATCAAGAGTGCACATCTGACCAAATATAATTACCCTTCTTTTTAATATAAGCCAGCAATTTAGAAGTAACACACGTGGGTGGCACGGGCAGGAGACACCGGTGCGTGTTTTTTTTCGATATTTCAACTGTGCGTAAACCTAATACGTAATTACAAAGAATAATTGGGGATAATAGTCCTAAACTGACAAATAAGCACGTGGTTTAGCGGAAGCCCTATAGTGACAGACCGCAGCTCAGCGAGGAAGCAAAACAAAAGCATATAGCAGTTTGTCCGCTGTAACATTGCGGTAAATTGTCCGAAAAGCCTGCGCTTTTAGAGCCAAGGCATCCCTGTCCCAACGATCTACTTGTCAATTTCAGATCAGTTTGCTATTCAGAATCAACGAGCCAACCTGTAATTGCTACTCAGTTTGAATTAGAACGCAGAGAAGGGTCGGTGATAATTATATTCTAGCAAGTAAATTAGCTTGTTCTAAATTAGGAACAAGGTGGTTAGAGAGCACCAGCTAATGACAATTTTTAAACTTAGTTTCCTCTAGCTTTCGATTTTATTTAGTCAACACGTAGGATGAAGCTTTATATTTCGGACAGAAGCTCGTTTAAAGTATTACCATGCTTGGTGATTGTGTAAAAAAGAAACCGAGAATGTGCTTCATACTGGACCAAAAGTATTAGCCCTAAGTAACAGTACATACATTATACTGTATACACCTTTGCTTGGCGCTGTTTCCCAAAGCAACCATACGCCAGCAGTCATGAGGTGCTGCATTAAAGCCAAGCATTCCCAAATTTACAGATAGGCCAGAGAAAGTCCAAAAGCAACGGGATCCCGGAAATGGTCAGGCACAGGAGTTTATCGCCTAGAAGAAGATTCACTTGCAAAATTAATCAAACGAACAAGGAACACCTCTACATTCACCTTCTCAAACGAAGAATGGCCTATAATACTTACTGAATGCAGTATATGTATTAGCAACTTCATTCTGATGTTACTACCCTGAAGCACAATACTGCGACTAATTCTATAGTAAAAACATCCCACGTGTTTCCATTGATTGAAATGAACCCTAACTTCAGTAATAAAAAAAATAAGAGAAATTGCTTTCAGATTCCACCAGCAACGAATTTATTGTTCAACCTACAGTACTGGGTGACCGAAATTGCGGTAAAATTATGTTGTTCTTGGTTTCATTTCGGCAATCTCACATTGTGTTGTAGCTAACTTCCAATACGCTGCTTATATAATCCGTAGTACTCATGTCATTCAATTGAACAGAACAGTTCACGTGAAGAGGCAAACGATTTTAAGCAAGCAGTCTATGTTCCTGCTGATCTAAGCTTTTTTTTTGCATGTCAGAAATGCATGGTTTAATGGTCTTTTAGGGTGTATTATTTTATACGTAATCGAATGCAGACGTTTCCACAATTATTCACAGATATTCTAGCAGCGCATGCCAATTTGCGATGCCTATCATATCGCTGTTTGTTGCCTTTAGGATGGGAGGTGGTGGTAGGTAGAGGAAGGTCAGTCAATCCCCCCCCCCAAAAAAAAACAAATGATTAGCTTTAAAGCCACATTCTATAAAATGGAAAGCAACACACTCAAAATGCTGGAGGGATGGCACAGAAATCTAGCCATTCGTCTGATATCCATTTTTAGCAACCCCGCATAATTATTTGACAAACGTTCTGTTTTAGTATACAGGTTCCCCTTTCTGGATGGGTAATTGCACAAATTATACGCGAGCATGTGCGCCCGTCAGACAACGTACAAAAGAGACAATCAACACCAACCTTTTCACAGGACGTTTCAAATGCACAATTGCGTTTTAGATTAGCTCAGGTTTCGCGATATAGCGTGGGCATTTCATCTACTGATTAAATTAAGATATATTTTTAAATATTTGGAAAAAATGGGGGGGTTAGAGAGTAGTTTCATTTGGAGCACTGAAAAGAGACAATTGAAGCGCAAAATAAAAGCATTGAGGGGCCAATATAGTGTAAATGGAAAGGATCTACTCTCCTTAGAAAAATTATCCACAATCAGGAACATGGACTAAAATAAGTGCTAGGAAAAGAGGGGAGATGAGAATATATATTTTACCCAGAGGAGAAGAGGTGTCAGGAACTCGCGGCCTGAAGGGGTGCCCGTGGTAGACAGCATCGCAGCTTTTAAAAAATGTCTGGGACTGGTCTTCAAGATCAGTGATCTATGGGGTAACGGATCAACTGCTCGAAAGAAGGATTAGGCTGAGAAGCACCTTATTGATCGGGACGAATTGAAGGGGCCGAACAACCTCCTTCCATATAATAGTGAAATTGCTGAAACTCTATTCTACGAATATACCCAGAACAATATTATCATTATCCTCATTAAGACAGAATTTCAAAGACAGTTAATGTTCTTGGACGCGACAACCATGCTTACTCCCATTGGGGAACAGAACTTCCATGTGATATTTTTCCTCGTGTCCCAATTTGTTCAGCACGACGCTCATAAACTTCGCAAACATTTGAAGTGTAACTTAAGTTCTTCATCTAGAATCAGTAGGTTGCACAGATGACCGCATTGATACCAGAGCTATAAACATGATATTTCTAATATGTTAGAGTAATATGTCATAAGTTGTAAAAGTCCCGTTCGAAGTTCTTTTTCATTTCAAATAATCTTCACATTAAATTTATTCTGTCTACACAAAGATGCTGCTGACTGTATATTTTTTTCTTTTTGCAAATGTGTCTAAATTAAAATTAATTTGGCATATAGAAAACGAAGCGTTTTGCACATTGATCCAAAATCTGATAACTTGCTCCGAGCACGTATAAGTATCTATGTGGGTCGTCAATTTCAAACAATTATTACATTCACTTATTTCTCTGAAATACACGCAGCTGTGAATACGGTTCGTGTGAGGCATAACTAAGCGTATCTACGCGATGTGCATTGTTATTCAAGAGCTTAGTGGAAAATGGCGCGTTGAATATTTCCCCTTTTCCATCTTGTAAATCTGGCCAACCATTTCTCCCTTCGTGGTTGATGGCATTTTGCATTCCGAACAAAAAGGAACCGGGCGCTGTACTTCCTTGGAGCAAGCTCGCTTCACACTGCACTACGTTACTGTACGTTACTGCCTCTGTACAGTTTGGGGAGTGGAGTAAATACATCTAATTTTCTTTCTGTTCAATTAACTCAGTGCAGAATGCTGCAAACGGAAGATAATATATTCCCTGCCATTTAATGTCAAGGCACGATGTTTTGTGAAATGCAATTGTTTTGCCTATGTTTCGTACATGAAGTTTAGAAGAGGAAAATATATCAGAATCCAATAATGCCCCTGATGATCTATATACGCGGTGATACCTTCTAACTAGTTGGCTAGGAGTAATAATTGCTCTTAGACCTGCCTAAATATCAGTGGGCATGTTTAGCTGGGGTCGGAGTTGAAGGTGTAAGAGAGGAGTTAAAGTGTACAGTCCTTGAGGAACCCGGCGAGGTTCAAGGCTATCAAAATCAGACGCTAGAGCATTAAGGCCAGATTTATTCTCTCGGTTGCATTTTATTGGCCAAAAATAAACGTCCGTTTCACGGTTATAAAACCAGTATTGCTAATCTAGCTATTTTTAGGGCTGGGGTACGGGTTCATGGTGTCCCGTGGGCTCATGTGGGAAGGGTGCAGGCAATTTCTTTCCCAATCCTTGGAAGCCACAGGAACCGACGCGTGAAAAGCAAACTAAGTGATCAGTAACCTTCTACCACATGACATCAGAGGGTCAAATCGGCTTTGATTTTACGCTACGCAGAAGAGTTTTAACCGTTACCCTACCAATACTGAATGTTAGTCTATGTGTTTATGCAAATATAAGTGCACGCCTCACTGCCAATAAATTTCACCGCGATGTCCCATGATCCTGACGACTTACTAAAACGCTAATTAAAAGTGAATGTCTGCAATTTAATGCATTAGATTTTTTTTTGCAACAGTTTCCAATATCACCGTGGGGCAAAACACCGTTTACCATACTAATCCGACATGTATTAGTGTTAATGTAAATGTTAAACTTAGAAGTTATTGTAAAAAGAAACATAAACCACATTTCCACCAGTTTTTTGAATATATTAAACCTTATTAAAACGCATTTTAAGCTGCCAGTCTGTATGGGGATGGAGTACAACCAGCCTGCAATTTGTTAGAGTAAGTACATAACAGACACTGCTGCACAAGAGCCCCTGTGAGAGAACTTGAAACATATTCAACCTTTAGTTCTGCCTTAAGTACACAATTAGCCGTAATGGCTCGGCGAGTGATATTAACTGTATTCCGAAAAAAAAGTGAATTTATTTTAAAAATAGTCGAGTGGGAATAAGACTTGTCTCTGTCACTGCAGACTACGGGTACAGTTGACGATTCTTTAACATCGCTATTATAGTTTTAAGATTAAATGTATCCCTGTTCAAACAACCGTGTATTTTAATGCACTGAACCAAAGCCTGCAGGAGCTTGCTTTAAAGCAATCTATAAAACTAGTTCTGAAATACCTTTAAAATATGCTTTTACGAAGATTGCTTACGTAATCATTTAATTCCAGGCTGGTTTCTATTATATTCCACCGTATACACCAAGCCTATTCGAAGCCCATAGCACAATAAATCTTTTTAATTTTTGCTGCATTTGGAAGCCTGATGAATGAGGGAAGTTAACGTAAACTAAATTACAGCGGCAATACAGAAGAATTGTGCTGAGGTATGAATTCTTCTCCAGAGGAAAATGCACCAGAGAAATCAATCATCAAATTTATTGAATTCCCTAGAGTTTTCTTTATTCTCCAGAGGTGGGCGATCTTTAATCTCACGAACCTTGACTGCTGAATGTGTAGAACAAATGTACCATATTAGCACTAAATCTATTGAGAGGGCTCTACGCCGCCAACTGAAAGGCAGCACAGCCTGGAGCCTCAGTTTCAAGTCAACAAAATGCAATTCATTAGCACAACAACCTGCTTAAAGAGACAGTACATACCTCCCTTCAGCTGGCTGACCCGGCTACTTTATGCATCCAAGCCTGGCTGTCTTTCTTCGTACAACACACATATAAACGAAAATGTAGAACATACAGAGCAGTATTTCGCAACTTGCATATGTTTCTCCCAACAAACTAGAACAGAACAAAACTCTTATAAGCACCATATGTAAGTTTAATCTAATGGAGTCGATTTTTTAAAAATGAAGTTAACTTACTAGTAATTGAATTTATAACGTTTATATTTGTGTCCAGCATGAATCAACAGTGAATACTGGTCAGGCACTACCAAGAGAGAAGTCATAATTTATGAAATTGCCATTTTTAGTGTCGCATTTAACACGCTAAAATAAGATATATCGAAACATAGGAAACTAAACTTCAGAACGCTTGTAATATAAATTACATTGCATCTTTTCTCGAACGTTATTGCGATGAATAGTTGCAAAGCAGGCAATTCTGGGAGCTTTTTCTTAAGTGTATCAAACAATATTAACTGTATTTGGCATTTTATCGCATTACTATTAAGTGCATATGGAAGCAAATAAATACGCTGGAAGTGTAACTATTTTCGTGAATTACCGAAATGAATTAGTCACTAGTGATACTTCAAACTTATATATTCCAGTGCAGGGTTGTAGGAGAAAATGACGTTGCAGATGTATGGCCACTCAGATGGTTGCGTTGCGAAAAAATAAGTACACAATAGGGTAAACTTTGGTTAAATTCATTTATAGGGGGTAGCCATCCGATCAAGCAGAGTTGATATCGTGACTGTTGTATAGACACCAACACTTCAATTTAGGAAGCCATCTGAAATCACAATAGGCGTTTAACAAGCGAACTGAAGTTCTTTACAAAGTGGGAGAGCCAAGCTGAAGTACATTATGTTTTGTCTAGGTTTTACAAGTCATCCGACTTTGAGTATTGCCTGCGTGGGGAAGGTCGACCACGTGACGCTCAACCATCGAATATAAAGAAGACTAAATGTTACTATAGAAACCTAACAGTATTATTGAACACAGTACTACATGGATAGAACATTAATTATAGTTTATATATACGGTTGCAAAATAACCGTACTGTCAATTACTCAGATATTGAAAATTAACAAATTATACGGTGCATCGACTTATTTTGACGGAACCGCTAAAGTATTATTCTATAAATGTAACTTAAAAGGGGGCGCTGTACTTCAATGTATACAGTTCTGCAACTGCCAAATCTAAATTCCATGTGGTGCGACACATTTCTAATTCCAGATTTGGAATGCATTCTTCCCCATATTAAATTGAAATGATACTTAATGTCAATCTTTTTTGACGGTTTAAAGGTGGTATGTCCAACAATAAGTTCACTATGTGATCAGGTTTAGTCAAGGCAAAAAGATTTATCTCGGTTTTATTTTATTCTAGGTCTACTCTACTTAAATATTAATGCATTTTTCTTATTTCTTGTAATTGTCATTCTAAGACGTGTTTTAAGTGTCAGTATTAGGTGGGTGCGACAGGAGAACAGGGGCTTAATATTTCTAATATCAGGTTTTAAAGCCAATGATTTCCATTGTGTAGAGTTTATATTAGTATACTGTACAAGTCTCATATTTTAAAAGTAGAATGACATTTAATAACTGAAAGGTAAGTGAGCATCCTAAACAACCTCCTACGAAAGCGCATTCACAAAAATGTACGTAGACATATAATCTTTGCATTCATATTGTAAACATATAATTCATTTTTAACAAATTCTTGAGGATGGAGGTGAAGTTACTTGGCTTTCGTTTGTTGAAACTATTGAATCAAGGGCCCCAATGTGCGCGCGTTAAGTGACTTATTTCACATTGCGAGGGGAATGGACTCATTCACGTGGGGTTATAATAACCGGCAGGTAAGGGGACTAGTTCCATTTTATAATCAGAGGTGTAAATGCGACTTTTGTTAACTGTCTGCACGGCAGAATGGATGTTGACATAGGCCATCTTCAATGACTTCCCTATAAAATAATTTATTATTCTAAAATTATGAGCTCCCGGCCAAAAAGGGATAATATCGCTGGGTGATATGTTTCCACTCATATCAATATAACGATAATAAGACTTTGTTTAATTTTCCCCTTTGTTATATTTGTCACACAGTTAGTTGATGTATAAATGAGATACACCTAGATTATTTATAAGATCTTCCAGGACCCATTTGTAGGAAAGGCAGGCGGGACTTGGTGTTGGAATAAAATATTTTACCACGAGTAACGGTTACCTTAATACATGGTCACTGTTCCAATGTGTGGAACCGCATGTAAACCTTATTAGAGCAAATCGCTAAGAATGCACAGTTAGTTACATCGAGTAGTTCTGAGTAAGATCCAGATTCTTCCATGATTTTTATTTTGGCATTGGCCTGCCTACTTAGACGATCACTTGGAATCGAAGATCATTTGGTTTCACTTAAGCTGTGAGGAGTTCAAGATGCCACCGCATGCATGATTCTGACGTGGGATAAACGTACAGGAGTTGCCTAGTAAAGTGACACTGAGTGCATTTCTGTATGTTCATGGTCTGCTGTTGCTGTCGCCTGTCTGTCGTGCTGTGCGTTCAGAGATGCTCGTCTGTACACCACTGTTGTAAACGCGTGGTTATTTGAGTTAATGTCGCCTTCCTGTCAGCTCGAACCAAGCTGACCATTTTCCTTTGACTTTTTACATTTACAGACGTTTTCGCCCACAGAGCTACCGCTCACTGGATATCTCTTTGTGTTGTTTTTTTTTTGCGCACCACTCTCTATAAACTCTAGAGACTATTGTGTATGACAATCCCAGAGGGTAGCAGTTTCTGAGATACTCAAACCACCCCGCCTTGCACCAACAATCATTAGATCATATTCCTTCCCCATTCTGATGCTTGGTCTGAATAACATCCGAACCCCTTGACCATGTCAGCATGCTTTTACGCATTGAGTTGCTGCCACATGATTAACTGGTTAGATATTTACACCAGTGAGCAAGTGTTCAGCTGTACCTAATAAAGTGGCCACGGAGTGTACATATAACTTTCCCCAATTCGTCTCAGTACAGCAATGCAATTCATTAAATTGATCAATGAACTTCAGCAATTGTAAACAAAAAGGAGATTGATTTAAGAAGACAAACAAGAGAAAATCTGCAGATGCTGGAAATCCGAGCAATACACACAAAATGCAGGAGGAACTCAGCAGAACAGGCAGCATCTATGGAAAAGAGCACAGTCGACGTCTTGGGCCGAGACCCTTCATCAAGACTGGAAAGACAGGTGGGGAGTAGATTTCAAAGGTGAGGGAGGGGAGAGAGAAACACCGGGCGATGGGTGAAACCTTGGGCGGGGGGTTGGATGAAAAAAAGAGCTGGGTTGTTGATTGGTGAAAGAGATAGAAGGCCGTGGAAGAAAGGAAAAGAGGCGAGCACCAGAGGGAAGCGATGGGCGGGCAAGCGGGCAAGGAGATAAGGTGTGAGAGAATGGGAAATGGTGACGGGGAGGGGCTGGGAGCATTACCGGAAGTCTGAGAAATCCATGTTCTTGCCATCAAGTTGGAGGCTACCCAACCAGAATATAAGGTGCTGTTCCTCCAGCCGTGTGGCCTCATCACGACAGTGGAGGAGGCCATGGATGGATATATCGGAATGGGAATGGGAAGTGGAATTAAAATAGGTGGCCACTGGGAAATCCCGCTTGTCCTGTCGGGGGAGTGTAGATGCTCGGCGCAGCAGTCTTCCAATCTACGTCGGGTCTCACCGATATACAGGAGGCCACACCGGAAGCACCGAACACAGTACATGACCCCAACAGACTCACAGGTGAAGCTTCGCCTCACCTGGAAGGATTGCTTGGGGCCCTGAATGGTAGTGAGGGAGGAGGTTTAGGGACAGGTGTAGCATTTGTTCCGCTTGCACGGATAAGTGCCAGGAGGGAGATAAGTGGGGAGAGACGAATGGACAAGGGAGTCGCGAAGGGAGCGATCCCTGCGGAAAGAAGGAAGTGGGGTGGGGGGGGGGTGTGAGGAAGATGTGCTTGGTGGTGGGATCCCGTTGGAGGTGACGGAGGTTTCGAGAATTATGTGCTGGTCAAGGAGGCTGGCTGGGTGGTAGGTGAAGTCAAGAGGAACCCTATCCCTGGTAGGGTGGCGGGAAGATTGGGTAAGAGCAGATGTGCGGGAAATGTAATTTAAGAAGAATCGCAATTCCACTGTTTGGACATCTGTGACCAATTTACAAATAAACGTGTTTGACTTAATAAAATACGCGTTATTACATAGTACAGAAATAATTCCACAGCAATCGCTGGCATTGCGAGGCATCTTTCAATAATTTCAGAAACTATGGAGTAGCCGTTTATGAAAATCGAATGCCGTGAAATTAAATTCTTAGGAATAAAATAAAACTTTTTGCTAGACTCCAGGCAGAGAAATTTCAGGCAATTATATCTTTATATACAAAAATAGGTAAGAGCGTCTAAAGGTGAAGGGCTATGGTTTAACTCAAACGCATAGAAACGCTCTAGTCATCCAGATTCATTGCCATTTTAATCGTAGTAAGCTACCTTTCAGTCATTTAAAATATTCAAAAATGATACGTTTTACTATTAAATTAACATCTTGCCGATATACATTCTACTTTGGGCATCCTACAGAAATGTCTGCATAATAGAAGCTTTAAATCGACTGGGCCTAGCTCTGTGCCTCATCTACAGTATCTACATAGTATGTTGATACTATGAAAACACACAAAAATTGCTGGAGAAACTCAGCAGGTGAGTTAAAATCTATGGAGAGGAATAAAGAATCGACGTTTCGGGCCGCGACCATTGTTTCGGTCCTGATGAAGGGTCTCGACTCGAAACGTCGACAGTACATTTTCCTCCATTACTACAGCCTGGCCTGCTAAGTTCCTTTAGCATTTTGTGCGTGTTCACTCTGGACTTCCTGCATTTGCCAAATTTCTTGTGTTTTTTATATTGATATTACACGTTAATTTTCTGCGAAGAAGTCTGCTCCAGTTTGACAGGCAGTATTTATTACATGCAATCGACAAGGTGTGTGTCTTGAAAAGTGGAAACAACGGTAAGGAAAGTACACAAAATTAGAAGGCTAATCTAATGAACTCACTTAGTTCAAACTCACTTTGTGCGCGTTATCTCGATTCCACGGTCTGTATCGTATGGTAAATGCCCACTATCTTGTAACTTGACTCCCACTGACGCAGCCCTGCACCGTAAGCACTGGATTTTTTAAGAATCACAAGACGGCTGATTACATAATGATACATAACTTAAATAATAACTAAAACCACAAGATCTTATCCTGCACAAGGTGTAAATAATGCAAATACGCAAAAGTGAAATCAAGGGTATGAGAAACAAGGTTCCCTGTCGGAGTGCGGAGACGAACTCAGACTGATTGCTTTCAAACCGTGCTTTAATTGTTTTTAATTATTTGTTAGTTTTCCCCCTTTTTATTTACTCTTCAAAAATAATCCTTAAATTATTGAACTGAATATTTTTAAATAATTTATCAGATATATTTAAAAGATGACGAGCTGCCGCGGGTTGACATGAGCGTTCTGACACATGACCTCAAGGCAGGCGACCTTGGCAAGTCGCAGTTCACTGCCCGCTCGACCTATGAGGATATCTCGGAGGCTCAGTGAACCTGTAGTCCAGTACTCCATATCCAGGAATCAGTAAGAGGGAGAGTACCAGACTGTGGGTTGTGAACATCCGGCCAACCTCCCCAAAGCGTGCCCTCGGTTAGACATCAGGTTCCCAAATGCACCACTCGAGAGCTCGGCCGCTCGGTCACCGCCTGCCGCGTCTACGGAGAAATCAGCTGTCCTCGGATTGGCAGTATAGCTCTCAAGACCGTAGTGAAAACCTGTCATGCTTCACCCAAAGCAACTGTGGAAGAAGGTTCCCATGTCTGAAGTCAATTGCTGACCCCACTCCTCGTGAAGTTGTATACAACTTGGTGAACACACATAATATTCTGGAGGAACAAAGCAGGCCGGGCAGCACCTATGGATCATGTCTGAGGAAGGGTTTAGGCCCTAAACGGCTTTGTGCTTTTTCCCCCCATAGATGCTGCCTGGCCTGCTGAGTTCCTCCAGTATTTTGTGTGTGTTGCTTGGATTTCCAGCATCTGCAGATTTTCTCTTGTTTACAGCTTGGGGAAATTAGTTTTGAAATCTTGCAGTATAATAGCTGAGAAACAAAATAAAATTGAGAGAATGCATCCAAAAATGTTGCTAGCCTTTAAAGTTTCTATTATATGGACAGGTTTCATAATTACACTAGAAAAAAATCTGCAAAATTATAACAAATAAACGTGGCACATATTGTGGTGAGTAAGATTGAAATGGGAAATCAAGGAGTGCTTATTCAAATTAATGTTAAGAGTAGGAATGCAACTTATGCCAGTTTGCTTTTCTCATTAGTGGAAACAACTCTGTTGGCTGAAATGTTTCACCATTGTAATATGTAAAGAACAAATGGAATAGTTGCAAAAATATATCATTATTCTGTAGCCAGGCAGAAGTACTATTCCAGTGTAAAAAGAGCTTTACTCCAGTGTGCAAAGGTGGAATTGGCCAGGAGGAGAGTATAATAATATTCTGGTGCCTTTGCAAGGAGACCTGTTTACAACTCAAATACTGAAGGGTCTGGTGACAATTATACTGAATATTGTGTCTAAACTATTTCCTATTAGTTCTGAAAATTAGCTATGCTCTTGCAGAAGACTGTCAAAGATATCAGGAACCATGAGAGCAGGTGGGGTTAGCCTGCAGGCTTCAGGCCAGCCAAAAGGTATAACTCTGTCTGTTTCTGCCCTCACCAATGCAGTGCCAGTGGTAATCCACTCTGATGATCTTATACGTTTTAGACTGATGTGCCATGAATCTATGAAGACTAATTGATGAACATTAGAGAGGAATCACTATGTTTAAAGTCAAAGAAATGTATACATATACATCCTGAAATTCTTTTTCATCATAAACATCCACAAAAACAGAGAAGTGCCCCAAATAATGAATGACAGTTAAATACTAGAACCCCAAAGCCCCCCAGCTGCCCCCACCCACACACAAGCAGCAGCAAGGCAATGACCCCACCCACTCCCGCACCAGCAAAAAAGCATCGGCACCCTCTACTGAGAATTCAATGGTTCAGCAAAGCATCAATAAAGACGCAGTACCACAAAAGTTATTCATTCACCTGGTATTCAACATACCACAGGCTCTCTCTCTCTCCCTAATAAGGGAAAAAGTGTTGTCCCCATTTCACAGTAAGACAGGAGACATAACAAACAAGTTACTGATTTATGGTGGTAAAAGTCTGCTGCGTCACTTTTTCCATCTCTGAGCTCAGAGAGCTCAGGTCTCTGGACACACATCCAGCAGCCAAATCACTGCTCCTGATGTTCCATGACCTCCCGCGATGCCTCAGTCAGGGGCACCGGCCTTGAATCAGCTCGGCTCCAGAGCCACAAAAATCTGGCACCCTGAAGTCATGCTAGTCTTCCAGGCAGTGTCCTTGGAATATATCAAAAGGCAGCTGGTCATGAGACCCTGAGAGTGAGTCCCATTCTTGCAAAGAAGCAAAGTTGGAGTGTAACTCCAGGTCAGGATCTTAAAAAAAACCTTGAAAAGGATGAAAAAAAGATATTAGAGATAGAAGTAGAGCTGTTCCCAAAGATGCAAGCAAAGGAGTCGCCGTTTAGCGCCATCAGTCACCATGTAGAATATTCTTCCATGTTTTTATGGAACAATAACAGGAAAATAAAATAAGCAGCTCTTTGGCATAGAAAAGGCTCTGTCTAACTTGTGTTGTTATGTCGGATATTCTAGTCATATCATCTCAGCCTTTCAGCAAGTACTTCTGTTACCTCCTCCTTCATGTACCTTTCCTGGTTTTCCTTTAAAAATACCCAATTCATACAGAGTGTCTCCATAAATTTCTTTGAAGGCAATGACGTATTTTTGTGATATAGTAACACACATCAGCTCCACAAAATGAATGATTTTGGGTTGAGTGAAAAATAAAACAATTAACAAAATTTCACACCCAAACCCAAGACATATGATAGAAAGTATTGCAGTCAATTGATCGTTCATGGCAGAAGTGTGAAATTATATCACTATACTAATTGTTTGTTGGCCTGTCCTACAATAGAATTAAGGCTCTTAAACAACAGACACTGCTTGGTGATATGACAAGTGTTGAAATGCAGCCAGCTACCACTTCTGTTTGCAGAGTATGGGTTGAAGGCTCTATACAAAGTGAGGTGCCTGTTTGGGGCTTATCCTCCTCTTATTTATGTTTCTTTCATGTAACTGTTCAGCTAGTTATACTTCAGCATCTAATCGTGTGTGTCTGAAGGCTATTCCATCAATATCATGATCTGAGACTTCTTTAGCAGACTTCTCGCATCAGCTTGCTTGTCAGAAATCTAGCACTTAAGCTACCCTTACTCAGTTAGTGGCTTTAGTATATAGGAAATAGGATGTTTAGGCAGATTAATGCATGACTGAGGAGCTGGTGCAGGAGACAGGCTTTCAGAGTTCTGGATTATCGGAATCTCTTATGGGGAAGATATGATTTGCACTGAAGGGATGGGTGACACTTGAACCCCAGGAGGACCAATATCTTTGAGGACTAGTTTGCTAGAACTGTTGGGGAGTGTTTAAACTAATTTGGCAGGGGGTTGAGAAATGAGTGATAGGGCTGAGGATGGGGCAGTTGGTATACAGGCAGAGGCAGTATATGGTGAGACTATTGGGAAGGATAGGCAGATGATAGAACAAAATTACAGCCAGTGAAATGAGTTGCAGTGTAATAAGGTGAGACAATTCAAAAAGGTGGTGAAAACAGGACTGAAGGCGTTATATTTGAATGCACACAGTATACAAAATAAAGTAGATGATCTTGTAGTGCAGTTAGAGATTGGCAGGTATGTTTTTGTGGGTATCACTGAGATGTGGCTGAACAAAGATTACAGTTGGGAGCTTAGCATCCAAGGATCCACTTTGTATTGAAAGGACAGACAGGATTGGAAGATGTAGAATCATTGTGGGTAGAGTTAAGGAACTGCAAGGGTGAAAAGACCTGATGGAAGTTAGGCAAAGGCCACCAAACAGTAGCCAGGATTTGAGCTACAAATTACAACGGCAGATAGAAAATGCATGTCAAAAGGGCAAAGTTATGATGGTCATGGAGATTTCAATATTCAGGCAGATTGGGAAAATCAGGTTGCGACTGATTTTGGATCCCAAGAGAAAATGTGTTTTAGAACGCCCATGGGATGGCTTTTTTGAACAGCTGGTGGTTGAGCCCACTAGGGGATCAGCTATTATGGATTGGATGTTGTGTAATGAATCAGTTTTGACTAAGGAGCTTAAGGTAAATGACAAACATGAAAAAATCTGCAGATGCTGGAAATCCAAAGCAACACACACACACACACACGCACACACACACACACACACACACACACACACACAATGTTCCAGGAACTCAGCAACTCAGGCAGCTTCAATTAAAAAGACTGAGCAATCAACATTTCGGGTTGAGACCCCTCTTCAGGACTGGAAAGGAAGGGGTATGATGCCCACTGGGAGAAAGAAAAGAGGCTAGCTAGAGGGTGATGGGTGAAGCCAGGTGAGTGAGAAAGGCCAAGGCAGGAGAAGAAAGAATCTGATAGGAGAGGAGAGTGGGCAACAGGAGAAGGGGAAGGAGGCGAGTCCCAGGGGGAAGTAATAGGCAGGTGAGAAGAAGCGAAAGGTCTGAGTAGGGAAAAGAGGAAGTGGCAGAGGGCTGGAAATCTGTTCACCAGAAGGAGAGATCACTTTTCATGCCATCAGATTGGAGGGTACCCAGACAAACTACTCCTCCACCCTGAGGGTGGCCTCATCTTGACACAAGAGAAGGCCATGGATCGACTCATTGGAATGGGAATTGAAATGTTTGTCTAACAGAAAGTCTTGCTTCTGGCGGATGCCTGGAGTTGCTCGACAAAGTGGTCTGCCAATTTTCGATGGGTGTCACCAGTGTGGAGGAGGCTGCATCGGAGGCACTGGACACAATAGACAATCTCAGCAGATTCACAGGTGAAGTGTTGGAGGTGCTGGAAGAACTGTTTGGGGCACCAAATACAGGTAATGGAGGAGGTGAATGAGAAGTGCAGCATGAAAGAACAATGGAAGGAGCAATCCCTGTGGAAAGTGGGTGTGGGGGGAATAAACATTCGTTTAGTGGTAGGATCCCTTTGGAGATGGCGGGTGGTGTGTAGGATAATGTGTTGGATGTGGAGGCTGATTGCGTTCTAGGTAAGGACAAGAGGTACTCTCTCACAATAGTGGCAATGGGAAGTTGGGGTGAGTACAGATATATGGGAAATAGAGGAGATGTGGGTGAGGACAGCATCAATAGTAGAGGGAGGGAAACCAAGTTCTTTGAAGAAGGAGGTCCTGAAATGGCAAACCACATCCTGGGAACAGATGCGTTGGAGGCAAGAAAACTGAGTAAAGGGCATTTTTATAGGATATAGGGTGGGAAGAAGTATCATCAAGATCACCATGGGAGTTATTAGGTTTATAAATGATGTCGGTGGATAGAGAGATCAGGAAAGTGGAGGAAGGTGTCAGAGATGGACCAAGTAATGGGCAGTGTGGAAGTTAGAGGTAAAGTTGATAAAATTGACGAGCTCAGCATTGGTGCATGAAGCAGTGCCAATGGAGTCTTCAATGTAGTGGAGGAAGAGTTGGGGAATATAACCAGGGAAGGCTTTGAACACAGCTGACGAAGAGGCTGGCATAGCTTGGGTCCATGCGAGTGCCCATGGCTACCTCTGGGGTATGGAGAAAGCGGGAGGAGCCAAAGGAAAAATTGCTCAGGATGAGGACCATTTCTGCCAGACAGAGGAGGGTGGTGGGTGAGGAGGATTGATTGGTCCTTTTTGAGGGTTTTGAGGACTTCCTGATAGGGGATAGAAGTGTGTAGGGACTGAACATCCATTGTGAAGATCAGTCAGAGCCAGAGAATTGAAAAATACTGAGAAAATTGAGGGCATGAGAAGTGTCGTGGATGTAAGTGGAAGGGAAGTGAACCAAGGAGGAATAGAATGGATTTGAGATATGAGGAGTTCACCAGGGCAGGAGCACTTTCTTCAAACCCGAGGGGTACCCATGGGCACTTGCATGGGTGCAAGCTATGCCTGACTCTTTGTCAGCTAGGTAGGACAGTCTATGCCTGAAGCCTTCCCCAGTTATGCTCCCCAAATCTTCTTCTGCTACAATAGGCCTTACCCAGACAGTCCATTTTGTGGATCTTGGTATGGAGGTAGAAGTGAGCACTGCAATGTAAGCAAACTATGAGCTCACCAGAGTGGATGAGGTCAGAGACAGTTTTCTGATGGCATGGAGTGCGATTTTCCTCAAGGGGGAGGCATGAGGAGGTGTCAGAGAGTTGCCACCTGGCATCAACAAGTTAGAGGTCAGCGCCCACACTAAAACAGCACCCAGTCAGCAAGGTTGGGATTGGTGTAGAGAGAGTGGAGGGTAATGCATTCAGAAGGGGTCTGGTTGGAGAAGGAGGGTTGAAGTCAAGATGGTTGATGTCACATTGGCAATTAGAGATGAAAACATCCAGACTTGACAGAGAACTAGAGTGGGATGTCCAGGAAGAGAAGAAGGGTGATCATAACAGGATAGAATTCACCCTGTAATTTGAAAGGCAGAAAGTAAAGTCAGATGTTTCAGTATTACAGTGGAGTAAAAGGAATTGCAGACACATGAGAGAGGAGCTGACCAGAAGAGGACACTGGCAGGGAAGACAGCAGGGCAATAATAGCTGGTGTTTCTGGGAGCAATTCGGAAGATGCAGGATAGACAGATCCCAAAGAAGAATTATTCGAATGGCAGGATTTTGTGGCTGACACAGGAAGTCAAAGTCAACATAAAAACAAAAGAGAGGGCATATAATAGAGCAAAAATTAGTAGGAAGATAGAGATTTGCAAAACTTTTAAGAGCCAACAGAAGGCGACTAAAAAACGCCATAAAGGTGTGTGGGGGGGGGGGGCAACATTTGAAATATGAAGGTAAATTAGCCAACAATATCAAAAAGGATAGCAAATGTTTCTTCAGGTATATAAAGCATGAAAGAGAGGTGTGAGTCGATATTGTACCACTAGAAAATTATGCTGGAGATGTAGCAAAGGTGGGTAAGGGAATGGTAAAATAAGTATTTTGCATCACTCTTCACTGTGGAAGAACCTAACAGTATGCCAGTGCCAGGGGGCAGAAGTGAGTGTAGTTGCTATTACCCACATATTAAAAAATTAAAAGCAAGTCTGGCATGCCAGTTTCTCAACTTGCAAGATGAAGCCACAACCCTTTGGAGCAACTTGTTATGTGAAACATATCAAGACTTTAACCAGACAACTGTTAGACGAACAGTGAGAAATGTGCTCGTGGCCATACATGTTGTCAGGTTGCATGACCTTTTCAGAAGGGCACAGAGTAAAAGCTTCGTGGATTGTTTTGCAGGAAACAGATGGGAATAATTGTTTTTGAACTTCTCCTCAGTTCTGCCATATCTTTTCACATTAGCAACCAAGTCTTTGGGTTTTACGAAGAGCAAACTCCTTGTTAGTTTCCTCATACTAAGCATTTCAGATTCCTCTTATGTTGAAAGTGTGGTCTAAGGTTTTAACCAAAGCAATTGACATTTCCTTCATCACTTATAGTGACACATAAAGGTCATAAATATCCATGTACACTTTCCAGAATTCAGCACTGGTGAGAAATGATGGCGATCTTTAACCTTTGCATCCTAGTTCATGTAAAATTCTGGTTTAATTCACCCCCTCTATTGCTAGTAGGCACATTGGTGTCAATATTATCACCCATCATATACAAAAGAATGAGAGAAAGTTTAGGTTCTTTCTCCACATTTCCTGCTTTGTCTAAATGCCCCAATAATAATCCAGATGAGGATAAGTGTGCAGGTAGTGCTCCATGAGTTTCACATGCAGTTGCACAGGGTGATGTACAGTACGCAGTGTTCTGGTCAGTCTCACCTGAACGTGGTGGGACTTAATGACACTTTAATGAAGTGTGAACAGCTACATGAATTGCCTGAAATAGCTATGCTAGTTAATATGGAGCAAGTGACGCCTTTGTAATTGAAACTATGGTAATAAATAAAGAGGTCCACTTGCTCAATTGCCCGAGGCAGTTGGGATAAATAACAGAATACATTGTAGGAACTGCAATCCCTCAGTTTTCAACTTTTGTTTTTGTAGGTCAATGTATTTCGTTGGGAGCCCTTGAACGAAAACCTTCAAAAAAAATAGAATCTTTCTGACCTATCTGACAAACCCAGCACCTGTCGGCCATGGAGTATCTGTTCCACTGGGCTCAAGCATCTCTGACTGTATGTTGTGCTTTCAGCACCATTGGACCTTAGGTGGCTCAATAATATATGGAGGCATTGAATCTGTAATTCCCCACCTTGTCTTTGACAATCAGACAAAAGCAGGAGTTTGCCAGGAGCAAAAGCTACAACTAATTTTCAACATTCTTAACTAAATACTTAGAAATACTGTTAAATTGAGGCAAATATTTAATAAAACAGCAAAACACATAAAGCAATGATAAATAAAAGCCCTCCTTACATCTGCCTCTTAAACCTATCCTACAATCCCCATAGAAACCTCTGTCTATTATATCCTAATATTAAACACTGTTGAAAAATTATGGGCAGGTACATCATCAATTAACGTGAAAGTCCATTGGATAGGAACTATTCCAAAGTTTGACCCTTAAGCCTGTCAGCACTATAATTGTCTTTTTCACATACCAAGAAAATGTTGTATTGCTATTAATCCCAAAAAACAAACAAGGATTTAATCTAGTAGTGTAACAGGTGTGCTTTGCTTCTACAGTGATTTCATTCAGTTGCTTCAGCAATGCTTTTGGGAATTTTACTTCAAACATCCACTGAGAGCTCATTGAGAATGACTGATTATAGGTTGACTTCATCACTTGTCAATTCATTTAAATTCAAGTAAACCGTAGCCATGAAGTTGCATGAAGATCATCCAAGCCCCCACCAAGTCCACTGATACCATTTGGGAAGGAATGAAATCTCCCATCATTAACCAATTTAGTCTATGCAGACCCCACACTCGATAGATGGTCAACTGTGCTCAGCAATGAATTTCAACCCACTCAGTTAGGGCCTAATTTAGGATGGTTAATAAATGCTGCCTTTACCTGTAATGTGCACATCCTCTTGATAAATAAAAATGAAAATGAAGAGCATTATGATGAAAATTATTTGTCTGTCACCCTCGCTTTATATCCCTTCTTCAATTCTTCTCATTATTGGTGCTGAATCTGGTCGCCCACACTGAGGCAAAGCTCTGGAGGTAGACACACTAGGGGAGGGATTCCATAGGCCTTGTGCAGTAACTATGTCAATCACTGGGAGGTCAGTATTCGGAGTGAGCTGCCAGAGGCAGGGTCATTGATAACATTTAAAGGGTAATTGAAGGGGTACATTGATAGAGAAGGTTCACTGGAAGATGGGCCAAATACAAAACAATGGAACTAACTTAGATGGGAACCTTGGGTAGCATAAACCTAATGGGCTGAAGGGTCTCCTTCTGTACTGTATGGCTCAGTGACTATGTGCCCTGGAGTGTATCTGAATTAAAAACATTAGTAATATGTTGCATTAGAGAAGATAATCTTACAAAGTTAAATCTTGTGACATAGGGGAAAGCAGAGCTTTGCTTCCTGTGAGCTCAATGATTTCTATGCTTGCTTTAATCACCAGAACAGGGAGAAACCATAGTGCACCTGCACATCTCCCAAAATTCCTATTGTCTCGGTAACTGAAGATGACGTGCTGTCTGCCTTCAAGAGAGTGAATCCAAAGTAGGCACCCAATCCAGACAGAGTACCTGGATAAGTACTGAAGACCTATGCTGACCAGCTGGCAGGTGTATTCAGGTGTGTGGTACTCACCTGCCTCAAGCAGACTTCAAACATACTGGTGCCCAAGAAGAGTGCGTTAAATTACTATTGCCCAAAGGCACTTACATCCATAGTGATGGTGTTTTCAGAGGCTGGTGTTGAAGCATATCAGCTCCATTCTGAGTAGTGATGGATCTGCTCCAATTCACCTACTGAAGCAACAGGTCTAGAGCAGACGCCATCTTGTTGGCTCTTCACACAACCCTAGAACATTTGGATAGCAAAGATGCATATATCAGATGCTCTTGATTACAGCTTAGCATTTATCGCCATCATCCCCTCAAAACTAATCAGTAAACTCCAAGACCTGGGTCTCAATATCCCCTTGTTAAATTGGATCCTGGATTTCCTTACTTGTAGACTCCAGTCAGTTTGAATTACCAAAAACATCTTATCCACAATCTCCATCAGCACAGGAGCACTGCAGGGTTATATACATAGCCCCCTGCTCTACTCACTTTATACCGATGACTGTGTGGCTAAGTACAGTTTCAATGCTGTATACAACTTTGCAGATAACATTACTGTGTGTGCCATATCAAAAGTGGTGATGAATTAACATACTAGAGGGAGATGGAATATTTTACTGAGTGGTGTAATAACAACAACCTCTCACTCAATGTCAACAAGACCAAGGAACTGATTATAGACTTCAAGAGAGGGAGATCAATGACCCATGAGCTACTAATTATCAAAGGATTAGAGATGGAGAGGGTCAGTAACTTTACATTTCTGGGTGGGGTGTCACGATCTCAGAGGACTTGTCCTATGCCCATCATATAAATATAATTGCAAAGAAAGCACGATAGTGTCTCTACTTCCTCAGGAGTCTGTGGAAATTTGAGATGTCATCAAAACACTTGGCAAATTTCTATAGATATGTGGTGGAAAGGGGACTGATTGGCTGCATTTTGGCCTGGTATGGGAACACCAATGTCTCTTAGCAGAAATTCCTACAGTTACATACCCCGTGGGTATATTGTGACTGTCACATGACCATGATGTAATTGAGTCTCTGCTGAGCATGATGTAATGGCCTTGTGATGGTGGAGTGATGTAATTTTCCCGCCAGTGAGAGGTCATGTGATGGCCTGTTTCAACAGGTATAAAAGGGGAAAGCCTTGCTGTGATGCAGGTCAGTTGGTTGTTTAATTCATCTGTGACCCCGCTATGCTGTGTATTCATCTCATGACACAGTTTTGTTTTAAAGTGGAGTTTTACTTTCTATCTTAAGTCCCAAAGGTTGCTGCCAGCAGTCTCGCCAAACGCTGCCAGTTTAGTCCATTCGGAGAGTGAAGATTTACCGAAGTACGGAAAACTAGAAGGATCGAGTAAAGTTGGTGTCATTGGCAGCAATACAGGATCGACCTAACTTAATCTTCGTTCAAGGAATTACTAACCTGCATCCGAGATAGCTCCTGCATTGTGAAAGCAGAAAGAGCTGGACGCAGAATTTTGCCAAGGAAAGGTCAGTGCCTTTAAGCCATTTTACTTCCTTCGTCGTAAATCCTTCGGGCACGGCGTATTTCGGCTAGGATCAGCAGTAACGTCACGTCGTTGTGGAAGGGAATAGTGCTGACTTCAGGCAAAGTGGTGACGCTGCCAAAATTCCTGCAGAAGTAGTTGAGGAATAAGTTCTGATTGGACTTACAAACAGAAGGGTGTTTGGAGGTGAGGTCTAGTTTGGAGTATTATGTGCAGATCTGGTCACCTTCCTACAGGAAAGAATTAAACAAGGCTGAAGGAGTGCAGAGAAAATTTACAAGCATGATGCTGGGTCTGGAGGACCTGAGTAGAAGGAAAGATTGATTAGGTTAGGACTATGTTCTTTAAAACTTAGAAGATTGAGAGTAGAGAGGAGATTTGGTAGATGTATACAAAATTATGAGGGGTATAGATAGGGTAAATGGAAGAATGCTTTTCCACCCATGTTGGGTAGGACTACAACCAGAGGCCATGGCTCCTCTGTTGAGATCGTTAAGAGCACCAGATTTCTTGGTGTTCTGCTGATGGAAGATCTTACCTGTTTGCTCAATACCAGCTCCATAGCCAAGAAAGCCCAGCAGCGTCTCTACTTTCTGAGAAGGTTAAGGAAAGTCCATCTCCCATTCCCCCATCCTCATCACATTCTACAGGGGTTGTATTGAGAGCATCCTGAGCAGCTGCATCAATGCCTGGTTGGAGAATTGTACCGACTTGGATCGCAAGACTCTGCAGCAAATTGTGAAGTCAGCTGAGAAGATCATGGGGGTCTCTCTTCCCACCATTAAAGACATTTACACCACACGCTGCATCCGCAAAGCAAACAGCATTATGAAGGACCACACACACCCCTCACACAAACTCTTCTCCCTCCTGCCGTCTGGCAAAAGTCACCGAAGCATTCAGGCTGTCACGACAAGACTGTGCAACAGTTTCTTCCCCCAAGTTTCCTCAATACCCAGAGGCTAGACTGACATCTATATCATTTAGTATTATATTGAAATTTGTCCTCTACTGTGCCTATTGTCTTGTTTGTCTATTTATTTATTTATTTATTTATTTATTTATTTATTTATTTATTTATTCATTCATTCATTCATTCATTCATTCATTCATTCATTCATTCATTCATTATTGAACTGCCCTGCACTGTTTTGTGCACTTTATGTAGTCCTGTGTAGGTCTGTAGTCTAGTATAGTTTTTGTGTTGTTTTATGTAGTCTAGTGTAACCTTGTGCTATCTCACATAGTCTAGTGTAGTTTTGTGTTGTTTCATGTAGCACCATGGTCCTGGAGGAACATTGTTTCATTTTTACTGTGTAATGTACCAGCAGTTTATGGTCAAAATGACAATAAAAAACAACTTGACTTGACTTGACCTGAAAAGAAAGAAGTTTAAGGGGAATATGTGGTGAAATTTCTGCACTCAGATTGTCATTAGTGTGTGAAATGAGCTGCCAGCACAAGTGGTCTATATGAGTTTGATTTCAATGTTTAAGAAAGGTAAGTTTGGATAGGTACGTGGATAGAAGGGATATGAAAGGCTATGATCCCAGTGCAGGTCATTGGGAGTAGGCAGATTAAATGATTTTTGGCATGGATTAGAATGGCTGAAGGGACTGTTTGTATGCTGTACTTTTCTATGACACTATGCCTTTAAGCAAAGCCAGGGAAAGCCTGATGTGTACTAATTCATCAAGAGCGGCAATTCATGCATGAACAAAACTGAATGGAATAGTTTCCAGTCATACTGCTGGATGTTTCTTCTCATATCCAAGCTTCTCTGTGCATTAGAGTACCAGGCACACAAAAAAACCCACAGACTTCATGTAACTCAAAGAATATCTCTGATTTCCTTTTCCCATCTGGGTGGAACAGAAAAGTTGGGTACTGTATGGCCAGTTTCTAGGCATGAGATAATACATTCAGCCTGTTGAAGGCATATCTTGTAATTTTTAAAATCTCATTTTGGATTTCCACATTATTGAGCTTTTGTGACTTGTGGCCTACTGTGATTTGCAATAGAAGTTTGAAGAAACTCAATATTACATACAGAGATCAGCATGAGGGTGGTAGGCTGCCAAACATACCAGGAACATACCTTTTTGTATACACCTGAAATTGTGCATCAATATACACAGGGAGAGGTAGGAATCTTTCACTTGGTAGATGAATTTGATGAGCCATCTTCTGAAGTCTGTTACATTAACAGTATCTCAATGTGATTACAATGGAAGGTGGCTATTATTATACTGAAAGGATTTTAAGAAGCATCCCTTATGTATATTTATCCAGAATCAGCTGCAAAAAAACCCATCACAGTAATGTTGATTGTCACTTTGATATTGGCTGCTATTCCTCATCCTGCTCTGCTGTTGCATTTTCAGTTCAAAGTATATTTTCCCCTCAGGCCATCCTTACCAATGTACAGAGATCTCACACAGAGTTTCTTCCTGCAAAGTTGTGAAAGTCACTTTGTGGCTCCACTTGATCTTTTAGCATCGTATCACACTGTATCACCTTTGTAGTAATGAGCATTCTATGAGGAGTACCTGGGAGAAACAACATTGAGAAACTTGAAACATTTGAAGACATGTTAAAGCAGACAAGGCACAGGGCAGAGATTTCAGCAAGTTTAAAACTCTGAAACTGTGAACCAAAGTATGATCACTTTCAGTTGTGGGAATGAGGAGAAAGGTCTTACTTACTTTTTAACCTTTGTTGGACATTTAAGAGTGCGGTGAGCTCAATTTTAGCAATGCTACCACTGCTCAAGTATGTGAGGAGCAAGTGGATGAGACATGAGAGAATAGGACTAATCGAGTGTGACAGTGGGTGGAAAAGTGTGTACGGAACTGGAGGAGATAGTAGAAATACATCATGAATACTTTCTTTCAGTATGCACTACAGGAAAGGATCTTGGCAATTGTAGGGATGACTTACAGTGGATTAAAAAGCTCGAGCATGTAGACATTAAGAAAGACGATGTGCTGGAGCTTTAGGAAAGCATCAAGTTGGATAAGTCTCCAGGACCAAATGAGATGTACCCCAGGCTACTGTGGGAGGTGAGAGAGGAGATTGCTGAGTCTCTGGCAATGATCTTTGCATCATCAATAGGGACAAAGAGAGATTCCAGAGGATTGGAGGGTTGCAGATGTTGTTCCCTTATTCAAGAAAGGGAGTTGAGATAGCCCAGGAAATTATAGACCAGTGAGACTTACTTCAGTTAAGTTGATGGAGAAGATCCTGAGAGGCAGGATTTATGAACATTTGGAGAGGCATATATGATTAGGATTAGTCAGCATGGCTTTGTTAAAGGCTCGTCATGCCTTACGAGCCTGATTGATTTTTTTGAGGATGCGACTAAACTCATTGATGAATGTAAAGCTGTAGATGTAGTGTACACGGATTTCAGCAAGGCATTTGATAAAGTACCCCATTATTAAGAAAGTAAAGAAGCATGGGATCTAAGGAGATCTTGCTTTGTGGATCCAGAATTGGCAAATGACTGGTTGTAGATGGGTCATATTCTGCAGAGAGGCCAGTGACCAGTGGTGTGCCTCAGCAATATGTTCTGGGACCTCTTCTCTTTGTGGTTTTTATAAATGACCTGGATGAGAAGTAGAGGGATGGGTTAGTAAATTTGCTGATAACACAAAGGTTGGTGGTGTTGTGGATAGTGTGGAGGGATGACAGCAGAACATTGATAGGATGCAAAACTAGGCTGAGTTTAACTAGGCTGACAGATGGAGTTTAACCCAGATAAGTGTGAGTGGTTCATTTTGGTAGGTCAAATATGATGGCAGAATATAGTATTAACTGTAAGACTCTTGACAGTGTGAAGGACAGAAGGGGGTCCATGTCCATAGGACACACAAAGCTGCTGCGCAGGTTGACCTTGTGGTTAAGAAGACGTAGGTGCATTGGCCTTCATGAGCTGTGGGATTGAGTTCAATAGCTGAGAAGTAATGTTACAGCTATATAGGACCCTGGTCAGACCCGACTTGGAGCACTGTGCTCAGTTCTGATCACCTCACTACAGGAAGGATGTGGAAACTATAGGAAGGGTGCAGAGGAGATTTACAAGGATGTTGCCTAGATTGGGGAGCATGTCTTATGAGAATAGTTTGAGTGAACTTGGCCTTTTCTCCTTGGAGCGATAGAGGATGAAAGGTGACCTTATAGAAGTGTATAAGATGATGAGAGACATTGATCGTGTGGATAGTCAGAGGCTTTTTCCCAGGACTGAAATGGCTGCCAGAAGAGGGCACAATTTTAAGGTGCTTCAGAATAGGTACAGAGGAGGTGTCAGGGATAAGTTTTTTTACACAGAGAGTGATGAGAGCTGGAATGGGCTGCCGGCAATGGTGGTGGAGCCAAATATGATAGGGTCTTTTGGACAGGTACATGGAGCTCAGAAAAATAGAGGGCTATGGGTAATCCTCAAGCAAGTACATGTCTGGCACAGTATTGTGCTATAGGTTTTCTATGTTTCGAATCATCATAGCATGCCAATTGACTACTCCTGCCTCTTGACTTCAGCCCTAATTCAAACATGCAGACAAATTTTGCACCCAAGTTTTACATCTGAGAAACAGAATTCCTTTTTTTTAACTTACCATGGACCTATCATCCAGCAGTGGCATCAGTGGGGTGTAGGGCAAAGGTCAAAAACCTTTGACCTGTCACTTGAAAGTCACTTGCACTTCCTGATTCAATAGCTCTCACTTCAAGTTAGTGCAACATACACTTGTGATGTATTTATATATAAGCTTGAGATGAGTATCATACTCTCTGCTCTTTTGTTCTGATAGAGGAGCCATCTCAAGTAAATGGATAACAGTTATAAAATGAGAAGGAAGAAATTGCCACAGTAATTTTCATGCTATTATATATAGACAATAGAAAGAAATTCAGAAAATAATGTATAAAATAAAATTTAGAAAATATAAAGGTACTCACAGTGATGTGGAGACATGACAAAGGACATCTGTGGATGTTGGGCTAGCAAATGCTATGGATAAGGACCAGCAAGGGTGATGGCTGGTGGCCCCCCCATTTGTTAAGTCCCCCAGTCAGCGATTCCTGGGATCAACTGTTCATGCTAGCAGGAAGCACAAGGGTTGATGACTCCCTAGTTATGTGAGTTGCACATCCAGAGCTTGAGGCCTGGAGTTCAGGATTTCGCCTTTGGCTATTCATGGGGCTGATATCGAAGTTAAATCACGAAGGTTGGTCAGAAGTCTGGAAGTCAAAGTCTGATGGCAGAAGTCCTGAGTTTATGTGTCTATGATTCCACTGGGGAAGTTGGAGGTTTGTTGTCTGAAAGTCCACTAGAGGCGCCTTCCTGGGGTAGGAGGAGTGTGTATGTGTGTGTGTGTGTGTGTGTGTGTGTGTATGTGTGTGTGTGTGTGTGTGTGTGTGTGTGTGTGTGTGTGTGTGTGTGTGTGTGTGTGTGTGTGTGTATGTATGCGGGCAGGAAGGAGGTAAGGATCTTGTTTTGCTGTTGTTGTTTTGTTCCTTGTTGTGTTCTGTGTAGGTATGCCATGTTGGTGTCAAAATGTGTGACAACACTCGTGGGCTGCCCCCCGCACACCCTTAAGTTGTGTTGGTTGTTTTTGCAAATGGCACATTTCACTGTATGCTTTGAGGCGTACATGATAAATAAATTAAACTGAACTTAAATCTGAATCATACTTGCAGAATGTAAATATGCCAAAGAGTAAACAGATATTTAGCTTTGATACCATCATTTTAAGTTGATAATATTAACAAAATTCATAACATCTATTTTAAGGTTATGTTTTTCCTGTGCAGACTGAGGTTGTTCTATTTGACATTTAGTATCTGAGAGCCTTCTATTGGAATGGAATGTTACCTGAGCACTTTGTTTTTGAGCTCCATACACAGATTTCTGGTTGCTCTTAAGTAATACTATTGTCAGAAAACTACAGTGATATATAATATACATATAAAATATATTATGTCTGAATATAATACCACTTTGTTACCTCTGTGAAAATATGAAGGAGGCTGGAAATGCTGACAATCACTTACAGTCATTTTCAGAATTTACTAAATACAGCTGTATCGAGGTCAGAGGACAATAGTGTTCAGTACAGTTACACCTTTACATGATTCACTTAAGACGATTAAGAAAGCACTTTAGCTAGTCACTTTCAAGATATTGTCTCCAGGGTATTGTTCTATTACATCTTTGGACCACAGCCTTCAATACGTCTATCCACAATATAGTCATAAAACTGTTTTCAGTGGTGGTTTCAGTAGCGTAGATGGCTGAGATAATATTTGCCAAACTGAATTATGCCTAAGGCACTCATAGAACTCTGAGAGTATGATTTATATGTTTTTGCTGCCAGAGTTTGACTCCTGAGATGATGGTGCATGGCTGTAAGTTGACCTCCAGACCCATAACTAGTAGCCTGTTGTATTACATTTTAAAGAATTTTTATTGTATATGGCAATCAAAGCCCGTGTATAAAAGATGTTCTGAAGATAATATTAGAACATAGAACATGGAAAAATACAGCACAATACAGGCCTTTTGTAAACACTCTCTTGAAGCAGGTCATTTGCTACTTGTTAAATTGAGCATCATAATTTTTTGTGTACATGTGCTGGAAACTTATAGGATCAGCAGTTGCTGACAAAGTTCTCACGTTGCACAAATTTGATACCTGCCCTGACAGTGTGAACCTGGTGTGATAAATCTGCATTTAGCAGCAGGTCCAAACCAGTTGTCTTTCCAAACCCACCACAAGATGTTCCTCTTCAATGTGGACTTTCCCAAGTTAACAGTGGACTTATTAAGAGCTGAAGAAGAGATGATCTTAAATATTTCCACCTAATTCGGAAACCTGTGATAAAATTCCAATGTTGATGTGTATGAAGAATGTTCCCTCGGGCTCTGATCAGAAGGAGAAGAAGAAGGCTGATTTGTGAAGAATGTATTACCATTGGAGATCAAGAAGGAAGTGTTGAAAGTACTCCTACCAGGATTGCCTATCATTCATGATTAATAGAGGAATTACACTGTATCTCCACCTTGCAAAGGAGCACTGAATTCAAGAGATTCTCCAAAGAAGTGGTCACTGACGATTGGACCCTGTACTGGCAGAAATCAAACCTCAGTGCCAAGACTGGACGTAACAGGAGGCATGTTTATTTCTCCCTTTGCTGGATAGAGACCGGCGCACAATAAGAGTATGCGGACCAGCAAAGATAGTCTGTTTACCAATGATTCAGGGAGTGAGAGGTCATAATTGTTTCTTTTTTTTAATAGCTATTCACAGCTTACTCTTCTTGATTAATAATGAAAAAGACTTCAGTTACTACTTGTCAAAGCATTTTGGAGGGCAGTCATCACAGCTACTCAGCAGACCGTATGGCTTGTGCCAGATCTGAGGTCTTGACCTTTAGCTACCTTATTCCTCACTCAACCAGAGGATGTGCTAAAACACTTGAAGAGGGTGGTGAATTTCCCCAACTATGTCTACCAATAATGAGACTTGGCTTTTGAGATATGAGAAGAGGTCTATGTTTACTAGGACTTAACATGAACCTTTATTGCTAGACGTCAGTGTATTCAACAGGAACAGGAGCAAGGGTATCTTTTGCAGAAATTACCCATACTCATGTGTTCTTCAGTAAAACCATCAACAATGGCTGGGAATTTGGCCTCTGAGTGCACAGATACAAGTCACATTTGCCCATTGAAGCTTAATTAACAATCAGTTTTTGTAGAAGTTTGTTAATATTTCAGTCGTAATGCCGAATCTTTGAAAACTTCCTAGAAAGAAGAGGCACTGCTTTGGCCTCTTTGTAATGACACATATGTGCCGGAACCAGGACAGATCCACTGATGTGATAACACTGAAGAATTTAAAGTTGCTGACAGTCTCCAACGCTGATTCCTGATGAGGTCTGGCTCATGGTATTTGGTTTCCTCCACTTCTGGTCGATAATCTGCCCTTTGATTTTGCTGACTTTGTGTGAGAGTTTGTTATGACACCATTCAGGCAGATTTTCAATCTCCTTCCTATATGCTGATTTGCCAACATCTTTGATTTGGTCAGTGGTAGTGGTGTCATCAGCAAACTTAAATATGGCATGGAGCAATGTTCCCTCTAAGGTGTGTACATGTACTCTCGCATACATCTTTTGCTTCCATCGCACATTGTATGCAAAAGGTTGTCACCCTCTACCTCATTGGCATGTTAAGTATACAGTGTTTCACAATTGTACACAATCACATTTCCTTTTCCAGTTTTCTGATGTGAACAGTGTTGACAACATGGAGTTTGTGATGATCTGTCTGCAAATTTTAGAACTGACTTACTCATACCATCTTTAATGAAGAAATTAGTGATTCATTATGTCGAATTCCAAAGAAGCAAAGGGTGTGAAGTGCAAACGAAAAGCCTGTTCATTTAAGGCAGAATGGCTTAATGAAACAGAAGAACAGTACTAATGAACAGCTGAAACTGCTACACCAAAATCTCATGAGGGCAGGAACATGCAGTTGGAAGAAATATTTATGTACAATACAGGAACTGGTATTAACTGCGTGTATTGTCGCAATGCAAAAGTTGCTGGCGAATTTGCAAGTGGAATGGAGTGATATTTGAAAACTTGACTTCTTAAAGCATCATTTAGGAAGCAAATCACATATGATGGTGTGCAAAAGATCCATCGAGAAATCCTTCATTACCCACGATAGGGCTACTACATTAGTTTTGTGAGAGTGCAGATGAATGAGTGCGAAAACTATCAAACCCAGATATCAAAGTTCTGATTGACTAAAATTCAGTGCCCACATGCTGTTGGCTCTGGGCTAAAAATTGCACAGCAGAAGACTTTTGCACACTGGTCATTCCAGGTTAGAGGGGACATTGCATTGGACTTGTAGTTGGAACCTCTCAGCCATAAGTATAAAGCAAGTAGAACAGGAGGCTAAGCACAAAGGTTTGTGGTGCACCTGTGCTGCTGGTGATTGTGGAGGAGATGTTATTGCCAATCCTAATAAGGAAATAAGGAAATAAGGGAATTAAATAAGGAAATTATTAATTCCTTAATAATAAGGAAATTAAGGATTCAATTGCACAAGGAGGTATTGAGCCTTGGTCATGGAGCTTATTGATTATTTTTGAGGGGATTGAACACCATACTATAGTCATTGAAGAGCACCCTGATGTATGTAGCTTCACTCTCCACATGTTCCAGGATTGGGTGAAGAGCCAATAAAGTGACATCTGCTGTTGACCTGTTGACTGGATGCAAGTTGATCCTCAGGCAGGAGATGATAGGTTTCATCACCAACCTCTCAAAGCACTTCATCACAGTGGATGTACGTGCTAGTGGATGATAGTCACTGAGGCAGATTACCATGTTCTTCTTGAGCACCTGAATAATTGAAGCCTGCTTGAAGCAGGTGGGTACTTCAGACTGCCGAAGCAAGAAATTGAAGACCTCAGTGAAAACTCCAGCCAGTTGATTAACACAGGTCTTCAGTACTCAGCCAAACATGCCATCTGGGCCAAATGAACACAATGTGTTCACTTTCCTGAAGGATGCTATCACATCAGCCACAGACACAGACAGGATCATCAGCGGCTGTGGGAGTTTGTGAAGGTCCGTTCTAAGCTCATCTCGGAGCAAAACCTTGTTTTCACATACAGTATAGTATGTCACTTGGTTTTACTTTGTAGGAGGCGGTAGCATTCAAACCCTGCCATAGCTGTCGAGAATCCTTCTGTGATTCAAATTTAGTCTGGAAATGCCACTTCACTTGTGCAATGACTTTCCAGAGGTCATAGTTAGACCTCCTGTGTTTTACTAGGTAACCAGAAGTGAATGCCGTTAATCTGGTCCTCAGCAGATTGTGGAACTCTTGTTCATCCAAGGATTCTAGTTGGGTATGACTCTGAATGATTTTGTGTGGACACATTCATCCACAACTAACTTATAAAGTCTGTGATAACTGTGGTGTATTTGTCCAGATCCTCTGTTGAGTCCTTGAAAATGGCCCAACTGACTTTTAATAATCCTGTAGCCACTCCTTTGCCTCCTGCAGCTACCTCTTTGTTGTTGCTTTCTCTGGAGTCTTGCCCAGTAGGATGAATGCAGGTAGGGGGGGGACACCCAGAAGACCAGATTTCCCAAAATACAGTCTAGGGAAGGGATGTTAGGCACTCCTAATCATAGTGCAATAGTAGTCAAGTGTGTTGACAATCTGGTGTTGCAGGTAAGCCCCAGCAATGTCTTGAAAGGTATTAGGGAAGGCTGTTTCTTATTTTCAAATATAATGCTTGCTTAACATCCACCCTTGGTGGTATGTAAACTGCAGTCATGATCATGGAGAACACGGTTGCTAAGTAGAACGGACATCAGTTGATTATTAGATGATCAGATCGGGAGAACAAGGGTGCGACAAGACTGCTACGCCTGAGCACCAAGAAGAGTTTATCATGAAACACATCTAGCCTACTTCAAATTACCAGTTTGATGTATCTGGTGGATCACAAAGTACTTTGATCTGACCATCATATCCAACGTGTCCATTGTGAGCCATGTCTCCATGAAACAGAGAATGTAGCAATCCCTCATTGATACAGCAATCTTGTCCTTAGGACCTCTATCTTGTTCTTTAGTGACTGTACATTTACTAACGTGATGCTGTGTAGAGGAAGTTTTACACCGTTTTAGTCTGGCATGGAATGCACTCTTCCAGCCATACATTAAAGGTGCCACACCTGCATTGCTGGGATCAAATCTGCTGAATCCTTCAGATCATTAAATTGCTAGTTTGGCTAGACCAGCGGTTCCCAAAATGAGCAACATCTCCTCCCCTGGAGGTGTTGGGAATTTCTAAAGGGGTGATAAAGATAAACAGGGTGGTGGGGTGGTGTTTGGTAGCCAGCAGGGCAGCTGGGGTATTTTAGGGTTAATTTAAGAAATGAATTGCTTGTTTTAAGCATTTGATTACAACAATCACATAATCACCTCACCTGTTTCTCAACCATTGTTTTAAAAGACTTCAGTCAAAGCATGTTACAGTTGTTGAAGAGCAATGGGACATGTTTGTATTCCTGTAAATTGGGTATGGCATTCAAGGTGGTCAGCTTCATAATCTGCCCTTTCAAATGGGCTTGACCATATTTCTCCAGCCCACAGCTCGACTGAGATACTGCTACCCCACTTTATGTACCTTCAGGCAGAGCTTTGCCTGAGCTATAATGACATCATAACTTTCCCTTTATCAATCGCTGTACTTGAGATTGGATTTAAACAACTGGTGATTGACTTTTGTCATTAATCCATAACAAAAATGGCAAAACAGACCAAATGAAAAAGAAGTGTACACTGTACAGCATGGAGTATCTGAATTTAAAAATTATACCACCACCAACCAACCAACAGCAGCCATTGTTTCTCTTGTGTGAAATTTTTTTTTTCAAGTGAGGCAATGAAACCATCCAGGCTCCTTTGAAGAGAATACACTCTGAAGAACTTTTTCCACCAGCAGTAAGAGAGGTTCTGAGTATGGTATTGCATAAGTCGACAGACCAAATAATTAAAACGATTCCACTCCGCAACATATCTGTTCAAAGATGAATAGATGAAATTTCTGAGAATGTTGAGAACACAGTCTGCAACATACTTAAGCCAACAGAATTTGCTCTGCATTTGGATAAGTCATCTTTGCCAGGATCAACTGTTTGCTTCTTGGTTATGTTCACTTCACAAAAGATGAAAACATGGTTCAAGAGTTGTTATTTGTGTATGGTGTAGGCCTCCGCTAGTCTCGTGAGGCAATGGATTTGCGCCTTGGAAAGTTTCCAGGGTGCAAGCCTGGGCAAGGTTGTATGGAAGACCAGCAGTTGCCCAAGCTGCAAGTTTCCCTTTTCCTTGGTACTAGTGTCGTTGCAGAGCAATGTGTGGTTAAATGCCTTGCTCAAGGACACACACACAGTCTCAGCCAAGGCTCGAACTAGCGACCTTCAGATCACTAGACGAATGCCTTAACCACTTGGCCACATGCCAACGTATTGTTATTTACAAGGGGACTCAAAACAGTTAAGAAGAGGGAGTCAATAGTTTGGCTTCTTGAGCAATTTTTCAACCAGAAGGACATTTTGCTCACCAACATACTTGCTTGTGCAATAGATGGGAAACCATCTGTGGGGTGATTATTTTCTTGAACAAAGCTGTAGCTAACATAATTTTCATTCATTGTGTAATTCATAGACACCATCTTCTCACAAAAAAACCTAAGTGATAGGCTACACAAATCAATAAATACTGTTATCACAGTGGTAAATAAAATCAGGTCACAAAATTTCTATTCTTGACTATTTTGAGAGCTTTGATGAAGAGTTTGAATGCTTGCTGTTGCAAACAGAAGTCGGATGGCACTCAAAGGGATACTGTATGAGACACTTTAATGCATTTTTTGAAATTTTCATAAAATTCTTGAAGATTCAACTGATTCATTCAGTAATCAACTCAAGAATATTAAATATGACATTGCTTATTTTTTAAGAATTATTTGCAATGTTTAGTGAAATCAGTCATCAACTGCAACAAAATTATATGAATCTTATCAAAGTCAAATCTGTTATTTCCATATTTCTGTCCAAGTTAACCCTATTTAAATGCAACATTAACTGATGTGACCTTTTCCAATTTTGGAGCCACACTGAGTTGGAAGAGAAAGAAGACTAGATGATTATATTGTGTCCAACTGGGTGAGCAGCAAAAAGACATGTAAGAGAGATTTCACGATCTTCCCTTGATATAAATTTCTGATTGGGTAATAAATCCATTCCTGAACACTTGTAATGAAGAATTAACAGGCAGGATGGAGGTTGAACTGATCTTGCTCCAAAATAACTTTGAGCTGAAGCTGAGGTTCAAAAAAAATCATATCAAGAGTTTTGGGTGCAGAAAGACATCTCTGAACACTATCCTGTACTGTGGAAAATGGCCAAGATGTTCCTTACTACCTTTCCAGCATACAGTGTATTTAGTAGGGCATAGTTTCGGTAAACTCACCCAACTTCTTTCAAAGTAATGAAACAGAATGCAAATAACTACATGTGGGGATCTGAGATTCCTTCTGAGTGACATTCAGCCTGATGTTGAGAAGCTGGTATCACTGCACCAAGATCTTCCATCTCACTGATTGGTGAAAAAGCAATGAAGTAGTTAATAGTTGGACTACTAATATACACTCTAAATGTGTTGACGTATTTTACTATAATTAAATAAAGAAATAATTTTATTTGTAGCTCTAAGTAGATTTGACTAATATCTGCAATTATTTGTCAGTGCTTTAAATTTACAGTCACTATTTTCTTGCACTGTGCATCACAAATCAAAATTCTTAATGATTTTTCATGTAATGGCCAGAAAGGGAGAGTGGGTACTGGGGAAATAGTCTGGGAGCCAAGGGGACAATAATTTTGGGAACCACTAGTTAAGATGGTTCAAAAAAAACATTACTTAAAGGGAAATTGTATGCTGCAGATTGCAGCAATAGTAGTTCATAAAAAGTATATCTAGAAGTTTCATGAGCTGCGGGTAGAATGTTGCTATGCATCACCAGGGCCATCTTGGATTGTAACTGTGATCCAATAGTTTACTTATAAGGAGAAATCATAGGTTATTGACCAAATAATTTAAAAAGTTACAGGGCAATTTGATTGAATTTTTTATTAAATTTTTCATAGAGAACTGTAAGGCTAGACAGAGTGAATCTGCTTCCTTTGTTTGGGAAATCTGTCATTAGCAATTATGTTGTAAAAATTAGAAATGTGCATTTCTAGAATGGCTAGGGAATATCAATGAACAGAGAGTCGTTAAAATCTCATAATCCATACTGGATAGGTTTGAGATGTAGCTTCTTGTTCTGATATTTTAATCCTGATTATGCCTGTAGCTCTGTTCTAGTTCTTAAGCCTATGTTCAATATAAGCCTCAGTTGTGTTGCTCCAGTTATTCTGACATGACACAGGACAATTTTTATTTGTTGATTTTGGGCACTTATTCTTAGTGCATTTGACTCTGTTTAGCAACCATAGAATTGTTACTGCATAGAAGGAGGACATTGGATTCATTGAGAAACAAATTACCTACTGGGGAACTCAGCAAGACAAGCAGCATCTGTTGGTGAGGAACTGTAAATATTTTGGGTCAAAATGTAGATTATGATTGGGAGAGGGAATATAGCCAGTATAAATAGGGGAAGGGAAAGGTCAGATGGACTATAGGTGATTGGTGCAATAAGGACATTTGAAGGATAATGGGCAGATAGAGTTAGGTAGGGTAAGGAGGAATGATGAAGTTGGGCAATAGAGACAGGTGGATGATAGATGAAGGGAAACAAAAAAAGACGCATGGATTCAGGTGAGGGTAGGGTAAGAGACAGTTAGTAGGGTGAGAAACCAAGAACACAAAGGATCACAATCTGATAAGTAAGGGAGGTGATAATGAGAACCAACGAAGAGAGGAGAAGGACATAAATTTGATTGATTGAACCTGGAACAGGCCTCCTTAAGCAATCAAGACATTTCCATTCCCATAGCTCTGACATTTGTTTTCCGCTAAACATTGATCCAATTACGTTTTAAAGCATGATTGAATCTGATTCCTTCACTCTGGCAAACAGTAAATTTTAGATCAGAATTTCATTCTGTGTGGAAAAACTATTCACTCCTAATTCTTTGGCAATACCACTATTCTGGATCAGTGCAATAGTCCTATATGACTATTGCACATTCTAAGCTTACAGAGCATGCAGACAGTAAAGTCATTTATCTTGAAATGCCTTTCTGATGCCATCAATGTCAAACTGTGTCACTAAGAAACTGGCTTTGTTCCTGATTTACAAACCAATCCAATTTTTGAAAGTACAGTACTTCAATGACTATAAAATGCTTTGTAACATTTGATAAGGTTGTGAAAGGAGCTATGTAAATACAAGTCATTATTATTATTAGGTATATGTTAGCCACACATAAAGAACCTGGTATTTAGTAACAGGATACTTGGTTGCATGTACCACTCTTCAACAAAGTGTATTCCAAATCTCATTATCTCATAGATCCTCTGAATATTGGCAGTCCTGGAAACAAGTTCTCCCTACTTTTCTTTAAAAAATTGCTCCTAGCTAATATCAATCTCCTCTAACTTTTGTCTGCTTTAAGGAGGCAGCCTTTGCATCTTCAATCACCCTAAGCAACTGACTCCCTCATCCTGGCAATGTTGCATTTAATCTGTTTTGTAATCTCTCCAAGGCCTTATGCTTGGTTTCTGGAACTAAAAATAATACTTCAGTTGTGACCTGATCTGTATTTTTAAAGGTTTAACATAACCTCCTAGCTTTGTACTCTATTCATCTATCAACAAAGCCAAGGATAAGATACACTTTTTTTAACATGCTCTTCAACCTGTTCTGCCACCTTCAAAAAGATTGCCTGATTATGCCCTTGGGTTTCACTCTTCCTGTTTCCCATTTAAAACTATACTATTTAATTATTTTTTCCTGACTATAATGTATTGCTGAAAAGTTCCCTCTATAAATTATATTCACCATATGTCAACCTATTTTGTTCTTGCCCTTCTGAATACTGCCTGACTCATCTGAGTGTCTACAGTATTTTTAAGATTTGAATGAATGTTCTGTTCCATTTTGGTTCTGACCACTGCCTTCCATTTCTACAGTTTCAAATAGGAATAGCATATTATCTGATAACTCAGCACATTTTACCCTTCTAGATTTTATTTTAGATGTCCAGGATTCACATCATAACTTGCAACACGTATTTAACATTTACACTTTCTTTGAAGTGATGATTTGCTTGTTTGTTTCTTTACTTTTCTTTCTATTTGTTCACTGGATGTGGATGATTCCGGCGAGGCAATAGTTATCACTCATTTCTTCTAATCTCTGACATGAGTGCCAAGCGAGGCTATTTCAGAGCCAATTACTTTCTTTTTGCGCTTGCAGTCAAATGGTATAGATGCCAGATTTCTTTCCTGAAGGGGATTAATGAACCAAATAGACTTTACTGATAAGCTAGTCATTTCACAGTCATCATTACCAAAGTCAGTCTTTTATTCCATGTTCATTTAATAACTCGGGTTTCAATTCCCAGCTCATAGGATTTGAACTCATGTCACTGGATCAATAGCCCAAGTCATTGTATGCTAGACCAGAACTTTAACCATCCTAATGAAATGTCCTTGACCGGACACGTTAACTCTGTTTCTCTTTCCACAGATTCTGCTTGTCCTACTGACTCTTCCAGCATCTGTAGTTTTAATCATTTTCATTAAACATAACCACAATGCTATCATGCCTTAAATAATGTCCTTTCTTTAACATTGTATTATCATCACCTTTCCAGTTTCAAGAAAGATAGTCAAACTGAAATCTTATTTCTATATGGAAATCGGGAGAGTGGAATTGATGGGACTGCTTTACAGGGGAGAACATGAACCTGACTGGCCAGATTGATTTACTCTGTGTTGCTATAAATAAATAAGAATCCATTTACAAAACTCAAACTTGTTGGAAGCATTTCCGCTTTGGGGCATCTCAAATGATTGTCAAAGCTCTAGAATGCCATGTTTGGTGCAACACTTTGCCAATCAGCTCAGAGCTTTGAGGAAGTTGCACTAGGGACTTGCTCAAAATGAGAACAGTTTAAGAGGAAGCTGATCAGCAATGCTTCTCTGAGGTCATTTCAGGCCATTATCATTAATTGCTTTTCAATAATGTCATATGCAAGTGACTGATGCTCCCTTAACTTGTGACTATGTAACAGTCCAACAAAAACTTCTTAATCTTCTTAAGAATTTGATCTCAATGTATGCCGAGAAATATTCTTACAAAATTCAATAAAACAATGCTATTGTTTGGCATGACAGGGTTCAATTTTATAAATGTGTTGAAAAAAATGTTATCTTCACCTGTCAGATTGACAAAAACCATCTCCATTGTCAATTATGTGAATCAAGTAATACAGTGAGCATCACACAAACCTTTAGATACAGCAGAAGATGTAAAGAGTTTGTATCTGTATTATCAGGTTTTTTCTTAATGTAAGGTAAATGTTAAGTGAATGGCTATGACTTAAAACAAATAAGATTTATGGTACTAGTTTATACAACATAACTTTTTTTTACTTTTGACACAGATTATATGTAGCTTTTCATCTTCAGTTCTCTCTTTAGGACTTTCACATCCTTCTTATAGTCTAAAAACCAACTGAGGTTTACCTTTTGCTTCATAAAGGTTCATGATAAGTGCACTATCTTGTATTTATGAAGCCAGGATCTCATCTGTTTTAGTAATCTCACTTTCAACATACTCTGCTACTATCAAAGAATTATGCACATATGCACCTAGACAGTCATCTCTTTCAGAATTGTGCCATTTAATTTATATTGCTCAAGCCCATTCTTTATCTCAAAACATATAATTTGCTCTATTGAATTTTATCTGTCTCATCTGTGTCCAGAGTGACCCCCTACCCATGTCTCCTTTCAGTCCATCACATGCCTCCAAATTGGATGTCCTCTGTAAACTTTGGAAATTGCATTCTGCATCCCAAAATACAAAGCTTTAAGTATCAGAGATAAAAAAAGAACAGTGGTATTAAGAATAACACCATTATCATCCAGCCTACAGTCCGAAAAATTGTTCAGCATTACTTTCTGCGATCGATGCGTGAGCCACATTTCCCTCCTGCTTCAACTGACTCCTTTGCCCATAGACTCAGTTTTGCCAAGCAGTCTTTGCCAAATGCCTCTTGAAAATCTATCTAAATCCCAAACAGTATATTCTTCTTGCCGCAATGTTATTTAACTGGACCCCAGGCAATTATAAAGCCTAAAGATAAAGCTCATTGCTTGAGAATGAAACACATTTTGTGTTAAAGAGCATTCTGATAAAGCTTCATTGTTGCAATCCACAATGTCGTCCTTATACCTTGATGTGCCGTTGCTTTGTAACCAACTGCCAAATACTTGTTATGCTATACTTCTCAATTTGTAATCACTTTTCAAACTGAGAAGAGTTGAAATTTCACTGGATAACATGAATACATAATTAATGTTTTTCACAGCATTTGATGCTGAAGTGTGTTAGAGTTTAATGCTTTGACTTTCAGGAACTAAGTTTGGTTCTATTCACTCTGTGCAAGTGCAGGATCTGTGGATATGGCCTGGGACACTATCACGGGGCAGATAGCATCACAGGTTCACTGTCAGGAAGCTGATCCCATGGCTTCAACATACATAAAATGACTATGGAGGAATGTATTGCTGTCAGTGATGCTGGCCAACTTTGTTTTTGTAGTCCATTATACCATGCAAGCCTTGTCACAATAAATGGCTGGTCTGGGGCTCTATTTTGGTCTGATAGTCTCCCTTGATTTCCCTGATAGCTTCATAGAGGTCATACCTTGATTTCCTGTATAGAACAGGATCATCTGATTTGAATGCTGCAAACCTGGGCTTCAGTAGTGTATAGGTGTCTTGGTTAATCAATAGTTTCTGGTTGCTTTGTCAAAAATTATTTCAATTATTTATTTGCCCAAAGAAGGTGGGAAAAAAAGGTAAAACATCCTGCAAAATATCTGCACAAGTGCCTCAGAATCCTGCCTTCTGTTAAAGTGCACACTTATTTTAACATAATAAATAGAGGTAGTAGTAATCTCTTCAGCCCCTCACGTATGATCCAGCATTCAGTAAGATCATGACTATGTCAGTTCCATTTTTCCCAGCTACGTCATATCTTTTGACATTCAATATGCAAAATTCTACTCATCTCAAAGGGTCACCACCCACTTCTCAATACAGTCCCAAATGCCAATCATTTTATTTTCAGATTGTGATTCCTGGTCACTAATCATTTTACAAGGGGTTATTTTAAAAGTCTACTTGTCAGAGGTCATGTTTGACTCCTGGATGAGAAGCAACTCAGTAGATATGTATAAAAAATGATGAGAGACATAGATAGAAGAAATAATGAGTGCCTTTTTTCCCAGGGTGGCAATGGGTAATACAACAGGTCATACACTTCGGGTAAATAAAGTAAATTATAGGGGGCAAGTCAAAGGTGAGTTTCTAGTCAGAGAGCGGTAAGTGCGTGGAACACACTACAGGTGTGATGGTAGAAGCAGATACATTAGAGACATTTAAGAGACTCTAGATAGATGCACAGATGAAAAAACTGTGGAGGGCTATGTGGGAGGAAAGGGAAAGTTTGCTCTTTTGAATAGTTAAAAAGTTTGGTTTAACATCATAGGCCTAGGGACCAGTACGGTACTTTAGTGTTTTACGTTCTGTGTTGATTTACTGTTGCTGCTGAGGTGATGGACTTGATCAGATATCACAACTACTTCAGCTATGAGAGCATTATAAGCCCAGAAGATAGGACAAAAACACAGGTAGCTGCAAAATACTTGGCAAGTCTGCACAATGGCCAAAATTGGACAAAGAACAAGAACATGAACTTCTTCGGATCTTCCATGAATTGACTTTGGGCCAAAGAATTACCTGAGATTCTATCACATATCTGTGGGTAGTTAGCGTAACTAGAATATCAGAACAAGGTAGTGTAAAGTCAGCATGGTTTACTTCAGGGAAAATCTTGCCTGATGAACCTGTTGGAATTCTTAGATGAGATTGCAAATAAGATAGATAAAGGGGATGTATTGGATATTGTATATTTGAACTCTCAGAAGGCCTTTGACAAGGTGCCACACATGAGGCTGCTAACCGAGTTAAGAGCCCATGGTATTACAGGAAAGTTATTGACATGGTTAGAGCATTGGCTGATTGGTAGAAGGCAGTGAGTGGGAGTAAAAGGATCCTTTTCTGGTTGGCTGCCAGTGACTAGTGGTGTTCCACAGGGGTTGGTGTTGGGACCACTTCTTTTCATACTGTATATAAATGATTTAGTTGATGAAATAGATGGCTTTGTTGCCAAGTTTGCAGATGATACAAAGATTGATGGAAGAGCAGGTAGTATTGAGGAAACAGATGGGATGCAGAAGGACTTAGACAAATTAGGAGAATGGGCAAGAAAGTGACAAATGAAATACAATGTTGGAAAATGCATGGTTATGTACTTTGGTAGTAGAAATAAATGTGCAGACTATTTTCTAAACATGGAGAAAATACAGGAATCTGAGATGCAGAGGGACTTGGGAGTCCTTGTGCAGAACACCCTGATGGTTAACTTGCAGGTTGAATCGATGGTGAGGAAGGCAAATGCCATGTTAGCATTCATTTCAAGAAGTCCAGAAGACAAGAGCAAGGATGCGACGCTGAGGTTTTATAAGGCACTGGTGAGGCTTCACCTTGAGTATTGTGAACAGTTTGGGTCCCTCATCTTAGAAAAGATATTCTGGCATTGGAGAGGGTCAGGAGGAGGTTCACAAGGGTGATTCCTGGAATGAAAGGGTTATCATATGAGGAACATTTGATGGCTCTAGGTCTGTACTTGTTGGAATTCAGAAAGATGAGGGGGGATCTCATTGAAACCTTTTGAATGTTGAAAGGCCTAGATAGAGTGGATGTGGAAAAGATGTTTCCCATGGTAGGAGAGTCTAGGACAAGAGGGCTCAGCCTCAGGATAGAGTAGTGCCCTTTCAAAACAGAGATGTGGTGAAATTTCTTTAGCCAAAAGGTAGTGAATTTGTGGAATTTGTTGCCACAAGCAGCTGTGGAGGCCAGTTCATTGGGTGTATTTAAGGCAGAGATTGAAAGGTTTTTGATTGGACATGGCATCAGAGGTTATGGGAAGAAGGCTGTGAACTGGGGTTGAGGAGGAGATATACAAAAAAGGATCATCCATGATTGAATGTTGAAGCAGACTCAATGGGCCAGATGTCCTAATTCTGCTCCTATGTCTTATGGTCTTCTTTCCACCTCATCTAAAAAGAAGATAGCATTAGACAAGTTATTTCTCTCTTCATTTACTCGAAGCTCATGTTGTTGCTTGGTTCTTACTTCACGGTTGTTTGATTGACTGTACCTTGTAGTCCTCAAGCCTGAACTTCCCAATCACAATCACATTGAAAATGATGCTCACGACGCTCATACGATACTTATTTTCCATTTGGAGCCGATATTAGTTCATTTTGACCCTGATGAAGCATTTACTCCTTTCCATAGATGCTGCCTGTCCTGCCAAGTTCCTCCAGCATTTTGTGTGTGTTGCTCAGATTTCTGCAGATTTTCTCTTGATTGTGATTGGCTTATCTTGTGTTTCCATTTGATCACCCAGACACTGAGAATTAGTTATAATCTCAGACTCCTACAAACAATACATCCCTCACTTATTTTTTCCTTGGGTAGCTTCTAAACAAATAAAACATAAACCTGAAAGAGCCACCAAAATGGCCTTTTTTCCACCTCTTTAAGTGCACCTGACCCCACCCCTATCTTAAGCTCATCTACTGAAAAAAATTCCCCGCCTCTTCTGACGTTTTCTCTGCTGTTCTTTGTTCTATTATCCAGTAATGAGGTCATTCTAAAGGCTACTGCCCTTGTCCTGACTTGTCCCAGGTCAACTCATCCATTATCTGTATTTATGTTGATGTACAGTGGCTCCCAACTAAGCAACGCCCCAATTTTAAAATTGTCATACATACCTTCAAATATTTCCTTGGTTTCATCAATCTGCCCCTATCCCCTGTCATACCACAAATATTTCTGTAATCTCCTCCAGGCCCAAAACACGACATTACTGGACTCTCTGGAATCCCTGAATGTAATCATTTGGGCAGCATTTCCATCATTTGCTAAAACTAGCTTTCCTATTAAAATTCGTAAACAAGACGGTAATTTAACTACTGATTATAAAGAAATCAATAACACTTTTCAAGATTTTTATAAATCTTTATATCAATCAGAATTTGACGGTGACCGGCTTACGATGGATAATTTTTTTAATAATTTGAATATTCCTAAACTGATAGATGAAGATTGTAGCTTGCTTGATGCTCCTATTTCTATGGATGAAATAAGAGAGGCTATCTCATCAATGAATTCAGGGAAAGCTCCTGGTCCGGATGGTTTTATTGTAGAATTTTTTAAAACTTTTTCTTTATTGCTTTCTCCTTGGCTATGTGAAATCTTTAATGATGCGTTTGTTAAGAAGAGACTACCTCAATCGTTTTATGAAGCTACTATCTCTTTAATTCTTAAAAAAGATAAAGATCCTACCTTATGTGCATCTTATCGCCCTATATCATTATTAAATGTAGACTCTAAGATTCTTACAAAAATTTTAGCCATTAGATTAGAAAAGGTATTACCACAGATTATTTCAGAAGATCAAACTGGTTTTATTAGGAATCGATATTCCTTTTTTAATATTAGAAAATTGATTAACATAATTTATACTTCATCACCTACAACCCCAGAATGTGTTATCTCATTAGATGCTGAAAAAGCCTTTGATAGAGTTGAATGGACATATTTATTTAATGCATTGAGAAACTTTAATTTTAGTCCTAATTTTATATCATGGATTAAATTAATATATTATAAACCTGTTGCTTCTGTTCTTACAAATAATTATAGATCCTCTTTTTTTCAATTATCTCGTGGTACGAGACAAGGTTGTCCTTTAAGTCCTTTATTATTTAATATTGCATTAGAACCTTTAGCTATTGCTATTCGTGAGTCTCCTAATATTTTTGGTATTACCCGTAATGAGAAGTTATACAAATTATCGCTTTATGCTGATGATTTGTTGTTATATATTTCTAATCCTAGTAGGTCTATTCCTGCTATTTTATCCTTGTTGGCTCAATTTGGTAGCTTTTCTGGTTATAAGTTAAACTTAGATAAGAGTGAGTTATTCCCTTTAAACGCGCAAACTTTATTGAGTGATAGGATGCCATTTAAAGTTGTTACTGATAACTTTATCTATTTAGGTATAAAAATCACCAAGAAATATAAAGATTTATTTGGACTGAATTTTTTACCTATGCTTCATCAAATTCAGCAACTTACTACTAGATGGTCTCCCTTATTTTTATCATTAGTTGGTCGGATTAATGCTATTAAAATGATGATTTTACCGAAATTTTTATATTTATTCCAAGCTTTACCAATTTTTATTCCTAAATCTTTTTTTGATAATATTGATTCAAAAATTTCCTCATTTGTGTGGCAAAATAAAAATCCTAGGTTAAGCAAAAGGCAATTACAAAAGTCTAAAAAAGATGGTGGTCTAGCTTTACCTAACTTTAGATTTTACTATTGGGCGAATAATATTCGTAACCTAATGTACTGGAAACTAGATTTGGATTCACCTGTGTGCCCACAGTGGGTAAATTTGGAATGTAGTGAGGTTAAGGGATATTCTATATTTTCCATTCTTGGTTCTTTTCTTCCTATTGATTTAGCCAAATTCAATAAACAGATATCTAACCCTGTTGTTAAACATACACTACGAATTTGGTTTCAATTTCGCAAATTCTTTAATCTGAAAAACTTTGCTCTGGACAGCCCTATTTTATGTAATTTTTTTTTTAAACCTTCATTGACAGATCAAGCTTTTAGTATATGGAAAAGGAAAGGTATAAAATGTTTTCGTGATCTTTTTTTTGAAGGTACTTTGATGTCTTTTGATCAACTATCCAACAAATTTGAATTACCTAAATCTAATTTTTTTAGATACTTACAAATTAGAAATTTCTTACATAAAATTCTTCTATCTTTTCCTAACTCAACTCCATCGGATTTTTCAGATTTGATTTTTACTTTTAATCCTTGTCAGAAGGGATTAGTAGCTTTTATTTATAACATGATTATGAAGATACAGCCAGAAATATCGGATAGAATTAGACAAGAATGGGAAAAAGAACTTCGATGTAATATATCAACAGATAAATGGGAAAAAATTTTACAAATGGTTAATTCCTCCTCTATTTGTGCTAAACATGCTTTAATACAATTTAAAATTGTACATAGAGCTTATATGTCTAAAGATAAACTTGCCCGATTTTATTCGCATATTAATCCTCAATGTGACAGATGTCACTTAGACTCACATTGACTCACATGTTTTGGACATGTCCCACTTTACATAACTATTGGAAGGACATTTTTGATGTCATTTCCTCAGTATGGAATATCGATTTACAACCCCATTTTATTACTGCAATTTTCGGTATACCAAATGAAGATGGCAATCAGCTTTCCCCTTCAATCAGACGAATGATTGCCTTTGTAACATTAATTGCCAGAAGGTCTATATTACAAAACTGGAAAGAAGTAAATCCTCCTACTACATTTCAGTGGTTCTCCCAAACTATTTCTTATTTGAGTTTGGAAAAAATCAGAAGCACTATCTTTGATTCTTCAATTAAATTTGAAGAAACCTGGGGACCATTTATTCGACACTTTCATATGAATTAATTTGGCTTATTTCAGATCCTTTTCTCTACTTATACTTGTTCAGGTATGGAGTTCTGGAGTTCTTTTCTTGACACCTTTATATATTTATAAAGTGCTATTATTGCCCATGTTAGTTTTAGTTTAGTATTTTTTTTCAATATATATTTTTTCTCATATATAATTTCAATTTTTTTTTTCTTCTTTTTTCGACGATTATTTTTGTTTTTCATATATATTTATATAGACTTGATTGATTTATGTATCTTTTGTTGATGGATGTTCTAATAGGATATTATTATCCTATTACTAATGTAATCTCAAGTTTATTGAATCTGTAATCTATTCATTATTTTGTGTTGTTTTTTTTTATATATGAAATTTAATAAAAAGATTGAAAAAGAAAGAAAGAAAAAGAAAACTAGCTTTCCTTCCTTCTTCAAGATTGCCTTTAAATCCTGATACTTTGATGTAGTCTTTACTCACCTGTCCTAGATTAGTCTTTATGTTTTCGCATAAGCTTCTTCTGATTGATAATTTCCCTATGTGTTTTCTTTGTATGTTTGTTATGTTAGTGAAACCAAATAAATGGAAGTCAGATTAAAAGGAAAATAAATGCTCATCCATTAATTGTTGAATAAGTTCTTCTAATTAATGTATCAACGATAAACTGCATATCCTTGTCTGTTCACTACAGTCAATCTTTTTGCTCTTAAGATGCATTTCTCCAGTGGCTTGTGGAATGCTGCTGACTTTCTTTTGAAGTGGCTTCTCAACACATCAACAATGTGCGAGGCTGTAGTGGAGGCTATCGGGAACACTTCTGGCCAATTTGTAGCTGCATCCACAACTATCAATCTCAGCCATTTGCAGCCACACAATGCTAGCCCTTCTGTTTTTACCACATACAAGCCCAATGTGACTTCTTGATTGTTGTATTTCACTGTTACAAATGTTATTCCTACAGGAGTGAACTCTTCTGCAGTGTAAGTTCGCTGTTAGATACTTGCAGGCTTCAGTTCAGTAGCTTTGAAATGCCATTCAGACTAATTTTGTGTATTGCTGAAACAGCCAAGTCAGTGTGCAAATCCATTTTAATTCATTTGCCATTCAGTTCTGGTGTGAGTCATATAGCTTGCATCTTGTTAGTTTTCATATTATAAATCTCAAGGCTACACAGTGCTGCTTCACTCTCATCATTATCAGATTTTCCATCAGCAGCATGTAGAGTAGTGCTCTTTTTTGAAACTCTGACTTGAACTTTTATCTTCTTCTTTTCCCTGTGAAGTCTATTTATTTTTGTATGCCCTACCTGCTCTTTGTATGTGTCCTACTTGATTGCATTTTCTGCAAGTTTCACCTTTAAACCTGCATTAGTCTGGTGTATGTGAGCCCCTGCCACAACAGTAAAACAAATTGTTCAGCCAGGCAGGTTTCTACTTAGACAATGCAATTTTGTTCACACTGACTTTCATTCCTGACTGCAACTCAATTGTGCCTCTGGCTGCTGTTTCTATTGTTACAGTGATTTAAACTGCTCTTTTAAATGTGTGCTGTACTTCAGTTAGGAGTTATTTCTGAATGTTTTTGTGTAGGATTCCACAAACTAAACAATCTCTCAGTGCATCATTAAACCCATCACTGAACTAACAATGCTCAGATAATTACATCAATTCAGCCATGTAAAATGAAATGGACTTCCCTTACTTTTGATTCTGCTTATGAAACTTAAAGCATTCTTAAACCAAAAATGGTTTCAGTTCTAAATGGTTCTGTAATACTTTCATGATATCTATCAGCAAAGCACATTTTGGCTGGTTTGGGTGAAGCAATCAAATTTCTAAGAACATTGTATGCTCTTCCACTAATTAGACTCAGCAAATCTCATTGGCTATTCCATTTGCTTTAAAATACAGCTCAATTCTCTCAGTATACTGTACATCACCTAGTACCTGCTGTGCAATCTAATGCCCCTATCCTTCTGATGTAGCCAGCCATTTATGTTGTTTTGTGGCGACCCATTTCCTGGCACATCTGAACCAGCTCACAATTAGATAGCCTACGGGGGTTTGCGAGCACAGAGCTTTGGAGCCTCTGCGCCATGGGGGGGCAGGTTGAGGGAGGCTAAAAAGTGAGGCTGAAGATTTCGAATAAAGTTTTTTCCTTCGACTGCAGTTACCGACTCCGTGTCGTAATTTTAGCGCTGCATGTAGCACACCACTACAGTTTTAAAATTTATTATTATTATAATCCAGTAAGCACTGTTTATGGAACTATGAATTTTGTCTGTTTTCTGTCCTTTTAAAATCTTGACCATTTTAAACCTTCCTCGTCACTACTGTTATGTTTTATAAATCTGGAAAATGAAAAAAACACCAATAAAGCCAGGATAAATGTGTGTACTTAGTTTTTCTTTATTGAGATGCTCACATATGATGTGGTGGCATAATGACATATGCCATTCCCATACTTCTTACATTTAACCCATTATGTAAACAAATGAAGAATGCTTAATCAAACAATACATTTGTAATATTACTCAAATATTTCTGAAATATTTAATATAATACAACTGCCGATAAAGTTGGGGCAACTTTGAGCGGCACTGTGGTTAGAAGACTCAGCTTCACACTGGAATGAGTGTGCAATTGCCCTCGTTGTAATTTCTTTGTGCCAACCAGTGGTCACAGCTTTAGGATTTCCTCCATTGCAGCTAAAATGTGTGCCAGTGCTTCCTCACTTTTATGTTTCCTACTAATTCCAAATATATTCCACCTTTGTCCAGAAGAAAGCAGAATCTCTGAGGAGCAAATCAGATAAAGGAAAATGGCTGATAGCAACACTGGTTTGAAGTTTGATATGAACTTGCTCACCTTGATGACAGGTACCAGATTTCCAAAGCTGTTTTTCCATGGCACTGTTTCTTGGAGCAATGTATCTGTTAATAAATGCTTCTGCTTTTTTCAAGAGCATCTGAACCTGAACAATAAGCATATATATTATCCTCCCCAACTTCAAATTATTGCTTGAACCAAGACACTCATGCTTTACCAGCAAAACCTGGTGCCAGCTCTCTTTTAATAAGTGCAATCTTAAGTTACGAAAGATCATTTCAAAAAGCAACAGTGTGATTGCTGCCTGCCATACAATAAACAACCATTATTTAAATGTGTAATACCATGCTCATTTTTGGGTATTAGCTTTTTAAATGTCAATGTCTTCCAATTTTGTTTGTTTAGGGACAGCTTTGCTGTGAGAATTAACAGGAATAGTTCATTCAGGTAATCCTTCTTTACTAATTTCATATAGATTTCATTTCAGATTTGCATTTTAGTTGGGAGAAGTGACAGCAATCTTTCCTTTGAGTAATTCTTTCCGTCTCCAAATGTAGACTTTGAAAAGATATCATCAAACAAAATTTAACATCAACCTTCCTCTAAAGATATAAAGCAGTTGAGCAAGTGCTTTGCAAAAGCATGGTACTGTTTTACAGTACAGGTGACCCGGCTCAATTCCTGCTGCTGCCTGTAGAGATTGTACATTCTCCTTGTGACTGCATGTGTTTCCTCTAGGTGCTCCAGATTCCTCACATAGTCAAAAGATGTACCAGTTAGTAGTTTAATTGGTCCTTGTAACTTGTCCCGTGATTAGACAGATTAAACCAGGGGGTTTCTGGGTGGTGTGGCTCAAAGGTCCAGAAGGCCCTATCCCTCACTGTATCTCAATATATAATAATAACTTCTCAAAAAGGAGATAAGTTTTAAAATGGTATTTGAAGCTGGAAAGAGTTAGTGTAATTTCTAGGCTGCAGTTTGCAGACATCTTCCTTTACAATGCTGTCTTTCCACCTCTTTCTGTTCACTTTACATAGTTGCACTTTTTAAAGGAGATTTTATGTGAAATGCTTCATTTAAAATAATGTAAGGGAAAAGAAAAAATAAATTAGATATCTTTTGAAGTCCAAAAGCTTAGCTAATCAAACTCAGGCAGAATTTAAAAAAAAATTGAAGTTGAGCTGGATGTTCTGCTATTTCCAATTTACACATGGCTAAAACCAATTGAGGCCTATAGTTTGAGGCAAATATTGATTGGCAACTCCCTAGAGTGAAGGGTTTAGATGGGGTAGAGTTTGTTAGGTGTGTTCAAGAATGTTTCTTGACACAATATGTAGATAAGCCTACAAGAGGAGGGGCTGTACTTGATCTGGCATTGGGAAATGAACCTGGTCAGATGCCAGGTCTTTCAGTGGGAGAGCATTTTGGAGATAGTGAACACAATTCTAACTACTTTACCATAGCTTTGGAGAGGGATAGGAACAGACAAGTTAAAGACATGTTTACTTGGAGTAAGGGGAAATATGAGGCTATCAGGCCAACACTTGGAAGCATAAATTGGAAACAGATGTTCTCAAGGAAACATACAGAAGAAATGTGGCAAATGTTCAGAGGATATTTGCGTGGGGTTTTGAGTAGGTACTTTCCAATGAGACATGGAAAGGATGGTAGAGTACAAGATCTGTGATGTACAAAGGCTGATATAAATCTAGTCAAGCAGAAAAGAAGAGCTTACTAAAGGTTCAAAAATCTAGGTAATGATAGAAATCTGGAAGATTATAAGGCTAGCAGGAAGGAGCTTAAGAATGAAATTAGGAGAGCCAGAAGGGGCCATGAGAATGCCTTGGCGAGCAGAATTAAGGAAAACCACAAGGCATTCTACAAGTATGTGAAGAGCAAAAGGAAAAGATGTGAGAGAATAGGACTAATCAAGTGTGACAGTGGAAAAGTATGCATGGAACCAGAGGAAATAGCGGAAGTACTTAATGAATACTTTACTTATGTATTCACTACAGAAAATGATCTTGTCGATTGTAGGAATGACTTGCAGTGGACTGAAAAGCTTCAGCATGTAGATATTAAGGAAGAGCATGTGCTGGAGCTTTTGGAAAGCATCAAGTTAGATAAATCACCGGAACCGGACGTGATGTAACCCAGGCTACTGTGGGAGACGAGGGAGGAGATTGAGGAGCCTCTGGCAATGATCTTTGCATCATTGATGATGACGGGAGAGGTTCTGGAGGATTGGAGTATTGCGGATGTTGTTTCCTTATTCAACAAAGGGAGTAGCGATAGTCCAGGAAGTTTTAGGCCAGTGAGTCTTCCTTCAGTAGTTGGTAAGTTGATGGAGAAGATCCTGAGAGGCAGGATTTATGAACATATGGAGAGGCGTAATATGATTAGGAATAGTCAGCATGGTTTTGTCAAAGGCAGGTCATGTCTTACGAGCCTGATTGATTTTTTGAGGATGTGACTAAACACATTGATGAAGAAAGAGCCATAGGTGTAGCGAATATGGATTTTAGCAAGGCAATCGAAAAGGTACCCCATGCAAGGCTTATTGAGAAAGTAAGGAGGCATGGGATCCAAGGGGAAATTGCTTTGTCGATCCAGAACTGGCTTGCCCACAGAAGGCAAAGAGTGGTTGTAGATGGGTCATATTCTGCATGGAGGCCGGTGACCAGTTGTGTGCCTCAGGGATCTTTTCTGGGACCCCTACTCTTTGTGATTTTTATAAATGACCTGGATGAGGAAGTGGAGGGATGGGTTAGTAAACTTGCTGATGACATGAAGTTTGAGGGTTTTGTGGATAGTGTGGAGGGCTGTCAGAGGTTACAGCGGGACATTGATAGGATGCAAAACTGGGCTGCGAAGTGGCAGATGGAGTTCAACCCAGATAAGTGTGAAGTGGTTCATTTTGGTAGGTCAAATATGATGGCAGAGTGTAGTATTAATGGTAAGACTTTTGGCAGTGTGGATGATCAGAGGGATCTTGGGGTCTGAGTCTATAGGACACTGAAAGCTGCCACGCAGGTTGACTCTGTGGTTAAGAAGGCATATGGTGCATTGGCCTTAATCAATCGTGGGATTCAGTTTAAGAGCCGAGAGGTAATGTTGCTGCTATATAGGACCCTGGTCAGACCCACTTGGAGTACTGTGCTCAATTCTGGTTGCCTCACTACAGGAAGGACGTGGACACCATAGGGAGGCTGCAGAGGAGATTTACAAGGAATTTGCCTGGTTTAGGGAGCATGCCTTATGAGGATAGGTTGAGTGAACTCGGCCTTTTCTCCTTGGAGCAACAGAGGATGAGCGGTTACCTGTAGAGATGGACAAGATAATAAGAGATATTGATAGTGCGGATAGTCAGAGGCTTTTCCCCAGGTTTGAAATTGTTAGCATGAGAGGGCACAGTGTTAAGTTGCTGGGAAGTAGGTACAGAGGAGATGTCATTGATAAGTTTTTACACAGAGAATGGTGAGTATGTGGAATGGGCTGACTGCGGCAGTGGTGGAGAAGGAAGCGATAGGGTCTTTTAAGAGTCTCTTGGATGGATACATAGAGCTTAGTAAAATAGAACGCTATGTGTAAAGCCTCGGTAGTTCTAAGGTAGTGACATGCTCGGCACAGCTTTGTGGGTTGAAGGGCCTGTATTGAGCAGTAGGTTTTCTGTAAATGTATCTGATTTTCAGATCTGCCACCTAGATTGTCGTCTTCATAAGAGAGACTGTCAGTTTCCATGAAGTCAGATAATTGTTCTGCCAATTTAGAAACCAAGCAGCAAAAATGGAAAATTATCCTTATATATACAATGACCCAAACGATTATTTCAGGATAAGTTGAAAAAAAAATTAAATGATAATCTTGAAAGAAAGAAGTTTGTAGCTCTATTTATTTAGAAGGTGGTCTTTGATAATACTTAGATTATCCTCAGTCAATGGCAGCACCTCCATAATGAGCACACACACAATGCATTAATCAAACATATAATTGTTCAATGTTTTGTATATTTTCCATAGAAAACACTTGAAAAAATATTGGGAAGGAGTAATGCTGCCAAAATGAAACATTTTCGCACAAGATAAAACAAGATTCTACATTGATGTAATTTTTGTTTTCTCATAGAAACACTGAGTTACACAACATGGAACAAATTCCTTTTGCCCTTCTGATCCACACCAAACAAGAGTCCTATCTAAGTTAATCCCATATGCCTGGGTCCATATCTTTCTCACCATGCAGCCGCCCAACACACAGACCACCCTGTCTCACTACCCTACTGCCCACTGCCCAATCCATCCCCACTCCCCAACTCACTGACACATTCTGGTCACTTTTCATCTTTCATTGATGTAGTTTCACATATTTTATAGGATTGCTTGTTGTATTATAATAGTGCCAGTAACATTATACTGTCTTATATAAACACCCCCAGCAATAGGTAAATAACCGGGCAGCCTCAGGAGAGACTAAGACTACAGGAGTAAACCGAGTAGAACCCCAAAGGTGGCTAGACATCACTAAGCATCCTTCCAGCAGCTCCTGCAGCCAAGCTGGTGCTAAACATATTGCTTTGCTTTCCTTTGGACTGTACCAGTGAGGGCGAATGGGGGATCTTGATGACTGGGCATCCCAGGATCTTCATACCTTCTGACCAGGCTTGTAAAACACCACTGTCCTTTAAAATGGGCAGATACCATCATGATGATCATCGTCACACAAACATGCTCCTCACACTTTATGTCAGCCTGACAAACTTCAGGCCATGCCACTCAGGGACTTGTGCTAACATTATTTTGTGACTGCATGCGCTGGATTGTAATTATATGTGCTGTGTGTGACTATATGTACTGAGTTTTGCACCTTGGCCCCAGAGGAACAATGTTTTGTGTTGTTGTAAGAAATGTATGGCTGAATGACAGTAAACTTGAACTTGAAATTTTCCCATTCACATATATGTCAAGTGCCTTTTAAATATTGTTAATACACCTACCTTCGCCACTTCCTCTGCCAGCATGCTCTTTATACATACTTACCGGTGTCTTGATGTAAAAGTTGCTCCCTAGTTTCCTAAATCTCTCGCTTCATTCATTAAACCTATGTCCTCTGGTTCTTGTTTCTCCAACCCTGAGAAAAGAGACTGTGCACATTCACCCTATTTATGCCACACAATTTTTTATTCACCTTTATAAGATCGGCTTCATTTTCCTTTGCTTCAATGAATAAAGTCCCAACCTGTTCAAACTCTCTTCATAACTCAGTCCCTCTATCAAAGTCACCATAATTCTCCTCTACACTATATTGAATTAAAAGGCATCTTTCCTATAACAGGTTGACAAAAACTGAAAACAGTATTACAAGTATGACCCCTCCAACATCTCATACAAAAGTAACATAACATCCCCACTTTGATACTCAGGGTCAGGATACAGGAGTCACTGCCCAAACCCCTTCTTGTCTAAATAGGCTTCTTCCTGAATTTCTACAGAGCCTGAACAGCTGGATACAACATGCTGGGCAGCTTCATATACAGTTAGGAATGTTGTTGTGAAATTAGTACTGCAAATAGCACATTCTGCGTAACGGGAGCAGGATTCTAACCAGAAAACATATTAACGAAACACACTGGAATTTTGACAAGGTTGTGACTAAGCCCTCCTCTCTTCGCACACATCCCGAGGTACCAGAGACCTGTGCCTGCCAGAAGTCTCAGATGAGAGACTTATCCAGGATGTCATGAGCTTGCAGACAAGAATGTTCCTCAGGGTCACATCCTTCCAATCCATGACATAATGACACTGCCCTGCATCTGGCAAGATGTCAGGAGGAGCTTCAAAGAATAGACCCATCCAGCAAATAGTGAGGGCGGGGTGGAATCTGTCTAGAGCAAGGAGGGAAGTAGTCACTGGCTTGAGCTGGGAAACATGGAACACTGAATATTCATTAATGATAACAGACGTCATCTATATGAGACCTTGTAGATAGTCTCCAGAACAGATGGTCCCACATAGTGTGGGGCCAACTTCTGGCTCTCAACTTTCAAAGGAAGATCTGGAGATGCCACCCAGACTTTCTCCCTTGGCTTGAGAGGCCTCTCCTGTCAGCAGAGCCAATCAGCCTGCTGGTAACGTTGTTTCTGAGCACGCAGCAGAGAAGCTTGTCTCCATGTGTGCTTGTAGCATTGGACTAACCATTCAGCAGCAGGAACTCCCACATCCGTTTATTGGTCAAGGAAGAGCAGTGGCAGGAATCCATTCTGGCATTCAAAGGGGGACCTGCCATTGGAGGATGACTGGAGGTTATTGTTGGCAATCTCTGTTCAAACCAATTGAGAGCTCCAACTTGTGGGGTTGGAAGAGATAAGGCAGCACAGAGCTGTCCCTGGCTTTTGATTCACTCTCTCAGTATGGCTGTTAGATTGGGGGTGACAACCTGATGAGATGCTGGCTGTGGCTCCCAGAAGATAACAGAAGGTCTTCTGAAATTGAGTTGTGAACAGAGGTCCTTAATCAGACACCATGGCCTGAGGGAAGCCGTGCAACCTGGCCTCGTGCTGAACCATGAGGGTAACGGCCTCATGACCCAGTGGGAGTTTAGGGAAAGCAATGAAGTGTGTACCTTGGAGAATTGGTTCTCAACCACCAGAACAGTAGTTTTTCTATTGGATGGGGGCAGATGAGTAATGAAATCTAGCGAAAGTACCAGGAGCAATGAGGGACAGACAGCGGACATAGCAAATCCACAGCGTGCTGATATGATGTCTCATTCTGGGCCAAGTGTAACAGGCAGAGATGAAGTCGAGGGATTTCTGATAGACAGATGGCTACAAAATCTTCTCTTGATAAATTCATGGATCTATTGAAATCTTGGTTGTCCAACCAGTTGGAAAGAGTGACCCCATTCCAACACTCTGGGACATACCTGGGCAGAGACAGTCAACTGGGAGCCTCCTAGGCCTGGAACTGACTGCTGGGTGACTGTTACCACTTTATTCTTTCTTATTATAACAACATATTACTATCTATTCACAAGCAATTTATAGTGTTACCCAAATTTAATCAGTGAATTTAAAAGAACTTCATGTGGTGTGAAGAGTTTTCATTAACTTGTGAAGGTATATCTGAATCCAACCTTCATGCCAGCAAGTGCCTTTCTAGTACAGCGTTAAAGAATTGATAGTAGTGTTTATGTGAAAGACGTTTTTATCACACTCTTCAATTATAAGATTATGAATGTAGGTATTACATACAATAAACACTTCCTTGACTTTGTGCAAAAGCGTAAAGTATATGGTAATAAATTGTTGGTCTTTTCTAATGTTATTAGAAATTCAAATTGAATGCTTGCTTGTCTGGGCCTTACGTTTCCCACAGTTTGAATGCATGCAAAAGCTATCACTGCTCCATTTCTTAGACCTTCTAATAATATAGCAGGTCATATTCAATCATTGTTAAAGTTAAACAGGAACCCTCTGCTTTCTGTTTGTCCAGTTGGTTTGACTGGCCTTCATCTCCTTGCATGCAAGCAATGGTGCTGCATTTGGTGCAGCCTGTGTTCAATCTGAAACTCTGGTGCAACATATACAGAGTTTGCTGTCCGATACCACTGTCTGCCCACAAGGAGCAAAAGGCCAATTTGACAATTATTCTGACGGTTTTTTCCTGTGCTGTGCCAATAGCCAGCTCAACATTATGTAGATTTAATCAAATAGTCCTCAGATCATCCGCTGTAAATTCAACAGATGATTGATGAAAACTTTGTTTACATAATGTCAGATTCTGCCAAATGTCCAGCCATGTTACATGGACTGATTAATAAATGCCTTGAGCTAAAACCCTATTACATATGAACCACTGTTTTCTGTGATCTTGTGTAATATATGACTATTGCTTGACTCAACCTCATTTTGGCATACCCACAGATTTTGATGAAGAATACTTTGAAGACTTGATTGACTTGGGTACAGATTTGGCATCCCCAAACCTGAAGACTAGGTCAATATCAGATAAGCTGTCTGTTATTGCAGTTATGACTTTGATACAACTGAATCAAAACCGTGTTCATGAAAATAATTCCAGGGATTGAATGGCTTGTCAGATGAAGAGCATTTAAAGGCTCAGGGCCTGTATGCACTAGAATGCAGAAGAATGAGGGGTGACCACATTGAAACCCTTCGAATGGTGAAAGGCCTTGATAGAGTTGATGTGGAGAAGATGTTTCCTATGGTGGGAGATGCATTCAAGAAGGAGCTAGATAGGTAAGACCAGACAACACAGCCTTAGAATAGAAGGGTCTTCTTTTAGAATGGAGATGAGGAGGAATGTCTTTAGCCAGAGGGTGGTGAATCTGTGGAATTCTTTGCCACAGGCAGCTGTGGAGGCCAAAGCTTTACGTATATTTAAAGCAGAGGTTGATAGATTCTTGATCAGGACATAAGACCATAAGATACAGGAGCAGAAGTGGGCCTTTCAGCCCATCGAGTCTGCTCCACCATTCAATCATGGGCTAATCCAGTTCTTCCAGTCATCCCCACTCACCTGCCTTCTCCCCAAACCCTTTGATGCCCTGGATAATCAAGAACCTATCTATCTCTGCCTAAAATACACCCATTGACTTGGCCTCCACAGCACTCGTGGCAACAAATTCCACAGATTTACCACCCTCTGACTAAAGTAATTTCTCCACATCTCAGTTCTAAATGGACATCCTTCAATAATAAGTTGTGTCCTCTTGTCTTAGACTCCCATGCCATGGGAAATAATTTTGTTACATCTAATCTGTTCAGGCCTTTTAACATTCAGAATGTTTCTATGAGATCCCCCCTCATTCTCCTGGAATCCAGGGAATACAGCCCAAGAGCTGCCAGATGTTCCTCATATGGTAACCCTTTATTTCCTGAATCATTCTTGTAAATCTTCTCTGAACCCTCTCCAAGTTCTAAAATAAGTAGCCCAAAACTGCACACAATACTCCAAGTGTGGTCTCACAAGTGCCTTATAGAGCCTCAACATCCCATCCCTGCTCTCATATTCTATACCTCTTGAAATGAATGGCAACATTGCATTTGCCTTCTTCACCTCTAACTCAATCTGGAGGATAACCTTTAGGGTATCCTGCACAAGGACTCCCAAGTCCCTTTGCATCTCTGCATTTTGAATTCTCTCCCCATCTTAATAATAGTCTGCCTGTTTATTTCTTCCTCCAAAGTGCATGACCATACACTTTCCAACATTGTACTTCATTTGCCACTTCTTTGCCCATTCCCCTAAACTATCTAAGTCTCTGTGCAGGCTCTCTGTTTCCTTAACACTACCCACTCCTCCACCTATCTTTGTATCATCGGCAAATTTAGCCACAAATCTATTAATCGCATAGTCCAAATCACTGACATACATCGTAAAAAGCAGCGGTCCCAACACTGACCCCTGTGGAACTCCACTGGTAAACGGCAGCCAGCCAGAATAGGATCCCTTTATGCCCACTTTGTTTTCTGCCAACCAGTCAATGCTCCACCCATGTTAATAGCTCCCCTGTAATTCCATGGGCTCTTATCTTGCTAAGCAGCCTCATGTGTGGCACCTTGTCAAAGACCTTCTGAAAATTCAATTGTACCACAACTACTGCATCTCCTTTGTCTACCCTGCTTGTAATTTCCTCAAAAAATTGCAGGAGGTTAGTCAGGTAGGATTTTCCTTTCAGGAAATCATGCTGGCTTTGGCCTAATTTGTCATGTGCCTCTAGGTACCCTGTAATCTCATCCCCAACAATCGATTCCAACATCTTCCCAACCACTGATGTCCGGCTAACAGGTCTACAGTTTCCATTCTGAGTTCATATTACTGGGGCAGTGAAGCAGCCACACCCACTGTTGCATTGTTCAGGAGGCGAACTCAGAGAAAGCAACTGCCCAGACAGGGTACCTGGCTGAGTACTGAAGACTTCAGCTAGTTGATCAGCACAAGTGTTCACCTTTACCCTTCAGTTTCCACAGTCTGAGGTACCCACCTGCTTCAAGCAGGCTTCAATAATTCTGGGGCCTAAGAAGAATGTGGTAACCTGCCATAATGACCATCATCCAGTAGCTGCGATGAAGTGCTTTGAGAGGGTTGTGATGAAACATATCAACTGCTGCCTGAAGAGCAACTCAGATCTGCCCCAATAAGCCTACCGGCACAACAGGTCCATAGCAGATGACATTTAATTTGCTCTTCACTCAACCCTGGAACAACTGGCATACACCAGGATGCTCTTCATTGATTACAGCTCAGTGTTCAACACTATCATTCCTCAAAACTAATCAATAAGCTTAGGACTCAATGCTTCCTGGTGCAAATGAATCCTTGATTTCCTCACTTGCAGACCCTGGTCAGTTCAGATATAGGAGGGAGATTGAAAATGTGGCTCAGCAGTGTCACAACAAAATCCTCTCACTCAGTGTCAGCAAAACCAAGGAGCTGATTGTTGACATCAGAAGCAGGAAACCAGAGGGCCATGAGCCAGTGGTCTTTAGGCAATCAAAAGTGGAGTGTTGCAAGGACACGGCTGGGGACAAACCCAGGTGCAGGACACAGGCACTGAGGCAGAGTCATTAGGCACTTGCACCACTGTGAACAGAGAGCCAGTATCTCGGAGAGTCTTTCTGCAGAGACAAGGTTCATGTGGAGAATCCAGGACACGATGCAGACCCTAGAACTGCTGGTCCTAAATAACCATGAAATGAGGTTAATCGTGCAAGAGTTGACCAATGAACTGGCAGCTCCTTGTTGTAATTCCAGGGTTTTTATCCTGCTGTTACTGATGGGAAGCAGGTGTGTGTAATTTGCTGAACTGGGAATGATTGGAAATCAGGCAAGGAGGTTAGGGTCCAATTAAGGAGGTAATGGGAATTGTCAGATGGAACCATGACATGGAGAGGATCAGCAACTTTAAATTCCTTGGAGGTATAATTTGAGAAGATCTACTCTTGGTCCAGCATGTAAGTGCCATTACAATGAAATCATAGCAGCGCCTTTACTTTTTTAAACATTTGTAAAGATTTGGCATAACATCTAAAACTGACAAATTTCTATAGATGTGCATTGAAAGTATTTTGACTGGTATGGAACAATCTTGAGTGGAAAAACCTACAGAAAGTAATGTATACTCACAGGTAAAGCCATCCCCAATATTGTGCACATCTACACAATGCTATTACAGAAAAGAAGCATCCACCATCAGGCCATGCGCTCATCTCACTGCTGCCAAAAGGAAAGAAGTACAGGAGTCTCAGTTCCCACATCACCAGGTTTAGGAACAGTTATTACTCCTCAGTCATCAGGCTCTTGAACCAGAGGAGATATCTTCTCTGAACTTCACTTGTCCCATCATCAAACTGTACCCACAACCTATGAACTCACTTCCAAGGACTCTTCAACTCATGTTCTTGATGTTTATTGCTTATTTATTTGTTATTTTGTTTTTGTTTGTCATTTTGTTTCTTTGTATTTACTGTGAATGCCCACAGGGAAATGAATCTCAGGGCTTGTGTATGTTGACATACAGCATATGTACTTTGAAAATAAATTTACTTTGAATTTGAATTTGAACTCTGTGCTTTCCTGCTGTTTATTAAGTACCATGTCACTAAAGACTGCAACTACTATATCCTTTCTCCTCGCAGGTAATGCAACAAATGAATACCTTTGGATGTCAAAGGAAAGAGGCAAGATGGTAAGAGTAAGTTAGGTAAATTAGGAGTTCATAGGCCAGATGTTTACTGCTTGGTATTAGTGCAATGTGAATGTTACTTGCTGCTCATCAGCACTTTCCTGGATGCTGCCAAATGTTTTGCATGTGGGCACTGGAGTCCAGGTTGTCCCCCCACGTTATGAATGCCTGATATATAGACACCCTGCACACATGAACAAGTTCAAGGAGGACTGTCAGGAGGTATAAGGATGGATTTATCAGCCACTACAGGGTTACAGAGTCAGAACATGCCTTTCCCTCCCATTGCCTCCTACTCCCATTGCTGAACCTCAATAATCAGGGGCTGGGACAAAGCTAGCAGAAAAGACAGCATTGAGGAAATTCATTTTGCTTGTCACATGTAAATTGAAACATACAGTGAAATTTGTCATTTGTCTCAACGATCACCACTGTCTGAGAATGTGCTGGGGGCAAGCCGCAATTGTCACTATGCTTCCAGCACCAGCATAGCATGTCCGCAACTTACTAATTGCTAATAAACTCTACGACTTTGGACCGTGGGAGAAAACCCGAGCACCCGGATGAAACCCAAGTGGTCACGGGGAGAAGGTACACAGACAGTGGCGGGAATTGAACCTGCAAAGCACTACATTAGCTGCGACGCTACTCTGTTGACCATTTGCTCACTCACTGAGTTAGTACGAGTAGCAGGCAGCCTTTCTTCCCATGCCTGCTCTATCTTTTCACAGCTGCTTCCACGGCTCTCTACCATGCGCTATTTTTGTTCATGTCAGACAGGAATAGTTTGGGTTGCGGATTGCTCTCAGGAATGGAACTATGTTGTAACCTGGGGCTGCCTGTAATTAGGAGCCACACTTAAGAGTACAGAACAGTATAGCACAGTACAGGCCCTTCAGCCCATGATATTGTACCGACCTTTCAACCTACTCCAAGGTCTTTCCAAACTTCCCCTCACATAGCCCTCCATTTTTCTTTCAACCATGTGTCTCCCTGAGTCCCTTTAATGTACCTAACACTTCTATCTCTACCACCACACCTTGGTGGGGTATTCCACCCACTGTGTAAAAAACCTACATCTGACATCTGTCTATACTTTCCTCCAATCAAGAACTCTTGATGTTGGACAATGAAACCTCTATTCTGCTCGTTTGCTATTTCATTGGTGTGTGAGATGGAATAACCCTGCTTCATACTGAGCTAAAATAGTTGGTAGTTGGAAGATTCTTAGTCCCCATTTTACCTGATGCTAGCATGCTTCATTGGATCAAGAGTCAATTATGTGGGCTCATTCTAAAAGTTTGGAGTCTGAATGTATGATTATGTTAGGATGTCATTTGACTCAGCTTCATTTTGACACACGCACACTGAATACTTCGCAGAGCTGAATGGTTTGGGTATAGCTTTGTCACCTCTTGACCTGGTGCTGTGGAACTGCTAAGCAAGTTGCCTGGCTTGCTCTTATAGCTTTGATACAAATGAATGACTTACAAGGCCAGTTTAGTGGCAGGGCAGTGAAATGAAACCCCATTGCTGAATACCAGAATGGGTAAATTCAGCAGATATTTACAATTATTCAATCATTTAATAATTGCCATTACTGACAGCAGCATTTTTATTCCAGATTCATTTAATTAACTGATTTTATATTTCCCAGTTGCAATAGTGGGATTTGGTTTCACGTCTATGGTCCATTAAGTTTGATTCCGCTCATTTCATCGAGTCATCTAATAGACACTAGAGTGCATTATGCAAATATTCCAATAATATCAGAAATAGCATTGGTTAAGCAAAGACTGAAATGCCTATAACATGTTTGGGAAATTATATTCTACTACTATGAGTCCCCAAATGCACCTAAAAGCTATAATCATATAGATTTTGCATCTGAACTGATAAATAGATCAACATTGCCAAAAATTAATATTTCATAATCAAATACTTAATACTTTTTTTTAGTTTATCGCTATATGCAAGATGAGATGTCTTACACTTTGTCAGGTATTTTTCGAAAAGAGTGGTTAAAATTCCATTTTGTGTTCCTACAAATGAGCTGCTGCCCACCGCTGATTACTGTATCTTTGATTGCACACAATGGGGCCAGCTAATGCATTCCTTGAAGGCGAGACGATCTTGAAGGTTACCCACAGATAGTCAGAAGAGACCACTTACACCTCCATCACTTCAAAGACCTCTCCATTTTCTTTTCCATCTTCCATCACTTCTGAACTTACCAGCTTTTTGAAAGTCTGATATTGACATCAGATCGACCTTGTGCAATCACTTTATTTCAAGGATTTGGATCAGTATGACTGCATTTTCATTTTATAAATGAGGTAGAATTCACTTTCACATCAGTGACATTATTCGTATTTCAATCTTTGTTTTCCAGCATTGCTTTCACTAAAATTTTCAGGTTATATGTTTTACATGTGATAAACAGATGTGTTAAACCAAATTTGGTTCAGTGACAGATCAGCCATTTGCTATAGGTTGCTGTTTATTACAACATACAGCAATGAATATATCACTTGAGAATTGTATGTAGTACACCTTCTTATGATTAATGTTAATGAAACTGATTATATTATTACAAATATATTTGGACTGTTAAGTCAGGCAGGATGCAGGTTTAACTGTTTAAGTAAATTGGATAGTTTCTAGAGCTAGGACAATTTTCTACAATGGGATCTTCACCAGATTGGTACTTCAATAGTTGGTACACTTCCTGCTGCTCCTCACACGTCAGAGCACTCATCCTGTTGAATATTTCTTCTAAGCTGAGAATAGGTGAGTTATACCTGCAAATCTGTGACAAAGGTGCCCACCTTATTGGCCATGAGCAGCATTACAACTCTGATTGCCAGCAATATATTTCTTCCCATGAGCATGTACAAAGTCTACATCTGAACTCTTAACTAAAACAGAGTGTCTGACTGTGCTCTGCCTGAATGACCAAGACAGGCAATTCCTGCAGCAGCCATGAACTACTGGGGGAACTCAGCAGGCCAGGCAGCACCTATGGAACAGAGTAAACAGTCGACGTTTTAGGCTTCATCAGGACTGAAATTCCTGGTATATCTAAAACTTTGCAGGTGCTCGCAAAGGGCCAAGGAGCTATGGATACTGTATAAGGAGGCAATTATATTTCTGGTATGAAACAAGTGCCCCAGAATACGGCAAAATTTGGATGCCAGACATTGACCTTGAAGATTTCTTTTGGCAATACTCAAAAATGACTTCAACAGAAATTGCTGGTAAAACTCATCAAGACCAATGAATAGTTCAAAACCAGAAATTTTAACTGTTTCCCTTTTCACCGACACTGCTGGGTTTTCCCAATGTTTTCTATTTTTATTTTAGGTTTCCTGTACCTTCAGATTTAATTCTTGATTTTACAGTACAGGCTAATTGCATATCTGGATGTGGTGGCCTCTCTGTCAAGGTGGAGCCCAAAGCAAAAATAAAAATGCACAAACTGTCACTTAGAAGAAGGAAATGCCACTGAGAAGGGAGCCTCTGTCACAATAATAATACAGGGTTGTGGTGGGCTGAACATAGTTTCGTGCAATAGCCATTGCCTGGACAGATTTGGGTGAGAAGTTCAATGCTCTTTATCAGCTGCACTTCACAGGTACAGATGTAAGGCTGTAATTCTGTTTACAACATCTGAGGGGCCTTTGTGACCACTTCCTCCATAAATATTTTTCTTCAGACTTTTAGACAATGGAGTTCTACACTTAAGGAAATTTTTGGGGATCACCTTTCAAAACCGAAGTTTTTTTGCCTCATTTTTGGTCTCTGTGAGATAAAGAAGATGCTTCCTTCAGGCAGATGTTCCACCAGCTGGATAAAAGCTCCCAAGTAAAGGACAGTAAAGGACTCTTTGAGTGTTATTTGCTATTATAGCTGATCTGATTTTGGTACCATCTCCACTTCTCTGCCATGAATGTATGAAGAGGCTCAGTTTTCATCACATGGGGTAGAAAATTCCAAAGATTAGGACCCTCTGGGAGAAGAAATTCCTCCTCATCCCCATTTTAAACAGGTGATTCCTATTTCTAAAATTATGCTCCTTATTTCTGGGTTCCTCTAGAAGACAAAGTTTGTTATCAGGATCTATCCCATCAAGCGTATGCTTTAGAAAATATTACTTCTCATTATTCTAAACTCCAGCGAGTACAGGCTCAGTGCCATCAAACACTCCTCATACATTACCCCATTCATCTCCGGGATCATTCTCACAAACCTTCTCTGGACCTTCTCCAAATGCCAGCACATCCTTTTTTAGATAGGAGCTCAAAATTGCTCACAATATTCTAATACAGTCTGACCAATGCATTATAAAGCCTTGGCATAACATCATTGCTTTTATATTCTAAACCTCTTGAAATGAATGCTAGCATTACATTTATCTTCCATGCTACTAAATCAACCTCAAAGTTAGCCTTCAGGAAATCCTACACTAGGTCTCCCAAGTTCCTTTGCACTTGCAATTTTTGAATTCACCCCCCCTTTAGAAAATAGTCTACACCTTTATTCTTTATACCAAAGTTGATGACCATATTCTTCTCTATTCTCTATTTCATTTACCACTTTGCTTATTTTCCTAAACTGTCCAAATCTTTCTGCAGATTCACTGCTTCCTCAACACTACCTGCCTTGCCAGCTATCTTATTACCATCTGCAAATTTGTCCACAAAACCATCTATTCTGTCATCTAGACCATTAATAGACAAAGTGAACACCACCTTTGCAGAACACCATTAGTCATCATCAACCAACTAGGAAGGCCCCTTTTATTCCCACTTTTGCCAGCCAATGTTCTCTCCATGCTATTATCTTATTTAGCAGTCTCATGAGTGGCACCACATCAAAGACCTACTGAAAATTCAAGTAAAAAACATACACCGACTCTCCTTTTTCTAACCTGCTTGTTATTTCCTCAATGAATTCCAACAGATTTATCAGGCAGAACTCCCCTTAAGGAAACCATGCTGATTTCTGCCTATTTTATTTTGTGCCCCGAAATCTCATCCTTAATAATCAGCTCTAATATATTGCCAACCACTAAAGTCAAGCCTATGATTTCTTTTCTTTTGTCTCCCTTCCTTCTTAAGGAGTGATATTTGCAAATATCTCATCCTCTGGACCCATTCTCGAATCTAGTGATCCTACAAAGATCGTTACCAATGCTTCCACAATCTCTTTAGCTACATTTTCAGAACCCTCGGGTGTATTCCATCTGGTCCAGATGACTTAACTACATTCATAGCTTTCAGCTTCCCAAGCACCTTCTCTTTAGTAATAGCAACTACACAAACTTCTGCCTCCTGACCCTCTCAAATTCTGACATATTGCTGTGTCTTCCACAGTGGGGACTGATGCAAAATACCATTCTGCCATTTCCTTGCCCCCGATTACTACATCACTAACATTATTTTCCAGCAGCCTGATGTCCACTCTTGCCTTTCTTTTACTCCCTATATATCTGAAATTTATGTTATTGGCCAGCTTACCTTCATGTTCCATCTTTTTCCTCTTCATTGCTTTTTAATTGCCTTCTGTTAGTTTTTAAACTCTTCCAAATCCTCTAGCACACCACTGAAATTTGCTGTATTGTATGCCCTTTTGTTTTTGCTTTTATGCTGCGTTTGACTTCCCTTGTCAGCCATGGTTGCCTCTTCCTCCGTTTAGAATGTTTCTTCTTCTTTAAGATGAAGTAATCCTTAATTACTCCCTTTAATTCCAGCTATTGCTGCTCTTTCGTCACCCTGCTAATGTCCCCTGCCAATCAACTTTGGCCAGCTCCTCTCTCATGCCACTGTAGTTACCTTTACAAATACAGCTGATTCATTCAATTATGTTTCAAAAGTTGCGGGCAGGTTCAAAACCTATCTCTACACTTTGCATGAAGCCCTTTTCCAAGTCAATACCTAAAATATAATGTCTGTAGTTAAAGAATTCTTTCATAGCTTATGGATAAGAATTGTCACTGCTGTTGAAATCTGATTTCTCAATGAATTGAATGAATTGACTTTATTGCTTACATCCTTCAGATATATGAGTAAAAATCTTTATGTTATGTGTCCATCTAAATGTGCAATGTGCAATTATAGTAATTTATAATAAATATTATGTACGGCAGGATAGTCAATATAACATAGAAATACAGTTGCATCAGCATGAATTAAGCTGCCTGGTGGAAGAAGCTGCCCCGGAGCTTGTTGGCCCTGGCTTTTATGCTGCGATACCGTTTCCTGGATGGTAGCAGCTGGAACAGTTTGTGGTTAGGGTGACTCGGGTCCCTAATGATCCTTTAGGCCCTTTTTACGCACCTGTCTTTGTAAATGTCCCAAATAGTGGGAAGTTCACATCTACAGATGCGCTGGGCTGTCTGCACCACTCTCTGCAGAGTCCTGCGATTGAGGGAAGTACAGTTCCCATGCCAGGCAGTGATGAAGCCAGTCAGGCTTGAAATACAGAATGCTGTACTTCAAAAGTATGTATGCGATTTACAGTGGTGGCCCAAGCATCTTGGAGTATTGCACAAGGATTGATGTTCTCACGATATACTCCGGGCACGGGTGCACACTGAACTCAGAACCACACCTTTGCAGTAGTGAGAGTATCTGTAGATGAAAATTAACACATAAACTTAATACTTGCTACATGATCAAATATCTGTGGCATTTTTTGTAAATTCTATTTCATTTTGCAGTTTTTATTGTGTACAGAATTTGAAACATGTTAAAGAAAAGAACAACTATTGATTGAAGGTTCGTCTAACTTAGTAATTACACCTAATACCTAAGCTATTTCACTTTAAGGTAAGTAACCTCCACTTCAAACTGGACAAAAGAATGGCTCTGCTGACACCTGGCCCGGAACAAAGGTCCTTTGCTTGAGATAGAGTGATGAATCATGTTTGTAAATAGACTGAATCCTGACAAGGTTACAGAGGTAGTTGGATTTCAAAGAGATAGCCTAGTGCAGGGCAGGTACAAGGGATAGGTAGGAAAGAAAAACTTCCTGAAAAATAAAGTGATAGGAGCCTGAAGACAAAACAAGGCCACTTCAGGTACAAAAGTGTTTATGTTCAATGCTAGGATTGTACTGAGAACATATTATGCTTTAAAATATCTTAATCACTGTGTTTTTATGCCATTTTGAAGTGGAAATCAGCGGAAAGAAGCAGGTAGATAGCAAAAACAAGCAGGAACACGGAAATTCCCCAGACACCCAGCTTCAATAAACCAGCTTAACAGGCGCAGACAGCCCTGCCCATTATTCACAGCAGCTTGTCACATGGAGTCTTACTCCAAGTTGTCTAACAAAGAGTCAAATGGACAGGGTGCAGATGAGGACCGACAATTATAAGCAGACTCATCTCCACTCTCATCCTCACTAGGAGCGATCAATAATCCAGCCCAAACCATATCCCTTTCAATGAGAACCTTCCATCCAACCCTAGCCTAACCCAGCCAATAACACTTCTCTTGAATATACTCCTTCATGATGACCTACAGTTCAACTCTGGTTCCAGACTTTACCTGCTACTGATGATTTTTTTTTTAATTTGACATTGCCCCATTTCTCTCAGCCATTCTGTTCCATCCTCCATACTATCCCCATCCTCAGAACAAATGATCTAAATCCAACCCTGTCCACACCCAGAATGAACATCCCTCCTTCCATAGTCATTTCATTACTTTCTACTTACTGATATCTGAAAATTAAGTAATGTCATCTCATTATTTTAAGTCACTTTAATTACAGCATAATTTTTTTTCCAACGACATTATTTTCCTGTATTGATGTAATGCAATTCTGTCAAAATGCACAGGTATCAACAATACAAAGACCATAAGGCATAAGAACAAAATTAGGCCATTTGACCCATTGAATCTGCTCCACCATTCCATCATGGCTGATTTATTATTCATCTCAACAACATTCTCCTGCCTTCTCTCTGTAACATTTGATGCCCTAATTAATCAAGCACAAATCAACCTTAAGTATATCAAATTATTTGCCAGGCACAGCCATCTATAGCAATGAGTATGACAACCCTCTGGCTAAAGACATATTTCCTCTTCTCTATTCTAAACGGACATCCCACTATTCAGTGCCCTCTGGTCCTTGACTCCCCCACGATAATGAACTCTCCACATCCACTCCATCTATGTCTTTCAATATTTGATTAGCTGCAAAGGGATTCCCCTCTCATTCTTCTAAACTCCGGCTTGTACAAGCCCAGAGCCACCAAACACTCCTCGTATGTTAACCCTTTCATTCCTGCAAAATCATACTATCCTTATCCTCTCTGGCACGTGGCACAGGCAGAAATCCAGAGATTACTACCCTGGAGGTCCTGCTTTTCAGCTTTTTGCCCATCTCCCTATAGCCTTTCTTCAGGACCTCCTCCTTTTTCCTACCAATGTCTTGGTACTCATATGTAGCGAACCTTCTGTTTGTTCACCCTTCCCCTTTAGAATGCTGTGGAGCCAACCAGAGACATCCTTGACCCTGGAACCTGAGAAGCAACATACTATCCTGGTCTCTCTTTCATATCCAGAAAGTATGCTTTCTGCTCCTCTAATTATAGAATCCCCTGTCACTATTGCACTCCTCTTCACCCTCTTTCCCTTCTGAGCACAGATCCAAGCTTGGTGCCAGACACCTGGTCGCTGCAGCTTCCTCCTGGTAGATCATTTCTCCCCACCCCAACAGCACCCAATGCGGTCTACTTATTGTGGTGAATGGCCACAGGGGAACTCTGCACTGGCTGCCTATTCCCTTTCACTCTCCTAACAGTCACCCAAGTACCTGCCTCCTGCAACCCAGGGGTGACTACCTCTCTGCAGCTCCTATCTATCACCTCCTCATTCTCCAGTATGAGACAAAGGTCATTGAGCTGTAGCTTCAGGTCCTTAGCAATGTCTATAAGGAGCTGCAGCTCATTGCTCTTCGTGAAGGTGTAGTTATCGGGGAGACCAGAGATCTCCCAGAGTTCCCACATCTCACACAAACCACTACCTATGGATCTATTCTCAGCACACAAGCTATAATCTAACAAGGCCTGTGACTTTGCAAGCCTTTCGAGCCAAAGATGACCACTCTGACTCTAACCCAGTCACACAATGGCCCGGTTGCACCTCCCTTCTTCTTATTGGCCCTGTGCTGACTGCAGCCCGCCGAAAAGAGCCAAAAGCACTCGAGCTCTTCTTAAATCTCACACTGCATCACCAATGAATGGCTTTTCACTCTGACTGCTGTCAGCGGAAAAGACAAAAAGGAAAGACAAATTGCAAAATAATTTGCTGGAAGAACTCAGTGGGTCAAACAACGTCTGTGGGAGGAAAGAATAATCAACATTTTGGGTCACCAGCACCACCCCCCCTTGGACTGCGCAGGGTCTTCAACCAGACTATTGACAATACTTACCCCTATCTTCGCCACAGATGCTCCTTGACCAGTTGATACTGTCTAGTTTGTTTTTTTGCTCCAGATTGCAACATCTGCCTATCCTGTCAATTCTACTTTATTTATGGATCTTCCTTTGTTATGAACCTTTACTTCGGGCTCTGCCTTAAGGTGTCAAGAATCTGGAAATGGATCAAAGGCAAGCAGTTGGAATTGAAGGACCAATCATTGATAATGTAATTAAGTAAGAAGATTTAAGAGGCTGAATGATCCACCCCTCTTCTTATTTTCCTGAACCATTCTGCTTCTGCATGGGAATTTAATCATAAATGCAGGATGAACAATAAGTCAGACAATTACGAATGAGAGAGAATCAGAGACAATTTTTGGGTTTCAGATCCTTCATCTGCTTCTCTTTCCATGGATTTTGATTAACCTGAACTGTTTCCAGAATTTTCTACTTTTATCTCAGTATTAGAATCAGGTTTAATATCACTGACATATGTCATGAAATTTGTTATTTTGCAGCAGCAGTATTTTGAAATATATAATAATAAAAATAAATTATAACAATAAGTGTATGAATATATTTAAAAAGTTATATTAAGTAAGTAGTGCAAAAGGAGAAAAGAAAGTAGTGAGGTGCAGTACATGGTCACAATGTCCATTAAGAGATCTAATGGCAAAGGGGAAGAAGCTCTTTCTGAATTGTGTGTGTGCCTTCAGACTCCTGTACCTCCTTCCTGAGGAGAGGGCATGTCCTGGTTGATGGTAGTCCTTAGTGACGGTTGCTGCCTTTTTGAGGCATTGATCCTTGAAGATGTCCTCGATGCTGGGGAGGCTAGTACCCATGATGGAGCTGACTGAGTTTATAACTTACTGCAGCTTATTTTGATCCTGTGTAGTGGACACCCCCCCCCCATCCCCTGCAACCCCGTACCCAACGGCGATGCAGCCAGTTCCGATGTGCTCCATTGTACATCTGTAGAAAATTGCGAGTGTCTTTGGTGACGTACCCAAACTCTTCAGACTCCTACTGAAGTATAGCCGCCATCTGTGCCTTCTTTGTAACTGCATCGGTAAGCTGGGCCCAAGATGGATCCTCAGAGATGTTGACACCCAGAAACTTGAAATTACTCACCCTTTCCACTTCTGATCCCTCAATGAGGACCAGTGTGTGTTCCCTCATCCTACTCTTTCTGACGTGCACAGTCAATTCTTTGGTCTTACTGTTATTGAGTGCAAGGTTGTTGTTGTGACACCACTCAATTAGCTGATCTGTCTTGCTCCTGTGGGCCTTCTCATCACCATCAGAAATTCTGCTTACAATTGTTGTGTCATCAGCAAATTTAGAGATGGCATTCGAGCTGAGTCTAGACACACAGTCAGGGGTGTAGAAAGAGTAGAGCAGTGGGCTAAGCACTTGTCCTTGAGGTGCACCAGCATAGATTGTCAGCGAGGTGGAGATGTTATTTCTAATCTGCACAGACTGTGGTCTTCCAGTGAGGAAGCTGAGGATCCCGTTACAGAGGGAGATACAGAGGCCCAGGTTTTCATGCTTTTTTGATCAAAACAGAAGGAATGATTGTGTTAAACACTAAGCTGTAGTCAATGAGCAGTACACTGATGGAAGTATTAGTATTTTCCAAGTGATTTAAGGCAGCGTGAAGAGCCAGGGAGATCATATCCATTGTAGACTTATTGTATTCAGTTGTAGTTACTATTCAATAGATTTGTTGAGTATGGCCACGTGAAAATGAATCTCACTGTTGTATATGGTGACATTTATGTACTTTGATAACAAAATTAATTTGAACTTTAACTGCTCACTCAATTGCTTTGAAAATAAAATTGCATATTAATATTTTAAGATTTTTTTAAAGTTTTATTAATAATTCTGAAAGTATTTTATTATAGATTATGGCAATAGCCAAATTGCAGTGGGTTTGGTCCTTGCTTAGGCAGGAGTTGATTTCGGCCATAAGCAACTTCTCAAAACATTTCATCACCATAGATGTGAGTGTTACCGGACGATGGTCAGTAAGACAGTTCACCCTGCTCTTCTTGGGCACTGGTAGGATTGCTGCCCTTTAAAAGCAGGTGAGAACTTTCGACTGTAGCAATGAGGGATTGAAAATGTCTTTGAACACTCTTGCAAGTTGTTTGACACAGGTTTTCAGAGCCCAACCAGGTGCACCTGCCTTGCGACTTTCTGACATTGGTTTCCGAGGTAGTGATCACAGGGTCACCGGATGCTGCAGGAATTCTCATAGCTCTAGTTTTATTCGCCCTCGAAAACCATGCATAAAAGACATTGAGCTCATCTAGGAGTGAAGCAACACAGTCATTCATGATGGTAGGTTTCACCTTGTAGCAAATAATGGCCTGCAAACCCTGCCAAGTTGGCATGCATCCAATTCTGCCTCTAAGCTCAATCAAATTGTTCATCTGCTCTTCAGATAGCCCTCTGTAAGTCATACCTGGCCTTCTTGTATAGTCCTGAATCACCAGACCTGAATGCCACAGATCTTGCCCTAAGCAAACAATGAATCTCCTGGTTCGTCCACGTCTGCTGATTTGTAGTATGTATGGTACGTTCTCATAGGCATCCAATTATCCACACAGGTTTTAATGAAGTCAGTGATAATTTGAAATTTATAACCCCTTCAAAATTATTTTTAATTTCATCTTCTTCTGCATCTCTCTATCTTTCATTATGGTCTTCAGTAAGATATTCCTATTCCACCAAGCTTTCAGTCATTGTGTCAAAAAGCTGATTTAATGCTCTGATTACATGGTTTATTATATCTTTGAGAAGAATTTTGCAAAGTTGAAAAATATTAGATATAAATTATTGTTATCAGTTTGATATTTTCTCTATTCACTCCTAAAATCACAGCATGTAAATCGTTTTCCCTTTTCTGTCTTAGATGACGTGTGCAGTCAATCAAGAAGCATAAAGTTACTAAAATTCTCATAATTTCATTGGTGTCACAAACTTTATGCTTGCTTCTGCTGATCATTGACAATGATAACATTTTTAAGTTGGTCTTTAACCCAAAGATATTGCCTTATTAAGAAAATTTCAGCTTTGAATTTGGGAATTTGAAAATTAAAATCTGACTGCATTTTTCGTGAGTATTCAATACAGTGAAGTGTAATCTTTGGAAAAGTTATTATGGGACTGAAGCCAAACAACTTATTGTCATCCAAGTAGTAATGTATCACACAGAATCGCATTTATTTTTTTAAAATATATTTTCAAAATGTAGAGGCATTTGTACTCAATTATGGAGAGGCTATTCGGTGCATCAAAGTTTAGGATTTTTTGAAAATTATTCCCATATCCTATCCAGTATAATAGTCAGGTATGAAGCAGATGTTTGATAAAATGCTTGTTGTTTGTTTTAATTTGATTAGCAGGATTGAAAGAACTGCATTGAGTGCTGATCGAGGGATCCTCCAAAAAAACCACAACCAAGTTGCTGGGTTTGAAGACTTGCATGCCTCATTGATCCCGAGAGCCATGTTGGCTGGAGCCAGGGCATTATGCTCTGGTCCTTGCTAGGGTCACCCATGCCAGACGGGTCAGACGATAGAGGGCAGACCAAGAGTGGTCTACCAGTCCTCCAGCTTCCGTGGCTTAGCTCAGGGCTACAATTGTTGTGGAAACAGCAATGAAGGATCCTACATCTGAGTGCAAGGGTATTCCTGAGTCTCCATCCTGGTCTTGCATGACTGGCAGTCGTGAAAACCGCGAGAAAGTTACCGATATGATAAAGGAAGCCCTGAGCACTACCAGAGATGGAGGGCCTTCATTGCTGCCCTAAACACCAGAGACATAATGGCAGTAAGTAAGTTAGTTGATTGAGGGCTGGCATGAGTGTATGCACTACACCTTACAACAAATTTCAGTGACATGATCAGTCTTCTTTTTTTTTGCCAATGATTACATAAAACTGCTTATTGATCTCTTTTCAAATGATGCAGTTTTTCACTAATATTGAACTTAGTATGTATCAAAGCACAAGCACTATTTATTCACATTGGCTATCAAAAGCATTATGTTTCATCATCTGTTTTCCCAGAACTCATCATAACAGTGTGCACTATCCTTATGTTAAAGCAACAAGTGTGGGAATGTGAATGTGGCAGATGTGTCTAACTACTCTTACAAAGGTGATTATGAATGGTAACATTGTGCACCTTCCTTGTGATCTCAAAGCCTTTTTCTTATTCACCATATCAGTGACATTCTCTCCTATATGTTTTGTTCTTTCACATAGGCAGACCTGGGGGAATTGCATGCAGCATTGCATTACTGTTTTATATGCACCCATCAAAAAGAATCAACAGATGGTCCTTGGTTTGATCTATAAACAATACAATCTTTTAAAAATAATGATAAATATATATCTGTCCTTATGAAAGAGGTATAGTTTACAGCAAATAATGACCAGAAATTCTCCTCTTCCTGGACAATTGACATACCCTGGGTTCTGAGCAGGATGGCCACAGGATCCATTCTTACTATCCTGAGAGCTTCATAAATTCTCTATGTAGGATAATTCGGGACCAAAATCCTTCAGATTTTCAAAGACATTTGAAATACTTTGGGGGTTGCACTTAATAGCTTGGAAATCATGGACAATAAACATCATTTTGCTTTTACATTCTATTGAAGAGATTTTTAAAAATCTTGATTCAGAACGATACGTCTGACTAAAACCACGGCTGCTAATTGACTAATGGTCACAATAAGCCTTCGCCAGAGATTAAACATTTCTGGTTAAACCAAAGGGAGTGAAACTGTGTGTTTCCTAACATTTCCCAAAGGAACTTGACCTAATCAAAGGAGTTGTGTCTTTGTGTTTGATCTGTATGACAAACCATGGTCCTGACTGAACAGTGGCAGGCATCCAAGTTTTGGCACTCAGTTTCCCTGGAGTATGGTTAGATGCTGCTGTCCCATTAAAACTCAGACTGCTATTTATTGCCTGCCACATTCCTTCATGGAAAATCTGTACTTATAGGCCTTGTGCTGACCACTTAGTGCTCAATAGTAGGAGTTACATTTCTAGTATTGCTGCTTGTGAAGGCATGTTTAGACCGAGACTGAGACCATTCTAGTTAGACCTTACTCTGCACTTCTATTCACTATATTGAATGGTCTTATGATATAACTTCCTTATTGTTTGCCATGAAGAATCAAAACAATATCAGAAAACTGACGTCCCTTCTTGACAGTTTGACAGGGAAGTGAGCCCTACAGCTATAATTTCTACTTCTAGAGGGGGTTGCCCATCTGCTGGCATATAGACTGATAGTGCAGTGAGCCCAGGAGCAACATGGGGCAGGCCCAGGTAATGTTCCTCCTGGATGTATCTTTGTTCCTGAACCTGTTCGTTCAGAGGTTTTCAACTGGGTTCACTTCGAATATGTCTGGAGGTCCAGTGGTGGCTCACACACTAGGGTTCATCAAGAGACGTTACCGGTGGCCAGGTATGACTAAGGATGTCCACGAATATGTCTTCATTTTGATATCTGTGCACAAAATGAAGAATGCTGAGCACAGGCTCAAGGGCTGCCTCAGCCTCTCCCCATCCCCACTTGCCCTTGGCCCCACATTTCTATCGATGTTGTCACTCGTTTTCCAGCATCTCAGAGTAATACAGTAATCTAAGATATAGGAGCAGATTTAGCCCATTTGGCCCATCGAGTCCACTCTGCCCTTTTATCATGTTTGATTGATTTTCCATCTTAGCCCCAATCTCTTGCTTTCTTCCTGCTTCCCTTATGCCCCGTATAATTAAGAATCTATTAAGCTCTGCCTTAAATATACACCCAATAACTTGGTCTCTACTGCTGCCTGTGGCAACAAATTCCACAGATTCAACACTCTCTAGTGAAAGATATTCCTCCTCATCTCTGTTCTAAAAAGATGCCCCTCTGTTCCGAGGCTGTGCTGAGGCCTTTCAACATTCAATAGGTGTCAATGAGAACCCCCCCATTCTTCTGCATTCCAGTGAGTACAGGGCCAGAGCTATCAAACACTCTTCTTACGACAATCCTTTCAATCCTGGAGTCATTTTTGTGAACCTCCTCCAAACTCTCTCCAATATCAGCACATCCTTTCTAAAATAAAGGGCCCAAAATTGCTCACAATACTCCAATTAAAGGCTCACCAGTGCATTATAAAGCCTCAACATCACATGCTTGCTTTTATATTCTAGTCCTCTTGAAATGAATGCTAGCATTGAATTTGACTTCCTCACCACTGACTTAACCTGCAAGTTAACCTTTAGGGAATTCTGCACAAGGGCTGCCAAGTCCTTTGCATCTCAGATTTTTGAATTTTCTCTACATTTAGAAAATAGTCTACGCTTTTATTTCTTTTCCTGAAGTGCATGATGATACACTTCCTGACACTGTATTCCATCTGCCATGTCTTTGCCCATTCTCCCAATCTATCTAAATCCTTCTGAGGCCTGTCCGCTTCTTCATACTACCTGCCCCTTTACCTATCTTTGACATTGACATATAATGTAAAAAGAAGCCAAACAGACTGCTGTGGAACACCACTAGCCTCTGGCAGCCAACCAGAATGCCTCCTTTTATGCTCCCTCTTTTCCTCCTACCAATCAGCCACTGATTTATCCATTCTAGTATCTTTCCTGTAATACCATGGGCTCTTAACTTGTTAATCTGCCTCATGTGTGGCATCTTGTCAAAGGACTTCTGAAAATCCAAGTACACAACATCCACCAATTCTCCTTTGTCAATCCTGCTTGTTATTTCTTCTAAGAATTCCAACAGATTTGAAAGCCAAGATTTTCCCTTAAGAAAATGATGTTGTATATGGCCTATTTTATCAAGTACCCCGAAACAACATTCTTACAATCAATTCCAGCATCTTCCCAACCACTGACGTCAGACTAACTGGCCTATAATTTCCTTTCTTCTGCCTCTTTCCCTTTTTGAAGAGTGGAGTAACGTTTGTAATTGATTCTTGAAAGATCATTGCTAATGTCTCCACAATCTCTTTGGCCAACACTCAGAATCCTGGACCAATATAATCCAGGTGACTTGTCTACCTTCAGACCTTTCAGTTTCCCAAGAATCTTCTCCCTGCACACACTTCTTCCCTCGACACTTTCAAACTTCTGGCATACTCCTAGTGTCTCCACTTTACTCTACTCTAACAATACATATGACTTTATATTCTCCTTATCAAATTGCCTGATGAATTATATCATATTATGATCACCTGCCCCTAAAAATTCCTTTACCTTGAGCTCTCTAATCAACTCTGGTTCATTGCACAACACCCACTCCAGAGTAGCTCGTGGGCTCAGCCATCTCGGAGTCATTCTCCCTCCTGAGCTGCAACACCACCTTGATTTTACCAATTTACTTGCATATTGAAATCACTTATGACTATTGTAACATTACCATTTTGGTATGCAATTTGTAGACCACGTCTTTACCACTGTTTTTGCGTCTGTATATAACTCCCATCAGGGTCTTTTTACACTTGTAGTTCCTTAGCTCTACCAAAAATGATTCAACAGTGTTCATCCCTACAGTGTGTCACAGCTTTCTAATGACTTGAATTTATTTTTTTTTGCTAACAGAACCATGCTAACTCCTCTGCCTTCCTGCCTGTCCTTTCAATACAATGTATAACCTTGGCTGAATAGCTAAAGCCTGCTGCTGTGTATCCCTTCTGAAACTACCATCAGCTTCAGACTCCACCACGCTTGTGTTACAGCATGTCTTCAGGCTTCCTTGCTTCCCCCAGGGCATCATCTCTTGATTGAAGACTCTGGTTTGCCACAAAGTTTTGGAAGGCCTTTTGTGAGCTCATTGGGATCTCTGTCAGTCTGTTGTCCAGGTTTCATTCAAAGGCAAATGGACCAACAGAGAGGGTCAACCTGGACCTAGAAAGAGCATTTCGATGTCCAGCCTCAGGAAACCTTACCACCTGGTGTGTCAAGCTGACCTCTGGGTGGAGATGGCGCACAACACACTGCAGCATTTGCTCTCGGCATGTCCCCTTTCGAATGCCAATTTGGGTTCTGTTTTCTGCTGTTCCCGAAACAAAAAGTGGAGGTAAGGGTTCCATCTGCAGACCAACTGATCTAGCAATGTCACCAGAAAAGGGTTAAGGTGAGAGAGGTATTGGCCAATTTGTGGCAACAACAAGACCAGCTCAAACACTGGAGAAGGACAGGGACCAGCACTTCTTCTCGGCTCAACTAAAGATCTCCCCATGTGGGTTGAATCCAGAAAACTGGCCCCTTGTTACACTGGTCCATTCAAAATCCTGTGACACATTGACCCAGTTACCTTTCATCTCCAAATCCTGAACACCAGGCAAATTCACCACACATTCCATGTATCCTACCTCAAGCCCTTGAGTGCCAGCCCCTTGGTTCTAGTTTTCAAAGTTTAATGCAAAATTTATTATCCGAGTACGTACATGTCATCACATACCACCTTGAGATTGTCCAGGATGAGACAGGTATTTGCTCATGTTGACCACTTCCTTGAGGCAGCTGTAGATAGAGATAATGGTTGGAGGCTGGATTTCCTAATACACTATCAGAGGGAAGGTTGGTTTGTATAATAGTATATAGTTGAATTGATATATTGGTTTATTTTTGTCACATTTACTGAGATACAGTAAAATGTTTGTCTTTCATACTGTCAATGCAGATCAATTCATTGCAACAGAATTCGTGTGAGCACAATGCAGGTCAACAGTAAGGTAACATGGAAGATTGTACGGTCAAGATTCTATCTTAATATACTAGGGACTTATTCAATTGCCTTATAACAATGGGATAGAAATTGTTCTTGAGACTATTTTACATACGTCCATCCTTTTGTATCTTCTGCCTGATGGGAGAGGGAAGAAGAGAGAAAGCCTGGGGTGGGTGAGGTCTTTGATTGTACTGGCTGCTTTACAGAGGCGACGAGAAGTTTAGACAGAGTCCATGGAAGGGAGGCTGTTTTCGGTGATGTGCTGACTGTGTCCACTACTCTGCTCTTTCTTGCAGTCATGGGCAGAGCAGAAGCTGTACCAAGCACTGATGCTCTTTATGGTGCTTTAATAAATATTGGTGATAGTCAAAGGGGATATGCCAAATTCCTTTAGCCTTTTGAGGAGTGCTCTCCTGGCTCTAGTGTCAATGTGACTGGATTAGAATAGACTATTGTTAATGTTCATTGCTAGGAACTTGAAGCTCTCAATCTTCTTGACCTCAGGGTCATTGATGTAAACAAAAGCACGTGCACCAGCCCCTTTCCAAAATCAATGGCCTGTTCTTTTTGAAACAAAGGATTCAAATAGGATAAAAAGGACACAGCATGAGTCCTACATGTTTCCAAGGGACAAACAAAGTTGGGAGTCATGATGAGCTGACCGTCAAAGCCAATATTATCACTGTTCCCAGCCTGCAACAAAAGCAAATGTCTACTGACCCAGAGTGAACAGGGAGATCAGGAATCCTGTGCAGATATCTGAAATCTATAGATCACTAGAAAGCACGCAAGCAAAGATAGTGCCTCACTCCCATCAAGTCCCAGACAGAACATAGAACAGAGTTGTTCTGTCCAACTGCTTTATGTAGTTAGAGAAATTATATCTGCTTACAAAGGACAGCTTTTCAAATTTTAGGAACAGACTGAGAAAACATTCATTCTTCAACAGATTTACATGATCAGAGGACAATTTGCTCAATTATAATATCAAAAGATATAGAAGCAGAATTAGACCATTTAGATCATCGAGTTGGCTCTGCCATTCAATTATGGCTGATTTTTTAAACTCCATCCTCCTACCATTTCCCCATAAGCCTCGCCAATCAAATATGGTATCCTTGCAGTGTTTTTCACAGATAAAGGACCACTGTTCCCTGCTGAAAATTTTGTTAACTTTTCTGCAGTTCAGCAATTTAATCACCGGACATAATCACCTCACTTTCCTCAAGATAGTGTGCACCAAGCAACTGTTAAAGAAGGCTAACCAATCCTGACTCCTGTCTGGGCATCGTAGCTTTCCAGAGTGGTGTAGCCTAAGGACATTGGCAGACGTGAAGTATTGATTGAACTAAATTGTGATGCCTTTGCATTCCTCTATAAAAACATCTTAATTTCTACCTTTGATATCTCTCCTTTTCCTTTTCAGGGTGGATGGGGTTCTGCTAAAGACCCTGACCTGTGTTTATATTCAGATTTGGTTCTTTACAGTGATGGGACACATTTCTCAAGGGCTCATGGCCGACTGCTTTGCGACATCCCAAGGACGTGGCCTAGAAGATGAGCATGCCTTCAAGTTTCGAGGTTTCACAGCCCTGGGGTAGGGGAGGGTCATTGTTTTGCTGCTGCTTGTGTGTGGAAGTTGGGGGGGGGGGTGTTATGGGAGGCTTTGGGGTTCTAATGTTTTAATTGTCACTCAATCTTTGGGCCACTCTTCTGTTTTTGTGGGTATCTGTGAAGCAAAATAATTCAGGATGTATATTGCATACATTTCTCTGATATTAAATGTAACTTCTGAACTATTGTATGGTAAATCATTCTGTGTAGAGATTTATATGTAGTTGTGCTATGCTTCTCCCAATGTGCTGACTTTGTCCACATCTCCCTGTGGTTTCCTGTGGTTATGGGCAAAGCACTAAGCCATGATGTTTAGGCGTTGCTTCAATTGCTAGAGCCAATGGTGTGAAAAATGGAATGTGACTAAAAGAAGACAGGTAAGCTTCTCCTGAAGTGTTACTTTTAGTATGAACTATAGGGTGGGGCCCACATCAGACCAACACCAGTTTATGTAAAAAAATAAACAGGAATGATTTGACATACACCATACCCTAGATCACTTGAGGTCAGGATCAGGACATTCCATACTGGTGTCATCTCAGGAAGGCTATTGAACGGGTTTCTATGATGAAGACAGACATGAAGATAACACAGAGTGCACAATTAATTTGTAGAGAGCAGTAATATCCCAGGGAGAATTACCTGTTATGACCAATTTGGATGCACAATCTATTGATGCAAATATGATGGGTGATTGATGAGTCCATGGCCTAAGGTAGAAGGAGACAATTTTAGAAAACCTAGCACATTCATTTTTCTACATAGTCCCCTCCTATACTTGCACACTTAGTCCAGCGGTCATGGAACATATGGATTTTGGACCTCCAGAAAGTCTCCGCAGCATGGGTGATTGATAAGTTTGTGACCTAAGGTAGAAGGAGGTAAGTTACACAGCTCTCGTTACATGCACATGCAGTTCAACTCTTTGAGTGATTATGCATAAAGTTTGAAGTTAATAACTTATCTTCTTCTACCTTAGGCCGTGGACTTATCAATCACTTCTCGTATCTGGAAAAGATTGTGTCAAAGTCAAGTGAACAGAGACTCGACAGGCATTGTGAAAGTTTGCTCTTTCTCTGTAAAAGGACATAACTTTTGTTAACCTATGTAAAAGATTGTATATCCTTTAGAACTCTAGAATACAAGAGCAGGGATGTGATGCTGAGGCTTTACAAGACACTGGTGAGGTGGGTATTGCGAGCAGATTTGGGCTTCTCATCTAAGAATGATGTGCTGGCATTGGACAGCATATCAGAGGAAGCTCACAAGGATGATGTTGGAAATGAAAGGGTTATCATAACAAGGAACATTTGATAGCTCTGGGTCTGTACACACTGGAACTTGGAAGGCTAAGGAGGGATCTCATTGAAACTTTTTGAATGTTGAAATGTCGAGACAGAGTAGATGTGGAAAGGATGCTTCCCATGGTGGGGAGTCTAGGACAAGATGGCACAGCCTCAGTATAGAGGGGCGCCCTCTAAAAACAGAGACGCAGAGAAATTTCTGTAGCCAAAGGGTGGTGAATTTGTGGAATTTATTACCCACTGGCAACTGTGGAGGCCAGGTCATTGGGTATATTTAAGGCAGAGCTTGATAGGCTCTTGATTGGATACAGCAACAAAGGTTACAAGGAGAAGGCTGAAGAGTGAAGCTGGGGAGGGAGAGAGGTTAAAAGGAACAGCCATGATTGAATGGCAGAGCAGGCTCGATGGGCCAAATGGCCTAATTCTGCTGCTAAGTTTTATGGTCTTTAATTGCACCATGCTGCTCTATGTGCCCTTACTGATGCAATATTTAATATAGGACTTTCTGGAAATGTTTCATTTTCTTGGAATATTCACAACTTGAAAGACTTCCTCTTACAATTTTTCCCTGTTTCCCTTTTAAATTTTTTTAAAAAATAAGGCAAATTATTAGTTTAACCAGTGCTTGATATTCAGAGCAGATTTGTAGACCATAATAAATAACGTGAATGATTTTCATAAATTCATGATGCACCTATTTGTTGCTCAGAGGACACTTTTGCACTGCAATGCATAGATTGGGAAACACTGATGTTTGTCATATGGCTCCATTTCCTTCCTTACTTTCTTGCTCAAGTTATAATGTATTTGGTTATTAAATTCAGTTCTCCAATAACAATACAGATCAACTGATCAATAAAACTAATGGAATGTCTGCCAAGCATGAGGCGCCTTGATTCCTACAACATAACTATGATGGTACCGCCAACTGATAAAAATAAACCTGTAAATGGTAGCAACTTAAACTCTTGCTGTTATCTGGAGCACTTTAGACTGACATAACAATGATACAGAAAATTAATACTCTACACCATGCTTTTACTAAAATGTAGTATTGCTACTTCAATCAGTAATGTGGTAAAGTGGCTCATTTCTATCTCGGCAAGATGCATTAGTTCCTGAAATTGCATGCCATGCCCTGTGTGCAAGTAAAATATGCTACATTTCTGAAAATTTTGCAAATGAATAGAATTTGACCCCATTTCTCAAATTAATTTATATTCATAAAACAATTAGAGCGGAACCTCTATAGCTCTGTCTCTGTGGAGTAACTGGTTCTGTTTTATTGGACAATAGCAATATCAACAAAAATTAGTTTCTGGGTGTGGAGCTGCTCGTCACATGAAAAAATTGGTTGATGATGTAATGCCCCTGATCTTGAATAATTTACCAACTTTTCGGACTTTTTGTTGGCATTCAGGTGAAACAACAAAAAACTTTCTGGCCGTCAGGTTGCTGTTCAATGGTAAAGCAGAGCCAAGCAACCTTCACATTTGTGATACATGCTTTTCCCAAAATGTATTCTGTTCTCGGTGCACAGAACTGAATATTGAAAGACAGAACAAAACTATGGTCTATTAATTGTTTGCAAAAAAAAACTTAGGTCCTGTTTCAAAAGGTAATGTATATTTTTGCAGCTGACAAATTTCTTCAAAGGCCGAGGAGCATTCAGAGCTTAAAGCTTGTTAATGCTGGTAATTGGACCACAGATAATACTGCAAATGTATATTCATATACTAATGAAGAGTGTGGAACTATATAATGTTTAACAATATAGGCTACAAAATTGCAAAAATACAGAATAGATGGCTTCCCTTAAGAACGGAGATAAGAAGGAATTTCTTTAGCTAGGGAGTGCTGAAATTGTGGAATTCGTTGCCACAGGCAGCTGTGAGATTTAAGTCATTGGGTATATATAAGGCAGAGGTTGATAGATTTTGATTTTTAAGGCTTCAGTGATGCAAAGAGATAGCAAGAGATTAGGGCTAAGAGGGAAAATGGATCAGCTATCATGAAATGGCGAAACAGACTTAATGGGCTGAATGGCCTAATTCTGCTCCTATAGCTTATGGTCTTACTCCATGATTAGTTAATAACAACAGCTTAAAACCTAACAAGACAGTTGCTTCCAGCAATAATCATAATCGAGGAAATAAAATCAACCTGAATGAAAGCAAATGGAAACTATGTAACATGAGTTAACAAGGAAAGATTAACAACACTTGTCTGTAGCCACAATATTCAGGGGAGTAGATTTAGGACAGAGATGAGGAGGAATTGCTTTTCCCAATGAATGGTGAATCTGTGGAATTCCCTCCAAATGAAGCAGCGGAGGCTACCTCAGTAACTATATTTAAGACAAGGTTGGATAGATTTTTGCATAGAGAGGGAACTAAGGGTTTTGGGGAAAAGGCAGGTAGGTGGAGATGAGTCCATGGCCAGATCAGCCATGATCTTATTGAATGGCGGAGCGGGCTTGATGGGCCAGATGGCCTACTCCTGCTCCTATTTCTTATGTCCTTATGTACAGATGCCAAATGATATTCTTAAGTTTAAAGCACTGAAGTATTTCATTCAGAACATCTGTGGAGCGATTCTCAGAATCCTTTGAAAAGTCACACTGCAAAAGGACACGGCAAAAACAAAACATGCCAAGTCCACAATTTTAAAGTACATTGAAAGGAATTGTAAGGTAGAAAATAATTTGGTCTTGCAATTTTACTCTTGGAAGAAAATGTCACTGATATGAAAATGTACAAAACAGCAACAATAGTGTACCACGTGACCCTTGTGTCTGTTCCAATGTTTTATAAGCTCATGACCATTCAGTTGCCTTAGTTTTCCTCAAACCCTTGATTGCATTGAGTCTGTAAGAGTTTTGTGAATAAAACATGCGAGAGTCATTTTATATGTTTAACAAAAGCCACAGCCCTTTATTTCCATTGTGAAGCTTACACTGACGTCATGTCAGACACCGTCTCTTAAAGTGAACACAACAACTCAATGACAGTGTTTGTGAATTCTGTAGAACCATTTCTATTCTGAACAATTTGTGTCATCTGCCACCAATTACATTACCCTACGCAGGCCACCCCAAGAGTTCACCAAAAACAAGCGTTATAAGTCTGTCTTGAGAGCGCATATGAGCCACCATGCTCGGTTCTTATGTGCCTTGGTTGGAGTAACAATAGATGCCTCCAGCTCATCCAGGGGTAGGCTGACATGCACGTGATCATGTTGTGATGTAAAGTTAATGGTAATGGAACCATCCAGGTCTTGGAGGGCCGGCTTAAGATGATCTACAGAAATACATTCGGCTTAACCCCTCCCATCTGCGATAAAAACCTTTTTTGCCTTTTTCCAAAATGCAGAATGAACCATTGTAATGAGGCTTAAGGAAGTGTTGATGAGCATCATAGTACCCAAAAATTAAAAAGGTAGAACGTAGGTCAACTGGAACCCAAGAGTGCTGTATGCCATACTGGGAGGCAATAATAGGTGTAAAAGAATTGAGTTTACTAAGGAGGGTGAAACGCTGCTGAGACGGCGACCAGTTGGTTGAGACATCAGAAATAAAACCACCCAGCACTGGTATCAGCTGAGCAGCTGATGACTGCAAGTCCTCCTTTGGAGGCATTCTGAGTCCCAGCAAGACCCACTGGAGACTATGATGCCAACATCTGTCCATCATGGAGGCCCTCAGATTCGTTTTTAAGGAATGGTGAAACCACTCACACAGACCATTAAATTGTGGATGATATACCATGGTGTGCTGCAATTCAGTGCTGAGGTTCTGGGCCATTGTGGCCCAGAGATTTGTCATGAGCCACAGTCAGAGTAAAAACTGGATGGCATGCCAAACTGTACGCTCCCAGTGTTGGTGAATGCCTGAGCCACATCTGCAACCATTGTCGACACTCAAGGAACAACCCCTGGCCACCTGGTGGTACAGAGATGTGTGAGACCACAGGGTGTGGGGTGAGAGGACCAATCAGGTCCACATTGATGTGGTCAAACCTTTGCACAGGAACCTCGAAAGGTGCTAATGGTGGCCAAACATGACGGTTAATTTTCACCCTCTATACACAACACAGGCTGCATTCCAGTCTCGCAGGTCCTTCCTAAGGCCATACCATGCAAACTTTAAAGCAACTATTTTCTATGAAGCTTTCCCGCCCGGACACAAGAGGACATGAATTGAATTAAAAACAGTGGACCTCCATTTTATAGGCACTATAGGGTGTGGACGACCAGTTGAAACATTGCAGAGGAGAGAATCAGCTGCATCCCGAACTTGACATCGGCCTAACGCAGGCCTGTGATTGCTGTCCTGTGAGCCTGGACCTCTGGGCCGGTAGATTGGCCGTCTGCCATGCCAGCATAGTCAGCTCCAATGTGTATAGCATCGATGGCAAGCTGTGGCAGGCGATCAGCCCAACATTATTTATCCCTTCATATGCTTTATGTCACTTGTGAATTCCGAAACGTAGGCCTCATGGCGTTGCTGCTGTGCACAGCAGGGGTCTGATGCTTTGATCATTGCGAGCACGAGGGGTTTTTGGTCAATGAATGCTGTTAAATGCCAAAACTCCAGTGGATAACAAAAATGGTGGATGGCCAGATAGCGACAGAGGTACTCTTGGTTAAACGTGCTGTTCCTCCTCTCAGGAGGTGGAGGTGGAGTGGCCGGTTGAAAAAGTCAGGTGGCTGCCACACCCACAGCATAGTCTGAGGCATAAACAATGATGGCTATCGGAGCGTGGCAGAGTAGATACACCAGTACGGTCACGTTCGAAAGAACTCGTTGGTCATGTCCGCAAAGTGTTCAAGCTTGTGATTGGGGCACTGCCTTTAAGAGCTCTATACAAGGGGAGCATAATTTCGGCGGCTCATAGAATGAAACAATGATAGAATTCACCATACCTAAAAACTTCTGAAGTGTTTTGGTAGTGCGTGGTTGTGGAAAGTCCATAATAACGATGACTTTTGACAACAGGGATGCCACACCTTCTGTGGAGATGTGGTGGCCGAAAAAGTCAATAGCAGACAAACCAAATTGACATTTAGAGTGGTTAACACTCAGCCCACTTGGCTTAAACGCTTGAAAAGCGTGCAGGGATGTGATAAGTCTTCAGTTTTGGATGCATTTGTGACAAGTATGCTGTCCAGGTAAACAGATTGACAATCCAAGTCTTTTAACATGTTCATCGCTGGAAAGTCTGTGTTGCATTTTTAGCCCAAACAGCAAGTGCAGAAATTCAAATAGGCCAAATGGGATTAACAGCAGCTTTGAAAGTGTCTTCAGTGCACACAAACAACTGATGGTAGTCCCTGATTAGGCCACTGTGGAAGAAAAGATCTTTCCATCAAAACATGCCGAAAAGTCTTGAATATGTGGGACCAGTAACGACCCGGGTTGGTGGCCTTGTTAAGGCGGTGGTAATCACCGCATGAATGGCAACCACACTTGGGCTTAGGGACCATGTGGAATGGTGTCAGCCTTTGTGCTGGCCAGCTTTTCTGAGTCCAGTCTACGTGCACGGGTATGGGCCAGCCAGCTAATTGTGGAAATGTGGTGCTTGACCCCGTGCTTTGTGACTGTAGTGGAAAATATGGGCTTGGTGAGATTTGGGCATTCATGCAGAGAATGAGTGAATTCACATGTGCTGGTGCATGCACTAGTCAGAGTCATCATGGGGAACTCACTTGGGGTTCAGGGTAATGGCCCAAATTCCTTTTGTGCACAAACCAGCAGTTCTTAAGATCTACTAGAAGTCCTTTGACACACAGGAAATCTGTGTCAAGCAGATGTCTAGCAATTTTTGCCAAGACAACATCCCATGTGTAGTATATTCCAGTGAAATGAAGCAGACCATCACATCTCATGCACCACTGCCGTTGGCAGCCTCCAGTGAGTGTCTGGGTACTTCACTGCCTTATAACTAATGGGTGATACTAGCAACGCACTCACTTGAGCCCCTGAGTTACACAGGAAGAATTACCCTGAGAGAGTGTCCATAACGAACAATAGGTAACCCTGGCAGCTGGAACCCTTGGTGTTCACAGACCCCCAATGTCCCAAATGCACTGGCATTGTCGAAGTTGCATGCTGGTTGCTATTTCTTGATGTTTGTGCCAAAGCATGTGAGGTAAAAACATAGATCCGGCATTGTCTGGTTTGGAGCTGTGGGGTTGAGTCTGCTGGAGGGTCTACGGACAGGGCTTATTGAAATGTGGAAAGAGAGGAATGATGCACCTCTGCCTGGCTGAATGTACGCTATCGGCCATTTTAGCAAGCTCCCAATAATCCTTCATGGGTGTATTAGTGAGGACAATGCAAACTTGACCAGGCAATCTTGTATAAGGAATTCTTTAAAAATAAAGCAAGGATGGTGATTGCCCCGGAGAGATAGCATGAGGTCCATTAGTTCTGAAAGTCTAGCATCACCCAGGCCAGACAAGAAGAGCAACGGTTTTGTGGTCTCAGACTCAGGCAGTCCTAAAGTTTGAAATAGGTAAATTATCAGAGTGACATACATATCATGTGCAGGTGGGTCTTTTAGTAGACTCACCATTCTGGATGCAGTGGAACTAATAGCTATGCTGCAACGTAGTAAAGTTTGGAAATGTCCGTGATGATTTCTCACAGTGCGAACTGGTTTTCCTCCAGTACAAACCATGCAGTAGCATACTGCTCTCAAATCTCAAGGAGCTTCAAAGTGACTGTGTTGGTACAAAGAGAAAATCTCAAGCTCCCTTGACCTATCCTTCTAATACATGCTCTCTAGTCCACTTGAACTACACCTCTTATCATCTTGTACACCTCTATCAGGTCAATTCTCATCCTTCTCTTCAAAGTGGAAATCACTAGCCCCCTTAACCTAACCTCAGAAGTCATGCTCTCTAGTCCAAAAGCAACTTGGGTAAATTTCCTCTGCACCCTCTCTGAAGTTTCCATATCCTTCCTATGTTGAGGTGATGAGAACTGAATACAATATTCAAAATTATACCTTTGGACCACTGATTTGGCCTTCTGAACATTGCCCCGGTAATTTAACTAAGGCCGTAAAAACACTCCAAAATTTGAAACATCCATAATTGGTTTGCTGCAACCCCAAAACTTCAAACAATACCAGTGTGCAGCTGGTGGAAGAGCATTAATGTCCATGTAAATGATGGACAACTGAGCAAAGATGTGATATTTCTAGGACCCCACCCCATTCCACATGTATCTCCAAAACATGCACTGATCCAAAATGTGGTTTAACTATCAATGATCCTTCATATGATCAATGCCTTATACGAACTACTAATTCTTGCATTTATCTGAAAATCACTCCTCAAAGATTCACAAAAAAACAAGTGGGATTTCAGCCTACTTATAGCTCTTTGAGTCAAAAATCATGATCAAGCTCAGGTTGACAAAGCTTTTGTGTACTTTTGGTGCTTTCTGGATTAAAGGCCTTCTGTTAAAGCTTCTAACGATCATTCCCTACCTCAAAGTACATGCCTGCAATGAATGATATTGAACAATTGAGGTCTACAGCGTTAGGCATAGGCAACTTGGGGAGGTCTAGGATCTGTGATTTGATGCGTCTGGTTCCAGTAGATTCTATGTCCAAGGGATCTACACTGTTAAGGAAGCATAGTCGTATTTGATGAATGGAAAGCTATCAAAAACAAGAGAAAATCTGCAGATGCTGAAAATCTAAGCATCACACACAAGATGCTGGAGGAACTCAGCAGGCCAGGTAGCATCTATGGAAAAGAGTACAGTTGATGTTTTAGACCGAGACCCTTCACCAGGACAGGAAAAAATGATGAAGAGTCAGAGTAAGAAAGTTATCAAGGCTGGTTTCCTGCAGTATTTTACATGTTTTACCAGAGTCCTGTCAAATTTACAGGCAGGGTTGATTCAAAGACTATCACTTCAGATTTATTCCATTTCACTGATCTATCCTAACCTAAACCTGGCTCACCTTCTCAAGGCAGGTCCCATTTCCCCAAAGAAGAAGTCAGTAAGTTTCTTCACAAAAAGCCTCCAGAATTTCCCAGGGGTGCATGGGCAGATCATGGTGCAGGATTCTCTGGTCTCAGCAAGGAGTCTATACACCCTGTTCATGTAAAAGGTGGACAACACTCTGCCTAAACAAGACTGAGAAGAAAATAAACCTGAAATCCAAAATGCCCTGGTCCCAGCTAATAATTTAGCTCTTTTTCAGCACATTTGTCCAAGAATGCCTGCACCATTAGTGTGCTCTATTCATAGGAGGCAACTTTAAAAAAAATCTGTGTAATGATATACCACCTACCTTGTATAAGACCAGTTAAGTAGCATTGTATTTTGTAGTGTGTTCTTACTGAGTATTACATCCTGGCAAGTAAAGTGGATTGATTTAAATCATTTGGCCTATGCTGTAATTGCTTTGCAATTATTGGTGAATAAAGTTAAATTATTGTTTAAAATTAGCTCTGCTTATTTCTTGGCTTGTAGCCATTTAAGTGTCTCAGTTGCTAACAGGGCAGGAAAGTTTACTACCATCGTCATAGCCTTCAGGCATTTATTCAACAATTTCAGGCTACTCTTGTCATGTATATCAAATTTCCAGCATTCATTTTCTTTGTGTCTCTTATCATTCACTTTCTTTTCTCGACACCTCCGCCAGAAACACCTTTTGTAATTCATGAGTTATTTCAACCCTTTTTCAGCCGATACTGCCACCACGCATGTCACTTAGTTGGTCTTCTCCGATCACAAAGCTTCCCTTTAGTTTTCTCTACTGCCTCCCCTTCCTCTGCAAAGTGTTTCATTTCCAACTTTTCCCAGTTCTTTCAGTCATCAACCTGAGGCATTAGCTACGTTTCTGTTCCTGCTGTTGCTGCCCACCTGGCTAAGTATTCCTAGGTGGTACCAAACACCATCCCGATTCTACATTTGAGTAACTTAAGGCAAATTGCAAGACAATTACTGAAGTGTAGACCAAACCAGCGATATTAGCATTTACATTTTAAAAGATTAAAAATTTCTATTAATAATTGATTGGAATTGATTATTTTAAATTTTGTAATGCCCATTCCTTTATTTTGCAAATTGGTAATGATGCTGAGTCTAAACCAACAGAATCAGGAAAATGGACAGGGGCAGAAGATTTTCAGTAATATTTTGACTAGAATATAAAGCTATAGCTTAACAAAAAGTTGTAAATTTGTGCCAGTAATTTTGAATTGGATGCTTTGGGGACCTAGATGCAACTGGTTCATTTCTGATTTTCCAAAGCCTCCTCATTAACAGTCGGTGGTGAATTTTTACTGCCCTTTATGGGACTACTGGATGCTTGGCAGTGGGACAGTCATAATGACTGTAAGTACATAATCATAGCTGAACCTGCACTTCAAGATGTGCACACAGGGACTCCCAATCTTTTTTATGCCATGGACCCTGTGTGCAAGGAAGAAATGATTTTCAGAATGAAATTTCGAGAGATTAGTACAATAGCATACTGTTCCCAAGGCTGCTTATTTGACTGATAAAGTTATAGAAGGTGAACTAAGCACTTTTCTCTCCTCTCTTGGAATGAGGCCAACTCGGGAAAAGGTGAAAGAGCAGAGAGCTAAGAAGTTGGCCTTCAATTTCCAGAAGCTTATCCGGATACAATAGGTCTTAAAAAAAGGTTTTGCACAGATCTCCAATCCCAGAATATCACTGCAATCTAGAGTGTTTTTCCTTTAATCAATGATAATGTGATCAAGAAACAACCTATGACTAATATACTCCCATTTTTTCCCAGAAATTTGCTTATTGTGATAAGGCACAATTAAAGATTACCCCAATAACCGTTGCTCCTTCACTTTGAAAGCACAGTATTTAGTTGCCAAGGGAAACAGTGCTTTATTACTGACGTTCACTGCAGATCAATGAATCACATAATGAGAAAGGAAGTGCTAGAAATACTCAATAGTTCATGCAGCATGAGAAGAGGAACACAGTTAATACTTCAGGTCCATGAAATATGTAGTTTGCTTTTTGCTCACATTGGGTATGTTTTCACTGTCTCAGTTCATTGAGAACAGTAAGTTTTCAAAATGAAAACACATACAAAATACTGGAGGACCTCAGCAGGCCAGTCAGCAACTATGGAAAAAAACTACAGTCAACGTTTCAAGGTCCAGGCACTTTGATAGGACTGGGTCGGCCCAGAATGTCAACTGTACTTTTTTCCATAGATGCTGCCTGGCCTGCTGAGCTCCTCCAGCATTTTGTGTGTGTAGCTTGGAGTTCCAGCACCTGCAGATTTTCTCTTGTTTGAGAACTCACCATGATTTCTGTTTGTACATGACGACTGAGAACTTGATCTTGGAGTATTTCTTAGTAGCCTTCTAGGTGAAGTGAGTTTGCATTAATTTTTGTAACAACATACAAATATTAGGTACACTGCTGGGAAGTTTTCTTGCAGCTTTATAAAGCTCTAGTTAGGTCATATCTGGAGCATTGTGTTCAGCTCAGGCTGTCCCATTTATAAGTGAGATGTTGAGACTTTGGAGAGGGTGCTGGTTTACCAGGAAGCTGCCCAGATTAGAAAACATGTGCTATAAGGAGGGGTTGGACCAGCCTGGGTTGCCTTCTCTAGAGTGATGGACAATAAGTGGAGACCTGATAGAAGCTTATAAGATTATGCGAGGCATAGAATAGATAGCTGATACCGTTTTTCCAGGGTCAAAATTTCTAATACTAGAAAGCAGACATTTAAGTTGAGAGGAGTTAAGTTTAAAGGAGACATCCAGAGCCAGTTTTATACGCAGGGAGTGGTGGTATGTGCTGTCAGGGTGGAGGTGGAGGCAAATATAGCAGAGGCATTTAAGAAGCTTTTAGATAAACACATGTATGTGCAAGGGACATTGCGTAGGCAGAAAGGATTAGTTGAATTCCACATTTCATTACTAGCTTAATTAATTCAGCCTAACATTGTAGGCCAAAGGGCCTCTACCTCGGTGCACTGTTTTAAATTGATCATAAGTCACAATTTGTCTCGTTCCAATTCATCTCTCGATGCTATTTCCTCTTTATCCTCTGAGGAGAATCTCTTAAAGTGCTTCTGTAGGACATGTGATCTTTTCTAAACTAGTGCAGTAGGGGCCCTATGATAGAAGAATAAAGTTCCCGATTTAATTTTACTCTTCCTCATCAAGTTAAACAGTTGTGAACAGAATTCCACAACTCTTGCAATGGAAAAAATAGTCAAAGTACCCAAGGCAACAACCAATTCATCAGCATTTGATATGCATACATCATTACGGGTCTTCTAACTCAGCAAAATTAACCTCTGTTCTGATTATTTGTTACAAACCAGAATTACATCTAATGTAATGGAAGGCTATTCTCCAGCCCCACCTTCCACTGTCTGCTATCCTTGATACATATCTAGTGAACTCTCAGACAACAGAAAGATCTAGTCCTCTACTTCTTTGTTCCTATACATATAGAGAATAATTTAAGGCTCCCTATTGCTGAAATCATGTTACAAAAATGATCAGTTTACAACTGACAACAGGATTTCTGGGGAAGGGTTCCGATATTCATCTTGATCCCTTATTTTCATTTTTTTAAATTACAGTTTTAGGTTTTGCAACACACACAAAATGCAGAAGGAACCCGACAGGTCAGGCAGCATCCATCAAAATGAATAAAACAGTTGACGTTTCAGGCCAGGACCCTTCTTCAGCACTGGAAAGGGAAGGGGAAGATTTCGGAATAAAAAGGTGGGGGGGGGGGAGTGGAGGGGAAGGAGGATAGCTAGAAGGTGATGGGTGAAGCCAGGTGGGTGGGAAAGGTCAAGGACTAAAGAGGAAGGAATCTGATTGGAGTGGATTGTGGACCATAGGAGAAAGAGAAGGAGGAACCAGGCAGAGGTGATAGGCAGGTGAGAAGTCAGACTGGGGAATACAAGAAGTGGGAGGGGAAGCAAACTTTTTTTTACTGGAAGGAAGAATTGATACTCATGCCATCAGATTGAAAGCTACCCAGATGGAATATAAGATGTTGCTTCTCCATCCAGTGGGTGGCCTCACAGTTTTTGCCAAATATTGTTAAAAATTGGTCTAATTGATTCTGCAAATGATGAAGGAGACAAGGGTTGTCCAATGAGGGTAATGGAAGGAGACTGGGCCTTTTTAGAGCCTAGAAGAACCAGATGTAACCTTGTTGAAATGTTGGCAGAATAGCAATAGGAATAGTGTTTCTCCTGACCAGGATATATTGTATCAGGAGTTACAGTCTCAGAATAAAGGGCTAAGATAAAAAGAAAACACTTCACTGAGAGGTGGATGAATCTTTAGAATTTTCTGCCCAATAAAGCTTTGAAAGCTCCATTACTGAGTATATTCTAGAGCAGGGGTGGGCAAACTTTTTGACTTGTGGGCCACAAAGGGTTCTAAAATTTGACAGGGGGGCCAGACCAGGAGCAGATGGACGGAGTGTTTTGGTAATACACCTCATAAGAGAAAATAAAATATCATGGGATATGTAGAAAACATGTGCTTTAATTTCAATTGAAAATGAACAAATGCATTTCAACAAAATATCTGTCTTTGAAGTCCCATGGTATTTAGCTATTTACTGAAATGACTTTTAAAACACTGAAAAATAAATGAATAAAATACAGCTTTTTTTAATAGTAACAGTTATTATTTAAAAGCACTGAAAATTCTGTTATCCTTCAAGATGTTATCATCATCACTCTCCTCCTGACTGTCTTTATTTCAAAAACGGTAGGAGATGCAGGTCTACTTGTCCTGCTCCTTCTTATTCAATTGTCCCCTGTGCCAAAACTCAACAACGACCAGCACAAAGACAGAACAGTGACAGCGCGCCAGTATGCGGAGCGCATTTTTTATTTTGAGAACATACGTGCACCTGCGCACTACTCATGTCCATCACTTAACAGAAATGACATGTAACATGTAAGGCTTATTCAAAAAAATATTTTCAAATGCAGTTTTTACATAACACAATGAAGAAACTTATTTTTAATTTCAGTGGGAACAGTGTTGTTGGTCTCCCTTTTTAGCCAGCGCATCAAAGTCTGGATTTAGTTTTGTTGTGGCGATTCTCAGGATGGATCTGATGTGTTGGTCAGTTAACTTGGATCTGTGGCTGGCTTTGTTGATGTTCATGACGCTGAATGCCTGTTCACACAAATAGGTCGAGCCGAACAAAGAGTAAAGCGCAAATGTGGAATAATACGCTGCATCTCAACAAAGGTCAATGTGTAGCGGTGTGCTACATGCAGCGCTAAAATTACGACACGGAGTCGGTAACTGCAGTCGAAGAAAAAAACTTTATTCGAAATCCCCAGCCTCACTTTTAAGCCTCCCTCAACCTGCCCCCCGTGGCGCAGAGGCTCCAAAGCTCTGTGCTCGCAAATCCCCGCAGGCTATCTCCCTTAGCCGGAACGCTGGCTAATTGTGAGCCGGTTCGGATGTGCCAGGAAATGGGTCGCCATAAATGTATATAGAGTACGTCATCTATTGGGAAAACGCCAGAATTGCAGGGAAAAAACGTTAACAAGATTTATTAATATAATTTCATCAAGTTCTGCGGGCCGGATTAAAAAGCTTAACGGGCCGCATATGGCCCATGGGCCGTAGTTTGCCCATGCTTGTTCTAGAGCAATGGTTCCCAACCTTTCTTGTGTCTTAGACCAATACTATTAAGCAAGGGGTCTATGGACCCCAGGTTGGGAACTTCTGTTCTAAGCAGAGATCATTTGGTTTTTGGATTTTAAGGGAATAATGCTGGAAATTAGTCCTGAGGTAAAAGGTTAACCATGAATGGCAAAGAGCCAAATAATCAACTGCTTATGTTCTTATGTTACCGATCCATACACTGAACCAACTAGTTGTTTTACAGAACACAAACTCACACAAAACTTTATACTGTATATTGGATAATTTTGTTCTTTCACTTTTGGGATGTTTGTTTGAAGTAAGAATTCTCAAACTTCCCTTCACTAAGAATTAATGGATCCAGTTATAGTTTATCTGTATTTAGCATGATACTCACAATATTAACAGCATAGGACCGATATTTCTTATTTTAACATTCATAATTATTCAAATAAAACTGAACACAAAATAGTTACAACCATCCTGTTCTAGCATAACCAAATGGTTTGCATAATTGCATGGATAAATTAGTTTTAGCAACTGCAGAAGCAATGGAACTTACAAAAAAGTTTCACCACAACATTAAAGCATTTCAGGTCAAATGTAAATTAAAATCTTACACATTGGTACAGTTGCCAAGTAATTATTCATTATCCTACTCAAACACCATTATAGTTAACTTTGATTCTTTATAGAGTAAATGCCAAATGAAATCCTATAATTTCTCGAATATATACATGATGTGTTAAATCTTAATAACATTGAATATACTATTTCTAAATGAAGTTCAACTCTACTTTGCATATGATCCTGTTGGCAAGAACTCTCATAATATTATGTTGTACAATGGTCTTTTTTGATGTTTAATGAAACACACAAAGACCATTCAAGTAAATGGATAATAAAATCTCAACATGCTGAAGCAGAAGCCTGAGGGCACAATGCCAGAAAGCACACCTCCTTTCAAAATGTATGTGTTATGTGAAAGAACACAAAATCTGAAGTCACATAAAGAAGTAACAACTTTTAGTTTTAGTTGACATATTAAATATATAACAGCATACTAATTAGCTAATAGCATTTTTGCTGTTTTGGAAACAAAGAAACACAAAGTTTTTAGATGTTAGCCTTTTTTGAAAACATCCCTTAGATATTCTTAATATATTTTCTTGGAGTAATCCAGCTTCTAACAGGATAATTCCTACATATTCAGATCAATATCATCATCGTCGTTTGTCCCTATTTGTACAAAACGGTGTAGATAGATGGTCAGGTAGAGGACACCCAGATAAACATTTGGAAAGAAAATCAAATCCAAAGTGCTTCTTGTGTGGAAGAGATTAATGCAGAATGTTCTTCACATTCTTGTTATTGCATATTCTGCATGCCGCCTCTGAGAGCTGTACACAAAGTCTCAAGCTGAATTAGCAGTCTGTTTTTTTTTCAGTCTTTACCTACCACAGAGGTTGGTGAGGGAGGCCACACCAAAGGGGTTGCAGAGAAGAAAAGACTGCCAAAGTGTGAGAAGTGATGGGATTCAGGTACCTGACAGCCTGGAGCAGCACCCTGACAACCAGTCAACTTGTGTCAAGCGCCACAGGATAACTTTTGGTGTCTCTAGGCATTTTGCAAAGGAAAGGAAGTGTGACAACAATTGCTTTTTTTTAAAAAGAAGGTGGAGAGCTGGGAGGTATTTTCTTGCCTGGTGAGCACAAAACAAGTAGTTGTCATGCTTCGTGTAACCTTTCCTGAGAGATAGAAAAAAGAAAACTCTCTCCCAGGGCCAAGCTCTCTTCACACAGCTTCTTTGCTGGGATCACTGCCCGTGGGTCACACACATCCCCTGTCCTCCTTAGCTCTGGCTGAGGCTGGATATATAATGAGTCTCACATTACATGTGGATTAGATTTGTAGAAATCCTGTAATTCAATAGGTACCTGCCTATTCTCTCCTGGCGTCAGCCTGCCTGCGTTGTGCTGCTCTGTAGACATACCTGGCATTCCACCCATGCCGCCTCACTTGCTAAGTGGACTGGGGCCTGCCTACCAAAACATTGAGTTATTGTTATAAATTTAAAAAAAGCTCTTGGTGGGCAAGCTGAGTGTGAAGTTGGTCTTGTAATGCCTTCCTCTTTCTTATAAAGTATACATGCAGCCCTTATCTCAGTTACTTCAGGGTACAGTAACACCATCGATTTAGGATCATTTATGGCACCAGCTTGTGCGACTGCCTCCTTGTGACTGTTTGCTTGGAATTGCCAGAAGTGAGGGCAAAGAAAACAGTTAACAGGACGCATTGTTAAAATTCTGAAGTGAAAAGATTTGTGGATTCTGGCTGCGCTTCTTAAGTGCTGTTTAATGGGATGTAGCAGTCACTTTCCTTAACTCTTTCTGTTCGGATGGAGGCTTGGTCTCAGGTGCAACTTCTCTGTGACGTTTTAACTGGAAATATGCCACTCTCTAATCATCTGCACATGTGTTTCCCTGCACCCTTTGTGTCACAATTTATACACTTCAAATCAGTGAACATCTGCTTCCCATTGAAACACACTCAAATTAGCTGGGTACACATGCTCACAAATTTAGCAGCAAGATCATTCCTCTTTTGACTGTAGCCAGAGGTCAACCTGTGGGTAACTTTCTGCGTTTTGCTGCCATCTCACTACTTTACAAGTAAATGCATCATTAATTAAAAACAAAACAATGTTTGTGAAGGAGCTGGTACACTTTCTCATTCTGGTACGCAAGTATCAAAGACCAGCAATGTTGAATGCAAATGCACTTCAAATTTTATTGAATGTAAATATACTTAATATTTAATATTAAGGTGTGATTAAATATCTGTGGCTTGTTCATGTCAGTTAAGTATCTACTTAAATTAAAATTAAAGTTGGTAGCAGCAAACTTGAGTGAAAATGGTTTGTCTAGAATATAATTATAACCCAATTGTTGTTTTGTGTGGTATCTCTGGACACAACCATTGACACCGTCTATATAATTAGGTCATTAGAGCAGAATTTCCTCAAACTAAAAGGTTCTGGGGACAATATACTTGCAAATAAGTTTTCCATTGAGATTTTGATGCATCCTAAATTAGATTTAATGCCACTCACCTTGATAAATGACCTCAAGTTTATACTAGTTTTCATTAAGAACAGATGAATTTTTCATGGCAGCCACATAGGTACTTAAGAAGTAATAGGTTGATAATTTACTGTGAATTTTCATTTTACATTTAGGATATAATTTGTCAGAGGCAAGCTGAGAACTGCAAATAGAAAAATCTGAAATTAATACTTAGTGGGTCAGCAAGTACCCATAAGGGAGAAACAGAGTTATGCTTTCACATTCATATTTTTTGTGATATTGAATTATCTAACTAGTTTATATCATCCTCCAGCATTCTCAGGAGAAACACAGAAGGCTGTGGTGTCATCCATGAAATTGTCAGTCATGACTTATGTTAGAATAAGGTTTTGGATACAAGACTCTACTACTTTACTGCAAAATCTAGGTTCTCACTCCTGGACTAAGGGCGTATTACAGAACCTACCTTCTGGAGGGGATCCTAGAGTCAGGTAAAGTCAGACTCTCAGGTGGATATAAAAGTCCTACAGAATCATTTTCAAAGAGAACAAAGGGATTGTTCCCAACTTCCTGACCAATATATATAATCAACATTTGTCAGTAAAGTCTTTTTTGAGCCTAATGCCTGAACACACTACCCACAGTTCCATCCCCCTATTCGAATCTTATTCACATACAGGTAACTGGCTGAGCTTCTCTCCACAACCAAGTGTTACCCACAAAGCAAGGTGGGCCACAAACAGCAACTAGATTTCAGTGGCCACTGCCATTCAGCACATAATTTGCCACTATCAAAGATCCAAATGCTAATTTTAAATGCTCTGGTAAATAGAGGTATTTTTAAAAAGTTCACCTTGGCTTAAGTAATTTAAAAAATAAATGTTTTTTCAGAAGCACCAGTTTAATGAAACATTGTAAAATCCATTAATGAACTGGATATGGTTAAAATTAGCATACAGTAATGAAATCTAGACAAGATAGGCAAACTACTTTTCTGCACTTATGTCTTTATCCAGGCATATTTCACATTACCAACAGGGCAGGAATAATGTTTAGGTATCTTTCTAGCAGGGGCTGATATGTTTCTTCTTAATAAAGACAATCCTGGCGTAGGTAAATACTAAAACACTATATTACTGAACACTGTTCAACACTGATCCCACCATCAAAGCTTCTGGTCGCGGGTGAACTGCCCGCATTGCTCACTCAGAACTGAAGTTTTTTATTATATACACACATAATAACACAAAGGGATTTTTCAAAAATATTTATTGAAACAGAAAGTATTGAAAGATCTCTCGGTCAAGTCTTTGTACTGTGCACATGTCACCCCTATTTTGTTCAGACTGAGTCCTTAAACAGGCAACAGGGGAAAGGGACTAGGTCCACAGTATTATCCTGTGGAATAGAAAATGTCAATAAACCTCTTCATTGTAAATGGTATGCAGGGGGCATTTTCACCTCAGACTGTGGGATGGAGATCGATCTGCAAAAGATGCAAAATTTCTGGATCCATATAATTTTGGTTAGTTTCTGGTCTAAACATCAGTAGCTAGAGAAAATGAATACAAAACACAAAATGACTGTAATTGACACAAACTTATTTTTGTTTGATCAGCATTTTATAGAAACAATAGGGATATTGTAAAAAAAAGTAACACAATTTCATTTAAGGCTGAGTTTCCAACATAGTACCATTTTCTTCTTTGCTTGGAAATGTTGACAATGGTGGATTACCTGCCAGGTATTTGGCCTGCTTTATTTTCCTTTTCAATGAGTTCTGAAAATTGAAAATGAAGATTGGAGAAAGGAATTTGTCAGTTTAGCAGTGTGAAAATTGGATCCACAAGGTCTAGCATGATATACTTGGTGTCTGTAACTTAAGATTTCAATCAATACACATGGGAATCTAAAGGCTGACAAAAGTAGAGAGTGGCCACAAAAGGTTCTATTTGTGAAGAGTGTTTTCTGTGTTGTTTATTCATTGTCAAAATCTGTACACTAAAACATGATGCTTACTACTGTACTCCTTCTATATGGACACCATCCTTGGCACAAGCAGCAGAAAAGTTTAGAAATGAAATCAGAAGAGATGGGTTGATATTGTCAATCTTTGGCCTAATAAATGAGTTACAAAGAAGAAAGAGAGAGTCATAGAGCAAAGAAATCAGTCTTTTAGCCCATCATGTTCATGCCGCAGTTTAGACCACTTCTACTTCTTCAATTTACCCACATTCAGTATATATTCTTCAATGCTTTAACTTTTTAAGTGACACAGGAATTGTATGTGATGTCACCATCTCCTCTGGCATGGTATTCTAGATATCAGCTACTCTGAGTCTTAAAATTTGCCTCCCTCAAATTCCCTCTTGATTCTGGATGGGGTGTATATAATCCAATAACAAAGTTAGCTTTTACTCTGATAGTCCTCAATAAATTTGGATTGGAAACAGTCAAAATTGAGTGGCTAACTTTGATTAATTTCCCATCAAGGCTGGGAATGTAGGTCTACTCACACTCTTCTCAACTACATCATAAAAGTCAAATCGGTGCTAAACGGTGTCTCCTTTGCTTACATATTCGAAAATAGCTCTATTTCTATCTTTGATATCCCCTTTTACCTTTTCAAGGTTCTTTTGAAGACCCTGACCTGGAGTTACACTCTGACTTCGATTCTTTGACCCTCTCTCAGGGCCTTATGACCAACTGCTTTTTGATGTCCCAAGGATGCGACCCGGAAGAGTAGTGCACCTTCAGGGTGCCGGATTTTTGAGGCTGTGGAAGCAAGCTAATTCAAGTCCGATATTCTGACTGACGTGTCGTGGGAGAACATAGAACATACGGAGCAGTGGTTTGGCTGCTGGCTGTGTGTCCAGAGACCTGGGCTTTCTGGGCGCAGAGCTTGGAAAAAACGATGCAACAAAATTTTAACATCATAAATCTGCAAGTTGTTTGCTATGTCTCCCCTCTCACTGTGAAATGGAGACAACTCCTTTTCCCTTATTATGGAGAGAGAGAGCCAGTGGTATGTTGAATACCAGGTGAATGAGTAGTCTTTGGGGTACTGCAAATCTGTGTCTTCATTGATGCACGCTTGAGTGCTCGGTGGAGGGTGCCAATGCTTTTCCTTTGCTGGTGGGGAAAGAGGGAGTGTCGTTGCCTTACTGCTGCTTGTGTGTGGGAGGGGGAGCTGGGAGTGCTTTGGGATTCTAACTTTTAATTGTCATTCATTCTTTGGAGCACTCCCCTGCTTTCCTGGATATGTGCGAAGAAAAAGAATTTAAGAATGTATATTGTATACATTTCTCTGACATTAAATGGAACCTAATGAACCTATTGAAATTTACTTGGGTTTGTGGCCACGTTTGCAGGCTATGCAAAAATAGGTGGAGGGGCAAGCAGGGTTGAGGAAGCAGGGACAGATGAGGAGAATAGGCAAATAAGTGGGAGATGGAACACTGTGGAAGGAAGTGTATAGGCATGCACTTTGGTCAAGGGAATGGTGTAAATTACTTTCTAAACAGGGAGAAACTTCAGAAATCAAAGGTGCAAAGGGGATTAGCACAGCTAATTTGCAGATAATTTGCAGTTTGAGTTGGTGGTAAGGTAGGGAAATGCAATGTTAACATTCATTTCAAGGGGATTAGAAGATAAAAGTAAGGATGTAATGCATTGGTTAGACCAGGCTTGCAGTATAGGGAGCAGCTTTAGGTCCTTTATGAAAGAAAGGATCTGCTGGCACTCGTGAGGATCCAGCAGGTGTTTGTGAGAATGATTCTGGGAATGAAAGAGTTAATGTAGGAGAAGCGTTTGATAGCTCTGGAACTGTACTTGTTAGGGATCTCATTGAAATCAATCAAATATTGAAAGGCTTAGATAGAGTGGATGTGGAGAGGGCGTTTCCTACAGTGGAGGAGTCTAGGACCAGAGAGGGAGCCTCATAATAGAAGGGCATTTATTAAGAACAGAGATAAGGATGAATTTCTTTAGCCGGAGGGTGATAACTCCATCAAATTCATTGCCATTGACAATTGTGGAGGTGAAGTCATTGGATATATTTAAAGCAAAGGCTGATAGATTTCTGATCAACAAGGACGATGGTGGTTACAGGAGAAAAGCAGGAGAATCGGGTTGAGAGGGAAAATGAATCAGCCATGATGGGATGGTGAAGCAGACTCGATGGGCTGAATGGACTTATTCTGCTCCTATGTCCGATGGTCTACCTGTGGACTCATTAGGTGATTTGGTCTATTTCTGTTGTGTTTTAGTTAAATGGGTCTACACATAGAACAGGGTTGTGACTGTTGAAATCCAATACAGGAGCCTTCTACTAGATTGCTAATGAAGCTAATATGGGAACTGCACACTTCTAGCATTAGGTGCCAAAGATTGTAAAACAATATGTGAATCAAATCCATTTATTTCCCTAATTGTGAGACTGTCTCTGAAAAATTAGTATCAAATATCTTCTTTGCTCTCCTTAAGGGGCCAGACATGCTAAAATCTAAATAAATCTAAATAGCCAGGTTACTTTCTTCCTCAGCTCTGTCCCTTAACCCTCTTGTTATTTCTTTTCCAATAATTACCTGGCCTGCCTCTCCCAGTCTCCACCCAGTAAACAGGAGGTACGCCACTTGATTCAGGCACATCAACTGCAGCCTATTTAAACCCAGCTCCTGCCGGTAGTCCTTGTTCACTCAAATGAACAAGTCTTTTTGTTGCATTGTTGCCCTGTCGTGTTGCGTATCAGTTCACTCCTGTTTACTGGCCCCTGGTGGTTTATTATTTACAGTTTATTATTAAAGTTATCACTCCCCACCAAATCCCCGCTGGTTGCGTTTGGTTCTCCGCAGATCCTGATAGGATGAGTGAATCTTCGATTGACCCTGCAGGGTATGCTCACCTGAAAGAAATCATCTGAATTATTTGTCACCATGAGCACATGATCTATAAGCAGCAGGAAACCGCTGACCATCTGCTCACCCCTCTCTTCCAACTTTCCGTCTTGATACAATCCCGTGACAGTTAATTTCCTCCCCCAGAGCCCTGGATTCTAGTGTCTGAATGCTTCAATGGACCCCAAACCCAATGCAGCAATTTCCTGTCTCAGTGCATCTTATACATTGAACTCCAGCTATTTCCGTCTGTTACGGACTGAGCAAAGATTGCTTTTGTCATCTCTGTCTTGACTGGGCAATCTCTGACCTGGGCTGCTGCTAACTGGGACAATAAAACCACTATTTACAATAAATATGAGGAACTCAGCAATGAGATGTGTTGGGTTTTTGACCACTGGGAAGTGGAAGGGGGCCAGCGGGTTAACAGATGAAGAATGAGTAAGAAAAAGATTACCAGATACTTGCGTCACCCAAGCCTGATGAGGCAAAGCCAAAACCGTCCCCATTCTAACACTGTTCCATTCATATAATTGCTGCTCCAACAATGATGGCTCTGTTTGCCCTGCCTTATTTTTATTTGATCTTGCTAATTAATCCTGATCTCTGATTGGCCACTGCTCAAGCTCCAAAAGATGCTATGAAGCATTGATTTTTAAAACATTGTTTGTTGGTAAATCATCTCTGCTGCTCTACTTTTATGTCAAGCCTCTTCTACAATGATTGACCCAGAAGCGTGCGTTTGCCCAAAGGAAGTCATCCATTGACATGAGCATATGATCCCAAAGCAGCAGGAGATCATTGATTATCTGCTCGCCACTCTCAACCAACTCTCCATTACAATACTGCAACCCCACCCCAGTCAATCTCCTCCCTTGGAGCACCGGATTCCAGTGTTCAAAGACCTCAACAGATCCCGAACCCGATGAAGCATCTTCCTGTCCAGTACATCTTACACATCAAGCTCCAGTCATCTCTGTATATTATAGACCCAGCTAAAATTACCTTTGTCATTTCTCACCTGGCTGAACAAGCTCAGACTTGGGCTGCCACTAACTGGGACAATAAACTCCTCATTTGCAAACAAGATGAAGATTTTACTGCTGAGATGCTCTGGGTTTTTGACTATCTGAGAAGTGCATGGAAGGCAGCCAATTGGATGCCTCACCCACATTAGGAATACACCATGAGATTCAGAACCCTTGTGGTAGAGTGCGAATGGATGCAGAAACACTGCCAACCCACTCCCATCACAGCCTCTCAGAGTACTTGAAAGATGAGCAGTCTTCCCAGGAGGTGCCCAACAGCCTCAAAAGCCTTTCACTCTGACTCTCCAAACTGCCAAGTGTCTTTTGGAATGAATATACAGATCAGCCAAAAACCCTACACCGTTCCTACAACCATTTCAAGCTGCAGAACCCTCTTCATGAATGCCTACAGAACCCATGCTGAGCTGCCTTCTGACTCTCCCCCAAGAGTGTGAGTGCTGGAAAAGAAACAATACATGTGCTTGCTGCAGCACTGCTGATCACGCACACACCAAATGTCCACTCTGTCCACGAAATGGTACCACCAGGTAGAGAAGAGGGTTCTTCTATCTGTTAAGCTCCACCTGTCTTATCATTCCTGCACCATAGACTGACTCACTCTCTCTCCTCCTCCTCACCCCAATGGGTCTATGCACACAGGAGGCTCTAGTGGATTCTGGTGTAGCAGCTAACTTTCTGGACTGGACTCCCCAAGGTTTATTCTTCCTCTCCCCTCCAGACTCCAAAGCCATGAATGACTACATAACCAAAGCAGTACAGCACAGCTTCATTGGACCATCCCAATACAAGATTCTTCCTCGTCAAAAAGGAAGATGGGATTTTCGTCACTGCATCGACTACCATGGAATCAACAATGACACCAGTAAGGACCATTATCTCTCCCTGTGATGGCCAGCACATTTGAAACACCCGCTGAGCCCAGTTCTTCACCAAACTGGATGTATGGAGCACATACAATCTGATTCACGTCCGCCAGGGAGATGAGTGGGATTCAGCGTTCATAACACCCTTTGGCCACTATGAATACTTTTCAACGATCCTGCCATTTGCCAAGCTTTTATTAATGAGATCCAGCAATCATCTGAAACATAGGTAGGTGCTCATCTACCTCGATGACATCCTCATCTTCTCCAAGCACTCCCAACACTACATCTGCCACATCCATTTAGTCCTTCAGCATCTCCTCAAAAATTAGTTATATTGCAAGTTATGCCAGTTCCACATCCCAGTCCTTTACTCCTGGGTTATGTTCTTTCACCCTCAGCATAACTATGGACCCAGACAAAGTGTGTGCTGTTGTCGAATGTCCTCAACCGTGCTCCATCAAACAACTACAGGACATCTTGGGCCTCTTTATATTCTACTGGCTTTTAACAGGAACAGCAGCCAAATTGCCAATCCTCTCACTTCCCTCACCAAATCACCTACTTCATGGATAACCTGGTCTGCTTCCATGGACTATGCTTTGAAGGAGCTCAAGACATGTTTCACCACTATTCCCAATCTTCACCATCGACCCCCCCCCCCCCCCCGACGTTTTGTGGTAGAGATGGATGAATCTGTCATAAGTGTCATGTCTGTCCTCTTCGAGCAAGGAATGGCAGAGAGGCACACTCCCACAAATACAACTCAACACAGTGCCGTTATGGAGTAGGAGACAGGGAATTAAATGTAGGAGACATTGAAAAGGCCTTGGAGGAGTGGAGACATTGGCTGATAGGAAACGGAGCTCTTCCTGAACTGAACTGATCAGCAGAACTCATATCCATACAACAGACCCACCAACTTAACCCATGTCAGGTTCACTGGGCCCTTGTCTTTGAACAATTCAACTGCATCGTCTCCTACAGACCCTGCTCCAATAACACTAAGGTGGACATTCTGTCACAACAGCTCAACCCAGCTGAAAATGAGACTGACCCTCAGCCCATCATTGCATCCTTTGTAGATCCTTAATCTGAATGTCTGAGATTGTGAGAAGCAGATCTGCTAGGCCCCAAGCATAAGCCTACTCTGGCCGACACACCTGACAACCACATGTGTGTGCTAGTGGCCATTCATTCTGAGGCACTCCAGTGGTGCTGCTCCTCACCCCTCTCCAGCCGTCCAGGCACACGATAGACTGTAATGTCAGTCTGATGGCCCATCATCATTGCAGATGAACAGTTATCAGTTCATTGCTGCCTGTCTTCAATGTGCCCATGCAATTCATCTAACCATTGACGGACTGGGCTGCTGTGGCCCCTAACAGTCCCCACACGTGGTCCTACATCGTTTTGAATTTCGTCACAGGTTTGCCACCTTCTGATGGGGGCATGGTGATCATGACAGTGGTGGAGTGGTTGTCCAAGGTAGCCCACATCACTGCCCTCCCAAGCTTCTGTCAGCCACTGAGATGGTGGACCTGGTTCTCCAACATGTAATTTTTCTCGAAGGCTTCCCTAAGGACATAGTGTTGAACTGGGGCCCACAATTCCTCTCCCACTTCTGGCAAGCCTTCTGCTCCCTCCTCTATACCCAACTGAGTTTGTCCTCTAACTATCATCTGCAGACCAGTGGTCAGTAAGAAAGAGCAAATTGGCAAGTAGATAAATTTCTGCAATACTTCACCTCTAACCCTTTCACATGGAAGAAGTATCTGCTCAGGGCCAAACAGTCCTTCCAATGTTGGTTCCCCACAGAGGAACCAATGGTAGAGGACCCATCCATCAGGGCCCTGGTTAACTGATGCCAGAATGCTTGGAATAGGGCACAGTGGATTGCACTGCACTGTTCCCTGTTACTGTTGATGGTGAGGATGTGGATGTGTTGAAAACCGTCAAGTATCTGGGGGTGCACCTGGATGACAGAGTTGAGTGGAGCACCAACACAAAGGCTGTGTACAAGAAGGACCAGAGTTGCCTCTACTTCCTAAGGAGACTGGAGTATGCAGGCCTCTCCTTCACATGTTCTACCAGTCTGTTGTTGCCAGTACAATCTCCTATGTGATGGTGTGCTGGGGCAGTGGCATCACCAGGCTTAATAAACTGATTAGAAAGGCTGGCTCCATTATCGGAGTCAAACTGGACAAACTGGAGGCTGTGGTAGAACAAAGAACACTCTGGAAAATCCTGGAATTACTGGACAATGTTTCTCACCCTCTTTATGCCACCTTGGCTGAACAGAGAAGCACTTTTAGTAAGAGACTAAGTCAACTACACGGCTCCAAAGAGTACTATATGAGGTCATTCTTACCCTCGGCCATTAGGCTCTATAATGAGTCAAACTATAGCCTGGGAAATGATGACCTACCACTCCTGTTAGACTGTTTGAGGTAGCTTATTTTTTATTCTTACTTACATCTCTTCTAATATTTGGATATTGGTATCTCTGTAGACTTGTAATGCTACTGTACAATGTCCTGGGTATGTTACTCAAAATGGCCTCTTTGGTTTGTTACAAGTAGGAATGTTTCTTTGTCGGATAAGTGTTTCTCTAGCCGTTGTTTCACTTTAGAATGGCTGGTATGGTAATTGTATTCATTTGTTAATCAATGGGGAATGTCATTGTGTCTTGTGATGCTGGGAACTTGGGAGAGGGGTTTTCGCGGGTTTTTTTGGGAGAGGCCGAGGAAGACATGGAAGAAGGTGGACGTGTGCTGGACTGCTCGTAAGACCACCGGGGTGGTCCCAGGTGCGACGGCCGGATGGGTCGATTGGTTCGTTGATTGAGCTCCAACGAGTGCACTAAACAGACTGAACTTTGATAAGTGGCGCCTTTTGTTTTTTTTCCTTGTGTATATATATTGTATTGCTTACTACTCTTTTTAATTTTAGTAAACTCTTTAAAGTGTATTTCATAACGGTATTTGTTGTGGATTTGATACTGTTGGCGGGCTCGAGGCGTAAACTCGATTCTCACAGCACCTGCGTGTACGGGAGGTGGGTTGGAGAGTGGCTGGATCCCTTTTTCCCCTAGACATATACCAGCCTGTGGGTAAGTGTTACATTTGTGGGGTGCTCGTCCCGGATTGGATTGTCAGGGGCTGTGGAGTCGCGCAGGCAGCACAGCGGAGATGGACAGAGATAAGTTTGTTTGTTGGTGCCAGTTTGAAGATGTACCGGTACAGTACGCATGCGTAGTGAGCGGAGTGGATTTTCGAGTTTCAGGAGACGTGATAGTGAGGGGTTTAAGTTCGGTGAAGGGTATTGGGCAGGTAGAATTGGTAGCTAGACGGTGTGGTAAAGAGGTGGGGTCTAGCTGGGTGTTGGTTCGTACGAGTGCTGAAGTCAGGACAGTGGGACTGCCGGCGACGGTCAGTGTACCGGGGGAGGAGGGGCCGTAGGGTCTCCACTCCTACAAGGATGAGGCTGAGGAGACATCGGGGGAAGAGTTAGAGCTAGAGGTGGACCCCAGAGAGGTGCCCGGCACTAGTAAAGGGAGGTGGGAGGAGGGAGTCGTGACTAAGCCCCGCTCCCCAGGTAGGGTGGAAGCCTCGGAGCTGGCAGCCGCACTTTATTCCCTGGTGGGGGTGGCCGAGAGACCACGGCTGAAGCTGGGGGTGTTCTCCGGAGCCAAGCCTACTCCGGATGGGGAGGTGGACTATGAGACCTGGATCGAGCATACGTCTTTGATGTTAGAGGAGTGGCCAGGTTCAGAGGAGGAGAAGAGGCAGCGATTGCTGGGAAGTTTGAGGGGTTTAGCAGCCACAACCATCCGGGAGTTGAAAGCTGAGAAGCCTGGGGCCTCAGTGGAGGACTGCCTAGAAGTTTTGGAGGGAGCGTTTGGGTTGTCAGGGGAACCCTGGCTGCTTTTAGCAGAGTTTCAACGCCTGGAACAATGGAGAGGGGAAAAGCTCTCCGAGTACATATTTAGGATGGAGGGGATGCTCTCGGGGCTGCGGCGCCGAGGGGTAGTGAAGGCGACTGACGTGGCTAGCGTGAGGATGAGTCAGCTATTCAGTGGCTCTCTGGAGGAGGACAAGGTGGCGTGGACTATCCGGCAGGCTTATAGGAAAGGTCCCCCTCCATCCTTCGGGCAACTGATTAGAGAGGTGCGAGAGGAAGAGAGAGCATTGGGGCGGAAAAGGGGCACGGGCCTACGGGAGCGATCCTCAGCGATACAGGAAGTGGTGGCTGAGTGGAGGAATGACAAACCCCCGGGGAGTAGGGAACCCCCTTTGGAGGGGAGGGACAGGGGAGGTACCTACTCTCAGGGGCGATCAGTGCAGTGGATTGGGAGCAGGAGCCGTCCTGGGAGAGGAGGGGCAGCCGGCAGTGAGTGCTATAGCTGTGGAGAGGAGGGTCACTTTAGGTGGGATTGTGAGAGACAAGGAGTCCCGCGGAGGACAAGCCCCCCTGCGACTAAGAAGGGAGAGGTGTCGGGGAAACTTAGGAGAGGCTCAGTGAGGGAATGGACTGGAGCCTCTGGAGGAACACGTTCCCAGAGATCAGCCGGAAGACCACCGGGTGCCCACGCCTCTGTTCCGGATGGGCTGGTAGGACCCCGTGCCAGTGTGGGTCTACGGATAGAGGGAGTTTACGCAAAAGCCGTTCTTGATACTGGATCGCAGGTGACCTTATTGTACCGGTCTTTCTACAATCAACATCTAAAGCATTTGCCCGTAACACCATTTGACGCCCTGCAGATTTGGGGTGTGAGCGAGGGTGACTACCCGTACGATGGGTACCTATCGGTGAGATTGGAGTTCTCGGAGGGTGATGTGGGAGTGTCGGAAGCTATTGAGACGTTGGTGTTGGTGTGTCCTGACCCGGTGGAAACCGGTGGTGCTGCCCTCCTGGTGGGGACTAACTCCCCAGTTGTGCGACGGCTCCTGGGAGCTTGTAAGGAGAAAGGGGGGGAAGACTTTCTGGAGACCCTCTCGGTGCATCCAGTGTTTCGAGCAGTGTTCGAAGAAGGGGTTGCCTCCCAAGGGCTGGACCCGGAGTGTAAACGAGGGACGGTGTGGTGTACGCAGGCGAGGCCCAAGGTGATCCAACCAGGGGAGGTAGCACTAGTGATGGGGACCCCCAGATTCCCAGGAGTGCCGACAGGAGAAGCCCTGTTAGTAGATGCCCCAGACGATCTTGAAGGGGAGACACGATTTCCGGCGGGGGCGCTGGTGAGGCCCGAAGTGCAGAGACCAGGGGTGGTACATGCGAGGCGTTTAGCTATAAGTGTCAGGAACACCACGGCAAGAGAAATCACCTTTAAGAGGGGAATGCCGCTGGCACATCTGTTCCCGGTGACGGTAATGTCCAGCGCACCAGTGCGGACCCCTAACGGGGAGGGATCGGAGCATCGAAGGGAGCTGACCGCTGAAGCCTTTAACTTCGGGGATTCCCCAGTGTCGCCGGAGTGGAAACGCAGGCTAGTGGAGAAGATGCTGAAGATGGAAGCTGTTTTTTCTCGGGGCGAGTTTGATGTTGGCTGCTCCAAAAGCACTCGCCACACCATCCGGGTGACGGAGGACACCCCGTTCCGAGAGAGATCCCGGCGGCTGGCTCCGGCAGATGTTGAGGACGTGCGACAGCACTTGTGCAAGTTGAAGGAGGCCGGAATCATAGCTGAGTCTCGAAGTCCTTATGCGTCCCCAATAGTGGTGGCACGGAAGAAGAATGGGCGAGTGCGCATGTGTGTTGACTACAGGACGTTGAATCGGCGAACTGTCCCTGATCAATATACTGTCCCAAGAGTCGAGGATGCGTTGGCCTGCCTGAGCGGTGCAAAGTGGTTCAGTGTGCTGGATTTAAGAAGTGGGTATTACCAGATCCCGATGAGTGCGGCCGATAAAGAGAAGACCGCTTTTATCTGCCCACTGGGGTTCTTTCAGTTCGAACGAATGCCCCAAGGCATATCCGGAGCCCCAGCCACCTTCCAGAGGCTCATGGAGAGAACTGTGGGGGATATGAATCTGTTGGAGGTGCTGGTGTACCTGGACGATTTGATAGTGTTTGGATCGACTTTGGAGGAACATGAGGAGAGACTGTTGAAGGTGTTGGGCCGGCTTAATGAAGAAGGGTTGAAGCTTTCCCTGGACAAATGCCAGTTCTGCAAGTCGTCGGTTAACTACATTGGCCATATCATTTCGCGAGAGGGAGTGGCTACTGATCCAACCAAGATAGAGGCTGTGACCACCTGGCCGAGACCCCAGAAAGTGGGTGCTCTGCGCTCATTTTTGGGGTTCTGTGGGTATTACCGGCGATTTGTGAAAGGATACGCCAAAGTGTGTCACCCGTTAACTCAGCTGTTGTGTGGCTATCCCCCGGTGGGGAAGAAGAGGACGGGGAACCAGAGGCAGGATGCTGGAGGATACTGGAACCCGGCGGAACCTTTTGGCTCGAGATGGGATGATCAATGTGAAGAGGCGTTCCGATCTTTGAAAAGGGCACTGACCCAGGCCCCGGTGTTGGCTTTTGCCGATCCCCAGAAGCCATATGTGCTGCACACGGATGCCAGCCGAGAGGGTCTCGGGGCTGTTCTGTACCAGGAGCATGGCAAAGCATTGAGGCCGGTAGCCTTTGTCAGCCGAAGCTTGTCGCCATCGGAGAGAAACTATCCCACTCACAAGTTGGAGTTCCTGGCGCTGAAGTGGGCGGTGGTGGACAAGCTGGGCGATTACCTTTACGGAGCCAAGTTTGAGGTGAGAACGGATAACAATCCTCTCACTTATATTTTGACTTCGGCGAAGCTGGATGCCACAGGACATCGGTGGCTGGCGGCATTGTCGGTATATGATTTCAGCCTGAGGTACCGCCCCGGAAGCAAGAATATCGATGCGGATGCATTGTCTCGTCGGGAGCCGGGGGAGGAGGAGAAGGACGAGGAGTGGGAGAGTGTCCCTGCCCCTGGAGTGAAGGCGATGTGTCAGTTTGTTATCACCGTGAAGGCCGAGGGAAGAGGGAGGCTGGAACGAGCCGTGGACCATTTGGGGGTTTTTGACGACGCCATACCCCTAGTTTACTGTGACCTGACCGCTCTGGGGACTAAACAGTTGCCGGAACTGAGTCCGGGGGAAGTGGCAACTGCTCAGCAAAATGACCCGGGCATTGGCACAGTGTGGAGAGCGGTCGAGAAGGGGGATGGGGCGTTGGCTGAGAAGGCGAAACACCCATACGTGCCTCTGTTGTTGAAGGAGTGGTCTCAGTTGAAGTTAAAGAACAAAATCTTGTACCGGGTAACAACGCCTCCGGACCAACCCCGCTGTTGGCAACTGGTCCTGCCAGAGGAGTATCACCAGACTGTACTCCAGGCCTTACATGATGATTCTGGACATTTGGGGGTGGAAAAGACATATGGATTACTCAAAGACCGGTTCTACTGGCCCCGGATGAGGGGGGACGTCGAAGAATACTGTAGGGGATGCCGTCGTTGCATCCAGAGGAAGACCCTGCCAGCGTTGGCGGCTCCACTGTCGCACTTGCAGAGTGCGGGACCTCTGGACCTGGTATGTATGGATTTCCTGTCGATTGAGCCTGACACCAGCAACACCGCGAATGTATTAGTCATCACCGATCATTACACTCGCTATGCTCAGGCATTTCCCACCAAGGATCAGAAGGCGACGACAGTGGCGAAGGTGCTATGGGAGAAGTACTTTGTGCATTACGGCCTTCCCAGGCGAATCCATAGTGATCAGGGGCGGGACTTTGAGAGCCGCCTTATCCAGGAATTACTGACTATGCTTGGGGTTGAGAAATCCAGGACTACCCCTTACCACCCACAGGGAGATCCTCAGCCAGAGAGATTCAACAGGACCCTGTTGGATATGCTTGGGACGCTGGAGATTGGGCAGAAAAGCAGGTGGAGTCGTCATATTGGACAATTGGTTCACTGTTACAATTGTACTCGCAATGAGGCTACAGGGTATTCACCCTATTATCTGATGTTTGGGCGGGAAGCGAGGTTGCCCATTGACGTGTGTTTTGGAGGTGGAGTGGGTGAATTTCCCGGGAAGTCCCATCTAAAGTACGTGTCCGACATGAAGAGGGAGTTACAGCGGGCGTACGAGTTGGCCGAGGCGGCAGCTACCAAACAAAATCAGCGGAATAAGATGCGGTATGATCGAAAGGTGAAGTTTGTACAATTATTACCGGGCGACCGGGTCCTTTTACGGAATTTGGGACTCCCTGGTAAGCACAAGTTGGCAGATCGATGGGCGGCCAGCCCCTATGTAATAGAGAGCCAGATGCCGAACCTGCCAGTTTACCGGGTGAAACCCGAGGATGGAAAAGGGCCTATCAAGGTACTCCATAGGAATCACCTGCTGCCACTGGGTCAAGCGGTGCAGGTGGATAAGGAGCCCGAGTGGGAGGTTACGCCCAGTACAAGGACTCTGCGAGGGAGCGGAGAACGGGAAGAGCCCGCTGCTGAAGAGCGGGGACGGGTCCCTCACTCGGGAATGGCTACCGATTCAGAGGAGGACGACTCAGATGAGTGGGTCCTGTTCCCATTCGCTAGTGCTCCAGTACCAGGAGAGGAGGCTCCTGGCCCTTCCCATACTGAATTGGGTGAGAGGAGGGAAGGTCTTGAGGGGCAGATGGAGAGGCAGCCTACATTGGTGGGAGAGAGGGTGGAATCTGAGCGTGAGCCGGAGAGATCTCAGGTGAGGGAGGACCCCTGTGAGGAAGGGGGTGCGGGTCTGTCAGGTAGACCTGGGGTGTCCGAGACAGTGGGTTCGCAGGTGACGAGGGAGCCCAGTGGGGCAGAAGGGGTATGGAGATCTCAGAGGATTAGGCGCCCCCCGGAGCGGTTGACATATGTGGTACCGGGAGAACCGAGTGTGATTTCTACTGCTTTGGGTAGTTATGTCATTGCCTTCTGCACCTGGGTTGGGTTTTGTGTGTTGCAAGAAGCTTTGGGGACCTCTAGTAATGCCATGAGGGCATGACATTTGCTGGTGGGGAGAGAATGTACAATGTCCTGGGTATGTTACTCAAAATGGCCTCTTTGGTTTGTTACAAGTAGGAATGTTTCTTTGTCGGATAAGTGTTTCTCTAGCCGTTGTTTCACTTTAGAATGGCTGATATGGTAATTGTATTCATTTGTTAATCAATGGGGAATGTCATTGTATCTTGTGATGCTGGGAACTTGGGAGAGGGGTTTTCGCGGGTTTTTTTGGGAGAGGCCGAGGAAGACATGGAAGAAGGTGGACGTGTGCTGGACTGCTCGTAAGACCACCGGGGTGGTCCCAGGTGCGACGGCCGGATGGGTCGATTGGTTCGTTGATTGAGCTCCAACGAGTGCACTAAACAGACTGAACTTTGATAAGTGGCGCCTTTTGTTTTTTTTCCTTGTGTATATATATTGTATTGCTTACTACTCTTTTTAATTTTAGTAAACTCTTTAAAGTGTATTTCATAACGGTATTTGTTGTGGATTTGATACTGTTGGCGGGCTCGAGGCGTAAACTCGATTCTCACAGCACCTGCGTGTACGGGAGGTGGGTTGGAGAGTGGCTGGATCCCTTTTTCCCCTAGACATATACCAGCCTGTGGGTAAGTGTTACACTACTGTGACACTGTAATTTTCTCTGGGATCAATAAAGCATCTATCTATCTATCTATCTATCTTAGTTGCCAACCTTACCAACCGCTGCCAGACTAACAGCGGTCACGCCTAATCAGACCACTCTGGCCTGGGGACTATGTCTGGCTGCCCACCCAAGATCTGCCTCTGCGTATCAACTCCCACAAGCTCTTGCCCCAGTTCATTGGTCCCTTTAAGATTGCTTATTGCATCAACCCAGTTATTTATTGTCTTTAGCTTCAACCATTCCCCATGATCACCCCTACCTTCCACATGTCCTGCTTCTAGCCATAGACCATTCAATCCACGTGAACCTGAACCTCCAGAATCAAGGATGGTGGAATGTGGTCCAGTGTACATGCTTCACCAATTGATGGATTCTCATTGTCATGGACAGTGTGTGCAGTATCTGGTCAACTGGGAAGGGTATGGCCTAGAAGAAAGGTCTTGAATGCTGACCAGTTTAATCTTGGATTTATTGTTCATTGAGGAGTTCCACTGGACCCAACCGGATCATATTGGCATCAGGTGCCAGCCATAGGAGGAGGGATTCTGTCAAACCTGAACAGACAGGCATCTCACAGTCTCCACCCAGTTATCAGGTGTCACCTGTCGCTCACATCCAACTCATCACCTGCAGCCTATTTAAACCCAGCTCCCATCCACAATCCTTGTTCACATACAAACCAGCCAGCCTCAACCAATTGCTTTTAGCCTTCTGTTACCTTGTTGTCTCGTCATGTTGAGTATCAATTCTTCATTGTTTTGCGGCCTTTTGTGTCTTGTTATTTTGCAGTTTGTTATTAAAGTTATCACTGTCTGCTGCATAATTTCTACTGCTCTGCATTTGGGGCAAACCTCCTGTACAGTTCCTAACATTATAAATGGACTTGATTGCTCAAATACCATTTTTTCATAAGCTATCTATTTATTTCATCACTCTCTAGACTTTGGATCTTGGGTTCAACAGGAAATCAGGAATAATGAATAATATACAGAATGATAACAAAAATATAAGCAAAATGGGGAAAGTATTTAGTAAGAGAGGAGGTAAATGTGCTCGACACATATATGCAATGGCAATAATGGGCAATAACCCAAAAAGAAAATAATATGCAATTATACACTAAGTGGCCACCTTATTAGGTACATCTGCACACTTGCTTGTTAATGCAATATTTAGTGAGATAAACATGTGGCAGCAACTAAACCTAGACCATGCAGACACAGTCAAGACGTTCAGTTGTTGTTTAGACCAAATATCAGAATGGCATATAACAGTATATAGATTACAGAAAATGGTGCAAAAAACAAACAAAAACAGCCAGTGAGCAGCAATTCCATGGGCTAAAACACTTCGTTAATGAAAAAGGTCAGAGGAGAATGGCCAGATTAGTTCAAGCTGACAGGAAGACGGTAATAACACAAATAACCATGCATTAAAACAGTGGTGTGCAGAAGATCATCCCTGAATGCACAATATGTTGAACCTTGGAGTGAATGGACTACAGCAGCAGAAGACCTCATACATACACTGAGTGGCCCTATTTATTAGGTACAGGAAGTACTCCTTCATGTTCAAGCTTTAGATCAAAAATGTTCCCAATATTGCAGTTACATTTCCCTCAAAGTATCATATTTCTTCAAAGCTATTGATTTCTTTGAATTTTAATTATTTTGTTCTAGCTTTGGTCAAGAGAACAATAAGACACTATGATTCATTGGGTCGCATTATAATATCAAGCAGAGAAAAGAAATAAGCTCACAATTTCATTCCTGACCTCTTTGTGTTCGGGTACAAATGACATCATACAGGTGCATTATTGTCCTTTTTGAAGTTTGCAGCTAACATTACTGAGGCACTGAACACTGAACAATGAAATGCACAGCTTAATTTCTGGTTAAAATGTCCAGCAGCAGTTGTCTGCAATGTAATTGACTGTGGAGCAAGGAAGGAAGCGTGTGCAATCACCTCAGAGTACAGATGATTTTCCTCATGATCTATTTCCACTAAACTATATGCAATCCTAACTGGTTTTCTTTGAATTCATTTATAATATCTTTGTTTTCATTATAATGCAAAAATTTTTGCTTGAAATATTTTAATTGACAGCATTTGTATTCAATTTATACACCCAGACATCTCTAAAATGATCAGCAGTTATACATTAGCCTATTCATCCAGCATGTCCCAAGCCTGTGACCACCACTGCAAAGACGGATGACAGTTTCAGTAGCATAGGCACACCACCAGCTACATTCTCAAGTTATTTCACCATTTAGGCATTGACAGTTGGTCTATTAATGGAACTCCCTACCCACCAGCATTTGGGGCATACTTTCACTGGAAGGACCACAAAGAATTTCAGAAAGTATAATTCAGCTCTGACTAGTGACAAATCAGGACATCAGAAGTTTGAGAAGAGGGAATTTCACTCAGGTCCATTGACCAAGAAGAAAAAGGCAGCGGTGGATCGTGGCAGCATAAGTGAGCCAACAACCAATCAAAGTTTGGGATTGATCTGCGAGGGCAAATTACAGAAAGGCGGGGCAAGCGCAGTGGTCATCATGCGCGTGGACAGAGTAAGGATGGTGATCTTGTGGATTTAGCTCTTCGAGGCTCTTAGTGGGAATGTTTGTTAATGCTGCAGAGTGGGATTTAAAATAGAGTAGCAGGGGGGATGGGAAACAAAGTGCTAGAACAGTTTGTGGAGAGGTTGTGGGGGCAGATGTTGGTAAGACCTCAGACAAAGTCAGGAGTCAAGAGGTTGAGCATGGTGCAACCAGTGTCCTGAGCTACATATATTTCAATGCCAGAAGTATCGTAGGAATGGTAGGTAAGCTTCAGGAATAGATCAATACTTGGAATTACAACATTGTAGCTATTAATGAGACTTGGTTGTAGGAGGGGCAGGACTGGTAGCTCAATATTCCTGGGTTCCTTTGTTTTAGACGTGACAGAGCGAGAAGGATTAAAGGATCTGTGTTGGGACCAATTCTTTTAATGCTATATATTAATGATTTGGATGACAGAATTGATGGTTTTGTTGCAAAGTTTGCAGACGATATGAAGAGAGGTGGCATTGTAAATAGTTTTGATGAAGTAAAGAAGCTACAGAAGGACTTAGAGAGATAAGGAGAATGGGCAAAGAATTGGCAGATGGAATAGAATGTTGGGAAATGTATGGTCATGCATTTTGGTAGAAGAAATTAAAGGGTTGACTACTTTTTAAATGGAGAGAAAATACTAAAAATGAGGGTCAACTGGATTTGGGAGTCCTCACAACAGTACAAAGCTCGTATGTGCCCATCAGAATAAAAGGTAAAAATATCAAGTATAGGGAAACTTGGTTTTCAAGAGATGTTGGCACCCTGGTTAAGAGAGAAAAGGAGGTGCATAGCAGGTATAGGCAAGTAGGAACAAATGAGGTGTTTATGGAGTAAGAGAAGTGCAAGAGGACACTTAAGAAAGAAATCAGGAGGGCTAAAGGAAGGCATAAGGTTGCTCTACCAGATAGTGTGAAGCAGAATCCTGAGGGATATTCAGAGCAGAAAGGATTGTAAGGAACAAAATTAATCCTCTAGAAGACCAGAATGTTAATCCATGTGTGGAGCCAAAAGAGATGGGGGAGATGTTAAAAGAATTCTTTGCATCTGTATTCTCTCAGGAGATGGACACAGAGTCTATAGAAGTGAGGTAAAGCAGCATTAACTTTATGAACCCTATACAGATTACAGAGGAGTCGGTGTTTGCTACCCTGAGGCAAATCAGAGTGGATAAATCCCCAGGGCCTGAAAAGGTGTTCCCATCCACCCTGCGGGAGGCAAGTGTAGACTTTGCCAGGGCCCTAGCAGAGGTACTTAAAATATTCTTAGCAACATGAGTGGTGCCAAGGGAATTGAGGATAGCCAAAATTGTTCCGCTGTTTATAAAAGGCTATAAACAGAAACCAGAAAATTATAGGCCGGTGAGTCTGACAGCATCTGTGGGAAAGTTATTGCAACATATTCTATGGGACTGAATTTATAAGTACTTGGATAGACATGGACTCATTAAGGATAACCAGGATGGCTTTGTGCTTGGTGGGTCATGTCTAACCAATCTTATAGAATTTTTTGACCAAGTTACCAGGAAAGTGGATGAAGCCAAGGCAGTGGATGTTGTCTATATGAACTTTGGTAAGGCATTTGACAAGGTCCCGCATGGGAGGCTGGTTAAGAAGGCTCAGTTGCTTGGCATTCAGCATGTGGTAGTAAATCGGATTAGACATTGGCTTTGTGGGGGAAGCCAGAGAGTGGTAGTAGAAGGGTGCCTCTCTGACTGTAGGTCTGTGACTAGTGTTGTGCCACAGGAATCAATACCTTATTTTATTAAGTACTTTTTAAAAGTATGCCTTTTATTTTTTGTCATCTATATCAACGATCTGGATGATGATGTGGTTAAATAGATCAGCAAATTTGCAGATGACATCAAGATTGTTGGTGTAATGGACATTGAGGAAGGCTATCTTGGTTTGCATCAACTGGAAAAATGGGATGAAAAATGACAGATGGAATTTAGTGCAGAAAAGTGCGAGGTTTTGCACTTTTGTGGGACCAACCAGAGAAGGTCTTACACAGTGAACAGTAGGGCACTAAGGAGTGTGCTAGAACAAAGGGATCGTGGAATACAGGTCCACAATTCATTGAAAGTGATGTAACTGGTAGATAGGGTCATAAAGAAAGCTTTAGGCACGTTGATCTTCATAAGTCAATGTATTGAGTACAGAACGTGGGATGTTATGTTAAAGTTGTATAAGCTATCGGTGAGGCCTAATTTGGAGTATAGTGTGCAGTTTTGGTCACCTACCTACAGGGAAGATATAAACAAGTATAAAAGAATACAGAGAAAAATTACAAGGATGTTGCCAGGTCTGGAGGACCTGAGTTAAAAGGAATGATTGAATAGGTTAGAACTGTATTCCTTAGAACATAGAAGATTCAGCATAGATTTGATTGAGCTATATACAATTATGAGGGGTATAGATAGCGTAAATGCAAGCAGGCTTTTTCTACTGATGTAGGGTGGGACTACAACCAGAGATCATGGATTAAGGGTGAAAGGTGAGAAGTTTAAGGAGAAGATGAGGGGAAACTTCTTCACTCAGATGATCATGAGAGTGCGGAATGGGCTTCTAGCGTAAGTGGTGCATGTGAGCTCAATTTGAAAGTTTTAGAGAACTTTGGTTAGGTACATAGATGATAGGGGTATGGAGGGCTGTGGTCCCAGTGCAAGTTGATGGGAGTAGACAGTTTAAATAGTTTCAGCATGGACTAGATCTGCCATACTTCATTATGACACTATGACTTTAAAATAGCTCACCACCATGTTGTCATAGGCATTTGGGGTTGACCTTACTAGCAATGTTGAGATATAAAAAAGTGAAGAAAATATTTGAACATTTTTGGCACCCCTCTATATAGACTTAGGCTGAATTGATGGATTGGATTTAAGATTGTAAAATTCAGAAAATGCTGGAAATATTCAGCAGGTCAGGTCACCTGTAAGGGTAAAGAGTCAATGTCCCAGGAGTGAGAGCTTTCATCAAAACTTAAAAGGAGACAAAAGAACCCTGTGAAGCTGCAGTGAATGTGAAAAAGGTGTCATGTCCCTTACAGGGTGACCATAAGGATGTATATGTTTTAAACAAAATTAACTGGTCAGTTGGGTGAAAGGGAGTAAATAGAGTGTATGAACATTGACAAAAAACCTAGACAAAAGAAAGTGGTCTTCAGTGAACTCCACCCTCCCAATCAAACTCCAAATCAAAATTGAATTTTTCATATTCACAAGTACAATGAAAAACTTAGGTACGCAGCATCAAAGACACACATTCCCAAGAAAAACATAAATTGTCAATGTAACTTATACAAAGTTATCTACAAAAGAACAAGGAGAATGAGAAAAATTGTAGTGCCAACTGGTCAAAGTGGTCATTGTATTACTATACCGAGGTAGTAAGTAAGATTGTGCAGATTTGTTCAAGAACTGAATGACTGAAGGGGAGCAGCTGTTGTTAAAGCTGGTATGAACTTCTGGCTTCTGTACTGATGGGATGGCCTGGACAATAGACATTTTGATGATAACTGTTGACATCTTGAGGCCTCATCTACAGTGCCTCGAAAACGTATTCAGCCCCCATAACTATTTTCACATTTTTTTTGTCTCATTTTCTAAATTTATAATATATTGAAGTAGGATTTTTTGAGCTAATCTAAAAAACATTCTGCATCATGTCAAACCAAAAGAAAAATTCCAAACCCTATCAACAATTTACGAAAAATTAGAAACCAAAATTTAGCAACCAATAGCTGCAAGAGGTGGTTTAATCTAGTGCTGAGAAAAGGAGGATGAATACCTTTGAACTGTTGACATTTCAGTATTTGAATTTTGACTTTTACATGCTTTACAATTTGCCCTGTTTGTTGAGTTCTACTGTGAAAAAAAAACTGAGCATGTGATTCACAACTAAAAATTCTTTGTTAAATTGATGAAAATCCCTGGTTGTAAAGATGTAACTGTGATGTATTAGACTGAGTCCATTACCCTTTGCACCTTTTACATTTTTGTGCATTCAAATTGTCAGACCACGCTGCAACCAGTCAAGATACTTTCAACAGTACATCCATGGAGGTTTGGTGGGATGTTCAGTGACATGCCAAATCTCCTTAACCTTCTAAGAATGTAAAGATGCTTGGTGCACCTTCCTTCTGGACAGTTAATCTAATACAGTAATGCAACTGCACATCAACGGGAAGTGAACTTGACTTCAGCTCTTGACTGACAAGGTCAAAGAACTGGAACTGGATGAATTCATGACCACCCATGAAATTGAAAGTTTGATAAATGAGTCATTTACTGACATGGTCACACACAGAGTACAGGCTTTAAGTAATAGATGGGTGCCCACCAGAAGAAAAGGGAGGGAGCAGTCAGTGCAGGTTCCCCTCTGGTCATTTCCCTCATCAACAAGTAAACCTTTTGGGTACTGCTGGGGGGCAGGGCTGCCAAGCCCCAGTGATACTATAGCCAGCTCTGTGGCTCAGCAGGGAAGAGTAAGGTCAGGCAGAGCAGTAGTGATAGTAGACTTGATAGTCAGGGGGGTGGACAAGAGATTCTGTGGCTGCATCAGAGAAGCCAGGATGATGTGTTGCACTGGGATTTCTCCTGGAGAAGCTATGACTTGTACAAAAAGGACAGGTTACGCCTGAACAAGCGGGGACCAATATCCTTGCAGGCAGGTTTGCTAGAGCTGCTGGGGAAGGTTTAAACTAAGTTGGCAGGGAGGTGGGTACTGGAGTGATAGGGTTGAGGATGGCTAGTTGGTATACAGTACAATTAAAAGCAGTGTGTAGTGAGACTGTGAGGGTAGACAAGTAGATATTAGGGCAAAATTACAAACTGTAGGATGAGGTAAAGAATAACATGACGGCAAAATTTAAAAAAAAGGTGTTGAATACAGGACTGAAGAGGTTATATTTGAATGCATGCAGTATAGTAGGTGATCTTGTAGTGCAGTTCGAGATTGGCAGGTCTGATGTGGACATCACTGAGACATGACTGAAAAATCATACTTGGAAGCTTAACATCCAAGGATACACCTTATATCAAAATGACAGGTAAGTAAGCAGAGGGGTGGGGGTGGGTCTGCTGGTAAAAAATGACATCAAATCCTTAAAAAGAGGTGACATAAGATCGGAAGATGTAGAATTGTTGAGGGTTGAGTTAAGAAACTGTAAGGGTACATTGACCTGATGGAAGCTATATACATTACCCCAAACAGTAGCCAGGATGAGGGACAGAAATTTCAACAGAAAAAGCAAAAGGCATGCAATAAGAGCAATGTTTCAATAAACATGGGGGATTTCAATAAGCAGGAGGACTGGGAAAAGTCAGGTTGGTGCTAGATCCCAAGAGAGGAAATTTGAGAGCAACTTGTTGTTGAGCCCTCTAAAAGAAAGGCAATTCTGGATTGGGTGTCATGTAGTGGACCAGATTTGATTAGGGATCTTAAGGTAAAAGAATCCCTTGGGAGGCAGTGATCACAATATGATAGAATTCACCCTGCAGTTTGAAAGGAAAGAGATAAAGTAAGATGCATCAGTATTACAGTGGAGTAAAGAGAAATACAGAGGCATTAGAGAGGAACTGACCAAACGTGATTGGAAGGGGAGATGAGCAGGGATGACAGCAGGACAGCAAAGGGTGTGTTTCTGAGGGCAGGTCGGAAAGCACAGGATAGATACATCCCAAAGATGAAGTATTCTAAAAGGAAGACAAGGCATTCATGGGTGACAAGGGAAGTCAAAGAAAGCATAAAAACAAAATAGAGAGCATATAATATAGTGAGAATTTAGAGGATTGGGAAGGCTTTAAAACCCAGCTGAAAGCCACTAAAACAAAAACAGAAGGAGAGAAAAGATGAAATAGGAGGCTATGCTACCCAAAATATCTAAGAGGATATCAAAAGTTTTTTCAGATAATTGAAGAGTAACAGAGTTGAGAGTGGATTTTGGACTGCTGGAAAATGATACTGGAGAGATAATAATTGCAGAACATGGAAATGGTGGATGAACTTAATTATATTTTGGGTCAGTCTTCAATGTGGAAGACACCAACAGTATACCAAAAATTCGAAAGCATCAGGGGCAGAAGTGAGTGTAGTTGCTTTTACTAAGGAGAAGGTGCTTTGGATCAGATGGACTACACCCCAGGGTTCTGAAAGAGGTAGCTGAAGAGATTGTGGAGACATTAGTAATGATCTTTCAAGAATCACTAGATTCTGGAATGGTTCCGGTGGATGGGAAATTTGCAAATGTTACTCTGCTCTTTAAGAAGGGAAGAAATAGGCCAGTTAGCTTGACATCAGTGGTTGCAAAGTTGTTGAAGTCCATTTTTAAGGTTTTGGTGTCAGGGTACTTGGAGACGCATGTTAAAATAGCCAAAGTCCTAATGTTTCCTTAAGAGAAAATTTTCCCTGACAAATCTTTTTGAATTATTGAGGAATTAGCAGGCAGGATAGACTTCTCCTGCTGTAATAAGGAGCAATGTGTTTCTTCACTCGCTGTTGAATATGAATTTAACATAATAACCCAATTTTTCCCATCATTGTAAACTTGATTTTTGATTCACTACATTGTATGTTAGTCTACATTAATCATAGAACCATAGAACATTACAGCACAGAAACAGGCCTTTTGGCCCTTCTTGGCTGTGCTGAACCATTTTTTTGCCTAGTCCCACTGACCTGCACCTGGGCCATATCCCTCCAAACCCCTCTCATCCATATACCTGTCAAAGTTTTTCTTAAATGTCAAAAGTGAGCCAGCATTCACTACTTCATCTGGCAGCTCATTCCACACTCCCACCACTCTCTGCATGAAGAAGCCCCCGCATCCCAATGTTCCCTTTAAACTTTTCCCCTTTCACCCTTAACCCATGACCTCTGTTTTTTTTCTCCCCTGGCCTCAGTGGAAAAAGCCTGCTTGCATTCACTCTATCTATACCCATCATAATTTTATACACCCCTATCAAATCACCCCTCATTTTCCTACGCTCCAGGGAATAAAGTCCTAACCTAATCAACCTTCCTCTGAAGTTCAGTTTCTCAAGACCCGGCAACATCCTTGTAAACCTTCTCTGCAATCTTTCAACCTTATTAATATCCTGCCTGTGATTAGGTGATCAAAACTGCACACAATACTCCAAATTCGGTCTCACCAATGTCTTATACAACCTCACCATTACATTCCAACTCTTAGACTCAAAACTTTGATTTATGAAGGCCAATGTACCAAAAGCTCTCTTTACAAACCAATCTACTTGTGATGCCATTTTTGGAGAATTATGTATTTGTACTCCCAGATCCCTCTGTTCTACTGCACTCCTCAGTGTCCTACCATTTACCTTGTATGTTCTACCTTGGTTTGACCTTCCAAAGCGCAATACCTCACACTTGTCCACATTAAACTCCATCTGCCATTTTGCAGCCCATTCCTCCAACTGGTCCAAATCCCTCTGCAAGCTTTGAAAACCTTCTTCACCGTCCACTACACTTCCAATCTTTGTATCATCAACAATATGCTGATCCAATTTGCCACATTACCATCCAGATCATTGATATAGATGACAAATAACAATGGATCCAGCACTGATCCCTGTGGCATGCCACAAGTCACAGGCCTCCACTCAGAGTAGCAATCCTCCACTACCTTGGCTAGCTTCTTGCATTGATCCAATGTCTAATCCAATTTACTACCTCTCCATGTATACCTAGTGACTGAATCTTCCTAACTAACCTCCCAGGTGGGACCTTGTCAAACGCCGTACTGAAGTCCATGTATACAACATCCACTGCCTTCCCTTCATCCACTTACCTGGTAACTTCCTCGAAAAACTCTAATAGATTGGTTAAACATGACCTACCACACACAAAGCTATGCTGACTGTTTCTAATAAGTCCCTGTCTATTCAAATACTTGTAGATCCTATCTCTCAGTATTCCTTCCAATAATTTACCTACTACCGATGTCAAACTTACCGGTCTATAATTTCCCAACTTACTTTTTGAGCCTTTTTTAAACAATGGAACTACATGAGCTATCATATAGTCAAATTAGAGTAAATTAGAAGCGAATTAGACCTGAAGTGAGTAAAGGCCAGTAGAAAGCCCAGGACATCCATTGTTGACAACCTTTCTGACTTTATGCTTTAAAACCTTCCGCGTTTAACATGTTTGCTCTTATAGAGTTACTTCCAAAGTTTTACCCTCTTTTTATGTTGTTGCCGGAAGTCTTGCCTGATCTCCCCACAATCAGGTCACCAAATAGTCTGTTTGGCAAATATTTTCACACTGCCAAGATCAATAATAACATTGTAATAAGGACTTTGAAGTAAAACAAACTGCCTTGAGTCACCATTATTTCCTCAGTCTCCCCACCAAGTATTTCTAGAACTGGCTGCTGTGATTGACCCGACCCCTAACTCATCAAACTAAGTACAAGGTGAAAATTGCCCCGGAATTTGCTGAAGAAGTGTGAAACAGCAGCTTAATACTATCAGCACAGGTTGCCATTACGAATAAATTGAGATTGATTCCATCAAACAAATCATTGTAAAGTTTCATTTCTGGAGGATAGGAACATATAAAAGCTATGACCACAGTTTGTATGTGGTAGTTTAAAGGTTTAAACCAATTCACATCAAATACACTGAAGGAATAAATAAAACACATTTATGTGTTGCTGGAAAATAGACTTGAAAGCTGAAAGATTACTTGCCCAGTATTTCTCAAGGGCTTTTTAACATTGGAGAGTACGTATAATCACCTCTTTCCGCATGATTTCAGTGTGTCTCTTTCCCTAAGCAAACTAGCACAACAGAACCTCTTTAACTGCTGCTGTATCCATCCCAGCCATCTGTTGTAACCTGAAGTGCACCAATGCAGTTGACTGAAGCTTGCAGATCATTTGGCTGGTATCAGGTGTCAGTTCTCAATACTGTGAATAATTGTAAACTGAGGAACACGGCAGCTAATACTGGTATTTTCCAAGCACATAGCTGGTAGTCCCCAGTGATTAATGAAAGAGATGACTGTATCTGAGCAATATGTGGAGCCATGGTCCAACCTACTCAGCACTAAATTATTCTTATCCAATAAGTGATGACATGTGTTGGTACTTGACTGTGCTCTTTTATTTCACCATGTATCAAATGCTCATCATACTTGTGTCTTTCACTGCAAGGATCAGTGTATTTTGCATTTTACCACTTACATCAGGAAACTTTTTCATTTTGAAAGGGATTGCTAGCTGCCACATACTGCTGTAGGAATATTAACAAAACCACGATCAGACCAAAGTGATATCATTTTACACAAAATATTTTTTTAAGATGTACCAAAATGTGCCAAAGTCAATTAATTACTTTTGAAATACTATCAAAGTTGGTAAGGATCTGGCATTCCAATTTTCATGCAGCAAATTTTCTCAAACAATAAATAGACAGTTAAATTGACTTGAAAGTGCAGGTGGATAAATATTGAATATGTAAGTTCCTCTGCTCGTCTTCGAAACATATCATGTCATCTATACCTGTGTCAGAGTTTATAAAAGAAAGGTTAGAATTTTTCCCTCTTATTTATGCTTCGAACATGATATTACAGTGTATAGGCATTCATCTGAAATCTTACCGGAGCAAATGGAAATAAAAAAGTATCTCCTGCTTGGGGCGGATTTTTTTTTAATAAAATGCACATGAGCATAAAACATAGGGTAGTAATATAGCACAGCATGACAGAGACTGATATGATCACCATCATCCATCTTAACATGCCCTGTTGCAGGGTTTTGACCTGAAACATTCACAATTCCTTTCCTCCCATAGTTGCTGATTGATACATGAAGTTCTTCCAGTGGATTTTTTGTTATTTAAGATGTGCATTCATAGTTTAATGTTCATATGGCAAAAGTAAACTTAAAAATCGGATAAAGGGTGCTCATTTGCCTTTTAGTTAGTCATTTCAACTATGTGTATTTTTTTTTGTTGTATTTTAAAATGAGAGTAATGCTCGGCAATTACAAGATTTATAGGTATTTACTGTTTGCCTATGTTGCAGAGTCAAAGGAAAATTTTATCACTTATCCCACGTGAGAAACCACCCTTTGAAAACTTCTGAATACTTCCATTATTACCATATGGTTTGAAACAGCTGTTGTCATTTTGTTGAACATTTCGCTATGAAGCTATATGAGTTGCATTACAGGAGCGTTTGAAGCTGATCAGCTTATGGAACTATTAATTCTGAAACTTCTATTATTGTTTAAATGTGCTGGAATAGACACTTTGAGTATTATGAAATCTAAGCAAATCCTACTCTCCGCGTGAGTTGCTGCACAATGATTTACCACCAACCTCTGAATATGACAACATATGCTTAAAAAGAGATAGATAAGCAACAGCCAGGGTAAGTGCAGTGTACTGTATTAATTATTTAGAATGTTATTTCAGACTGAATCCTCAAAGAGCATCTAGAATCTTGAAAATACACTGCTCATTGTCATTATGTCACTAAATAACAAAATTATTCAAGTTGTAACAGACATTTCAATCAAACTTAATGCAAATGTTGTTTTGGTTCACAAAGTTTATATTTCAGACCTGAACATTTAGTATTTTGAATTGTGTTCATGTAAAATAATTACATTATGGTGATGAAAATGTCTTACTTTTTAACACTAATAGTTGTGATAATTCAAAAATAAAATCAATCTGTTAGAAAGTACCATGGTAGACCATATATGTTTATGTTTGTTTCATGTAATAATTATTCTGTCACCTGAAATAGACAGGGGATCTCAGAGGGTTAATACTTTATGCACTATAAGTGCAATATTTTAGTGAGATCCTCAGCCAGACTACATTAATCCAGCCAGAACACTGCTTCATGTTAAAGATGTGTCTTAATAAATCACTTCTGAGTGCTGGAGGTTGAAGCCTTCTAATTAATCAGCAATGTCGTTATGTTTGTCTTGTAGAAGACTTTGTTTAGAATGAGAAGGTGGCATGCTGAATACTAACTATTCATTATTTAGAATATTACTTAAATGCTCTTGACTTAGAGGCAGTGAATTCCACTCCTTTTGAGTTTGCTTGGTGCATTTTAGGCAAGTTTGATTTTTGTCAGACTGCTGGATGAGGAACTCTTGGTTGAACATGCAATGTTGAGCTTGATGAATTAATTTCAATGTATTTAAATAGAATACAGATTTTGTTGTGAAATTTATCTGTGTCTAATTAACAATCCCCATTGGGTTGCTGTGTTTAGCTGTCAGTGAACCTCTATGAGACTCTTCGAAGTTTTACTGGGCTTATGCTGTAAAGATGTTTCTTGCTGCATAGTCTAGAACTAGAAAATAAGTTTCAGGATGTTGGATCAGTCACTTAAGAACATTCATTCCTCAGTGGAATTCACTTTCATTGAGAACTGTGAAAATTCTGATTAAGATTTTAAGGATATTTACTGTTGAGATAACATAGAGTTAAGGGAGATGTTAAGGAGAGTATGATTTAGGCCAAAAATCAGATCAGACCAAGTCTTATTGAATGGGAACACCTGATTCAAGTGCTTGCTCAAGCCCTAGTATGGTAAACAAGAGAAACTCTGCAGATGCTGGTGGTCCAAGTAACACACACAAAATGCTGGAGAAACTCAGCATCTGTGGAAAAAAAGTACAATCAACATTTTGGGCCTAAACCCTTCGGCAGGACTGGAGAAAAAAGAGCTTTTTCTTTCCAATCCTGCCAAAGGGTTTCGACCTGAAACGTCAACTACTCTTTTCATAGATGCTACCTGGCCTGCTGAGTTCCTCAAGCATTTTGCGTGCATTGCATTGGGATGGTAAATTGGACTCTTGATCTTACAATCTATTTTGTTGTGATCTTGCACCCCAATGTTTATCTGCATGGCACTTTCTCTGTAACAGCTACACTTTTTTCTGCATTGCCGAAGTTCCACCTTGTTCTACCTCAATGCACTTTGTAATGATCTGACGCAAGATAAACTTCTCACTGTATTGCAACCATCTGGGTAAAATGTTCCTCATAATTTCAGCTCTATAAAGATAACAACATTCATTGTGCCATTCTAGATTTCTTCACCAGAGATAACATCCTCTCAGAACCTATACGTGAAGTCACTTAATATTGGTATGTTCTTTAATAAGATCACCTCACATTCTCCAGACGTCTTTGAGAAAATGGTTTCTCGGAAAGAAAAATTTCCCATCCCAAAAAATGAATCCATTTGAAGAAAATATATCTTTCCTTCCTTTTTTGAGGGCATCAAAATTATGTATTGTATCCTAAGTGCTATCTTACTGAGGTCTGTACAACTGCAGCAATACTTCCTTACTCTTCCACTCCAATTCCTCTATGCTATGAGGCAGTTTGGTCCCCTAATCCTTGCTGTACTTGAATGTAAAATTTCTGTGGTTTCTATACAGCCATGTCCATTTGAATACTAATGTTTCTAGGTCTCTTTTGATTTGCATTTTTTTCTATTGATAATGTCAAATTTATTTACATTGCCTTACATTTAACTAACTTCTACTGATTTAGTTTACTTACTTTAATGTCTTTACAATTCTCTCACAGATCACATTCCTCTCTAGATATGGATCATAAGAAACTTTCAATATACTACACTAAATTAACAAATCTAAGACAGAGGTGCCCTCCGTTGGTTGGGGGTCGGCCGTGGCTGTTGCGCCCTAGCTGTTACAAGCTAGAATACAAGCCAGGGCAGTACGAAAAGGAGAGGCAGGCCCCTCCTCTCCACATGGATGATGAGTATGAATGATTGATACAGTTTGGCAGGTGTGGCATCACAAGAGGTGCCAATCAGAGTTGAACTCAATGTAGGACTGTCTTAGGGACTCAAGCTCTGGACTTTTCCTTGGGGTTTACTCCTGAAGGTTCCTATCAGTGGATATAGCTGCAAGGCAGTGGAGGTTTGAGATCAGTGTTTTCCTTCTCCTAGATGAATTGCCAATCACAGCTGATGAGGCCTGTCTGCCCAAAACAACTGGTTCTAAGGCACCAGTAACCCACCTTTGCCTCTTCTCCTGTAGGTAGAAATAGTTCCTCTGGGCTTAGTTGCCAAGCCACATGCAAAGATTAGGAGGTAGACTTGACAGTCAGAGGCTACATAAGATGTACGCCATTGGGAGCATTTAACAGGTAGTGGAAACTTAACCCCATTACTCCCCAACCCACCCCCCAGCTATGACAACTTTAAGGAACCATATTAAGACACTGACCCAATTTTCTTTATTTATATTTTGTATTGCTCCTCACTCAATACCTTTTTAAAGATTTGAATATGTTTCAAACACTCATTCACTATTATTTATTTTGTTATTTACGTCCTCAATAACAACTCAAATAAATATGTTTGATTTTTTTTCCCCATCTTGAATATGCCAAACTGTTAGGACCCTAATAATAAATTTGAACTGTTCTTCACTACTTATGTCAGACCAACTGGTCTATAATTCCTGTCAAATAAGGAAAAAAAATGCATTTGTTGGAAATCCAAAATAAAAACAAGAAGTCCTATAAATGCTCAGCAAGTCAGGCAGTATCCATGGAAAGAGAAATGGAGTTAACATTTTAAATTAAATAATCTTTGTCAGAAGGTGCCTGATGAAAGGGCTTTGACCTGAATTGTTAACTCTCTCTCTCTTTCCATAGACTTTGCCTGACCTATAATTCAGTGGTTTTTCCTCTGCCTACTTTCTTGAATAATAATAATAATTTTATTTCAATCTGCATACACTATTCTAAACTTATAAGAACATATAACAATCAAAATTAACCCATCCATGATTAAGGAGACCATTAGCTGCAGGGAATTTATTGGCTTCAGTCACTATAATAAATTCCCTGCACCTAATGGTCTCCTCCTTAGGTGCTATTTTTTTGTTAACAAACTGGCATGTTCCTCATTCTCACTATGGTCTTGGTTCCTCACATTTTCCAAGATGATTTATGTGCTTTTTGCTGGGGTGAAAGAAGAATCACTATCATTTTTATGTTTTTACATTTCAATTTTACATAATTATGGTAACTTTTATTACTTGTTTTATTGTCTCTTTTTAATTTACATTCAAGCCCTTTAAGTATTTATTTTTTGACTTTCTTCAATGAATTCTCATGCCATATAAAAGTTAAGTTTTCTAGCATGTTGCCAAATTGCAATAACATACGCATCAAAGAAGTATGTTTACTATCTATGCTAGTTACTTTGACTTGGAAACTGCTGAATGAATAGAGATTCAACAGGATCTTTCAGATGAAAACACAATACATACTTGAAGAGGAAAACTGTGCAAAAAGCAGTGCAGCAGCTCACTTACAGAAAAGGTAGGTAGGAGAATTTGGTTATGCTTGACAGTATGAACGATACAATACTAAGACATACTTAAAACCTGCTTCTTGGCCAAGTTATTGATTTTTTTTTGCCCTAATGCTTTCCTGCATACCTCAATGTCCAATATTGTTTGACAATCATCCTTTGTAATACTTTAATAATCTAAAGAAGGATATCAATGAAAGTTATTGTTGGCATAGTGAAGAAACATACATTTGAATCTGCAGATACGTGGGATTTGCTGAACCATAATGTCAATGGATTTGAGGGATAAAGTAAAGCAGTCAAGGAATTGTGTAACAAACTAACATATTAACGTCAGAGATCCTGGTAAAAATAATTTGTCCATATTTACTTTTTTTAACTTCTATGGTATTTGTAATAGTAAAACATAACTAATTTAAACTGTCCTCTTTCTATAACTTAGCTCTTCAGAGGTTTCCTTGCAGCCACTGTAACTTACTGTACCTGCCATATGCAGGCACAATGTAGATACTAGATAGGCATAATGTTTGTCTCTTCAAACTGCAATCCAAACAGAAAAATTACCGTTGCCACAAAGATAAAATATAACATATAAATGGCAATTTAATAATTTATCTGTGTATATGATTCCAGTTCAACCCTTTCAGCCTGCTATTATTATTTCCTAAATATTTCTATAATGCCAGAAATGTTCACTCCTTTCACTGCTCAGTATGAATAATTCTAATAAACTTAATGATTTAGTGCACACTTTCATGATACAGAAAAGAGATTTAGAAGTTTGTAACATAAAACAGTGTACTCCTAGCACCTTGGGGATTAGTGGAAAAGAGCAAATATAGTAAATTTATTGGCACACACAGTAGATTGACATTGGCATCTAACATTTAGCCAGATATTTATCTGAGGTCTAAATTCTTCATGACAGAGGGGTCGAGCAGCAAATCCCATGTATCTGCAGGCAGACGGTTGGGCCGATCAGCAGATCACAGTAATTTGCAGACTTGTGGTACTTAATATAATGCAATAATCTATGGTGAGCAGTTTGTCATTTGGATGAGACCACAGATTATAGCTTAAGGCTGTGCATCTGTGCACAAATCCAAGAGGAAATGGACTGGGAGCTGTAACAGCTGAGGTTGCTGCAGCCGCACTAGAAAATTCAACTCCTGCTACAGAGGTCACTGCACTGATCAAGCCTGACAGCCCAAATTGTTAAGCATGTGACTAATATGCATATATTACACAGCCTGCCTGATGTCTCCATAGCTGGTTAGTGGCTAGTCTTAATTTTATGTGACAAACCAGTGCAGGAGGCGCTGCTTTGGTGACTAAATGGAGCATATTGATGTCCCACTGGGTGTAGCCTATGTTGTTGTGACAAATTCTCTTCAGCATTTATCAATCACATTTACAATGGAGAGTGTGCTGAATGTTCTAATCAAACATGCTAGTCAGGGCTAATAGAGTGAGGTCGTATGTTATTCAATTTGTTCTTGTTAGTGGATGTTCTTCTCACTGAGCAGTTTGCTATCATATATCACAAGGTGCAAAAAATTATTCAAATTAATCTTCCTTTTATATATTTAAAATACATTAGCATCACAGTTAACCGTTACTTTCTCTGAATATTTCTTGAAAATTCTGCACTTATTCACACACAGTAGAACATTAACTTTTTCATTGCGACTAATAAACTGTTCTTCGCTAATTTAACACCTTACATACTGGAAATTAATCCTGGGTGTGCAACTTCTAAATATATCTGAGGGGTGGGGTGAAAGTAGCTATATCGTTTTGCGATATAGAATTTTCTTGACTTCCATACCATTTAACCAAAGGAGAAAAATTATGAGCAGGGGAACTAAAGTTTCCTTTTGTGCTGAATTGCCAGAAGCTGTGGGTCCCTTTATAGGAGATATCACCCCTAGCAAGCTTTATGAAGGCGGGCATGGGCTACTTTCTGAGACAAGTGTCACTAGCATATGATGACAAAAAAGATAATAATTGATTTTAAACACAAACACACCTGATGGCTTGTATACAGCCATGATGAGGTTGTATTCTAGTTGGAGGAGGAACACCTCAAATTCCATCTTGGTAGCCTCCTACTTGGTGGTATGAAAAACAATTTCTCTAACTTCTGCTAACTTCTCCTTATCATCCTCTCCCATTTTTCACTCTCCATTCTGGTTCCCTCTCTGACCATCTCTCTTCTCCTCAATTGCCCATTTCCTCCCTTAGTGACTCTTTTGCTTCCCTTTCTTCCATGGTCCACTATCCTCTCCTATTTGATTCATTCTTCTTCAGCCCTTTACCTCTTCTGCTAACCACCTCTCACCTTCTTACTTCATCCCCCTCCTCCACTCACCCACCTTCACCTTCAACTTGTCTACCCTTCCCCACCCTCACCCTCACCATCTTATTCTGTCTTCTGCCTCCATCCTTTCCAGTCCTGATGAAGGGGTTCAGTCCAAAACTTTATTCCCCTCCATAAATGATGCCTGATTTGCTGACTTTCTCCAGCAGTTTGTCTGACTTGCTAGTAATCAAGCAGGTATTAAAAATGTGTGGCATTGAGTATAAAAGTTAAGAAGTCTCAGTAGAAATTTTGTTTCAGTCACATAGTGGGTAAATTTGGTCACTACATTGTTGGAAGGATGTAGAGAATTTGGAGGGGGTGCAGAAGTCATTCACTATGACATTGCTTGGGCTGGATGGATTTAGTAATAAGGAGAGTTTGGGCAAACATGCATTACTTTCTCTGAGGGGAAGGAACAGCATGATTGAAGTAAGTAAAATTGAGAGGCATAGATAGATTGAATAGTCAGAATTATTTTTTTCACCCAGGATGTGAAAGGTGAATTCAAGTGAGCATAGGTTTAAGATGACAGTCAAGAAGTTTAAAGGAGATTGACAAGGCATTTGGAATGTGCCACAAAGGAAGATGATAGGAAAAGATGTGATGGCATTGTTTAAGAAATATTTAGGGAGATATGAACATGGAGGAAACAGGGAGGGATGGACCATGTAAAGCCAAGTAGCATTAATTTCAATTAGCATTATTGTTGGCACAGACCTCGTGGATCAAAGGACTTGTTTTTGTGTTGTATAGTTCTATGTTCTAAAGTTTAATAAAATGAAAAAAAGAAGCTGCATCCTTTTGCTTAATTTTGTTGTAGGAATGTATGGCAGACAACATATGTAAAAATATCACGAATTTGAGCCATCATAGATTTTCTATAGAGGGACTATGAAAGCAGCCATGATCAGAGCTAATATGTCAATGGCAGGTTTAAGAATGAACAGTTATACTGATGCCGAGGCATCTTTGTGAAGCTCAGCGGATGTACTTGCCTTTATCCCCTCCCCTTTTTTAAAAGAAGAAGGTAATAATCTATTGTAATTCTTAGTTATCACCCTGCTTCCTTATAATTCATAGGACATAGATACAGCGCAGGAAAAGGCATTTTACCTTACAATATTGTGGTGAACTATTAAATAAATAATTGAGTGCCCAACTAAGTTAATTCCTTCTGCCTACTTGATCTCTTCTTAAACATAAAAAACTCTGGAATATTAAACATCCATTCCTGTCACTCTCTTAACATAGTATCTGTTACGGAAGCAACAATAGCATGCCATGTGCTGTTCCATGCTTTAGCTTCATCACCCAGGCCCATAATACTCCTAGCATTCAAATACACACACTTCAACCCATCTATCCAATTGTGCCTGTTATCTTCCTCCTCTTTGTTCTTACGGATCATGAAACCCACCTTCTTCTCAATTTCTCCACTATCTTCTCTGGTGCTCTGGTTCCCAACACTCTTGCCAAGCTTTCCTAAACCCCTCATAGCACTAGCAAACCTTCTGGCTGGGATACTGGTTCCCTTTCAGTTAAAATGAAACCTGTTCCTTGTGTACAGGTCAGACCTACCCCAGAAGAGGTTCCAATGATGTGGGAAGCTGAGACTCTTTTCTCTGCACTAGTTCCTCAGCCACTCATTCATCTGATCTCCTTCTTAATCCTGTCCTGAGTAGCATGTAGCACCAGGAGATTACTTCTTTCAATATCCTGCTTTGTAATCTCTTCCGTAAATCCCTATATACATCGTGTAGCATTCTTCCCCTTTTTAACTACAGAATGTTCTTGGTACCAATGTACACCAGGCCCCCCCCTTGAGAATGATCTGTAGCTGCTCTGAGTCATCCACTCTACTCACCCTATCTCATTCCCAAGCAAAGGCTCAGTTTAGATCTCCTGAGGGAATCTGGACTCTATTTTGGAGGATATCACTTTATAGGTAAAGGGTGAGCTGTCTTCCCCATAGACACTACCACCTGAACTAATCAATATTTGAGGACCATCAATCACACAGGGGAACTTCCAAATTGGTTGACAACTACCCTGCAGTTGACAACAACAACAGGAAGTATTTTTCTGCACTGTAGATTCCATGGAATCTGCAGCTAAACTTTTCATGTAACAGGTAGCCAATACTCAACCGAACAGAAGCAATGATTTGTAAAGACAAGTTTTACTTTATTATTTTATTTTTTATTATTTAGAATTTTATTATTTATTTAGAATTATTTTTTTTATTTAGAATCACAACACAGTAACAGGCACTTCAAGCACAGAAAGCCTGCACCATCCAATTATACCAATCTGACCAATTAACCTACTTAGCTATACTGTATGTCTTTGGAATGTGGGAGGAAACTGGAGGACAGGGAGGAAACCCATGCAGTCACAGGGAAATGTATTGCTTACAGAGAGCTGCAGAATTGACCTCAGGTCTCTGGCACAGTAATATTGTTAAGCTATCCACTGCAACTGTAAGCTCCTTATAGCCAGAGAGAAGAGAATTTATTATAGGGAACAGGAAGATGGCAGAACAAGCACTTTGATTTTGTCTGCCACAATATTCTGCCAGGGATGCTAAGGAACTGGCAGCCGAGTGAAAGGAAGGTTGTGAAGAAATGCAATATAGTAAGGAAAAGATGTTGCAGAAATTGATGGGATTGAAGACCAATCATTACCAATGCCAATGGTCAATGCCCTGGAATATTAAAGGAGCTGGCCTTAAAAATACTAGGTATATTGGTTGTCATTTGCCAATATTCTATTATGAGATGCTCCCAGCCATGCCAACTTCCAGGAATTTGATGCTCTAACGTTCAAGAGAATGGATAGCTGGCTCAACCGCTTTAAGAGTTCAGGATGGTCCCACTAATTGGCAATAATGTTTTTGGCGCCATGAATCGAGAATTTAAAGAGCACCTGAATTAAGGTTCAGTGCTTAATCATAGGCCTACTAGTAATATCATCTCACATTTATTTTATGCTCAGTTCGCAATCAAGTTTGATAACATGTCTTGATCCTTGGTTCTGGTACTAGAGCATTTCGGTTCAGACTACTCTTGTCAAGGACTCTTGTTGCAAGATCTGGATCAGCTCTAATTATAGGGTAGTTAATAAGGGAGAAAGAAATCAGGTAATTATGGGAAAATTAGCCTGGTATCTGGAACCAATATTTGTGAATCCATTTTTTAAATAGCAGTTCATTTTTAAATATAGAATCACAGAGCATTTGGCAAACAGTGACAGTATTGATCCAATTTGTGAATTTAACAAGGAAAATTATGCTTGTCAATTTTACTGGAATGTTTTGAGGTCAGGTAGAGTGAATGGGGGAGAACCAAATGAAGTGCCATATTTAGATATTCTGAAAACATTCATCAACGTCCTAGAGAAGAGGACAGTGTTCATAATTAAATTAAATGTGACCAGGGGAGTTTATACTGACACTGACAGAGAACTGGCTGCCAGACTGGAAATGAACAATAAGAATAAGCAGGTCCTTTTCTGAGTAACAGATAGTAACTAGTGGTTACTGTAGAGTTCAGTATTTGACTGAATCAAGCTATTCATAATATGGTTTATAATATAGTTGAGGAAGTTAATTGTATTATTTCCAAGGTTGCAGGCAGTACAAAGCTAGGTGAGAGAGTGAATATGAGGAATATGAAGAGAATCTGCATTGTGATTCGAAAAGTGTCAGTGAGTGGTAGATGTATGGCAGATACAGTATGATGTTAGGTTATCCACTTTTAAGACAAAGCAGGGAGGTAAATTTTTATTTGAACAGCAAGTGATTAAGAAAGGAGGATGGGTGCAATGAGATCTGGGCCTGTTTCAAAGCCCAAAGTTCAAAGTAAATTTCTTATTAAATACATATACTGTATGCCACTATATACAAACCTGAAATTCATTTTCTTGCAGGTATACATAGTAAACCCATGAAACATAATTGAATCAGTGAAAGATCGGACTCGTCAGAACGGACAAACAACCAATACGCAACAGGCAACAAATTGTGCAAATACAAAACAAAAAGAAAGAATAATAAAAAATAAATATCGAGAACATGAGATGAAGAGTCCTTGAAAGTGAATCCATAGGGTGAGGAAACAGCTCACTGATGGGGTGAGTGCATCTGAGTGAAGTGATCCTCACTGCTTCAAAAGCCTGATAGTTGAGGGGTAATAGCTCAAGTCAAGTCAAGTCAAGTCAACTTTTATTGTCATTTCGACCATAACTGCTGGTACAGTGCACAGTAAAAATGAGACAATGTTTTTCAGGACTATGGTGTTACATGACAAAGTACAAAAAACTAGACTGAACTATGTAATAAAAAAACACACAGAGAAAGCTACACTAGACTACAGACCTACACTGGACTGCATAATGTGCACAAAAACAGTGCTGTTCCTGAACCTGGTGGTGTGGGTGCTGAGAATCCTGTACCTTCTTCCTGATGGCATCAGTGAGAAGACAGCATCGCCAGGGTGGCGGATGTCCTTCCTGAAGGATGCTTCTTCCCTTTGACAACACCATGCGGATGTGCTCAGTGGTGGGGAGGGCTTTATTCATGATGGACTGGGCCGTATCCATTGCTTTCTGTAGGATTTTTCATTCAATGGCATTGGTGTTTCCATACCTGGTTGTCATGCAACTGGTCAATATATTTTTTACATCTCAAAGTTCAAAGTAAATTTATTATGTAACACCCTGGAAAAGGTTTCACTACTAATGTAGTGGGGGTAGTGTCTGGGATTGATTTTGTTGGCTGGTGTGAGGTTGCTCTGAGCATTGAACCAGTGGGTTGTGTGTTTAAGAGTGTGCTAAGCTATTGTCTAGCAGAGTGAATACGGTACTTGGTTAAGGATGCTGCCAGGGTTGAGCGGTGGTAGAAATCCACGGAGTTATTGGTAACAAATGCGTGCGTGTTGAGTGGGGTAGACACTTGTATCCATGATGAATTGTTAATTTGAATTTTAAGTACTGTTAAAACTGAAGGAACAGTTACGATTGTGGAGCGAAGGTTTGATAAAATGGCAGGCAAAGACTTTGCTTTAGTTCAGACTAACATTGACATAATAGCAGTGGATCTGCCTGGTACTGTTGGGGCCCCGGGAGAGGGGAGCTGTGGCCTGTCCATACTTTCCAGGAAGAGGTGAGTGTAGGCGAGCGTACCGGATCGCAATTCGAGCTGGGGGCGGAGACTTCAAAGACAGGGTGCTCTCGTTTCTGCGGAGCGAGGGGAAGCACTGGTCTGATTTAGAATGTCTAATGAGTCCCCCAGCGAGGAGTGAGAATTCTGAGTTGGTAGCAGCCCTTACCTCTCGGGCGAGTACATGGAAAAATGCCCAGGTTCAAAGACCCAGCTATCATATGAATGGCCTGTTCTCCGGAACGAAGCCCACCCCTAAAGGGGAAGAGAAGTATGAGACTTGGGAGGAGCAGATCTCTCAGAAGTTAGATGAGTGGCAATGCTCTAATGACATAAGACAACAGCAATTGGTTGCCGCTGACGTAGTCGAGCCATAAAGGCCTTAGAGCCCTTGCCACTTCTGCAGCCTACATGCCAGCACTAGAAAAGGTGTTTGGTGTGACAGGAAGCTCAATAGAGCTCATGACAGGGTTGCAGAACATGTGTCAGTAGGAGGGGCAGAAGCCTCCCGCCTACGTTTGTCTGCTGGAGAGGCAGCTAAATTTCTTGCGGCATAGAGGGGCCATTCGGACGGCTGAGGTGAATCAGTTAAGAATGGACTAAATAGCGAAAGGTGACAAGTCCCAGAACCAGATCGCTTGGGGTCTCCGGCTGTCTTGTAAGACACCCCCCCTCCCTCATTTGTTTAGCTGATCAGAGAAGTACGAGAGGAGGAGAATACGCCGGAGGCGCAGGAGTCCTCCGTCAGCAGGGTATTATTCTCGATAGTGGTTCCCTGTGTCGAAGTGACCACGGATAGCCCACCCTGGGGAGAACGTGGCAGAGTTGAGAACTGAGATGTCCTGGTTGTTATCAGTAGGTGTGCGCCCCACCCCCGTTTGATGGAGCTGATATAGGAAGCGGACCCTCTAAGGGGAAGGATGATACAGAGGGCTGCTAGCAGCCAGGGTCCTGCGAGAAGGGGATCGACCAATATTGTCTGTTATAACTGTGGTGAAGAGGGACACTTCAGGCAGGAAACCCCTCAGAGAGTGAGCCCCAGGGACCAAGCTCCAGTGTATCGCTACAGACAGAGGGTATTTATGCTAGGGCCATACTTGACACAGGGTTGCAGGTGACTTTGCTGTACCGTTCATTTTACAACCAGTATTTAACGCATTTACCATTGACACCACTCAGTGCGCTAGAGAACTGGGGTCTTAGTGCGGGTATTATCCGTATGATGTCGTTGAAGCTGGAGTTTTCGGAGGCCGATGTGGGAGTAGCTGGGGTCCTTGATACATTAGCACTGGTTTGTCCTGACCCTGTTGAGAAGGATGGAGTTTCATTTCTTGTGGGGACAAATACTCCTATTGTGAAGAGGCTAATGGGAGCCTGCAAGGAGTGAACTGGAGAGAGCTTTCTGAAGACATTGTCCGTTCACCCGCTGTTTTGAGCTGCTTTCAAGGAGGTCTGTGGCTGCACTGGGGCAGATAATGAGCCTAGATGAGGGACTGTGTGGTTTACTAGGATGTTACCTGGGTTTCAGCACTTAAGTTACAGAGAAAGGTTGAACAAGTTAGGTCTCTATTCATTGGAGCGTAGAAGGTTGAGGGGGGATTTGATCGAGGTATTTAAAATTTTGAGAGGGATAGATAGAGTTGATGTGAATAGGCTGTTTCCACTGAGAGTAGGGAAGACTCAAACGAGAGGACATGATTTGAGAGTTGGGGGCAGAAGTTTAAGGAAAACACGAGGGGGTATTTCTTTACTCAGACAGTGATAGCTGTGTGGAATGGGCTTCCTGTAGAAGTAGTAGAGGCCAGTTCAGTTGTGTCATTTAAGGTAAAATTGGATAGGTATATGGACAGGAAAGGAGTGGAGGGTTATGGGCTGAGTGCGGGTAGGTGGGACTAGATGAGATTAAGAGTTCAGCACGGACTAGGAGGGCCGAGATGGCCTGTTTCCGTGCTGTGATTGTTATATGGTTATATGTTATATGGTTACCCAGTGAAAGCCAATCATGTCACATCCTGAGAAGTAGCAAGAGTGATGGGAAACCCCAAATTTCCTGGAATGTCTGAGATCAAGGCCCTCTTGGCTCTGGAAGACCACAAAGAGGAGTCGAGCCTGCCTGCTGGGATACTGGTGAGGCAGAAACTGCAGAAGCCCTCAGTTGTACAGGCAAACAGAATGACAGTGATTGTCAGGAACACTACAAAGGGGGAGGTCACCTTCAAGCGGGGGAACCCCTGGAGCATCTCCTTCTGGTGACAGTAATGTCTAGTGTCCCTGCAAAACAAGCCATGGAGAAATTATCCGTGAAAGGGGGAAAATTGACCACTGAGTCATTCAACTTTATGGACTCCCGGTATCTGCAGGTTGGAAGAGGAGATTGATAGAGAAAATGTTGAAACTGGAAGGTGTCTTTTCCAGACGAGTTTGATGTGGGTTGTTCCAAGAACACTCGCCACACTATCTGGGTGACCAAATACAGCCCCAGATAGAGAAAGATGGCGGCAACTGGCCCCTACAGAGGTGGAAGATGTTCGGCAGGAATTGTGTAAGTTGAAGGAAGCTGGGATCATCGCTGAGTCCAGAAGCCCCTATGCATCTCCAGTAGTAGTGACCAGGAAGAAGAATGGGAAGTTATGGATGAGTTTGGACTATAGGACTCTGAACAATACATGGTCCTGAGAATTGAAGATGTGGTGGACTATCTGAGTGGTGTGAAGTGGTTCAGTGTGCTGGACTTGAGGAGTGGATATTACCAGATTCCCATGAGTGAGGCTGACAAAGAGAAGATGGCATTTATATGTCCACTGGGATTCTTTCAGTCCAAAACGATGCCCCAGGGCATATTGGGAGCCCCTGTGACCGATCAGTGGGTCATGGAGAAAACAGTGGGAGATATGAAGTTGCTTGAGGTATTGATGTATCTGGATGACCTCATAGTGTTTGGGTCCACCCTGAAGAAACATGAAACGAGGCTACTGAAAGTGCTGGGCTGCCTGAAAGCTGAAGGGTTAAAACTTTGCCTGGACAAGCGCCAGTTCTGCAAGACGTCTGTTGGCTATATTAGGCACATAGTCTCAAGTTGGAGTAGCTACAGATCCATCTAAGATAGAGGCAATGACCACATGGCCAAGGCCCCGGACTGTGGGTGCTTGGTGCTCATTCCTTGGGTTCTGTGGATATTATTGTAGGCTCCTGAAGGGCTACGCAAAAGTGAGTCACCCTTTAAATCAACTTCTGTGTGGTTACCCTCCCATGGGGAAGAAAGGGGGGAGGGCAAAGGGAGAGGAGGGTAAAGAGTATCTTAGCCCTTCAGAGCCTTTTGCAGTGAGGTGGGATGCGAAATGTGAAGAGGCCTTTCAGTCACTGAAGGAGTTGCTGACACAGGTGCCTGTGCAGGCTTTTGCAGACCCTTGATTTTCATATTTACTGCATACAGATGCCAGCAGATAGAGCTTATAGGGTGTCCTGTATCAGGATCAGGGCATTGGGTTGAGACCTGCTGCATTTGTCAGCCAGAGTCTGTAGCCCAGAGAAAAACTATCCCATGCACAAGTTAGAGTTCCTGGCATTGAAATGGGCTGTGGTGAATAAGTTGAGTGACTACCTCTATTGTGCCAAGTTTGAGGTGAGGACGGCCAACAATCCCCTAGCTTATATCCTGACCTCTGCGAAATTGGATGCCACAGGCCATCAGTGGTTGGCAGCATTGACTGCCTATGATTTCAGCCTGAAGTACTGGCTGGGAAGTAGGAACATTAATGCTGATGCTTTGTCCCGACTTGCGCATGAAGGGCTGGACAGGGACGAAGAGTGGAAGAGTGTTCCTGCCCTGGGAATGAAGGCCATGTGTCAGTTTTCCATCACGGTGAAGGGAGAGGGAAGGCAAGGGCAGGATTGAGCAGTAGATCAATTGGGAGCTTCTGATGATGCCATTCCCCAAGTTTACTGTAACCTGACTGCTCTGAAGACCCACAAAGTCCTGGTGGAACACAGCAGGCCAGTCAACATCTATAAGGAGAAGCACTGTCGAAGTTTCGGGCCGAGACCCTTCGTCCTGACGAAGATAGCTTATAGATGCCTGTTGGGTTCCATCAGCATTTTGTGTGTGTTGTTTCAATTTCTAGCATCTGCAGATTTCCTCGTGTTTGCTCTGAAGAGTGTCAGCTGCTCAACGAGATGGCCTGGGCATTGGTACCATTTGGTCAGCGATCAAAAAGGGAGTCATGAAACACGCTGTGGTGCCAGCATTACTGAGAGAATAGCCCAGATTGGAGTTGTGGAACCAGATCCTATACTGGGTCACATTGTCTCTGGGCCGGCTTCGACATTCCCAGCTGGTTCTGCCTGAGAAGTATCGGAGGATTGTGTTGAAGTCACTTAATGATGATTCTGGACATTTTCTGTGTTGAAAAGACCTATGGATTGCTCAGAGATCAGTTCTACTGGCCCCGAATGAAGCCAGATGTTGAAGAGGACTGCAAGTCATGCTTTCGATGAATACAGAGGAAGACAGTGCCTACGAGGGCCATTCCATTTTCCCATTTGCAGTGTGCAGGGCCCCTTGACCTGGTGTGTATGGATTTACTGTCGATAGAGCCAGTTGCCAGCAACATGGCGAATGTCTTAGTCATCACGGATCACTATACCAGATATTTGCAAGCTTTCCCTACTAAGGATCAGAGGGTGTCTACTGTGGCTGAAGTGTTATGGGAGAAGTATTTCATTTATTATGACCTCCCCAGGTGGATACATGATGATCGGGGACAGGATTTCGAAAGTAGGCTCGTACATGAGTTATTGAGCATACTTGGAGTTGAGAAGTCGAGGACTACCCCTTATCACCTGCAGCGTGATTCCGAACCCGAGAGATTTAATTGGACCTTCCTAAACATGCTCAGAACCTTAGAAATCAGCAAGAAGAACAAATGGAGTCAACATATTGGATGCCTGGACCACTGCTACAACTGTACACAAAACAAAGCTGCCTAGTACTCACCATGTTATCTAATGTTTGGGCATGAGGCAAGGTTGCCATCGACCTTTGTTTTGGGACTGACGAGGGTGACTTACCCCCAAAAACTTAACTGGAGTATGTGTCTTATATGAGAAGAGAGCTGAAAAGGGCTTATAAATTAGTTGGGGTCACGGCTATCAAGCAGAATCAAGGAAATAAGAGGTATGAATAAAATGTTAGGTTCTCCCAACTCCTGCCAGGAGACCGAGTCCTCATGAGGAATTTGGGGCTACCTGGGAAGCATAATTTGGCTGACCACTGGGCGGCTACACCTTATGTAGTGGAGAGTCAGATGCAAACATACCGGTTTTCCGGGTGCAACCAGAAGATGAGAATGGGCCTGTCAAGGTACTCCATTGGAACCACCTTCTGCCTCTAGGACAAGAGGCGCGGGTTGACCCAGAGCCCGACCGGGAGCCTACACCGAGTAAGAGGACTCTGAAGTTACACGGAGCGACTGGAGGGCTAACAGTAGGAGATATTAGACTGGCCCCCATCCTTGAATGGGATATGGACTCAGAGGATGAGGAAATGGGGGTGTGGTATATGCTGCCTTTTGCTAACTTTCTATTGATTGAGGAAGAGATTCCCAACCCTTCTCAAGCTGAGTCAGGTGAAATCGGGGTGACTATCAGTGGACAGTCTGGGTTTCAGTGGGACCATGAAGGGGATGAAGTGGTGCTCATGCTCAAGTGGCAGAGGGGTCCGAGTTGCAGGAGGGCTCGAGTGATAGACCAGGGGAGGCCTCACCACGTAGACTAGAAGTTTCCCAAGGAGTGTTTGAACTTGGAGAAGTAGTTGACAGGGTAAGGAGGTCTCAAAGAATCAGGAGACCCCCACATAGGCTGGCCTATGCAGCACTGGAAGAACAGAGCTATGTCACTGCTATTTTTACTTGGATTGGACTTTGTGCTTTGTATGAAGCAGTGGCAAATTTATCTCAATGTCATGAGGATATGACTAATTTTGGTGAGGGGAGAGAGTGTAACACCATGGGGAAGGTTTCACTGGTAACATAATGATCTTTCTGTAGAAGCAGCATTTGTGTTATGGTTAGGAATAACGGGTGCTTTGAAATGTGAGCTGTGTTGTGTGCCTAGCACCAGGGTGAGCTGGGTCTTTTGTTCAGTGGGAGATGAAAGGAGAAGACACCAGATAGAAGAAGTCATATGGCTTGACCCAGAGTGGGGCCATGCTTTGACCAAGCCTGGGGAGATCGAAGGACTATCGGTGAAGGGGAAACCATAAGCTCCAAATCGTGCATATTAGACTGTTTCATTAAAATGGGCTCTTTTCTTTTTTTTGCTTTTTATTTACTAACCCTTTAGTTGAATTAAGAATTATAAAGCTAAATAGTTTAATTGTATGCAGTGTACTGTCTGTTATTTCATGGTACTTATTTGTAACAGGGTAACGAATCACACAGCATCCACACAAACAGAGGGTTTTGGGGTAGGCTTGCAGCTCAATCTCACACATTTGCTGGGACCGGATATTGTCTTCCCTAGACTTTCACAGCTGATGGAACCAGAGTGTTTTCAATGATAAAAGTACATATTTGTCACCATATGCAACTCTGAGAATCATTCTCTTGCAAACATACCTGTGCTGATGAAAACTGTGAAGGAGAGATTGTTGTCAATCCAAACCAACTGGGGTCTGCAAGTGAGGAAATCAAGGAACCAATTGTATAAGGTAGTATTGAGGTCAAGGTCCTGAAGCTTTTTAATGGTTTTGAATGCCAAGCTGTAATCAATGAAGAGCATCCTGACGTATGCATTTTTTTTTAAATTAGTTTTTTTAATACATTTTCTACATCGCTACAGATAAAAAAAAACCCAGATCGAAATGAAGAACATTAATACAGTGCAAAAATAAACATACAATAATAATATAATACAAAAGAAGATAATTGAGAAAGCACCCAAATTGAAGCTATGTAAAATTAGTATCCTCCCCAAGCCCCGCAACAAAAAAAACTCCAGACCAACCACAACACAATATAGAGAATATAAATCAGGACATTCAAACCCCCAAAACTGTAAATACACTTAGCAACAGAAGATATTAATGCCTACTACCAAAAAAAAAGGAGCTGAAAGCAAGGGACTGAAAAAAAAACCTTAGTTAAGAGGAAGGTTTTGAAAGTACTCAATAAAAGGTCCCCAGACCTTATGGAACTTTGTATCCGAATTAAGAAATGAATAATAAATTTTTTCAAGGTCTAAGCAGGACATAATATCATTAAGCCATTGAGCATGCGTGGGCGGGGCAACATCTCTCCATCTAAGGAGGATTAGACGTCTAGCCAGGAGAGAAGCAAAAGATAATATTCGAAACTTAGTCGAACTCAGACGTAAATCTGTCTCACCCCAAAAACCGAACAAAGCAATTAAAGGGTTAGGTTCTAGGTGCTGATTCAGAATATAAGATAACGTTATGAAGACATCTTTCCAAAATTTCTCCAAGCTAGGACAAGACCAGTACAGATGAATGAGAGAGGCCTCACCCCTTTTGCATTTATCACAGAGAGGACTAATGTTAGGGTAAAATGGAGATAGTTTAGATTTAGACATATGGGCTCTATGAACAATCTTAAACTGTAAAAGGCAATGGCGAGCACAAAGAGAGGTTGAATTAACCGATTTGAGAATCGAGTCCCAAGTCTCATCAGATAAGGAGATAATTAAATCATGCTCCCAAGCCATTCGAATTTTATCCACAGGGGCATGCTGTAAGGATGCTAATTTATCATGAATAAATGATATTAAACCTTTACCTAGTGGATTAATAGAAAGAAATAAATCCATAACATTTTTCTCAGGCATTTCAGGGAAGTTAGGAATTAAAGGATTAATAAAGTGTCTAATTTGGAGATATCTAAAAAAATGAGCATTGGGCAGATTGAACAGCAGAGAGCTGTTGAAAAGATGCGAAGCAATTATCAATAAAAAGATCTTCAAAATGTCTAATGCCCTTCCTATACCAATCATGGAATGCTGAATCATACGTAGTAGGTAAAAAAAAGGTGATTATGTAAGATAGGGCTAGAAAAGGAAAAACCATGGAAACCATAAAATTTCCTAAACTGAGCCCATATACGCAAAGTGTGTCTAACAAGAGGATTAACAATTAACCTGGACAAACTACTAGGGAGTACAGAGCCAAGAAGTGCAGAGATAGATAAATCTTTAGTGGAACTCAACTCCATTGCCACCCAATTAGGGCACTCGGGTTGGCCATGGAGAAAGACCAAAAGGTAGCACAACGTATATTGGCTGCCCAATAATATAAATGAAAGTTAGGTAAAGCCATGCCACCCTCTTTTTTAGATTTTTGGAGATAAACTTTATTAATTCTAGAGCGCTTATTCTTCCACAGATATGACAAAATAATAGAGTCTAAGGAATCAAAAAAAGATTTAGGAATAAAAATTGGGATTGATTGAAATAAATATAAAAGTTTAGGGAGAACATACACTTTAACAACATTAATACGACCTACCAAAGACATAGATAGAGGTGACCATTGTAACAGACTCTGTTTTATAGTATATGAAAGATTGGCAAAATTTTCACGAAAGAGATCTTTAAACTTCCTTGTGACTGTAATCTCAAGATAAGTAAATTGATTATGAACTACTTTAAAAGGGAGATCACGAAATGTTAATTCTTGTGCTTCTTTATTAATTGGGAAAAGTTCGTTCTTATGTAAATTAAGTTTATAGCCAGAGAACTGGCTAAACTGATCAAGAAGTGAAAACATTGGAGTTAAGGATGTAGATGGATTTGAAAGGAAAAGTAATAAGTCATCAGCATAAAGAGAAACTTTATGCTCAACACCCCCTCTCCAAATCCCGGTCAATTCAGGACAATTTCGAAATGCTATCACCAAATGTTCTATAGCCAAATCAAAGAGAAAGGGACTTAAAGGGCACCCCTGACGGGTGCCACGTTTGAGGTTAAATAACTGGGATTTCTGAAAATTAGTCAAAACAGAGGCAGTAGGACACAAATACAGCAATTTGATCCAAGAGATAAAACTTTGACCAAAGTCAAATTTTTCTAAAACTGCAAAAAGGTAGTTCCACTCTATACGATCAAATGCTTTCTCCGCATTGAGGGAAATAACACATTCAGGAATCCCAGTTGGAGGTGAATATATAAAGTTAAATAAACGCCGAATGTTAAAAAAAGGAAGACAGTTTTTAATAAAACCAGTTTGATCATCAGAAATAATAAAGGGAATAACAGTTTCTAATCTATAAGCCAAAACTTTGGCCAAAATTTTAATATCAACATTAAGCAAAGAAATCGGCCTAGACGAGGACCATTCTGTTGGGTCTTTACCCTTTTTTAATAAAAGAATAATAGATGCCTCATTAAAAGAGGGTGGCAATTTATCGTAATTAAACGAGTCAGATAATACTGAGAATAACTGAGGAGAAAGAAGTGAAGAGAATGATTTATAAAATTCTATGGGGAACCCATCAGGTCCAGGAGATTTCCCTGAAGACAAGGCAGAAATTGCAAAAGATATTTCTTCTGATGATATAGGTGCATTAAGTTTGGGTTTAAAATCAGATGAAAGCGAAGGAATATTCAGATTATTTAAAAAATGATCAACAGAGATACTGTCATTCAAAGATTCAGAGGAATAAAGTCGAGAATAGAAATTTTTAAATGTGTCATTGAGCTCTAAGTGACCCAATGTAAAGTCTCAATTCTCCTTCCAGATCTTTGTAATATGTTGTTTGGCTTTGGAACGTCTCAGCTGATTGGCTAGAAATTTACCAGATTTGTCTCCATGAATATAGAAGCGACTCTTACTTTCAAGAAGTTGGTGTTCGACAGGTTGAGTAGACAGAAGATTAAATTTAGTTTGAAGTTCTACACGCTTCTTGTATAATTCAGGATTCTTAGTTTGAGCATGCAGTTGATCCAATTCTTTAATCTGATTAATGAGGTCTAATCGATCTGCACAGGACTTTCTATTAAGATTTGCCGTATAGGAGATTATTTGACCCCTCAAATATGCTTTCATGGCATCCCAGACAATCTGGGATGACATTTCAGATGATGTATTGGTGTTAAAATAAAAGGTTATCTGATCCTTAATAAATTTTAGAAAATCATCATCCAATAATAAAGTCGAGTCAAAACGCCAGTGTTTATTCCTCTGAGGGAGACCAGGAAAATTTAAAGACAGAGTAATTGGGGCATGGTCAGAAATCAGTATACTCTGATAGTCACAAGAATAGACAAATGGAATAAGTTGATTATCGAGTAAAGAGTAGTCAATTCTAGTAAAGGTATGGTGAACATGTGAAAAAAAAGAATAGTCTCTCTCAGTAGGATGTAGGAAACACCATATATCAGAGATACCATAATTAGAGAGAAAAGAGTGAATAGCTAAGGCAGATTTAGTAGGTAGTCTAGTAACAGAGGACAATCGATCCAAAATAGGATCTAACCAACAATTGAAATCGCCACCCAGTATAAGAGGGTATGAGTTTCAATCTGGTAGTGAGGAGAAAAAAACATTCAAAAAAATTAACATCAACAAAATTGGGAGCATACAGGTTTGCTAGTACAACTTTAGTATTGTATAATTTACCAGAAACAATAATAAAACGGCCATTTATATCAGATATCTTATTATGGAGTTCAAAAGGAATATTTGAATTAATAAGGATGGAGACCCCCCCACCCCCCCAGCTTTGGCAGCAAAGGATGAATGAAAATGCTGACCCGCCCACTTTGACAGAAGCCGAGAATTATCAAAACTACGAATATGAGCTTCTTGAAGGAAAGCAATGTCAGCTTTGAGTTGCTTAATATGCAAGAAGACCTTCCTTCTTTTAACAATATGATTCAATCCCTTTACATTCCAGCTCCCAAATTTAACTGAATTAACCATTATCAATTGTTAGTGCGTAGAAGGTAGCAGGCATATAAAAAATCAAGCAGTACAATAACAGTCTGGGAGCAAAAATGTAAACATAGATCCATAGAATCAAAACAGAGACATGTCCTGAATAACAAAGGAAAACAAAAGAAACAGTGAGTAGTGTTGGAACTGGAGAACCTCCACCCCCCTTGCAACCCAAAACTAGACAGCTACCTAAAAAAGCAGCTAGCTCTACCAAAAAAATTAACCCAAATATGACTTCCAGTTCTGTGTCGTTAACAACAGTTCCGTATAAATAATATAGCAAATAATAACTAATTTATGCACTAGAAAACAGAATTACAATTAGGAACAACTTCAACAGAAGTATAAAACTTAATACAAAGAAAATCAGAAGCAAACTAAAACTAACCTACCTGTGAAAAATTATAAAAGATTAAAAGAAAAAAAAGAGGGAGGGAGAAAAGGGGGAAATTATAAATTCAAAGAGAGTCCTTATCAACCATTTACAAAAAAAAAGCAAAACTTGAACTATGAATCAACCAACAGGGAGGCCTTCAATAAAAACTCCAAACCTCCAAAACAAGTTAAAGACAATTGTAGTTCTCTATAGATAAGGTTATACAAAAATAAAATAGATTACACAGGTAAAATCTAAAAGTTTGCAGGGAAACATTAAACTTAAATTATCTATTTAGAAAAACTGCACCAAGTCCAGGGAGAGATTGACTACAGGTCTTAGAGTTTCAATAGATAATGTCTGAATTATTCAAGTAAAGTCTGAGTTCGGAAAAAACAATTTTACTCCGGAAAGTACTTATCAACCATTTTAGAAGGTCAGGCCGGTTCCGAAGAAGACGAGGTGGCTGGAAGACTTCCAACAAATGCCTCAGTCTCCTTCACTGATTTAAACCGCTTATAATCTCCAGTAGTAAGCATAATTCGAAGATCGGCTGGATTTTGGAGAGAGGGTCTGAATCCGCGATCAAAAAGCACTTTCATTACACCTTTAAACTCAGCACTCATCTTCAGAACCTAGGGGGCAAAATCCTCCACAAAACAAATGACCGTATTTTGAAAAGCAGAAGTACCTCTGCGGCATGCCTCCATCATCAAACGGTTTTTCACCTGGTATTGATGAAAGCATAAAATAATCGGCTGTGGGCGGGAACCCAGAATTGCTCGAGGAACATAGATCCTGTGTGCCCTTTCAAGCTCAGGTGGAGTCGGAAGAAATTCTTTCCCAAATATCTCACAGAGAAACTTGGAAAAAAATTCAACGGGAGAGCCCTTTTCGGTGGCCTCTGGCAAACCAAGAATTCGTAGATTGCAACATCTGCTCCGGTTTTCAAGATCCACCATTTTCAAAAAAAGTTTACTGTTCTTCTCCTCGAGGTTGAAGCAGAGAGTTTCAAGATATTGAACACGGTGTTTTAAATCTTCAGAAGTTACGTCAATGCGAGATAAATGTTCAGCATGTTCATCCACTCTAGCATTAATCTGATCCAATTTGACATTCAGCTGGTTGAAAGAAGTTCTAAATTCAGTTCTAAAATCCATTAAAGTATCTTGTCAATGTTGTTCCAGAAGAGCGAGAATGTCAGCCGGCAAAGCCGTAGAAGTTTCCTTTTTCCCGGTTTTAGTACTTTTGGTAACCATTATAAGATAGATGTGTTCGCAGGCAGGTAAAAGAGAACTAATAAAATACCTAACTAAGGTTTAAGAAGGGAGACATATAGTGCAAAGGTAAGAAGAATAACGGAGCAAAGGTTCGGAGCAACTAAACAATCGCCATCTTACGGGAAGTCTTGACGTATGCATTTTTGCTATCCAGATGTTCCAACAGTGAAGAGCCAATGAGATGACATCTGCTTGGATCTGTTGCACTGGCAGGCAAATTAGAGCAGATCCAAGTCACTTCTCAGGCAGCTCATCATATATTTCATCACCAATCTCTTAAAACACTTCATCACTGTGGATGTATGTGCTACTGGATGATAATCATTGAGGCAGGTTACCACATTCTTCTAAGGCACAACTATAAGTGAAGCCTGCTGAAGCAAGAGGATAAAGATCTTAGTGAACACTCCACCCAGTTGATCAGCACAAGTCTTAAGTACTGGGACAGGTACCCCGTCTGGACAGGTGCTTTTCATGGGTTCACCATTCTGAAGGCTACTCACTCATCGGTCTCAGAGATTGTAATCACATGATCATCAGGGGCTGTGGGAGTTTGTGACGCTTCTTCCATGGTTTGATGATCAAAGCAAGCATAGAAGGCATTGAATTCATTTGGAAGTGAAGCCCTGTTGTTGCCTTTGGCACTTGATTTTACTTTATAAGAAGTGATAGTATTCAAGCTCTGCCACAAATGTTAAGCATCCTTTGTTGATTCAAGTTTAGTCCGGAATTGCCACTTTGCCCATGAGATGGGTTTCCAGAGATCATGCCTGAACATCTTGTAACTTTCTTGGTCATCAGACTTGAATACCTCTGATCTGACCTTCAGCAGACTGTGGGTCTCATAGTTCAGCCAGGGCTTCGGGTTGGAGAAGACTGAATGATTTCGTAGGAAGACACTCAACTACAACTGTTTTTATAAAGTCTGTGGTAACCATGGTGTATTCCTTCAGATCCACAGATGAGTCCTTGAACACGGCCCAGTCGCCCAACATGAAGAAATCCCATAGTTGCTCCTCTGTCTCTTGCAACCACCTCATTAATGGCTTAATCCCTGGAGCCTTGCTCTTTAGCTTCTGCCTGTATGCAGGTAGGTATAATACAGCCAAATGATCAGATTTCACAAAACATGATCTGGGCATAGAACGGTAGGCATTCCTTATCTTATTATAGCAGTGATCTAGTGTATAGGGTCTTGTAGAGCTACAGGTTATATGCTGATGGTAATTGGGCAGGTATTTCTTCAAGCAAGTCTGTTTGAAGTCCCCAACTATTATTTGAAATGCATTGGGATGGACTGTTTCTTGTTTGAAGATGGCATCATGCAGTATCTCAAACATTAGATTATAGTCAGCCACTGGTGGTAGATAAACTGTGGTGAGGATCATAGATGAGCACTCCTGAGGTAAATAGAATGGTTAGCATTTGATTGTTAGGTGTTCAGTATTGGGGGAACACGAGTCTGACAAAGCCACCACAAAAGATCACCACCAAGAGTTTATCATGAAACACATATCTTCCCCTTTAGCCTTTTACGGATCAGCGGTTTAGTCCATCCAGTGAACTGAGAAGCCTTCAGGTCTGTTCTCTGTATCTGGCTTTCTGGTAGTAAGCTATGTCTCTGATAAACATAGAACACAACAATTTCTTATTTCCCTCTGATGCAGATATCTTGCCCTCAGGTCCTCAGTTTTGTTCTCTAGTGACTGCACATTTGCAAACATGATGCTGGGTAGTTTGTCAAAATTTTTGGTGTTATTCCGAATTTTCACAAACTTCTAAGGAAGTAAAGGTGCTGCTGTGCTTTCTTCATAATTGTACTTAAGTGCTGTGCCCATGACTGATCCTCTGAAATAATAAACATGCGGAATTTAAAGTTGTTAACACTCTCCACCTCTGATTCGCCAATGATGACTGGCTCATGGACCTTAAGTTTTCATCTTCCTGAAGTCAATAATCATCTCTTTGGTCTTCCTGTCATTGAGTGGTGTTGTTATGACACCACTCAGCCAGTCTCCCTTCTATATGCTGATTCATCACCACCTTTAATTCAGACAATGACAATGGGGTTGTCGGCAAACTTAAATATGACATTGGAGCTGTGCTCACAGTCATAAGTAGAGCAGGGGGCTAAGCACAATCATCAGTGAAAGAAAGAAGACAGGTGCACAAGGCAGTTAAGAATGTAAATCACATGTTGCCCTTCATTGTGATCTGAGCACAAAAAACAACGGTGATTCTACTCACTGAGTATCATGACTAGTTTTGGTCTGTTTAGGTAGGAAGGATGTTCTTGCTGAGTAAGAAGTGCAGTGTGAATGTTCACACGACTGATTCCTGTCCTGGGAGGGCTGATATAGGAAAAGAGACAGATGTGAGTGGGGTGATATTTGGTAAAGCCTAAAATAAATAAGGGTGTGTCATATTGAAACTCATAAAATCTGAACTGAATGTATAGAGTGGATGCTGGATATATATTCCCATTGATGGAGAAGTCCAGAAATTGATGGCCCAACCCAAAGAATATGGAGCAATCCATTTAGAACTTAGAAGAGATACTTTTACATTCAAAGAATGGTAAAGCTGTGAAATTCTTGATTGCAAAACACGGCTGATTCCAAATCATTAAATATATTCAAGAAGGTGAGTGACATCATGGCACAGTGAATAGAAATGTTCCTTCATAAATCCAACAATCAGAGTTTATGCAGGCCCTCTGAGGCTCTCTGTATAGAGTTTTCAAGTTCTCCCTATACCTTTATCCTCAGGATAAACTCATTTCCTCACACATCTTCAAACTTTGCCACAAAGCTATCAATTGTATCATCCAAATCATTGACAAACAATATGAAAAGTAGCTGTCCCAATACTGACCCCTGAGAAAAACCACTATTCACTGGCAGCCAACCAGAAAAGGCCTCTTTTATTCTCACTTGCTGTCTCTTGCCTTTCAGCCATGCCAGTATCTATCCTGTAATGCCATAGATTTTTTCTTGTTAAACAGCCTCATGTGTGGCACCTTATCAAATAGCTTCTGAAAACCTAAGTAAACTGATAACCACTGCCTCTGCTTTGTTCAGTCTGCTTATTACTTCCTCGAAGAACTAACAGATTTTTCAGGCAAGATTTCCCTTTACAGAAACCATGTTGATTTTGACTTATTTTATCATTAGTCTCCAAGTACCCCAAATAATAGTCCTTAATAATAAACTCCAACACTTTCCCAACACTGAAGTTAGGCTAACTGACCTATAATTTCCTTTCTCTTGCCTTCCTCCTTTCATTAAGAGTTCAGTGATATTTGCAATCTTTTTTGAACAGTGGCACGACATTCACTGTCTTCCAATTTGCCGGGACCGGCACAGAGTCCAGAGAATTTTGGTAAATCTGTCACCAGCTATTGCTAATTTCTACATAGAGGACTTTCAGGAGAGGGCACAGAGTTCATTGCTCTTACACCCCAGATGCTTCTTCAGATATGTTGCTAACTGTTTCATAGTGTGGACTCGTGGATTCCAGGGGCTCCAACGGTTTCACGACCATCTGATTAGCTTATATCCAAATATTCAATTTATGATGGAGATGGAGAAAAATGATTGCCTCCTGTTCCTGGACATTCTAATATGACAAAAGCTGAACAGCAGCCTTGGGCATGGTATTTATTGGAAACCCGTCACATGGACATATCTCAACAATAACAGCCACGATCTCGGCTCCCAACATAGACTGGTTCTTTCTATTTTGACTAACTATGCAAAAACTATTTCAGACCCAGAGAGTCTCCAAGAGGAAATAAGATTATGACACAGACAAACCTACAGAATGGCTACAAGGTGAAGGAATTCATTTGGGCCCTTAAAACGGCCAATGGAATAACCAGGAAACCTAAAAACAAGGAGGAAGCCATCACTATCACCTGTCTTTCCTATATTTCCATGGTTTCTGGAAGGATCACCAGGATACGGAAGAAATACCAGACTAAGGCTACCCATAAACCTGTAAGGAACCTCAGATCACAGCTTACATGAGTCAAAGGTGACCTGGGACTCAGGACGGCCGCCATTTATAGGATTCCTTGTGAATGCTTAGCAGCATATATTGGCCAGATAGACCACATGGTAGAAACCCACATCAAGGAGAACAGGAGGTGTACCTGCTTGGGTTACTCAGAGAGGTCGGCAGCAGCAGAACATTGCATTCACTGTGGCCATAGGATTGAGTTTGACAGCACAAAACTACTGCGCTGCACCAATGGCTTTGGAGACTACTGGGTGAAGGAAGACATTGAAACAAAAATAGAGATAAATAATTTTATCAAAGATGAAGTTCTCACTCTAAGGAAGAACTGGAATTCAATTGTAAGCAAGGCAGGACAGCAGTCGCTTAATTGGATGAGGACTAACCAATCAAGAGGGATGGGTGATGGGTGTATATATACCACTGGACTAGACATGCCTAGGCATCATCCTTGATAAAAGTGGCAGAGGTTATCAGCGAAGTGTCGGTTAAAATTGATATCTGTACCCGGCTGGAGGCCGGAGAAGAACTTATTCATCATATATGCTGTAAAGCACTAGATCACCTTTTTAACTTTTTACCATTTTAAACCCTGACACAGATTGTGCACCATTTTGCTGTCTACTATTGAATAGATTGCTGATGTGGACTTAGTTCACATTAGAAAGGTACGGCAACTACTGCTGAGCTCCTCCTTTTACTTGGGGAAAAGAAGAAACAAAAGTGAAAATCACTTAAAATAACTTAATTTAGTATTAATATAGACTCCCCATATCTTTCTTTTTCTTCAGTTGACTTTGCCTTGTTAGCTCTTCAAAAAATTTTCCCTATTCAATTATTAGCCTGTGCACTGCTACCATCTTTCTATTATCTCGCATTTAATTTATCTAAATGTTCCCTTTGGTATTCTTTTCATTTGTTTCCATGGCAATTCTGGTAGTTTTCTATCATAGCTGTCACACAATATCATGGATTTTTACCACATACATTCATGTTATTGATGTAAAAAATTACAAAAGATTTTCTATCTAACATTTTCTGGAAAAAAATAAAGTGAGTTTATGGAGATGCTGACTGCAAAAACCCTTGATAGCAAGTGTGATCCGTTGTTGCAATAATCACACAATGAGTGCATTGTGCAGAGTACAAACCAAAGTGACTATTACCTTCCAATCATCATTCATTTGAACCATCATTGCTACACCTCTTCAATTAATGAAGATTTTTGTATTTGTGAATCACTTGATTATTTATCAAGTATTTTTACATATACACACAAAAAATCTATTGATAAATTTAAGGTGAATTGATCACAGTCAAAGTGAATATCAAACATCAACAAAGTAGTTCCTAATGGATTATACACTGCAACATTACTACCTAGTTATCTGAGCATCAGCTGAAAGAATCAAACTAATGTCTAGCCAAATATTAGAACTGATTTGTGAAGTTGAACACATGAAGTATTTATTTATTAGTAGAGATTATCCACCTATTTCTAATTGCAGTTGAGTTTATTTTAAAAAAAATTACACTTCTGCTTACAGTTTCTGTAAGGACATAAAATATATTTTTAATTGCCAGGTTTTGTATGACTCATAATAGCTTACCTATTCCAAACGAAGTAAAGTCAGAACTACTGGATGTTGTTCACTGGGATAAGGTAAGCAGTGGAATCATTTATCTGATCATCATCTGAAGAACAGGTTCTTCCCCTCTGCCGTGAAATATCTAACCTTTCCATGAACCCACAAACACATCCTTGTTATTCATCTTTTTCACTATTTATTTATTTCTGTAGCTCATAGTAATTTTTTAAATCTCTTGCACAGCACCGATGCCACAAAATAGCAAATTTTATGACATATGTCAGTGATAATAAACCTGATTCTGGTTCATCCAATGAATCTGTGGTCATGTAACCTTTCCTTCTTTATCGGAATGCTGGAGCATTCTGCTGGTCCTAGGCCTGCAAGGTAAGTTAAGGTCTTTTCGTTCTAATTAAAACTTTGGAAACCGTGTAGCTTTTTTCTCTGATCATGGGGATGGCAACTAGAAATCAAGTTATCAATTCCCGCTTGCATTGGCATAAGTAAGGACGAACTCGAAGGGGAGCTTACGAAATGAATTACCATTTGCATGACCAGTATTCTCATCTCTATTTAAATATCAATTAATTATTCATTTAATTCCTGCTAAATAGAGTCAAACACTACAATAAAGATGGATAAATGTTGCACGCTGTTCTGTTGATCTGGTTAAAATTCCTAACAGTTAACTCAGGAAGGGCACTAGTAATCTCAAATGATTTTAATGACCTATATATCAAGTGCATGTCTATTAAAATTCCCCTTCATATTTTAAATATTTTCATCATTCTTTTGTTTTTCAGATCCCAATAAGATTATGTATATGCAGAGCTATCTTTTAGATTTGATTTCATCATTTTCAACTAAATTCCAAATGCTTTGAAGATTAATCATTTTTTTCAATTCGATTCATCATGGATATTTAGTTAACACACACAAAATGCTGGAAAAACTCAGCAGGCTAGGTAGCATCTATAGGAAAAAGTACAGTCAACGTTCTGGGCCAAAACCCTTCGGCAGGGTGGGTTATTTAGCTTATGGATATTTAGTTTTCATCTTGCTGTTGTACAAATGAGTAGAATTTTTAAAGTTTTTTTTAAATATACATATATCTGTATACATAAGGGAAAATTATCTGAAGAGTTTCTCCATGCTATGTTTACTTTTCCATCATGAATTTTGAATTAAATTGTTCCAAATGTTTAGAATTATATAGTTAGTCTTCCCTGTTCAATGCTTGTACCAAAGTTGTAAAGATGCAACATTGTGAGGCTTTCACAGTTCTTTAAGACGTTTTTGCAATTTAGTTTTTGTTAAGTTTGTTCTTGATCAAAGACAAACTTGTGTGAGAAAGACTAATGCTTTTTTATTTACAGTAAATGGCCTCAGCTCCACACAAACATGTGTGCCCACCTCATGGCTTCAGATTGACCTGAACGCTTGTGAACAGCTCCCCAACGTAATTTCCAGTTCCGGGTGAACCACCTGCACTGCACACTGGGAACTGAAGTTCTTATTATGTAAACACATAATAACACATTATCCCCCTTTAAGGAAAAATCAGATACAATACTATGTCCTCATAAACCTGCAAGTAACACAATGCTTTCCAACCAAGATATTTAAATTAACTTCAACTGTAATGATGCAGTCCCTTAGTCAGTCAGTCTGAGGAAGTTTGATGATCCTTTTTGGTCTGATAGTTGTCTCCACAGGTGTATTACTTTCACTTGCTGTATTCATATTAGTATCTTTTTGAGAATTCTGATCAACATGTTCATTTCTTTCACATCCTACTGTCAAGATTCTTATCTGTTCTTCCTGTGTAACCACAATGGAGCCCTGAACCACACTCATGTGATCAGTGAGTCTTTGCAAAATTTCCAACTGAGTCTGTCTCAATCCACAGAGCTCCTGCTGTTGACCGCATGTCATAGATAGAAACTCCTCCTGTTGGTTAATGTGAACTGCTGCTGTTGTTCTCACCTTTGGTATTGTGTGGTCTCCATACCATCTTTTTTTTATTTTTCATCTTCGACCTCGGAGAAGATCGTGGAGATAGTTTTGATTTCCAGCCTTTAACTGGAAGTTGATGAGAGACAGATTTTGAATCAAAGACTGCCGACTTCTTCATCATTATCACTCTGTTCAGCACTGGCATCCTGATTGTCATGCTGGCGTAGCTGGTATGGATGTCTACAGAAGGTGGAGTTCCTAAGCCTCTCTTCCATGATGATGCTGTTACAAGTTTCTCGAGTTACGTCAGGTAAGCATCTGAACCTCTCAAAGACATCTGCTTACAGTTCCATGCATGAAGTACAGTCAGCTTTGGTCTGTGAAACCACTGTGAAAGATCTTTCTTCCAGGTTGAGCTTTTCATTTGCACTCAAACCTAATATTGGCTCTACTTGCTTTTCAACAATCAGTAGCTGTGCCGTTAGGTGGCATCCCTTGTAATTGAAGGTCACTATACAGCCCCCTTTCACTGGAGTGTTCTCTTCAGTATAGCCTGTTACATCTAAATTCACTGAGTAAATCTTGTTCTTTATTTTGAGAGTCTTGTAATCATCCATGGATAACAGATTCACCTGAGCTCCGGTGTCAAGCTTGGACAGAATTACTGTCTCATTCACAGTCACTGGAACAATCCATTCTGTCTTACCAGCACCAGCAGTCTGTTGAGAATCTTCAAGGACTTCCTCCATTTCCTCAGCAAAAGTATGTGCCTTTCTCTTGCTAGCAAGCCCCCCCCCCCCCCCCCCCATGCCCCAGTTTTGCAGCACTTTGCAAAATGATTCTTCTTCCCTCAATTATTGCAGGACTTTCCATAAACAGGACATCTCTTTGGGATGTGCCTCCCTCCACATATTCTGTATTTACTGTTTGATCCTACCTCTTTGCTATGCTGTTGCTTTGGGTAATGCCTTGTGTTCTGCCCCTCTATTCTCTATTTTCACAGCATGCACTGTTGTTTCTGCCCTGAACAGCTCTTTAGTTTGAGATCATGTGGTTTCCATTGTCTTACACATATCCACATCCTTTTCCAGAGTTAATTTTTTTCCCTGGAGCAGGCTTTCTCTAAGTCCATTATCTGGGATTCTATTTTGCTCCAACTAACGAGCCTCTGAAATCTCCAAACTCACAGAACATCCTCAGTGTGAGAAACTCAGCTAAATATTGGTCAAAGCTAACATCTTGTTTCTGATAACAGGAAAAGAACTTATATCTTTCAAGTGTGATGTTGTTACTTCGGACAAAATACTCCTCAAATTTGTCATTAGAATGTTTAATGTCAAGGCTGTCTCATCCATTCGAAAGCTGTTGTAGATGTCCAAAGCATCTTGTCCAGTTATGTGCAGAAAGATAGTCACTTTCAACTTCTGATCCGCGCCTCTGGCTCTGCTCACCTCTAAATGTATATTAAATCACTATCTGAAACATTTTCAGTTATCAGTGAGATTGCCGGTAAACTGCATAAGTGCAGAGAGATGTAGATGATCGATAGTGGGTCTTTTCAGGCTCTCTCACCTGAATCTCTTTCAATGAACCTGATGAACTTCTGGACTCGATGTACTCTATTGCCACACTGGCTGCTGGCCTCACTTGCTTCTCCTGCCCTTTTTGTCATTCCTCGTTGGAACTAATGTCTCACGTACGGTTCATTTATGCTCTATGTTTAGAACTTCTGACACCATGTTATGTTCGCTCTTGATAAAAGACAAGTTTGTGGGTTGAACTAACACATATTTATTTGCAGTAAAAGGCTTCAGTTCCACACGAGCATGTGTGCCCAATTCATGGCTTCAGCTTGACCTGAGCGCGTGCTGGCAGCTCCGCAATGCCACTTCCAGTTCCAGGTGAACCACCCGCATTGTACACTGGGAACTGATGTTCTTTATTATGTACGTACTGTATATAATAACACTGTATTAGTGATATTTATTGTAATCCTTAGTTATCTTGAAAAGTTGTGTGTGTGATGCTTCTTCTCAACCTTCTGCAATCTCTTTAGTGCAATAAGATTGAATGGAAGACATTAATTACAGAATTGTGAGCCAATGAAAATAAAGAAAGAACAGCATGTTCTGAAGTAAAAATAAACTTGGAGGGAAGTTATGAAATGAATTAACATTTGCATGCCTGACTTTCTCATTTCCATTTAATTATCAATTAATTTTAGATTACAAGTACTGTTCTTTTAAAAGCAGTTCTCTTTCACCTTTCACAGCGTCTCTTTCACCTCAGACAGTTGAAGAAGTTTGTCATGTGTCCCCAAATCCTAAGGACTTTCTGCAGGTTCACAACTGAGAGCACCCTGACTGGCTGTGTCACTGCCTGATGCGGGAACTGTACTTCCCTCAATCGCAGGACTCTGCAGAGAGTGGTGTGGACAGCCCAGCCTATCTGTGGATGTGAACTTCCCATGATTCAGGACATTTACAGTGACAGGTGTGTAAAAAGGGCCTGAAGGATCATTGGGGATCCAAGTCACACCAACCACAAACTGTCACAGTTGCTACCATCTGGGAAACGGTACCGCAGCATTAAAGCCATGACCAACAGGCTCTGGGACAACTTCTTCCAGCAGGCCATCAGACACAATTGTATTTCTGAGCTATACTGACTGTGCTGTTGTATATCTGACTGGACATACTATCTGTTACAAATGACTAAAATTAGCACATTGCACATTCAGACCGAGACATAACATAAAGATTTTTATTCCTCATTTATGTGAAGGATGTACGAAATAAAGTCAACTCAATTCAATTCAATTCAATTCAGTTACTTGGAATGATTCTGCAAGTGACGTTCACAGGTCTTCCAGAGTAGTTATTTGCCTCTTTCATTGTTATGTCACACACCACTATTGAGATGGAAAAATAATTGAATGATTGGAGCAGACTTGAATGCCCTATTTTTTTTCTGATATAGTCTTATCAGGACAAATCTGCCACTATTTCAAATTCCCTATCTCACTGCAGTCATTGCTGGAATAATACAGCATGTGGAGACCCAGCCTATTATCTTTCATTGAAGAATAGATTGAAAATTTCAGGCAATTGCCCTTTATCAGCGTATTAGCAGATATCTTTGTGTTTACTCTCAGCTGCAATCAATCCCAATTAAAAAATGCAGCAAGGGGACAGCAAAAACACATACCACAAAGACTCCACCTCTGATAATTCAGGTTCTGTTGAGGATAGGTTAATCATCATCATAAAGGTAAGAAGAATGCTATTTTCAAACTTTGTGCCTTGAAAAAGTATTCAGTCCCCAAAACTATTTTCACATTTTACTGTCTCAATAAATATATTAATTAAAAATATATTATGTAGGATTTTTGAGCTAATCTACAAAACATTGTGCATCATGCCAGATCAAAAAAAATTCCAAACCCTGTCAACAATTTACTAAAAATTGAAAACCAAAATTGTGAAGCTGAAAAAGTTTTCGTCCCCTAGGATGCTTTTCAGCAGCAGGGACTGGAAATCTGGTCAGGACTGATGTGAAGATGAATGCTGCAAAATACAGGGAAATCCTGGATAAGACCTTGGTAGCCTTTGCTGGAAAGCTTAAACTGGAAATGAAGTTTGTCTTTCTGCAGGAGAACTACCTAAAGCACACTGACAGAGCAACCATGGAATGACTTCAAATGAACAAAATTGATGTCCTTGAGTGGCCCAGTCAGAGACTTGACCTTAACCGGATCGAACATCTCTGCCAAAACCTCAAGATTGCTGTCCACTGCTGATCCCCAACTAACCTGGCACAGCTTGAGAAATTTTGCAAGGAGCTATGGGCAAATCTTGCTCCATCATGTTGTGCAAAGCTAACAGACACTATACTTATCCAAAAAGACTACTGGCTGAAATAGCTGTGAGAAGTGGTTCAACTAAGTACTGAGCAAAGAGAAAGAATACCTTTGAAAAGCTGACATTTCAGTTTTTGAATCTTTAGTTTTCCATGTTTTACAATTTCTCCTGTTTTTTTGGGCTCTGTTTGAAAAAAGGAGCATGTAATTCACAAATAAAAATTTTCAGTTAAATTGATAAAAAACCTTTTTGTAATACCCATTTATATGAACAAAGGTTTAGGGCTGAATACTTTCACAAGGTACTGTTTACAAAAATATTAAGGAAGAATCAACTACGTTGAAAATGTCTAAACAACAACAAAACAAATTTATAGACTATCATCAATGTTCATTATCAAAGATCCCCACCATCCAGGCCATACTCCATTCTCACTACAGCCATGAATGAGGGAGTAGGTACAGAAGCCTTAGGTCCCACACCACGAGCTGCAAGAACTTTTATTAGCCCTTAGCAATCAGGCTCTTGAACCAGTGTGGATAACTTCACTCACCCCAGCAATGAACTGACTCCACGAACTATGAATTCACTTTTAGTACTCTATTACTTCTGTTCTCAATATCTATTACCAACTTATCTTTTCTTTCTTTTTTTTGTATTTGCAATTTGTTGTCTTTTGCATATTTGTTGTTTGTCCATCTTTGTTGTGTGAAGTTTTCCTAGATTCTATTGTGTTTCTTTGTATTTATTGTGAATGTCCACAAGTAAATGAATCTCAGGGTCATATATTGGGACATACTTTATATGTGCTTTGATAATAAATTTACTTTGAAAGAACTCTTGAATAAAAAAAACTCATTTGTGTGGTATTCCTGTTTTATAATGTTTTATGAATAACATTAATCCATTTAAAATGTGTAAACGAATGCATACAATGTAGAGAATCAAATACATTAAGTACCATTTCATTACTTCAAGAAAATTCTATCAAGGCTAATGTAATTCAAGTAAATGGTCTCAGATATTTCCCAAAGCCTTATTATATAATCTAACGAGATATGGCGGCTTGAAGAATATCGATCAAAAATATATAAAGTAATTGTGTTAAATTGTTATATTGTTGGACTTGGTAGTTAGCAGGTAAGAAGGCACTCTTCATTTAAGGTTTTGTTCCTCTCACTCTACCCTTCATACTACCTCTACGTCTCAAGAATTATTAGCTCTATACATTTAATCAGGAGAATTAGATACGCATCTGGAAAGGAAAACCTTGTCTTCCTCCTCCAGTCCTCAGCTGAAGTACGAGGTTCAAGTCTCAGGGCCAAGAGACTACGTCATTGACAGTAATCTATGAATGAGCTAAGGGAGGGTCAGGTAGCTTCTTAAACTGAATCTGAAAACAAAATAGATGTCCTGACTTTATTTTGCCTTCTGCAGATTTTAGGTAAAAGAGGTGGATGAGGTAATAAAAAGCATAATTTCACTTCCACTTCTTGGACGTAGTGGAAATCTGAGACAAATCGATGTACTTTATTTGACAATATCCAAACTAATCAACAAAGAAATTCTTTCCGCAGCTTTTATATCTCCTCACACTTATCAAAGATCTCTAAATATTTAACTTCAAAATAAATAAAATGCTATATTTGCAAATAATCTAGAAGTAATATGTCTTGTTTCCTGTGGTTCAGTGACAATAATAACTCTATTTATCCACTTAAATTTGAATATAACAAAATCTCTTTAAGATGCAATCAATTTCAGTGAAACGTGTTAAAAACTGATGTAATTCATATAGCCGTCCTATGATTTTCCAACATAAAAAAAAGCAGCAATTCACTATTACAGAATAGTTCTGTTACAGCTTGCAGAGAAATTCTGGGCATTGCAAAGAAAACAGTAAAGAAGATCAAATATCTAAAATAAGTCTCACTATCTGATGATTGCACATATCAATGTTCCCCAGCCACATGCCAGCCTCTGGCTCCCTTGTTGGTTACATTTATAATAATACTATCCAATAGGTCTACGACTGTGCCATTACCAGTGAAAACTGGTGACATTGCTGCAACATGTTTTTTTATCAATCCTATAGCTGTACAGGCCATCTTCAAAACTAGTTGGAAACTATTCAAACTATATAGTCTGTACTCTGGAAGCAACATCGTTCCAGCCTCGGTAGTCAAGTTGTTGACGATGTGTTCCAGCATGCTCATAGCATGTATTCCAATTGTTTTTTTCACAGAAGCACACAAGAGGGCCTTAGTCTCAACACCCATAATGTGAAGGTTGTCTACAAAAATATTCCCACTATTCTATCAATTTTCACATTGAGCTTCTCAAAAATGTGGACCACTTTTCTTACTTCGGAAGCAACCACTCAACAAAGGCAGACATTGATGACAGAATTCAGAATGGCCTTCAGTGCATCAGTATAGCTCACATATTACTGAGGAAAAGGCATTTGAAGATCTGTACCTGGAATTTGGTGCAGGACTTATGGGCAAATTCCTGCTCTTTTATCTAAGACCTGGGCTACCTACAGTAGTCACCTCAAGGCAGTGGAAGCACGTCACAATTAATAAAGAGAATTCCAAGGCATTCTATACATACATCAAGAGCAAGAGAATAAGTAGTGATAGTGAAGGATGTTGGTGAGGTTCTTAATGAGTACTTTACATCAATATTAATGGAGAAGGATGTGGTGGATAGGGAGATCGGTGCTGCGTGTATTGGTGTGCTAGGGCATTTCAAGGTAAAGGAGGAGGTAGGGTTGGATCTCTTAAAGAAAATTTAGGTGGATAAATTCTCAGGACCTGTTGAGATATAGTCCAGGTGATTGTGGGAGGCAAGAGAAGACATTGCTTGGTTCTTGACCAATCTCTAGCCACAGGCAAGGTCTCAGAGGACTCATGAGAGTGGGCAACTTCAAAGGAGATTTGAGGAGCAAGTTTTTTTACAGAGAGTCCTTGATCCTTGAGTTCAAGTTGTCACACTAAAGCAGAAAGACTAAATCCTATCCCAAAGTGTCCACTCCACCAAGCACCTTCAATTCTATCTATGAAGATTCTGTGCTTCCCACATTGGCCTCAGAGCACACTGAACAAGTTAGAGGTGAGTCTTCCTTAGTGATTATTCCTGAGGTACAGTTCAGGAGGAAGACAAAGAAGATTTGTGATCAGGCATTCTGAATATAAAATGAAATTCTAGATCCTATAGCTAATTTCTCAGTGGGATTCCATAACAATTCTGACAAGTGGCTTCAAATCGGTTGTGGCCCATTTGGTAGCACTTTTATCTTTGAGTCTACAATTCAATGGTTCAGGTTCGGGGAATTTGAGCACATGATACAGACTAACGCTTCTATATAATTCTGCAATAGGTGCTATCCAAATTTATGGGAAGTGAAATTCTGTTAAATAGTGGCAATTTCTATTAATTTCTTCACCTTGAATCATCTTGAGCTTGTGAAAGGTGCTGCTGTAATCCAATTCTTTCATTCTGGACAAGTAAAAAGATAAAAAAAAGATCAGTCATGTTTGACTGGCTAATGGAAACTATGGGACTGTGGAAGGTGAACATCATTGCATGTTATAATGACAATCCTTTAAATTCAAATTGTTGGTTGTCAAGGTTGATCTCAGCAAGTGCTGTCTTAGGTGAAGGTCTTGTGGAATCATATGCCAACAGAATCTCAGTCTCTGAGGAGGGAGAGAGCATGTGATCAAGGCAGTCAGTACTCAAAGCTTTAAACAATTACTTTTCTGCATGTCCTTAAGAAACATAGCATGTAAGTGACCCTTTTGTTACATGCAGTCAGTTGTATGTGTGGTATCTATACTATCTTTGTGCTTTCTGCACTCTCCTGTCACTACAACTATAGTGAATTATCCTGTTAAATGCCATTTTACCAGATATCTTGTACTTCCTCTGTCATGCATACCAGTGTGTTTATAAAACTTTGAATACAAAATTTCTTTAAGCTTCTTTCATCCTTTTGCACTCCAACTTTTCCCCACTGGAAACATTAATGAATAATGTTTCTACTCTTATTGAAAGGTATTTAAACATGACTCCATTAGGCTGCTTGTGAGGATGTTGCTGAGACTGTATGAACCATACCTATAAAGAGGTTGAACACAAATGCTTAATTGTGCCATAAGTAGAACTGAAGTAACTGATCACATGTTGACTTTCACTCTCCCTGCTACTATGAGAAATATAGGGTATTCTCCCTTCAGCTGATGGTATGACCACATGTGATCATTACAATCATCAAAAATGATTGCTATAAGAGGCAACAGTGTGGTGAATAAGAAGTAAGGAAGTGGATTAGTCAAAAGATAGAAATTGTAACTTTGAGAAAAGGCAACAAAATTTTAAATACAAGTCAGTAATCAGCATATCATCAGAAAGGAAGTTAGATTTTATCTTGTGTTCTTCACAATGTGGATTGAGTATCCTTTCATTTATTCACTATTATGGATAGCTGTCAATATCAGTATGCACTTTCTAGAATTATTTTCCCTAAGCCATTCAGTATTCTTAAACTTGTATAAGATCTATAGGATGATAAGGGGCATAGATCGTGTGGATAGCCAGAGGCTTTTTCCTAGGGCTGAAGTGCCGAACACGAGGGGGCATAGTTTTAAGGTGTTTGGAAGCAGGTATTGAGGGGATTTCAGGGGTAAGTTTTTCGCACAGGGGGTGTGGTGGGTGTGTGGAATGTACTGCTGATGGCAGTGGTAGAAGCAAGTACAACAGAGTCTTTTAAGAGCCTCTTAGATAGGTAGATGGAGCTTAGAAAAATAGAGGGCTTTGTGCTAGGGAAATTCTAGACAGTTTCTAGAATAGATTACATGGCCAGCACAATATTGTAGGGCGAAGGGCCTGTAACATGCTGTCATGCACCGTATGTGCTGTATGTTTCATGTTCTATGTTTCTGTAATACTTACCATTTTTGAGATGTTTACTCAATGACAGATTAATTAGTTATTTTTAGTTTTATTAGGTGCCAAGATAGCATTGATGCTCATGCCTCCAGAATAGTAGTCCACACTTGGAAATCTACATCCATTAAGATAACCACTGTCCTACTTTTCTCTCTACCACTTACTGACATGTGATCAAGATGGAAATTATTGCTGAGGATGGGTAGATGCTACTAACGCAGAGCAATCGGTTTGTCAGATTCATTGACATTCAATGATAATAAATCTTTCTATGCTCAGTCTAACCAGTTTGCCTTTTCCAAACTTTGCCAGCATTCTATCCAGTGCATTAGTATACTTCCCACTTCAGCTATACAGTGATCATGCTGTTATTTGTTAATTAGGACTAAATCGAAGGGAAAAAAATGAAACATGTCTCTGATGTGAATTCACTCTGGAGTTAACAAGACTCCGGGTCTAGGTGAATTTTAGGACATTATATCAAGCAGGAATGTTAACTCTCCAGCAATTGCTGGATCCATACCATTCCCAGGAGTTTAATCACAGAGTTATACAACATAAAAACAGGCACTTCCGCTCAATTCATCCATGATGACCAGCATCTAAGCCAGTCCCACTTGTCTGCATTTGGCCCATCTGCTTCTAAAACTTTTCTATCCATGTGTCTCTCATTTCCTCAAGAGCTTGATCCATATAAGCACAATCCTCTGCATGAAGTTTTCCCTCAGGTCCCTTTTACCTTTAGCCTATGATGTCTAATATTTGATTCCACTTCCCTGGAAAAGAATGGAGCACATTCACCCTATCTATGTCCTTTATAATTTTATAAACCTCAATAAAGTCTCCTATCATTCTCCAAGGAATAAAGTCCAAAGCTATAACACAGGCCCGTGAGTTTCGGACAACATTTTGGGAAATCTTTGTTGTTCTCTTTGCAGATTTATGACATGTTTCGAATAGCTAATGCACTTGTAGTCTCAAGTCCCTCTGCTCTACAAAGGTCTCCAGAGCCCTACTATGCACTACGAAGCTCTTTCTGAAGATCTACTGTGAGAACATGAAGTGATGTCATTCATCATGGGTAAAGCCTTCTGCACCATTGAGCATATCTACAAAAAGCACTGTCACAGGAAAATAGCATCCATCATCAAAGACCCCCACCATCTAGGCTAGTGGTCGCCAACCGGTCGATGTTTGAGACTTTCCCAGTAGCTCCCGGAAAAAATGAAAAATAAATACACAAATACTGTTGTAATGTGAGCATTATAAGTAATACTAATTAGGATAATGGTAATATAGCAATACTCCCGCTACTGAAAGCTGTTTATAAAGAGAGCTTGTTTCCGGGTTGCAAGGTTTTAATTCCATTCTTTCTGCCCAGTGCACATGTGTGTATAGTTCCCCTGCCATGCACCGCGGTTTCAGCGTAGCTTGTGCCACATCAAAGTGACCAGTTAGATTAGATAAGAGTACAGACTGTCGCAAACATCAATATACGGCACTCGCTGGTGATATCCTGCAGGGTAGCTAGCTATCGTGGCGGAGGCTTCACGAAAGAAGGTGAAAATGTACATATTCCATCCAGAATGGGAAGAGGGATTTCTATTCACCTTGGTGAAAGCCCAGTGAGTATGTTGTGCCACCAAACAGCAGCACTGACTAAAAGAGGGAATCTGGACCGGCACCACAACACCAACCACCAGAAATTTGAAGACACCTAACCCCCAAAGAGCGCAATCAGCATCAGGAAAATTGAGGAGCTAAAATCGGGGTTGAAGGCCCAGCAATTGTTTTTCACAAAGCATGCTGCTCAAAATAAGGCTGCTATTCAAGCATCATTTCGTGTAAGTTACCTTTTGGCTAAACACAAGAAACCTTTTGCAGATGGCGATATATTCAAGGAAGCAATGGCCATTACCGCAGAGACTGTTTTTAATGACTTTAAAAACAAAAACGACATCACAACTGTAATACACAATATACCACTTGGCCCCGTAACAGTGACAAGGAGGGCAGAGTCACTGTCAGAGGAAGTGGATCGACAAGTGTTAAAGGACTTGTCACTCTGTGAATATTTTTCACTACAGTTCAATGAATCCTTGGATGTAATGCAAAAAGCTCCGCTTGTTGTATTTGTCAGAATGGCTTTCCAGGATTTTACAACAAAGGAGGACTTCCTCACTCTTTTGCACTTAAAGGAGAGAACCAGGGGTGAGGATATTTACAATGAGTTTAAAAATATGTCCGTGAACATGACATCCCCATTCATAAACTGGTGGCAATTACTACAACATTTGGGGGAATTAAACTTCATGAAAAGTATTGTTGCAAACCCATTTCTGCCGATCAATATAGAACAGAGAGCAGCCAAATTCCAGCAAGTATTTGGTGTGCCAAGTGATATTGAAATGGAAATAACTGATTTGCAAAATGACATCGAGCTTAAAGCAAGATCAAGGGATGGTGACTTTTGGGGGCTTTTCAGTAGGGAGAATCCTCATCTCACCACATGCGCACTAAAAGTCAGTGCCTACTTCGGGTCAACTTATCTGTGTGAAACTGCATTTTCACAGATGAAAATTATTAAATCTCAGTACAGGAGCTGTCTTACTGATAGACTCCTCACAGACTATCTCAGACAGGCTGTCTGCAGATATGAGCTAAATTTCAGGGAACTAGAAGAAAGTATTCAGCCCCAGTCATCATACTGAGAGCTACAGTCATTTTTGAATTCATCTATTTTTCGTGTTGAAATAAAATTAAATGATGCAACTTAGAATTAAATGTATGAATTATTGTAATATTCTTAAAGAAAGACAGCTATGGTCTGCTTGATATGCAAGTTACAGTATTTTCTTGTTTGAATTAATTTGGAAGTTTGACAAAAGCATTTCATGTAATTCAAATACAATTAGTCCAAATAAAAGGCCTCACATTGGGTGCACAATCTGAGCTGTTTTTTCTCTAAACAATTTAGTAGGTAGATCTTGCCTTTCACCGAGGTCGAGGTAGGGGATCTCAGGCTTAAAAAGGTGGGTGACCACTAACCTAGGCCATGCACTCTACTCACTGCTACTATCAGGAAAAAGGTACTGGAGCCTCAGGACCAACACAGTCAGGTTCAGGAATAGTTAATACCCCTCAACAATCAGCCTTTTGATCCAGTGGGCATAACTTCAATCAACTTCACTCGCCCCATATGTGAACTGCTCCCATAACCTATGGACTCACTTTCAAGGACTCTTCATCTCATGTCTTCAATATATATTATTTATTTGGTATCATTATTTCTTTTTTTTCCCTATTTGCGCATTTATTTGTCTTTTGCACCTTGATTGTCCTGTTAGGAATGGTCTGTCATTGATTTTATTATGTTTTTTTCAATTTACTGTCTATGGTCACAAGGAAACAAATCTCAGAGTTGTATATGGTGATATATATGCACTTTGATAATAAATTTACTTTGAACTTAGATGCTGTGAGAGATATCTGATGTACCAACAACCACATGGACAGAAATGGCTCCGTCAACATCTCAGTAGAACAGCAGCTGACCAATTTAAAACAGGAAAAAAATAGGATTTCCATGCCAATCTCCATTTTGCAGATAATAGTTTGACATAGATTTGAGGTGACGAGGCAGTGACCCGAATTGCTCACCATCAAAGGACAGCCATGTGCTGGATTTTTAGAACATGAGCAGATAGCTACCAGATTGGCATTATGGTGGCTCTTAATCTTCCATGCCAATTGGATGCCTGCCCACTGAACATGAAATAGACTAGGTGCAGCCATGAAGCGACAAAGGGAGCTCTGACCATTCTGGATAGATTCTCCCATGAGTTAAGAAACGCTATTCTGCCCATCTCACTTCTGCTTTGTTAAAGGAAGTGAAACCGTGCCATGCTTCAGACTGAAATTAAGCCACAGAACAACACAGGGCCAGGATAGATAGATAGATACTTCATTGATCCCAAAGGAAATTACAGTGTCACAGTAACATTACAAGTGCACAGATATACAAATATACAAATATCAGAAGAGAAGTAAGAAAGAATAAAAAATAAGTTACCTCAAACAGTCTAACACTTCCCCAGCTCTAGGTTGACTCATTATAGAGCCTAATGGTCGAGGATAAGAATGACTTTATACAGGGATATTTGGTGCAGCACAGTTTTCTCAGTCTATTACTAAAAGTGCTCTTCTGTTCAGCCAAGGTGGCGTGCAGAGGGTGAGAAACATTGTCCAGAATTGCCAGGATTTTACGTAGGGTCCTTTGTTCTACCATAGCCTCCAGTGTAATTTATAGCTGAAGCTAAAAAAGAGCATCCTGCAAGTATATTTGGGATGACATGGTAGCATAGTGGTTAGCACAATGCTATTCCAGCACTAACAACCCAGGTTCAATTCTTGCCACTGCCTGCAAGAAGTTTGTATGTTCTCCCTGCGAACAAGCGGATTTCCTCCGGATGCTCCAGTTTCCTCCCACGTTCCAAAGGTATATGAGTTAGTAGGTTGATTCGTTAAATGGGTGTAATGGGGTGGAGTAGACTCGTTGGGCCAGAAGGGCCCGTTACTGTGCTGTATTTCTAAATAAATAAATTACTTTACAGGTCAGGCTGCTTCCATGAGAAGAGACATCAGGGATTCCTCATCAGATGTTTCCAGCATTATCTGTTTTTATTTAATTTTTCCTATATGGATAAACTACTCTCTAGCTATACCAACTGCCACTATTTCATTTGTGTTGGCAGTGAGAGAGAAAATTTGGACCTGGTTCTTCAAATTCATAGACCGATGGCAATGGCTAGCCAACTGAATGCTAACATTTTCCAAGTTAACGCTTCAGTTGTGTCAAAATGCCCCTCACATAATGCAACTTTAAAATCAGTATCTCATATAAAAGTATATTTTGCTTCAGGATCATTAATTTAATTTGACCATTAAGTAAAATTTGAATTCATTTTCATTTTGTTTAAGCCGAGCTTCCATATTTGCTCAGTTTAATCCTGTTCCATTCAAAAAACTAAATTCAGTTGTATTTATTTATAATTTATAATTATTCAGCTGCATTGTGATCACAGTTTGTGTATTTTTCTCTCTAATAAAATAAAACCCTTTGGAAGACAAAAGCAAGTGATATAAAAGTAAAAGGCCATTGATGTGAACTGGATAGGCTTATGGATGTAATCGAATAAAGAGACTTGTGCGGTCCATAATCACAAAAGAAGGCGAGTGTCAGTGCCTGCTGATTCAGAAAAGGCTGCTTGTCAATAAAGGCCCCTTAAACTGGTTAAATGCATAGTGAGCGTGTGCAGAATCTTTGCCACTAACAGGTGGCTGAGTGAGCTCAGCTGGTGTTGCACAGAGGCCAGCATTGACCTTAGTTAGGATAATTTCAGCTCTCTCCTTCTCCCACCCCCCCTCCTTTTTTTCATTTTAGTTACTGTACTTGCCACAGTGGAAACAATTTGTGGATGAATAATTTCTTTAGTCCCTCGAGGGGCCGGTGGTTCACTCAACTGAATTAACATAAAAGAACAGCAACAACAGCAATCTGAAAAGCCTAGCTGGTGGGAGGATTAAGTATATCATTGAAAGGAATTATGTTGTAAATGACTGGGAGTGGTAGAGCTTCTGTCCCTTGGTCCCATCTGGTACTAAAAGAATACCTTGTCATAATTACCCCCAGATGGCTTTGTGGTGTATAGGCCCTGGCCAACCAGGTGCCACAATGTCTTGCTGAGTATGATATTCATCGCAACAACGCTGTGAAAAAATGGACTTTGTGCCACCTGATTTCTTTTTTCTCGGAGATTTAAACAAATATGAACTGAATTCTTACCTATTGATCGCGAGCTTTGTTTCCTGCATTGCAAAGTGTCAGCTTTATTTCTTTTCCCCTTGTCTCTCTGCTACTAGATGTGAATGGCCTACTAAGGGAGGGAGGGAAGGAGAGAGAGAGGGAGAACTGTTTTGTCGGCCTTTTATGAATCTGAAATTCACACTCTGTAAAAACATCATTATGGATGTCAGGGGAGAAGAAACAAAGTGCAATGTTTACAGTAAAACTCACCCACCTTGAGAATCAACATTTTTATTGATAGAATGTACTGTTTTGTCAATAACATCAGAGGATAACATTGTCATATTGAATTGTTTTGTCTGGGGTATCTTTGAGCAACTTTACGGCTTTAACCTCTTCTTAGTGTAATACTTGCACGTGTTACTGTATTTACAGGTAAGAAGGTAATGTCTGAAATGACAGCAACATGTAAAATTAAAAGTCATCACACTTTCTGTTTGAGTATTTAATGTGATGGATCACATCAGGTAAATGGCTAGAAGGGAATGTAATTTTGTAATCAAATTGCTTGCTGTTTTTTCTCCTTTGTTAAGATGATAACTTGATGGAGGTCCTTATATGTTTTAAAATATTCCTGTAATAAGTGAGGTAGATTAGGCCAATAAAAGCAGCATTTTTCTACCAACAGTTGTGTAACAATTGAAATAATTTGTGATCTGTTACCAGTTTCTTCTTGTCTTCAGAGTTTTTATGATAATATTGAATATAAAAGAAAGATTAAGAGCTTGGGTTAAAACCTACTACTGTGGCAAGCTGTACACTTGAAAGGGATGTCAAATTTCATGGGTTAATTTGTACCAATCTAAATTTCTGTCCATCGTGTAGTGTCATCTGGTCAAGCCTGCTGGGGAGGGATATTGTATCTCTGCAAATGATGGAAGAGGCTGTGACAAAATGTAGTGGCGACCTGCTTGGAGATGTTCAACATATGCTGGCACAGATGCTACAAGATATCCCCATGGAGTTGGAAGAGATTATTGAATATTAGGGAAATTCTTATCAGCTGGAGGTAAGTGGCACACATTAAAAAACACAAAGAAATACAAAGATAAGCGCATTTCTCCACTGACCAGTAAATATGCTCGAAGATCTCCCTAATCCTCTAAAAATTACACCAGATTTTTTTTTCATGAAGCCTTCATCCTCTAAGTGAGCAACATTCCTTTTAATCTTGCAACATGACTCCTGTGAGGCATCCTTCCTCCTGAAAGAGGAAGAGACAAATGGAATTGCACAGCCTGTGAGCTGGTGAATTTATCAAAAATGTTTAGAAATTCTAGTCATAATCAGTTGGTTTTATATCTGATACTTTAATAAGTTTGAAATTACTTAATAAATGATGTAACATACATGCAGAAAGCTGGAGGGCTGTGTTAAAAAGACGTGTAGCCTTTACATGTTCATGAACTAAGGAAATTAAAAGCCATAAGACCATGAGATAAAGGAGCAGAATTAGTCCAATGGGCCCTTTGACTCTGCTCTGCCATTTCATCATGGCTGATCCAATTCTCTTCTCAGACCCAATCTCCTGCCTCCCCCTGTATCCCTTCATGACAATCAAGAATCTACCTTAGACATACATAAAGACTTGGCCTCCACAGCTACCTGTGGCAAAAACTTCTACAGATTCAACACTCGCTGGTAAAGAAATTCCTCCTTATCTCCATTCTAAAATTATACCTCTTTATTCTAAGGCGGTGTCCTCTGGACTTACATTCTCCCACCATAGGAAACATTTTCTCCACATCCACTTTATCAAAGCCTTTCACCATTCAATAGGCTTCAATTAGGTCATCCCACATTCTGAATTCTAGTGAATACAGGCCCAGAGCCATCAAATGCTCTTTCTTTCTAAGATATGGGGCCCAAATCTTTTCACAGTACTCCTAGTGAGGTCTCACCAGCGCTCAACATTACATCCTTGCTTTTATGTTCTAACCCTCTTGAAATAAATGCTAACAACAGATTTGCCTTCGTCACCCCAGACTCAACATGCAAATTAACCTTTAGGAAACCCTGCACAAGGACTCCCAAGTCCCATTGCACCTCAGATTTTTTTTGTATTTTCTATTCACTTAGAAAATAGTCAGCCCTTTTATTAAAACATTGAGTACTCACAAATTCATTTCATTATTTTAAAGTGAATATTCACTTATGCTTTCTTCCGCTTTCGATTATAAAACATAGGAGCAGAATTAGGCCATCTGGCCCATTGAGTCTGTTCCTCCATTCAATCATGGCTGATGGAGATGGTGATGGACTTTAGGAAGACTAAGCCTGCCATGCTCCCTGTTACTACTGATGGTGAGGACATAGATGTGGTAAGGACCTACAAGTATCTGGGGGTGCACCTGGATTACAGACTTGAGTGGAGCACCAACACAAAGGCTGTTGTCAAGAAGGACCAGAGTTGCCTCTACTTCCTGAAGAGACTGAGGTTCTTTGGAGTATGCAGGCCTCTCCTTCACATGTTTTATCAATTGGTTGTTGCCAGTACAATCTTCTATGTGATGGTGTGCTGGGGCAGTGGCACCAACAGGCTCAATAAACTGATTAGAAAGGCTGGCTCTGCTAATGGGGTCAAACTGGACATACTGGAGACTAGTAGAACAAAGGGCCCCATGGAAAATGCTGGCACTTGTGGACAATGTTTCTCACCCTCAGCATGCCTTCTTGGCTGAACAAAGGATCACTTTTAGTGATAGACTAAGACAACTGTGCTGCTCCAAAGAACGCTGTATCCTTACCTTCTGCCATTAGGCTCTATAATGAGTCAACCTATAGCCGGGAAAGCGATGACCCCTTCCTGATAGACTGTATGAGGTGACTTACTTTTTATTCTTTCTTACTTCTTTTCTAATATTTGTCTATCTGTTCACTTGTAATGCTCCTGTGATACTATAATTTCTTCTGGGATCAATAAAGTAGCTGTCTGTGTATCTACTTCTCCAGATGCGGAAGAGCCGATGAGCCATTGCCCTGCTCCCAAGGACTATCCCATGATGCAACTCATCTTCTCTCCTCTAGATAGTCCCAGGCAACAGTCATTGAGTCATTTGACCTTTGTGCTTCCTTTGCCATTTAGTAAGATAAGGCCTGATCTTTATCCCTCAGCGCCATTAACCAATGCTAACCCAAGTCCCTTGATTACCAAATATTTATTCTCTATTCCCACAGCCTACACAGTCCACTTGGGTAAAGAATTCCAAAGTATCACCACCCTCAAAGTGGAGCAAACTCTGCCCTGAATGTCTTTTTCCTTAAGTCGAGACTGTGACTCTGTTTCTGGACAACACCCTCACGCAACTTCTGACAGATTGCTGCAGTCAAAGAATAGAATTTTGAATCGCCTCCCATTGTCTAAGAAGCACTGTCAAGTTGTTTTAAATAGATTAAAATGCATTCAAACATCTTAATAGAATATAGAGAAAAGAAATTTTAAAATGAATGATTTTAAGGCATTAAAGTAAAGTAAAATGACTCCAACAATTACCAACATTATCTTCTACAGAATCAGCGACTGCTGTTCCAATGAATGTGGCTGCAGTTCTTAATGCGGCAAGCCTGATAAAATTGAGGTGAATCCTGACCTCTCCTCAAAATGACCATGTTCTGCTATTAAGTGATGGAGCAGCAGGTCTGACCACTCGTCGACATTTTGGACTGAGTCTCTTCACCAGGATAGTTTATTCCCACCATAGATGCTGCCGGACTTGTTGTTCCTCCACCATTTTGAATGTGTCAATCAGAAAAGTTAGTGCTTCTGTGGAAGTATATGTGTGAGGCCGGTGTCCTGTACTGGGTGTCAAATGTGGGAAGTCCAGGAGACTCCTGGACGGCCACATCTGCACCAGGTACATCGAGCTGCAACTCCTTAGAGACCGGGTTAGGGAACTGGAGCTGCAGCTCGGTGACCTTAGTCTGGTCAGGGAAAGTGAGGAAGCGATGGAGAGGAGCTATAGGCAAGTAGTCACGCCAGGACTTTGGGAGAAAGATGAGTGGGTAACAGTCAGGAGAGGGAAGGGGAAGAGTCAGATACCAGAGAGTACCCCCGTGGCTTTGCCCCTTAACAATAAGTACTCCTGTTTGTGTACTGTTGGAGGGGACAGCCTACCTGGGGGAAGAAACAGTGGCCATGCCTCTGGCCCTGAGTCTGGCCCTTTGGCTCGGAAGGGTAGGGAAAGGAAGAGGATGGCAGTAGTGATATGGGATTCTATAGTTAGGGGTCAGACAGGCAATTCTTTGTAGACACAAGAAAGAAACACGGATGGTAGTTTGCCTCCCAGTTGCCAGGATCCAGGATGTTTATGATCACGTCCATGATATCCTGAAGCGGGAAGAAGAACAGCCAGAGGTTGTGGTACATATTGGTACCAATGACGTAGGTAGGATGAGGGAGGAAATCCTGAAAACAGACTATAGGGAGTTAGAAAGGAAACTGAGAAGCAGGATCTCAAAGGTAGTAATCTCGGGATTACAGCCTGTGCCACGTGACAGTGAGTATAGGAACAGAATGAGGTGGACGATAAATGTGTGGCTGAGGGATTGGAGCAGGGGACAGGGATTCAGATTTCTGGATCATTGGGACAACTTTTGGGGCAGGCGTGACCTGTACAAAAAAGACAGGTTGCACTTCAATCGAAGGGGGACCAATATCCTGGCTGGGAGGTTTGCTAATGTTATTGGGGAGAGCTTAAACTAGAATTGCTGAGGGGTTGGAACTGAACTGAAGAGACGGAGGAAGGGGCAGTTGGCTCACAAAGCTTGTAGACAGTGCAACAGGGAAGATAGGCAGATGTTAGAGGATGGATGCGCTCGAACTGATGGTTTGAGATGTGTCTATTTTAATACAAGGAGTATTATGAACAAAGTTGATGAGCTTAGAGTGTGGATCAGTACTTGGAGCTGTGATGTTGTAGCCCTTACAAAGAAGTGAATTGTTCAGGAGCAGCAATGGTTACTTAGAGTGTCAGGCTTTAGATGTTTTGGAAAGGACAGGGAGGGAGGCAAAAGAGGTGGGGGCATGGCACTGCTGATTAGAGATAGTGTCTCGGCTGCAGAAAAAGAGGAAATCATGGAGGGATTGTCTACTGAGTCTCTGAGGATGGAGGTTAGGAACAGGAATGGGTCAATAATTCTACTGGGTGTTTTTATAGACTACCCAATAGTAACAGGGACATCGAGGAGCAGATAGGAAGACAGAGTCTAGAAATTGTAATAATAACAAGGTTCTCGAGATGGGAGATTTTAATTTCCCAAATATTGATTGGCATCTGCCTAGAGTAAGCGGTTTAGATGGGGTGGAGTTTGTTAGGTGTTTTCAAGATGTTTCTTGACACAATATGTAGATAAGCCTACAAGAGGAGAGGCTGTACTTGATCTGGTATTGGCAAATGAACCTGGTCAAGTGTCAGGTCTCTCAGTGAGAGAGCATTTTGGAGATAGTGGTCATAATTCTATCTCCTTTGCCATTGTATTAGAAAGGGTTAAGAACAGACAAGGTAGGAAAGTACTTAATTGGAGTAAGGGGAAATATGAGGCAGGAACTTGGAAGCAGAAATTGGGAACAGATGTTATCAGGGAAATGTAGGGCAGAAATGTGGCAAATGTTCAGTGGATATTTGCGTGGAGTTCTGCATTGGTACATTCCAATGAGACAGGGAAAGGATGGTAGGGTACAGGAACCATGTTGTGCAAAGGCTGTTGTAAATCTAGTCAAAAAGAAAAGAAAAGCTTACCATAGGTTCTACAAACTAGGTAATGATAGAGATCTAGAAGATTATAAGGTTAGTAGGAAGGAGCTTAAGAATGAAATTAGGAGAGCCAGAAGGGGCCATGAGAAGGCCTAGATGGACAGGATTAAGGAAAACCCCAAGGCATTCTACAAGTATGTGAAGAGCAATAGGATAAGGCATGAGAGAATAGGACCAATCAAGTGTGACAGTGGAAAAGTGTGTATGGAACTGGCGAGATAGCAGAGGTACTTAATGAATATTTTGCTTCAGTATTCACTACAGAAAAGGATCTTGGCAATTGTAGGGATGACTTACAACAGTCTGAGAAGCTTGAGCACATAGATATTAAGAAAGAGGATGTGCTGAAGCTTTTGGAAAGCATCAAGTTGGATAAGTCACCAGGACCGTATGAGATGTACCCCAAGTTACTGTGAGAGGTGAGGGAAGAGATTGCTGAGCCTCTGGCAAAGATCTTTGCATCATCAATGGGGACAAGAGAGGTTCCAGAGGATTGGAGGGTTGCAGATGTTGTTCCTTTATTCAAGAAAGGGAGTAGAGATAGCCCAGGAAATTATAGACCAATGAGGTTTATTAATGGCAAGACTCTTGGCAGTGTGGAGGATCAGAGGGATCTTGGGGTCCAAGTCCATAGGACACTCAAAGCTACTACAAAGGTTGACTCTGTGGTTAAGAAGGCATTCTGTGCATTGGCCTTCATCAACTGTAGGATTGAGTTTAGGAGCTGAGAGGTAATTTTGCAGCTATATAGGACCCTGGTCAGACCCGACTTGGAGTACTGTGCTCAGTTCTGGTCTCCTCACTACAGGAAGGATGTGGAAATGATAGAAAGGGTGCAGAGGAGATTTACAAAGATGTATCCTGGATTGGGGTGCATGCCTTTTGAGAATAGGTTGAGTGAACTTGGCCTTTTCTCCTTGGAACGACGGAGAACGAGAGGTGACCTGACAGAGGTGTATAAGATGATGAGACGCATTGATCATGTGAATAGTCAGAAGCTTTGTCCCAGGGTTGAAATGGCAAACATGAGAGGGCAAGGTTTTAAGGTGCTTGGAAGTAGGTACAGAGGGGAGGACGGGGTAAGTTTTCTATACAGAGAGTGGTGAGTGTGTGGAATGGGCTGCCGGCGATGGTGGTGGAGGTGGATACAATAGGGTCTTTTAAGAGACTCCCGGATAAGTACATGAAGCTTAGTAAAATAGAGGGCAACGGGTAACCCTAGGAAATTTCTAAAGTAAAGATATGTTCGGCAGAGGATTGTGGGCAGAAAGGCCCTTATTGTGCTATAGGTTTTCTATGTTTCTAAGTTTCTATACTTTGATTATTGTGATGAAGAAATTGGAGAACTGGCTCCCTTACAAAGCCAGGAGATTCCAAAGGCATTAGAACACTTCCCAATTAAATCATTCATGGGAAACTTGGGAAAACTCACCATGCTACATGGGTATGTCACTGTTGCTAAATAGCCAAGGATCATGAGCAACTTTTGAGTCACATCTTTTTTTTAAAAACATCTCTTTATTGTTTTTACGGAATACAAAGATAAAAAACACAATATATATCATTCATAAGTTGAAAATATAACAAAGTTGAAGAAAAAAAAAATCAGAAAACAAAAGAAAAAAAATATCAAAAAAAAAGACACAACCATCGCACTGTGAAAAACAAGCAGTCAATTCAGTTCATTTCTTTCAATATCCTGAACTTTATTCTCCGGGAACTTGTAAAAAATGTTCCATATTTCTCGAAATTTGTTGTTTGTTTTTTGTAATGCAGCTTATCTTTTCCAGAGGAAGATAAGAAGTCATTCCTTTCAACCATTGTGAGAGTCCACTGGTTGATGGTTTCTTCCATGAAAAGGCTGATGGTTTCTTCCATGAATAGGCTATGCAGCGTTTAGCTTCCAAAAAACAAACGTTAAGCAGAGACCTTACATTTTTGGAGGTTGCAAAGTCATTTGGATAAATATTCAGAATACATAATTTAGGATTGAGGGGCACCTTTTTCCCAATAATCTGACTAATCAAATCCAACACCTTCTTCCAGAAACAAATTATCCAAGGGCACTCCCACATACAATGAAACAGAGATCCCTTTTGATGGTTACATTTAATGCCAGTGTCTGGAATGTTGGGGTTACAATGACGCAATCTGACTGGAGTTATGTACTGTCTGCTTATCCATTTATATTGTAATAATTTAGAGTGAGTGTTCACATTGGGTTTGAGCTAAGGAACTAGCTTCTGACCATTCTTTTTGAGATAGACTCTCATTCAAATCAATTCTCCATGCTTGAAGTATGTTGTTCGATGACTCTTTGCATTTGCTTGTAAATAAATTGTATAGTACAGAAACATGTCCCCTGGCTTCAGATAAGTTCAGAGTGATGTCTTCTAGGGTAGATAAAGGAGGGAGTTTCAAACTGTTGCCTTGCCTGGACATAATAAAACTTCGCAACTGAAGGTATTTAAAAAAGTGTTTTGTTGGAATTCCATATGTGGCCTGAGTTCTTCAAATGACATAAATGTATCGCTCTTATAAAGATCAGACACCTTTACTATGCCTCGGGTCACCCAGGTTTTAAACCCAGGGTCTGCTCTGCCGGGCCTAAAGCCATCATTACCAAAGATGGGGGTAAACTGGGATAACTGTGATGTTGCTCCCAAATATGCAACAGTATCATGCCAAATCATCATTGTATTTTTTAAAAAAGGATTTTTAGTTTGTTTAATCAGTTTTTACTTATCTGCTGAATACAAATAAAGATCTAGAGGGTTATTGATCGACTGGGATTCCATTGAGATCCAAGTAGGGGAGTGATCCTCAACAAAGTAGTACATTCCTGCTCTAATTTGGGCTGCCCAAAAATACCATATAAGATTTGGTAGCTGTAGGCCGCCTCTATCATATGGCAAATATAATAGGGAAAGCCTGCGTCTTGGACATCTATTATTCCAGATAAAGTTAGGAAAAACTTTCTTTAATAAATAAAAGAAAGATGATGGAGCAGAAAGTGGGATAGATTGAAAAAGGTCCAGGAACTTCGGTAAAATTGACATTTTTAGAATGTTTATGCGTCCAATCAGAGATACAGGCAATTTCGACCATTTGTTTATAAGTTGAATAACTGAGTCTATGAGAGGATTATAATTAGTTGGGATAATTTCATCAATAGTAGGAGTTATTTTAACACCCAAATAAGTAAAACCCCCTACTGACACCATGAATGGTGTTTGAAATGAAGGACTGAGTCTCTCATCTTTATCCATGAATAATATTACAGATTTATTGTTGCTTATTTTATAGCCTGCAAAAGTACCAAAATAACTTATCAGGTCAGTTAAGGCAGGTAATGTTTGTTTCAAGTTAGAACAGAACATAATTAAGTCATCCGCGTATAGGGCTATGCGATGTTCTATATTTCCTATAGTTATTCCTGCTATGGTAGCCTCTTTTTGAATTGCCATAGCAAGTGGCTCAATGGCCAGGATAAACAGGAGGGGAGGTAGGGGACAGCCCTGTCTTGTTCCCTTTTGGAGTTTGAAAGGTGCCGAGAAAAGCCCATTAGTTAAAATTTCAGCCTGTGTTTTAGAATAAAGAAGCTGTATCCATTGTAAAAATTATTCATTGGAAACTTGGGAAAACTCACCATGCTACATGGGTATGTCACTGCTGCTAAATAGCCAAGGATCATGAGCAACTTTTGAGTCACATCTTTACTTTTAAATCTGTTGTTTAGGCTTTAACAACCCATCTCAGCCATCTGAACTTTATTCATTGTGGACTTTTCATACAAGATTTGCCTTGTTTGGAACTAAGTTGAAACTACCCAAACTAGAGGATTTAAATCAACACCAATAAGGTCAAAAAATTGTTGATTTTATGTTTCTACATGTGGAACTTAAGGACATTTGCCGCATCTATGTCATGTCTTTGGCTGAGATTGAAAGCAGAGCACATATCTATAAAATGGAACTGTGTACCTTTGAAACACTCTGCAGCAAGGTTTCCTTCAGTTTATATTTTTGTTTTCACAGCAAGCATCTGCTTTAAGATTTTTCATGTCTATGGTTTCTCCTTCGTTTGAAAGGAAAACATAGACAGAAATGTCAATGACAAAGAACTGTGGAGTGACAGTGTTAACACGCAATGATTAATGGGCCATTGAATGTGTTACTACAGATCAGTGGTACATGAAGCACCTCATCTAATTTGTGTTAGAGGAATCTTAGGCAGGATGATTAACAAGTGGCTGAGATACTTTTGCCATTTTTTAACCTCCATGGCAGTTAAAATGCCTTGCAGGTACCTTGATGAAAAGTGAGAGCTAGAACTTCAAGTAGAATTCCCAAAATGCTCAGCAAAAATCAAAGGTGGTGAAGAATCAGTAGATAGGAGGGAGGTTGAAAATCTGTCACTTTAATACTACAACAACCTTTTACTCAATATTAGTAAGACAAAGGATCTGATTATTAACCTCAGGAGGAGGAAACTGGAATTAGCCAGTCTGGGTGGAGAAGGTCAGCAACTTTAAATTTCTTGGTGTTATCATTTCAGAGGATTTGTCCTTAGCCCATCGTAGTGAATATGACCCAGTCCATCATGGGTAAAGTCCTTCCCATCATTGTGCACAGCTACACAGAATGTTGTTGCAGGAAAGCAGCATCTATCATCAAGGATAGATTCTCCACCCAGGCCAGATTCTCTTCTCACTGCTGCCATCAGAAAGAACGTGCAGGAGCCTCAGGACCTACACCACTATGTTCAGGAACAGTTATTACCCCTCAACTATCAGGCTCTTAAAGCAGAGGGGATAACTGCACCGAACTTCACTTGCCTCATCACTGAACTGTTCCCACAACCTATGGACTCACTTCTAAGGACTCTTCATCTCATGTTATTGATATTTATTGTTTTTTTAACTATTTCATACTTAAACAATTTATTGTCCTTTACATGTTGGTTGCTTGCCATCCTGTTGGAGGTGGTCCTTCATTGAACCTATTATGTTTCTTGGATTTACAGCAAGAAAACAATTTTCTGTGCTGTATATGGTGACACTATTGTACTAAACTTAGTTGGACTTCAAGGTTTAAGAAGAAAAAATTGAAGGAAATGAATAAAGGATGAGCCAGTCACCTATTGATATTACTGGGATATTGGCAATGGAAATTCTCGGCCTAAGGGCTTTAAGAGATCTCTTTAGGATTGAATTTTAAGGGATGTTGAATGTGGAGAAGGAAGTAAAGATTTATAACTCACTATTAGGTTTTTAATTAACTTCAACATAGATCATAGCAGATGGAAATTTAAATTGAATGCTTTAACTTAAAATAACATTCAACAAAAGGAAAATTAAGATCTTAGCGACAAGAGATTCTGCAGATGCTGAAAATCTTGAGCAACACACAGCGTGCCGAAGGACCTCAACAGATCAGGCAGCATATATGGAGATGAATAAGCAGTCCACGTTTTGGGTCAAGACCACTCATCAGGAATAGAAATGGAAAGGAAAGAAGCCAGAATAAGTAGCTGGGGAGAGGAACACAAGCAGGTAAGTGATATGTAAAAGCAGCTGAGGGGAAGATGAGGCAGTGGGGATTTGAACTAAGAAGCTGGGAGGTGATAGGTGAAAATGATAATGAGCTGAAGAAGAAGTAATCCAACTGGAGAGGACAGTAGACCATGGAAGAAAGGGAAGGAGGAAGAGCAGTAGAGTGAACTTAGGTGCTGGTGAGGAGAAGGGAAGGGATAAGAGGGGAGCCAGATATCAATGTTCATACCATTAGGTTGGCAGTGACCCAGACAGAATATGAAGTGTTGTACCATTAACCTGATAGTGGCTGCTTCACTGTAGTAGTGGAGGACATGGACTGACTTGCTGGAATGGGAACGGGAAGTTGATTTGAAAAGGGTGGCCAGCAGGATGGAGCAAAGGTCCCTCAATCTACATTGGGTTTCACTAATGTAGATGAGGCTGCACCTGGAACCCCGAATATGGCAGGTGAAGCGCCACCTCACCTGGAAGGTCTGTTTGGGACCCTGAATGGAGGTGCGGAAGGAGGTGTAAGGACAGATACAGCATTTCTTTCACTAGCAGGGTTAAGAGCCTGGAGGGTGTTTACGGGGGGAAGGATGCATGAACAAGGAAATCATGGAGAGAGTGATCCTTGTGGAAAGTGGAGAGTGGGGGTGCAGTTGGTAGTGGAAGGGAAAGATATATTTAGTGATTGGACCCCATTGTAGATGGCAGAGCTTAAGGAGGAAGAAGTGCTGAATATGGAGGTCATGGGACAGTAGGTGAATTTTACATCTCGTAGTTCTCTGGGAAGATCAAATTAAATAAGGTACCAACCTGTGCTGCATTTCCTCTTTCAGGATATGGGTTTCAGATATGAGTTTCAGATACAACTGCACCCACTCAGTCATCCAAGGCGTCCACCTCCACGATGAAGGAAAGGTCTGTGTTAAGCAAGACCAAAATGGGAACTGTTGGGAAAGCTGTTTGAGATTTACAAAAACAGTCTCTGCTTCGGGAGTCCAAACAAAAGCACCCGTGGACCTCCTAGTTAGTGCTGCTGGACTTGCTTCACAGTGGATGGTTGTGGCCAATCACTGACTGCCTGTGTCTTAGTAGGGTCCATCTTCAGATTGTCATTAGAGATGATATAACTGAAAAATGAAACTATGGTTTCTTGAAATTCAGATTTTTCCAGCTTCACATAAAGTCCATAATCTAGAAACCTACTTAAGATATTTCTGATGTGAGTGACGTTTTTCCTCCATAGACTTAAAGAAAATTAGGATGGCATCCAAGTAGACGAAGGCATACTTAGAAACATAGAAACATAGAAAACCTACAGCACAATACAGGCCCTTCGGCCCACAAAGTTTTGCCGAACATGTCCCTACCTTAGAAATTACTAGGTTTACCTATAGCCCTCTATTTTTCTAAGCTATCCAAAAATCTCTTAAAAGACCCTATCGCATCACAGAGCACGCCATTTATGAAGGACTGGAAAACTACTGGCACATTATCAAGTGCAAAGAGCATGACCAGATACTCATAGTGCCCTGTCAGTGTGTTGAATGCAGTCTTCCACTCGTCACCATCCTGTATGCGGACCAGACTGTACACACTAGCTTCGAGAATAGTCTTACCCCTAAGAGAACCATGAAAGCAGAATTCTTGGCCATTATGCAATTCAGCTCTCTATAATCTATGCATGGCCGTGGGCTTCTATCCTTTTCCTGTACGAAAAAGAAGACTGGCTCAGCTCCCCCATAGAGCTTCTCTTCGGGCCTGAGAGGACAAGAACCAGACAGTAGATCTATTGCACAATCGTAGGGTCGGTGATTGATTGGTGAAAGAGACAGAAGGCCGTGGAAGAAAGAAGAAACGGGGAAGGAGCACCAAAGGGAGGTGATGGACAGGCAAGGAGATCCCCTCCAAGTTTCACCTTATCACCTGGTGTTTCTCCCTCTCCCCTCCCCTACTTTTCAAATCTACTCCTCAGCTTTTTTTTCTCCAGTCCTTCCGAAGGGTTTTGGCCCAAAACATTGACTGTACTTCTTTCCATAGATGCTGCCTGGAATGCTGAGTTCCTCCAGTATTTTGTGTGTATTGCTCGTGTTTTCTCTTCTTTGTAACTTGATTACCGAGGTAGGTAGATCAGAGCCTCTAAGCCTTCTATTGGCTTTCCCAAGGCAAGGGCATCCTTTGATTCACTTCAAAGTCTGTGGTGGTACAGCGTGGCCAAGACCTCCTCATTCCAGCCACACTGACACACTTTATTCAGATGATCCAAAGCTCTGTCAGCATGATGATGGGACACCCTCTTCAGGGCATTCATGAATTCTTGTGAATCTGAGAAAACCTCTGACCTCCGCTCCCAGTGCCTGGTTGTCCAGGTGAGAGCTCTCCTGGTCAGGAGAGAGATCATGAAGGCCACCTTTCCACTCTCCATAGGAAACTGGGATGGCTGGAGTTCCAACACAAATAAACTCTGAGTGAGGAAGCCTCAGCAAGAATCCAGGTCACCGCCGAAACCCTCTGGGGTCCAAGATGGACCGACTCCACAGAGCAACCAGCAGCCTCACCTGAGTGACTCTGGTTTCCACCTTGCAATAGTTGGTCATGTATCTCCAGGCTCTGTCTCAAAATTATCTCACTCTGCCCGGTCACAGCTGACAAGAGGTTCTGATACCCCGCTGGGTCCATGTTAGGCTTAACCATACTGTGATGAAAGACCTAGGCAAGGATGGTTAGGACCCAAGTATTGGAGTATCTGAGACTGGAGTTGAGACATGAGACCAGACTGAGATGAAGACAGGGTTCTAAATTAGACACTAGATGATAATCCAAAGTAGAGCTTATGATTGAGCATTGAACCCCAGTTCAAGTGCTCTTTAAATATAAAAATCCTAATGCCAAAACATGGCCATCAATTAGTGGAGCGGGTCTATACCTTTAAAGAGACCATGCCAGCTATCCATATTCCAGAGAGTAGGAGCGTCTGAACCCTGGAAGCTGGCGTGGTCAGGTGCGCATTGCAACAAACAGTAACACAATTTGTTCCGCCAGACAAGGTTCTGTTTAGACATTGCAATGTCTTTGATTTTCACTTTCATTCCTGACTAACTCAATTGTGCATTTTTCTGCTGTTTCTATTGATAAAGCGATTTCACTGCTCTTTAAAATGTGAGTCTTGTTTCAGTTAGGAGCCATTTTTGAATGCTTTCTTGTAGGATTCCACAAACTAAACAATCTATCATTAAGCCCATCACTGAACTGGCAATGAGCAGACAATGACTATTAAGTTCCTCCCTGAGGCAATAGCACAATAACTCCCTGAGGCAGTTAGCAAAGGTGAAAGGACCAACTGAAGATTAGCAAAAAGATTAGCATATGGTGAACAATGTCCTGCACAGCAGAATTCTCACACTCACATCCATAAAGGCCACCAGATTTCACTATGCCAGATCAATCAGGCAAACATGCATTTTTTTCCCCAAAAGGTGACCAGGTGACATCATAAGGATATGCAGATACGTGACTATCCTGGTAATAAGGAAGAAAACAAAAGAGAAATGCCCTTGAATTAGATTCCTTGATACGATTTGTATGCATGTGTGTTTGTTCTTCCACTGCTAATCAGATGATGATATTACAGCTCTATATTTTTGACTGTTGCATTGCTGATCTCAAAGTCAAGACAAAACTAACGCTGAATAATTTATCACTGCTTCTATTCATCCCATACTTGGAGATATATTTCTTTGTTATCTAATGTACTGTATTACAGACACAGTCACATAGATGAGCAAGGTAATTCAGCAGAGAATCCTTATTACCATGTCAAGAAAATCATAATTATCTTTTTAATATTCTGCAACATTCCTACATTGTGCTGTTGAATCAGTATGCCATGAATGTTGCTTTTTCACTATAAAATTACATTGGGTTATAGTTACTGAATAATCATAATTATAGCTTTCAGTCAAACAGGAATGAATGTTTATCACCTCTATCTCAAATATATACACATGAGGTCACTAATGTCATTAAACATTACTGTAACATTGTTGATAATTACTCAAGCATATGTCAACATCTATCTTTGTGCTTTAAGTTTCAAATGGCACTAAATAAATCCACAAAACTTTGGATATTTTGTGACAATATATTGGTTCATTGTAAGAAGAAATCATAGATATTAGATATAAATAGTTTATATGTAAGAGAATAAATGGTCAGATGTATATCCATGCATGAGCAAGTTTGGTGCTTTCATGTTCTTAAATGAAGCCAGTTGTAAGTACACATACACTCACTCACTCACTCATTTATCCAATCACTCATTAACAGAGACATAGTCATATAAACACTCATACCATGGCCAGCTGTTATGCTGTATTCAATATAGTGAGCTTTGAAGCTGCCTGGCTTCATCTTGCTTGCATTAGCAAGGATGTGCTCACAAGGTAGTGTCAGATGTCAGGAGTATACAATCACTACAGGCATTTGGCATCAAAACCATGGGAAATCACTTGTTTTCTCAAACAAAAATGCAGCTTGCTAGTGCTATCAGGAATTAACAATAAGACAATGTAGCATTATTTCATGTCACCTTTGTGCTTTGATTTTCCTTGCTGCAATATTCCTTTTTACATATATGAACCCATTCACTGTGTGATTTCCATGCAACTAAGCTGGTGGAACAGTAGCACAGCAGATAGTGCTTCTGTCTTCCAGATCCAGGAACTCAGGTTCGATTCTGACCTCCAGTGCTCTCTGTGTGAATTTGCATGTTCTCCCTGTAGCTCTGTAGGTTTGCCTAGGTGCTTGAGTTACTTCCATATAACACAGATATTCTGGGTGGTGTGTTAATTGGCCATTATAGATTACTTTAATATAGGTAGGTGGTGGGAGAATCAGGGGAGGTAGTAGACATGCGTAAAAGAAGAGACTGCAGGAAAATAGGTAGGTGAATAAAAGGATTCCTCTGGATGCTGACGTAGACTTAGAAACATAGAATAGGTTGAGTGAACTTGACCTTTTCTCCTTAGAGTGACAAAGGATAAGAGGTGACTTGATAGAAGTGTATAAGATAATGAGATGCATTGATCTTGTGGATAGTCAGAGGCTTTTTCCCAGGGCTGAAATAGCTAATATAAGAGGCACAATTTTAAGGTGCTTGGAAGTAGGTACAGAGGAGATGTCAGGGATAAGTTTTTTTATGCAGAGCGTGGTGAGTGCATGGAATGGGCTGCCGGCGATGGTGGTAGGGGTGGACACAATAGGGTCTTTTAAGAGACTCCTGGTTGGCTACATGGAGCTTAGAAAAATAGAACGCTATGGGTAAAGCCTAGGTAGTTCTAAGGTAGGGACATGCTCGGCACAACTTCGTGGGCCGAAGGGCCTGTATTGTGCTGTAGGTTTTCTATGTTTCTATATTTCTATTTGACCCACCAAAATGAACCACCTCACACTTATCTGGGTTGAACCCCATCTGCACTTCTCAGTTTTGCATCCTATCAATGTCCCTCTGAAACCTCTGACAATTTTCCACACTATCCACAACATCCCCAACATTTGTGTCATTAGCAGATCTACTAACCCATCCCTCCACTTCCTCATCTAGATCATTTATAAATATCACAAAGAGTAAGGGTCCCAGAACAAATCCTTGAGTCACATCACTGGTCACTGTCCTCCATGCAGAATATGACCCATCTGCAACCTCTTTGCCTTCTGTGAGCAAGTCAGTTCTGGATCCACAAAGCAATGTCCCCTTGGATCCCATGCATCCTTGCTTTCTCAATAAGGCTTGTATGAGGTACCTTAAGAAATGCTTTGCTGAAATCCATATTCACTACATCTACTGCTCTACCTTCATCAACGTGTTCAGTCACATCCTCAAAAAAATTCAATCAGGCTCATAAGGCATGACCTACCTTTAACAAAGCCATGTTGGCTATTCCTAATCATATTATGCTTCTCCAAATGCTCCTATATCCTGCCTCGCAGTATCTTCTCCATCAGCTGATCAACCACTGAAGCAAAACTCACTGGCTTATAATTTTCTGGGCTATCTCTACTCTCTTTCTTGAATAAAGGAACAACATCTGCAACCCTCCAATCCTCTAGAACCTTGCTCATCCCCAGTGATGACGCAAAGATCATTGCCAGAGGCTCAGCAATCTCTTCCCTCATCTCCCACAGTAGCCTGGGGTACATCTTATCCAGTCCCGTTGACTTATCCAACGATGCTTTCTAAAAGATCCAGCACGTCCTTTTTCTTAATATCTATATGCTCGATGATTTCAGTCCACTGTAAGTTATCCCTATAATCACCAAGATCCTTTTCCGTAGTGAATATTGAAATAAGTATTCATTAAGTACCTCTGCTATCTCCTCTGGTTCCATACATGATTTACCAGTGTCACACTTGATTGGTCCTACTCTCTCATGTCTTATCCATTTGCTCTTCACATACTTGTAGAATGCCTTGGGTTTTCTTTAATCCTGCCAGCCAAGGCCTTCTCACGGCCCCTTCTGGCTCTCCTAATTTTATTCTTAAGCTCCTTCCTGCTAACCTTACAATCTTCTAGATCTCTAATATTACCCATTTTTTTGAAATTATGGTAAGCTTTTCTTTTCTTCTTGACTAGATTTTCAACAGGCTTTGTTCACCACGATTCCTGTACCATATCATACTTTCTGTTTCATTGGAATGTACCTATGCAGAATGCCACTCATTTATCCGCTGAACATTTGCCATATTTCAGCCATACATTTCCCTGAGAACATCTGTTCCCAATTTATGCTTCCAAATTCCTGCCTGATAGCTTCATATTTCACCTTACTCCAATTAAACACTTTACTAACTTGTCTGTCCCTATTGCTTTCCAATGCTATGGTAAAGGAGATAGAATTGTGATCACTATCTCCAAAATGCTCTCCCACTGAGAGATTTGACATCTGACCAGGTTCATTTCCCAATTCCAGATCAAGAACAGCTTCTCCTCTTGTAGGCTTATCCACACATTGTGTCAGGAAATCTTCTTGAACACACCTAACAAACTCCACCCCATTTAAACCCCTCACTCTAGGGAGATGCCAATCGATATTTGGGAAATTAAGATCTCCCACCATGACAACCCTGTTGTTATTACACCTTTCCAGAATCTGTCTCCCTATCTGCTTCTCAATGTCCCTGTTACTATTGTGTGGTCTATAAAAACACCCAGTAGCATTATTGACTCCCTCCTATTCCTAACTTCCACCCACAGAGACTCAGTAGACAATCCCTCCAAATTTTCCTCCTCTTTTGCAGCCGTGACACTATCTCTAATCAGCAGTGCCACACCCCCACCTCTTTTGCCTCCCTCCCTATCCTTTCTGAAATCACTTGAAATAACCAGTCCTGCCCCTGAGCCATCCAAGTTTCTGTAATGGCCACAACAGTGCTTGCATTAAAATAGACACATCTCAAACCTTCAATCTAAGCACATCCATTCTCTATCACTTGCCTATCCACCCTCTCACACTGTCTACAAGCTTTCTCTATTTGTGGGCCCACCACTCCTTCCTCCGTCTCTTCTGTTCGGTTCCCACCCCCAAGCAATTCTAGTTTAAACCTTCCCCAATAGCCTTAGCAAACTTCCCTGCCAAGATATTAGTCCCCCTTGGATTCAAGTGCAACCCATCCTTTTTGTACAGATTACACCTGCCCCAAAAGAGATCGCAATGATCCAGAAATCTGAATCCTGCCCCCTGCTCCAATCCCTCAGCCACACATTTATTCTCCACCTCATGCTATTCCTATATTCGCTGTCATGTGGCATAGGCAGTAATCCCAAGATATCTACCTTTGAGTTCCTGCTTTTCAACTTCCTTCCTAACTCCCTGTAGTCTTTTTTCAGGACCCCCTCCCTTTTCCTACCTATGTCGTTGTACCACCTCTGGCTGTTATCCTTCCCACTTCAGGATGTGGACACGATCAGAAACATCCTGAACCCTGGCACCTGGGTGGAAAACTACCATCCATGTTTCTTTCCGGCATCCACAGAATCGCCTGTCTGACCCCCTAACTATAGAGTCCCCTATCACTGCTGCCATCCTCTTCCTATCCCTACCCTTCTGAACCACAGAGGAAGACTCTGTGCCAGAGGCACGGCCACTGTTGCTTCCCCCAGCTAGGTTGTCCCTCTCCAACAGTACTCAAACAGGAGTACTTATTGTTAAAGGGGACAGCCACATGGGTCAGAATCTCTAGAATCTGACTCTTGCCTTTCCTTGTCTGGACTGTTACACACTTATCTGTCTCCCAAGGCCCTGATGTGACTATTTGTCTACAGCTCCTCTTTATCACCTCCTCACTTTACCTGATCAGACGAAGGTCATCAAGCAGCATCTCCAGTTCCCTGACTCAGTCCCTAAGGAGCTGCAGCTCGATGCATCTGACACAGACATGGCTGGGAATCTCCCGGACATCCCACATCTGACAACCAGTACAGAACACCGACCTCATAGACCTACTTCCTATTCTTCATAAGTAACGTACCTTGCCTCAGACCGTTATTGGCTAAGCCCCGTTGAGCCAAAGTCCTCCTACTCAGTTGCCTGCTCCTCCGATGCCCACTCTATAAAGCTGTCTGCTTTTAAACTCTTCTTGCTGGTCTAACTCGCTGACATCCACGCACTTGCGCAGTCATGTCACGATCAAACCGCTGAACGAGAAACTGTCTCCTTTTAAACTCTTCCCGTTGGTCTAACTCATTGATGTTCACGCGCATGCTCAGTCATGCCTTGATAAACTGCTGAAGAAACTGTTTCCTTTTAAATTCTTCCCGCTGGTCTAACTCTCTGGTATTCACACACTTGCGCAATCGTGCCTCGATCCTGTTGTGCCTCAAAAGAAGGCATCAAAGACATAATGACTTCTTTTTATGTTACAAAGAATATGAGAAAAAATATATGAGAAATACTTCCTATCACCACAGATTTTAACATAAATATTATCATTGCTCATAGATTCATGTAATTATTGAATCATAAACATTACAACACAAAGAATTTTTTTTACCTTTGTCACCATTATAGCTTTTCAACTACAACCAATCTAACTATTGTAAATCAATTTTCTGTTCTTGCTTTTCAATCACTTAGCATTATTTAAACATAAATAATTGATTTAATCCTTTTCAATGGATATTTATTGCAAAGAATGCAACCTTATTTGTGAATGTTATGTTAGCTTCTCACAAATAAGGGAAAATCTGCAGATGCTGGAAATCCAAACAACACACAGAAAATGCTGGAGGAACACAGCAGGACAGGCAGCACTTAGGGAAATGAGTGCAGTTGACAACTTGGCCCGAGACTCCTCAACAGGACGTGTAAAGGTTTCTGATGAAGGGTCTCAACCCGAAACATTGACTGTTTACTCTTTTCCATAGGTGCTGCCTGGTCTGCTGAGTTCCTCCAGTATTTTATGTGTGTTGTATATTAGCTTCTCCTTTTATTCTTCTGGTAATAATCCTGAATCTATGTGGTCACTATCAAGTCACCAGTCAATGTTTTACTTCTTTGAAATGATTCATGATTAAGAAATTCCTTTAACATTTCTAGAGCAGAGAAAAAATAAAAAAGTTCTTCAAAAATCTAACTTCTGATTTCTGATTTCATTAGTTTTCTTATCAGTTCTTTGTCAAAATGGAATAAGGTCCTAGCAAAATGATGACATAACCAATATCTTACATAAAGTCAGCATTTTATTCACTGTCCTCCATACAAAACATCTTCTAGATCATTGAGTTTCACCAGAGATACAAGGGACAACTGATGCAGGAACCTGGGGCAGAATACAAAGTTTCAGCGGAACCCACCAATCTATTAAGATGCACTTCTTTTCGCAGTTACCATCCTCTAAAAGAACCACACAACCACATAACAGAGCATCCCAATAATGTTGTCAACAGCATGCTGGGTTGTTGCTATCCACTTTTTCATGAGTTTTACTGCTATTATATTCATCCAAAAGTTCCATTTGGAGCCCTTCCCTAATGTCAGTTTTAAAATGCAGCGTCTGAACATCTGTGATCAAAAAGGAGAGTATTTCATATTAAAGATAGTGGCAACATTAGGAGACAGAAAAAATCAAAAGCATTGGGAGGCAAAGAAAAGATGAACAAAACTTTATAATTTGCAGTATGTTTGCTCTGACGGCAAGGAACTTGTGGAATATAGTTCATTTCCCAGATTCAAAAGATATCAATGATTATGGGAAAAGAGCAGAAAAGCAGTTTCAAGGACAGAGAATCAACCATGATGGTTTTGAATGACAAAGCAGGCTCGAAGGACCAAATGACTGATACTTGTTTCTATTTTTATTTGTCTCAATTAGCATTATATTTGGCAACTACTGTTACAATATGTGCATTTCAGTTTGCAGCTTATAAGACCATTGAACAAACTGCGTGAGAGAAAAATATCAAATCTAAATTTCCACCTTTCTTTGGGCAGCTCAGTGGCGCAGTGGTTAGCACAACGCTTTACGGTGCAGACAACCAGGGTTCAAGTCCCGCCACTGCTTGGAAGGAGTTTGCACATTCTCCCCATGACGGTGTAGGTTTTTTCCAGCTGCTCCAGTTTCCTCCCACAGTCCAAAGAAGGACTGGTTGATAGGTTAATTGGTCACTGTAAATTGTCCCGTGATTAGGACAAGATTAAGTCAGGGGATTGCTGGGTGGCATGGCTCAAAGGGCCAGAAAAGACTACTCCACGCTGTATCTCAATGAGTAAATACACGAATAAATGAAGAAGAGCTTTATATGTCACATGTACTGTACATCAAAACATTGAAATGCAGCGTTTGTGTCAAATCAAATCAGCGATGCTTGTGCTCTGTGCAGCACGCAGGTGTTGCTGTACTTCCAGCAGCAACCTGCTAACCTTTACCGTAACTATACCCATTGGAGTGTGGGAGGAAACTGGAACACCCGGAAGGAATACACGTGGTCATATGGAGAACGTACAAACTCCCTGCAGCGGCCAGAATCAAGCCCTGATCGATGATCGTTGGTGCTGTAAGGAGCCTACGCTAACTGTTGCACTTCACTGACATTTCCTACAAGTAACTCCGAGGTGATGACAATCTTGCATTTTATCCTTCCATAAGTCAGGACAGTTGGGGAAAAAATAAATCATTGATTGGGAGTTCCTCTGCACAAATGCACATTCACTCCAGCTGGCTACAGCCATTCATTGCCCTCCAACACGATGTTCCTAAGACAAAGCACAAAATCCAGTAATCAGAGAAAGAAGTTTTATTACATTGCAACACTTCCCCATTTTCTGGAAACACCGCAGAAGTCTGCAGATAGTACAGCTACACTTAAGTTCTGCCTTTAAAGTGGTTTTCACATTATATAGCCCAAGGGGCTATTTGCAGTCCATCTCCCACCTGCGCCCCTCAGCAAACTTGCTACTCCATGTCCCTCTGCGTGTCAGTTTATGGCTTTCCCAGCTGTGGGAAGTTGAATCAGCTGAGATTCAATGCTCCGCTCTCTCATATTCTTGCCATTCAGCCAAAAGAATTTAAGGAGATTGTGATACAAGTCAGGACAGTGAGGAAACTTCATTAAAATACAAACGTTTAGTTGAATGACATTAACAAAATGCTGGAGGAAGTCTACAGGTTAGGCCGGGAGAGGAATGAACACTCAACATACATGGAATAAGAGGTGTTTCTCCTCCAACCTGGGGGTAGATTCATCATGAATGCAGAGCAGATGATGCATTGACCTGTCAGAATGGGAATGGGAAATCAAATTGAATCCCACATTTTGTTTCCAATGGAGCAAAGATGCTCGGTGTCGGGTCTCACTGATGTAGAGGAGACTGCATCAGTTGTTCATTTAATTAAACAACTGGCTTGACATTATTTCACCTCCTTGCAAAGGCTTTTCTTCCCTCTTTCATTGACATAAGCCAGCAATTACCCCATAAGATCAAAGACCACGAGACATAGGAGCATAATTAGGCCATTCAGCCCAACTAGTCTGCTCCACCATTCCATCTTTGCTGATTTATTATCCCTCTCAATCCTATTATCTTGCCTTCTCTCCCTAACCATTAGACCTGACAAATCATTTTTAAATATACACCATGACTTGGCCTTCACAGCTGCTTGTGACAATGAGCTCCACAGAATCACTACCATTCGGCTGAAGGAATTCCTCCATATCTTTGTTCTAAATGGATGTCTCTCTATCCTTTAGTCCTAGACTCCCTACTGTAAGAAACATCCTCTCCATGTCTATTCTATTTAGGCCTTTCAATATTTGATAGATTTCAATGCGAATCCCCCCTATTCTTCTAAATTTCAATGAGTACAGACCCAGAACCATCAAATGCTACTCACATGTTAACTCTTTCATTTCCAGAATCATTCTTGCACACCTCCTCTGGACCATCTTCAATGCCAGCACTTATTTTCTTAGATAAGCATCCCAAAAATGCTCACAATACTTGAGCTTCCGAATGGAAAGTGCAGTGATTAAGGGTCAAAGCTCCCTGTGAAGGTTGGGCACCACCTGACAATATCTGCTTCTGGCCAAAGGCTATGGTTACCTCATCAGGTAACTGTAGAGAGCACCCTGGTGTATGGTGCAAGCAGTGCAGTCTCACAAAAGCCTTATAAAGCCTTAGCATTACATCCTTGAACTCATGTTCTAGTCCTCTCAAAATAAAGTTTCCTTTCCTACCACCAACTCAACCTGCAAACTAACCTGTAGAGATTCCTGTGCAAGAGCTTCAAAGTCTCTTTGCACCTTTGATTTTTGAATTTTCTCTCCAATCAGAAAATAGTCTATGTCTTTATTTCTTTTACCGAAGCATTTGACCATACACCTTGCTACAGTATATTCCATCTTCCTATTCTAATCTGCCTAAGTACTCCTGGAGACTCCCTGCTCCGTCCACACTGCCTGCTCCTCCACCTACCTTTGCATCATCTGCAATCTTGGCCGCAAAGTTCCATCATCCAATTCACTGACATATAACGTGAAAAGAAGAGGTCCCAAAGCAATCCCTGAAGAACAACACTGGTCACTAGCAGCAAACCAGAAAAGGTGCCCTTTATTCCCACACTTTGGTTCCTGCCAGTCAGCCAATCTTTTTTCCATGCCAGTATCTTTCTTGTAATATCATAGGTTCTTATCCTGTTATACAGCCTCACGTGTGGCACCGTGTCAAACCCACTTTCTGAAAATCCAGGTAAACAACATCCACTGACTCTCCTTTGCCTATTCTGTCCGTTATTTTCTTAAAGAATTCCAACAGATTTGTCGGGCAAGATTTTCCCGTAAGGAAACCATGTTGACTTTAGCACCTGCTCCTTAGTAATAGCAACTACATTCACTTCTGCCCCCGACACTTCTGATTTGCTGGCGTACTCCTATTGCCATCTACAGCGAGGAGAGATGCAAAACTTTTATTATGTTTGTCCACCATTCCTTTGTCCCCCATTACTCCCTCTCCAGTATCATTTTCCAAAGGTCCAGTATCCACTCTTACCTCTCTCATACTCTTTATATATCTTAAAAATACCTTTTTGCATCCTCTTTTTTTATTTTATTAGCTAGCTTTCCTTAGTATTTAATCTTTTCTCTTCTAATAGTTTTTTTCAGTTGTCTTTTGTTTGTTTTTAATGACTTCCAAATCCTGTAATGCCCCACTATTTTTGCTATATTATATGTCCTCTTTTTTGATTTTATGATGACTTTGACTTCCCTTGTCAGCCACAGTTGTCTCATGCTCCCTTTAGAATACTTCTTCATCTTTGGGATTATACAGTATCTATCCTGTACCTGAATTGCTCTCAGAAACTCGAGCCATTGCTGCCCTACCATCATCCTTGCTACCGTCCCTTTTAATCAACTTTGGTCAGCTCCTCTCTCATGCCTCTGTATTTCCCTTTACTCCACTGGTACATGATATATCTAACTATCTTCTCTCAAACTGCAGAACAAAATAAATCACATTATGATCACTGCCTCCTAAGGGTTCCTTTACCTTGTTTTCTAAGGTTCGTTACATCCAGAATTGCCTTTCCCATTGTGGGGTCATCCATATGCTGCTCGAAAAAGCCATCTGATTGGCATTTTATGAATTCCCTTTCTTAGTATCCTGCACCAACTTGATTTTCCCAGTCTACCTGCATATTAAAATCCCCCATGACTATCATATGTTTGCCCTTATTAAATGCTTTTTCTATCTCCTGTTGTAATTTATAACCGAAGTCCTGGTTACTGTTTGGCCACCGATTACTCCAAATGGTCTTTTTTACCCATGCACTTTCTTAGCTCTACCCACAAGATGACTGCATCTTCTGGTCCTCTGTCATCTCTTTCTAAGGATTTAATTTCATTTTGACCAACAGAGCCACCCCACGCCATCCGCCTACCTGCCAGTCCTTTTGATACAATGTCTATCCATGGATGTTAAGCTCCCAACAATGATCTTCTTTCAGCCGTGACTCAATGATGCCCACAACATCATACCTGCTAATCTCCAACTGCGCTACTAGATTACTTTCCTTATTCTGTATACTGTGTGCATTTAGGTCCATAGCAGATACCACCTCATTGGCTCTTCACTCAATCTTGGAACATCTGGACAGCAAAGATGCTTACATCAGGATGCTCTTTATCGACTACAGCTTAGTTTTCAAGAGCATCATCCCCTGAAAGCTAATCAATACGCTTCAAGACCCTGACCTCAGTACTTCCTTATGCAATTGGATTCTGGATTTCCTCACTTGTTAGACCCCATTAGCAACATCAGATTAGCAACAGCATCTCCTCCACAAGCTCCATCAGCAAAGGTACACCACAAGCTTATGTGCTTAGAACTCTGCTCGATTCGCTTTGCACTTCGACTGTGTGGCTAAGAACAGCTTCAAGCTATATTCAAGTTTGCTGATGACACCACTGTTGTGGGCTGAAACAAAGGCAGTGATGAATCAGTATATGTACAGGAGGGAGATTGAAAATTTGGCTGAGTGGTGTCATAACAACAACTTCTCACTCCAAGACAGCAAGACCAAGGAGCTGAGTGTAGACCTCAGGAGAGGAAAACCAGAGATCCATGAGCCAATCCTCAGCAGAGGATCAGAGGCAGAGAGGGTTAGCAACATTAAATTTCTCAATGTTGCTATTTCAGGGGATCTGGCCTGGATTTAGCCTGTACTGTAAGTGTAATTGTGAAGTAAGAACGGCAGTTCCTCTACTTCCTTAGAGATTTGGTATGACGTCTAAAGCTTTTACCAGCTTCTATAGATGTGTAGTGGAGACTGGCTGCATCAAAGCCTGGTATGGAAACACTTTTCAACAGGAAATCCTACAAATGTTGTGGATTCATGTCCAGTACATCAAAGATAAAGCCTTCCCAACCACTGAGCACATATACTTGAAATGCTGTCGTAAGAAGGCAGCATCCATCATCAGATATCCCACCGTTCAGGCCATTTTCTTTTCTTGCTGCCGCCATCAGGCAAAAGGTACAAGAGCTTCAGAACTCACTCCACTAGGTTCAAGAAGATAGAGCGGAGTGACGATGGCACCAAACGGTGACTCCTTTGCTTGCACCTTCGGAAACAGCTCTATTTCTATCTCTAATATATTTATTTTTCCCTTTCAGGGTTCTTTTGAAGATCTTGGCCTGGAGTTACAACATGACTACAGTTCTTTGTGGGAATGGGACCCGCTCACAGGGTTTCAGGTCTGGCCATTGTTCAGCACACCTGAGGCTAACCTAAGCATTTAGCTCGACTTTGGAAGCCTAGGATCTTTGGCTCCTGGAGACGAGCGGATCGAGGGTCGGCATCACAACAGGAGACCCATGTATCATCGGGGGAGTCAGAATATCTGTGACTGTGTGCTCAGAGACTCATGATAATTGATCACAAAGCTCGAAAAGAGCAATGTGGCAGACTTTTAACAGAGTAATCCAGTGAATTATTTGTTATGTCTTCCCACTTGGTGTGAAAATGGAGACAACTCTTTCTCCCTTATTAGGCAGAGAGGGAACCTGTGTTATGTTCCAGGTGAACAATGTAGTCTTTGGGGTAACTGCAAGTCTGTCTTTATTGTTGCTTTGCTCATGCTTGAGTTCTCAGTGGTGGGCGCCAGTGTTTTTATTTTGCCGGTGGGGGGAGGGGGAATTGTTTCCTTCTGCCGCTTACGCACGGGAGGGGGGAGCTGGAGGGGGACTTCGGGGTTCTAACATTTAACTGTCATTCATTCTTTGAGGCACTCCTCTGTTTTCGTGAATGGCTATGAAGAAAAAGCATTTCAGGATGTATATTGTATACATTTCTCTGACATTAAATGTACCTTTGAAACCTTTGAAAGAACAGTTACTACTCTACAACCATCAAAATAAAAGGGGATAACTACACTTATTTGTCCATCCAATAAGATGTTTTCACAACCAATGATCTCACTTTAAGGACACTTTACCCTGTTATCTCATGTTTTCATTATTTATTGCTATTTATTTATATTTTCATTTGCATATTTCAGCATCTTCTGCACTCTAGTTTATCTTTCGTTGATCTTGTTATAGTCATTGTTCTATAGATTTACAGAGTATGCCTGCAGGAAAATAAATGTCAGGGTTGTATATGGTACCCTACAGTATATATATTCTGATATTAAAATTTTCTCTGAACTTTCAACTGTGATAACAGCCTCTGTTCTATATTCATCACCCTTTTTTGGTTTTGGCTCTGAGTTACACTTCACCTCATTCCACTAATTGCAATTTTGCCCTATCTTTAGAACATAGAACATAGAATAGTACAGCACAGTACAGGCCCTTTGGCCCACAATGTTGTACCAACACTTAAACCCTGCCTCCCATATAACCTTGCAAATTAAATTCCTCCATATACCTGTCTAGTAGTCTCTTAAGTTTCACTAGTATATCTGCCTCCACCACTGACTCAGGCAGTACATTCCACTCACCAATGTCTCTCTGAGTAAAAAACCTTCCTCTAATATCCCCCTTGAACTTCCCACCCCTTACCTTAAAGCAATGTCCTCTTGTATTGAGCAGTGGCATCCTGGGGAAGAGGCACTCCATCTATTCCTCTTAATCTTTCCTCAGTCTCACCACACAATGCATCACCTTGTATACCTATAGTCCAATACTCAGCCCTGTCACTTCAATCCCCATCCCCCTGTAAACTCATGAAGGGACCCAGTGAAATGTCTCAGCCCTAAGGTTCGACTGTTTGTTCCTTTCCATAGGTGATGCCTGACCTGCTGAGTTCCTCTAGCTCTATTACCTCAATCCTCAACTTCCTTTTCTACAAAGAAAACAAACTCAACCTATCCAAACTCTTTCTATAACTATAGTACTTCAAACTAGGTGATATCCTAGTGCAACCATATTCTTGCTATTTTTTAAAGACCAGATATGCACTTGGAATCCAAGTCGGTTTTGTAAATTGGCTCCAGCTTTCATATTCTATGCTTCAGTCTATGAAGGCAAGCATCCCATATGCCTGCCTCACCACCTGTAACAAACTATGAGCCTGAACTCCCAAGGTTCTTTTGTTCATTAATATTACTTATTGCCTTACTATTCCCTGTATATGACCTACATCTATAGTGCTTGGCTTCCCGAAATGCATCACCTTACACTTGTCAAGATGAAATTCTATCTGCTAATACACTGCCCGGTTTTCCAACAATTTATAGTCTGTTATGTCCTTCAAGAAACTTCCCCACTATCCATATCACCACCAACTATCATATCATCCACAAACTTATCCCATATAATACTCACCTTGAAGTCGTTAATATATATACCTCAACTAACCACCAATCGCTGCAGTACATCACTGGTCACTGACTTCCAGTCAAGAAGGCATTGTTTCTCTACACCCTATGCCTTCTATAACTGAACCAATTTTGGATTCAAATTGCTACCTCACCTTGGATCACATGTAACTTAATTTTCAGCATATTATGGTATGCACCCAACCACGCCAGCCTCTGGGGTTTAGACGTCCAATCCTCTGAAGTATGAATAGCTGGTGTAAAGATTCTGGCCCACTCTACTAATTGGCAGCCATGGTTTGGCACCAAGATTTGGATAGTCAAAGAGCATTGAACTCAGGTTTGGTCCTCAATCATCACCTGCACTTTGTTTCAGACTGTGATTGTGTTTAGGATTTCTGTTTTGTTTGGATTCTCATCTAGCATCTAGTCAAGAACCCTGCTTTCATCACACTTTCAAAGTTTTGTCTTGGTTCTAGTCTTGCATACTCCTGCACTTGGGTCCTTACCATTCCTCACCTATGCCCCTCATCACACTGTACCTCCCTATCATGTGGGACCTTGTCAATTCTCTCCCTAAAGTTAATGTGAATTGCTCTATAAAATATGATCCCAGTGCAGGTTGATGGGAGTAGGCAGTTTAAATAGTTTCAGCATGGACTAGATGGGCCAAAGGGCCTGTTTCTGGACTGCACTTCTCTATGACTCCATGACTCAACGAAAACACAGGCATATGATTCTGAATTCAGGCAGTAGGTATATGTTCAGAATGATGTTTCTGTTCATTATCATTTCATGAGACAGTGTACTGCACTCCAAATGGTGCAGTAAATATTAGGATTTATTCTTTTTTTTCTTTTCCTTCTTGATAGATCTGACTAAAATTATATAGTTTTGTAAATTCTAGATGTCATGTAACATGCTAAATATATTAGGGTTCAGTTTCTATGGGCAGGGCCTAGTGGTGTATAGCTGATTACTTAATACTGTTTCTCTGAACTGTCTCGGGATCTTTCTCTGACATCTAAGGAACTGAATGCTTAAACTGTGCTGTTATGTTCAGATTTCTTTTAGATAATTTTGAAGGCTGTAAAAATAGGCTAGAGTATACAAATAGTTCCTGTCAAAGATCATGTCATCCTGTCCTGATATGAGATAAAACAGGAAATGATACTGATTTGCATCTATCAGAGAAGGCATTAAAATGAGCTCCAGCCCAGTCTTTCACATGGACATAAAAGATCCCAGAATACTCTCCTAACGTCCTGGTCAATCAATATCAATAAAACAGATTAACTGTCTATTATTATATTCCACTTGGAGGAACTTGGTTTGTGCAATTTGACTCCCATACTTCTCTATGTGACCGCTTTCCAAAAATTGACTGGAAGATGCTTCACAACATCTGGAGCACAATAAAAATGGAATGTGTTTTCCCAATTTTTCATTTTCATTTTTGGTTCCTTTTTTATCCCTCTTCCTTTCTATATTCTTTTCTATTTGTTTTTTAAACCTGATTTCACTTCTTCAATGTTAATGAGATGGGCATCGTGGCTTGCTGTAGGTCTCAAAAGTCCAAAAGAATAATAGAGTCTAGGGATGTGGTTGGTGGGAGCCAAATGGTCTTGTCAGGGGGGATGGGATTGGGATGGTGGAAGCTATCTATATCAAAAATTGATGTATGAAATGAGGTTAATGCTTCCCTGTTGAAAAATTATCAACATCTTTGATGCTCGCATGGGCTATCAAAGAATAATGTGGTGTGGAATCAGTTTATTTTCATTTGTGATAAATGTTTGGGGAAAACTTGTTCCTGGCAATGCCTTAATGTCATTGCATTTATGTTAAGTCAACTTACAGGTACCACAGGCTTAGACTTTGAATAAGACTTTTTCTAAGCATTATTTGTCTTTAAGTATTTATATTTAATTCCCTTCTCCAAAGATCATCACATTTTCATGGTTGAGAACCCTATGAGTTCCTGAGGTCCTGAGAGCAATATTGTCTGGAGCTGAGCTCCTGCTAGGGTCACACCAGGCGGTAAGGTCAAGGGGAGGCAATCCAACCAAGACCTCACCAGTCAAATCGAACCAAGATGTCACTAACTGCAAACGTTGATAGTCTTCCTTGATATTCACTACACCCCCAATCTACACCCACAAATTTGCTGACCCAGTTTACCATATTATCATCCAGATCATTGATAAAAATGACAAACAGCAATGAACTCAGCATTGTTCCCTGTGGCATACCACTAGTCACTGGCCTCCAATCAGAGAAGCAGCCACTCCCTGGCTTCTCCCGTGAAGCCAATGTCTAATCCAATTTACTACCTCATTTTGAATGCCAGGAGACCGAACCTTCTTGAGCACCCTCCCAAGCGAGACCTTGTCAAATGTCTTGCCGAAATCCATGTAGACAATATTCATTGCTTTGTGCTTATCAGCTTTCTTGGTAACATTCCTAAAAAGCTCTGTAAGATTGGTTAGACATGAATTAATATGCACAAAACCATGTTGACTATCTCTGATCAGTCCTTGTCTGCTTAGATATCCAGTGTCTTGTAATACCTTCCAATAATGTTCCCACTACTGATGTCAGGCTCACTGGCCTATGAGTTCTGTTATATTCTTAGAGCTTTCTTTAAACAATGGATCACTTCTAGCTATCTTCCAATCTTCCAACACCTCATCTGTGGCTAAGGATACTTTAAATATCCCTGCTAGGACTTCTGCAATTTCCTCAATGGACTTCCATGGAGTCTGAGGGAATGCCTTGTCAGGCCCTGGGAATCTCTCCACACTAATTTGCTTCAAGAAAGCAAACACTTCCTCTGTAATCTGTATGGGGCCCACGGCTTCATTGTTGCTTTGTCTCACTTCTATAGACTCTGTATCTGTCCCTCAAGTAAATACAGATGCAAAAAGTCCTTTTAAGACCTCTGTATCCCTTCTGGCTGCACACATAGTTTACCATTTCGATCTTTTAGAGGACCAAATTTTGTCTCCTGCTAACCTTTTGCTCTTAATATATCTGTAGAAGCCCTTAGGATTCCCGTTCACCTTGTCTGCTAAAGCAACCGCATGCCTTCTTTTAGCACTCCTGGTTTCTTTCTCAAGTGATCTCATGCATTTCTTACGCTCCTCAAGTGCCTAATTTGTTCCTATCTGCCTATACTTGCTATGTGCCTCCTTCTTTTTCTTAACCAAGGCTTCAATGGCTCTCAAAAACTAAGATTCCCCAAAATTGTTATCTTTGCCTTTTATTCTGCCAGGCATATAGAGGTTTTGTACTCTCAAAGTTTCATTTTTGAAGGCCTCCCAGTTACCAAGCACTCCTTTGCCAGAAAACAACCTGTCCCAATCCACATTTGCCAATTCCTTTCTGATACCATCAAAATTGGCCTTCCTGTAGTTTAGAATCTCAACCCAAGGTCCAGACCTATCCTTTTCCATTATTACCTTGAAACTGAGGGCATTATAATCATTAGATGCAAAGTGTTCCCCTACAAAAACTTCCGTCACTTGCCCTGTTTCAAAGCAGATCTACTTTGTAGTTATTGCATACTATCTAGTACAGGTTGTTATGTTCTGATTAAGGAAAATTTCCTGAGCACATTTTCTTTCCTATCCAACCCTTTACAGTAAGGGAGTCCCACACTCAATATGTGGAAAGTTAAAGTCACTTACTGTAACAATCTTATGTTTCTTGCAACAGTATGCGATCTCCCTATAAATTTGCTCCTCTAATTCAGACGGACTGTTGGGTAGTCTAATGTAATCACATTAATGTGGTGATACCTTTCCAATTCTTCATTTCTACCCATAAAGCCTCATTAGTCCAGTTCTCCATTCTGCTCTGACCGAGCACTGCCATGACATATTCCCAGACTAGTAATGCCACCCCTCCTCTTTTAATCCCTCCCACTCTACCACGTCTAAAATAACAGACCCCCGATCACCGAGCTGCCAGTTTTGCCCTTCCTGCAACCAAGTCTCACTAATGGCTATCATTCATAATTCCACATACTGATCCATGCCGTAAGCTGATCCGCCTTTCCTATGTTACTCCTTACATTGAAATATACGAGTTTAGAACACTATTTATTGAGATACAGCGTGGAATAGGCCCTTCCAGTTCCTCGAGCTATGCTGCCCAACACTCCTCCAAGGGACAATTTACAATTACCAATCCAACTACCAACCAGTATGTCTTTAGATTATGGCAGAAAAACCATGTTGTCACATGGAGGACGTACCAACTCCTTACAGGCAGTGGGGGGAATTGAACCTAGCACATCCGTATTGTAAAGCATTGTGCTAACCACTACTCTACTATGCCACACCCACCATGCTCAAGCTTTTGATTCCTAACTTTCTTCGTAGGGCTAACAGCATCTTTCTCCACTCCACTATCTGTCCTGGCGCTCTGGTTCTCATCCCCCCCCCACAACTCTAATGTAAACCCCTTCATGGAGCACTAGCAAACCTTCTTGCAGGGTATTAGTTCCCCTCCAGTTCAGGTACAAACTGGTCCTTCTGTACAGGTCCCAACTTCCTTGGAGGAGAGCCCAATGAACCAAAAATCTGAAGCTCTTCCTCTTGCACTATCTCCTTAGCCATGTGTTAAACTGTGTAGCTTCTTATTTCTGGCTTCATTAGCACATGGTAGAGGTATCATTCCTGAGATCACAAATAGAGGTCCTGTCACACAACTTAGCACCTAATTCCCTGAACTCACTTCACAGGACCTCGCCATCCATCCTTCCCATGTTGTTGGCATTGACATGAACCACAACCTCTGGCTGCTTACCCTGCCACTTGAGAATGCTGTGAACTCGATCGAAGATCATCCCGACCCTGGCACCTATGCGGCCACGTACTACCCCGGAATCTCATTCTCATCCACAGAACCTCTTTTCTGTTCCCCTAGCCAATGAATCCCCTGTGACTCCGGCTTGCCTCTTCTCCTCCATTCCCTTCCAGCCACAGAGCCAGAGACCTGCTGGCCAAGAATGCAGCAGCACACACCTGCAGCTATACTTCAGCTTCCCTCAGCACCCCTAACACCCCATCTCCATCGGGCTCGTACTCTGCCAGGTAGTGAACCTACAGCATTAATGATGCCTGTAAAGTGTGCTGTATGTGTAGTGGTGATGTTGGGGGAGAGTCCATTAGAGGAGTCAGGGTGCTCGATAACAGAAGAGGTGAACTTGGTGAAAAATGGAGTTAGCTGTGGGAGTGGCAGTGGAGGCAGGCTCATGTGGGTACTCAATCCATAATGTTCAATGCACTAGAATGTAATCAGAAAACAAACTATTTTGCCTTGCATCGATTTCACTGGCAAATGTAGGCACACAGCTACTGATGAACTGTCATCCTGGGCAGGACATTTTGCTTAAGCCAGATTTAATATTGATAAACCCAGTAGAAACAAACTCCACACTGCAAAAAAAAAATCTTTTTAGCACAAAAACACTGCATGCATGAGTGACCTGACAGAATTGTTAATATTTAATTATGTTTCCTTTAAACATTCCAGATACATGGCTATGTGGAAAGAACTGGGTCAGCAGGTGGACACAGAGAGCTAACACATTGAGAATGTGCTTCTGTTTGCTTTTGTATTGATCCCGAGTGTCAAAAACGGCTTTGATCATGCCCTACCAAAGCATACTAATTTGCTAGATCAAGTCTGTCAGAGTATCGACTGAAACCAAGGAGCTCTGGTGGCAGCTTTTGTGCTCAGTTCAGCGGGGAGTCTGTCTGTGAAACAGGATTATCAGGGGGTCATGCAGACAGCCAAAGTGTGCCCGTCATTTTCCTTCTTCTAATGCATTGGGGCGGGCTCATGGATGTGATTGAGATGTACTAGACAGAACGCACACCAGTGAAGAAATCAAAAATCACACTTGCTGTGTCTGGCAGTTTATTGCAAACCCTAAATGCGGTGATAAAGAAAACAGACTCCAGGATGATTTGCTTGGTTTCAATTATTGTTTTAATTCTTAGTATGACACTCTACAAATACCAAATGCAATTTAACTTCATCAATATTTACATCAAATATATACAGAACATGCTTCGTTTTTTCCATTGTGGTGATGTGATTTTTTTTTCACCAACTTACACAGACACTGAGACTGGGCCTTTGTTGTTGCAAAATGACTAAATTTACTTCAAGTTTAAGTTTAATTGTCATTCTACCTTACATAAATACCCATGAATGCAGCCGAATGAAACAGTGCTCCTCTGGGGCAAAGGTGCAAATCGCAGTACCAATGGTCATACACGGTACAAGGCACATATTACACATATAATTATAGCAGCAGTAAACACACACACACAAAAATAGTAATCCCTGAGTGTCATTCCTTGTCACCTGGTGGTGTATGGGATGTTGTTGGCCAGAACAAGCCCACAACAGTCCAATTATTGTGCTCTGGTGAAGCTCCAGATGAATGCAGTCCAGCTTGCCTTCTACTGAGTGACCATTAGAGAGCAGAACTGATGGGAGGGGCCAACCCACAACTCAGCAGGAACACCCACTCCACCACACCACCTCCGGCATCTCCTCCCCTGGGCGGCTGCGGAAGGAGATCCCAAGGCATGAGTGCCTGGTCCACACTACAACCGAGGCACGGAGCTCTCTCACTTTCAGCTTGCTGATGAGCCAGTGAATCGGATTTGTGGTATTCTACTTTATCGATGTCCATCAGGGTCTTGTGATCATGAAAGAGTGTCCAAGGCAATCACTCACGCCACTTGTTGGAAAGCGCACTGACTCCAATACCTTCCTGTAGATGATGATAACATGGTCCACACCAAGTCCAGTTCCTCTGCTATCGAGCAACTCGCAGATGGGGTAGACTTGCAGTACTGGATAGTGATGAAGAACTGGAATAATAATTAAATTCAATTTCTTCCCTGTATCACATTAAAATATTTTCATGTCAGATGTGAAGTTACCATATCTGTAATCACTACCTATTGCTTTGGTCAACATAAATTACCACTCAAATGCAAATGTCTATTTCTACCGTCATTTACCATAATGTCCTATTGATTATATATTGTCAATTTTGATATATTTCACCAGCTATATGCCACCAAGTTCAGGAATCCTCTGTGAAAATAGAAATCTTGAATGTGCTATGGGCTTTTAGCTGAAAACTTTCTTTGAAGGATAGCTTGCTTTGGCGGCAATAGCACTATAAAGATCTTATCAATTAGGATCGTAGTCAGCAGGCTATTGACAGCAAGTTTTGGCCCAGTAATTTCCAGGCATGGAGTTCAGTGCTTTTTATTAACTGGTTATCACCTCTTTTCTCACTCCATCAGTGTGGGTCAGCCAACCATTAAAACCTTTAAATGGTTTTCAGCATCTAAACTGCAATAGTGATGTTTAATATATACAGGATCCATTTTCCCACTCGTTCTATTAGTCCACTGAAACTTTGGAAGAGACATTGAAAGTTTCAGGAAAAATGGTGAAGTATTATCTGTATGGTTTTTGAGATTTGTGTTGTGGTTTTGATGAGGTTAAGGCTGACAATTAGGAAAATGTCTGGAAAATTCACCCCACAGGGTTTAATGTCTGTTCTAGGTTCACATAATTGAATGACATTGATGTGACACTCTTTGAGTCTGAACAACATACAGTAAATCGATCTATCTTTATGATTCCATATAATACGGTTTGGAACTTACTGTTGGCAATGTTATTGAAAGAATACCTAATACACACATATCAAGTTCCTGACTGCACTCTTTTAGTGCAGGCATTAATCTACTGAAATGGGAGAGACAGTCTAAAGTCTCAAGATTAATCACTAAAGTAACATTGCCAATGCAAATTTTTGCCATTCGTTGGATAGATGAACACTCCCAAGAAAAGGAATTTGCTTAATTTTGTTAAGATTAATTTGAAAACAGTCGCTGGCCATACTTGGAATCCTTGAAGTAATTATAGTGAGATTTCCACTTGGAACTGCGACAAACAGTCCATGAGCAGGGTGGGTGGGATCCTTCATGGTGTTACTGGCCCTCTCTACTGTGCATCTGCAGAAGGAAATGAGTATAGATGTGCATAGTCTGGCTCTCCTCAACTTCCTCAGAAGGTAGAGGCATTGGTGAGATTTCCTATTTGTGCAGGATGTGTTCTGGGACCATGAGAGGTTGTAAGAGATATGCACTCTCCACTGCTGTGCTGCTGCTGTAAAGAGGGCATGAGTGGTGTGAGTTCTCCTGAAATCAATAACAATCTCCTTTGTCTTGTTAGCTTTGAGAATGAGCTTATTTGCCTGGCACCAGGCCTTGAGATCATGTACCTCCTCTCCGAAGGCTATCTCATTGTTGCAGGTGATGGGCCCCACCACTGTTGTGTTAGCGGCAAACTTGACAATATGACTACTCAGGTGTAATAGAGAAAATGTGTTATCTAGAAGAACAAATTGCAGGAATGAATGTAGAAAAAGTCATGCGTTAGCAAATGGTCTCTGTGACCTCTGTGACCAAATATGAAAACAAAGAGGTAGTGTTGAGTTTATTTAATCATTTAGTCATAAAGAGATGCAGCAGCAGATCAGGCCTTTAGGCACTCCTGGAGAGTGGGGAGAAAGAATACATCATTGAGTTTTTAAGACAGAAGTTAATCGTAATTTATGGTGCACCGGATACAAGACATGATCAGAGTATAGCAATGATTCAGTGGAATTTGAAATAGCTAATGAAAGGTAGGCCCAAAGTGTTTCCATTTCATTGGTGCAAAGATGAGTAAACTTGGGTGCATTTTAAAGATTTATAAAATATTTTCTGAGAGTACATATTAAAAGATTGATCCCCCTTCATTTTTTTCTTCATTAACCAGTCTCCAGTCGATACCGGAAGAATTTGTTACCCTCAGGTTCAGCCAGCCGCATTAATCTCGGGGAAGACAGCCTCTAGCCAGGCCAAACCTGAGCAATCTCGTTTGGGTGGATGCTGCCTGATGTGTTCCCCTGTTACAAATCAGTACCACAAAATAACAAACAGTACACAAAATGCAATTAAATGATCGAGCTTTATGATTCTTAATTTGACTATAGGGTTAGTAAAGAAAACAAAAGAAAAAGGGCCCATTTTAGTCTAATGCACACGCTGGAGCTCAGTTTTCCCCGGCTGTTCATTCTCCATCGATTTCCCACAGGCATCATCGACTCCCGACCCCATTCCGCTCAGTCCTTCAGTCTATGACTTCCCCGTTCTAGCATCTTCTCTCTCCATCATCTCTCAAACAAAAGTCTGCGAATCCTTCACTCTCAGGCACACAAGAAAGAAAAAAATCCTTCCCATCGTGCGATGCCGCACATTCCAAAGCCCCTGTTATCTCTAGTCATAACCCAAACAGGCTGCTGCTACAGAGAAGCCATTACATTATCAGTGAAACCTTTCCCAGGGTGTTACAAATTAAATAAGGAATTACAATATTTTTTGTAATTCCATAAAAAAAGATAATTTTTGAAGACTGCATATTTCTTCATATCCATTTGTATTACCTTCTAAAGAAATAGTGTCTTGGGCCTCTTCATGCAAAAAGTTAGGATATAACATTTTGAGCAGCAAGAAAGGGTAGATAGAGTCTTTCCCCATGGTAGGAGTATGTTTAAAGTGTTGGGGGGGGGGAGTTATAGATTTTACAAGAAAAGTTTCTTTCTCTCACATGGACAATGGTGAGTGCTTGGAGTGCATTGCCAGCAAGATGGCAGAAGTAATATGACAGTAATGCTGAAGAGGCATTTAAACAGGCCTGTGAACAGGGATGAGATGATGTCAATCATGTTCAGGCTTAGTTTAAATTAACATGATGGTTAGCACGGACATCATGGGCCAAAAGGCCTGTTTCTGTGCTGTACTGTTCCACGTCTCATATTCTAATATTTGTCATTACAGCAAATCAATAGAGCATATTATTTATCAATCAATCACTATCAGGTTAACATTCCCTTCCTGATGTGAACAACTGAAGAAAGAAAAGTTAACTTAAAGAAAATGCATTGTAGGACCCATAAATCTGTTCTTTAACTGCATTGTATTCTGTGATGCGCATTTATTATATTTATTGCGGTAACTATTCACAAGGGTGGGACTGTGGTAAAAGCAAAGGGAATAAGTTACGTCTTCATGCTTTGTTCACGGCAGTTTGTTCTAGCTGGGGACTGCCAGATCTGCTCAATAATGCTCAATTATGTTTGTGCACGCTTAAGTTTCATTGCTTCAAGATCACATGTTTGCTAATGGCTGATAAAGGATCGAATAAAGGATTCAACTTTTGGAGCAATAGTTACAGCAGTGAGAGTGCGTCATGCACGCATAACAAGTCTGTAGGGTTGCCAGCAGCAGAAGTTGTTTTGTTTTTGGTTTTGGCGTGGTTTGGCCGCTACACGCGTGGAAAAGGTACAGGATGTTTGGTTGCTATTGTTGGACAAATGTGTTGTAGCTAAAGCCATCTCTGGGATAAGTTATCCTTCACACAAATATGTAATGGGCTCCCGGACAAAGTAAGAATGACAAAAATATGAAACCATTGAAAAGTAATGAAATGCTACACTGACGTGGGGTCCTTCTGCATGGGCTAAAGCACAAGCGGCCAATGGTAATTGCTTTGCTGTAGTCATTCACAAGGGTCAGGTGGTCATGAATTCAATATAATAAATACATCAAAAGGGAGAAGAAGACAATAGCGAAAGTGCTCATTTTTACCTTAGTACTAATTTTTCCCCTGTTTGTCTCCTATTTTAGTACTTGGAACGGGTTCTCACTACAGCTCTCAGGTATACCACCACATTCTCTATTGTCAAGGTGGGATGGTCAAAGCTAAAGCTCACCCTTTTATGTGACTCATAAAACAACAGAGCAGCCTGTGTTTTCTACCTTTATGTGATATTTCAAGACCGAAGCGAAGATTTCACTTTGCCTAGAGGCTTTCATGTTGAGACAAAGAAAATATTAGCAAAATCAACAGTGGTAATTTCTCTGTTAGACATTGTGGCGCATAAACTGAGCTGCAAATTCACACAAAAATGCAAAAAGCAGAATTTCATGAGAATGGATAGATACCTTACCTGTCAAACTTATACAGCAACACCAAACATTACCTGGGGGCATGGACTCCAGCTCACAAGAGCAAACGTGAATGGACATTTTCTTCATTAAATATTTTACACAGAAGGACAGGAGGATAGAGTGGAAGTGGGTACAGTTAGACAAAATAAAAGTAGACTTCAGGTGAAAGATCCCAGCAGAAATACATCCACCTTTCCTCCTTGACAGAAGCGCTGCTGATGTCAGCAATGTAGCTTTAATACATGCCTGATATTCTTTCCTGAGACCCCAGTGGAATCTCAGGGTTCAGTCTAATTCAAATGCATCCAGCCAATTTTCAACTGCCTCCAAAGTACTCTCTTAAGCAGACAGGGATAAGCTAATACAGATCCCAAAAGTAAAAAGATACTAATATTACTTTGCAATTATAGTTTAAAAGAAAGTTCCTCCTGAAGGGAGTCCAAAAATGGCAGACTTTTCAGATAGCTGAGAAAAGCAGTGTTTATTTCTTATTAAAAAGGAGATTGTGATGAGATCTGATGGAGGTATGTATGGGGGGAAGGCAGGGGAGTGGGGATGACTGGAAGAATTGGATCAGCCCATGATTGAATGGTGGAGCAGACTCGATGGGCCGAACGGCCTACTCCTGCTCCTATATCTTATGGATATAGTACCTTTTGTATAGTACCAAAAGTACCTTTTGGTCTTAAGGTACTTAAAATCATACTGGTTATAGTTAGTGTAGATACAGTATCAATTGACAGAGCAGTCATGTAACAAAACAAAGTTAGTTGCCAAAATAACCAAACATGTTGTGAGGAAGCTTCAGGAACTGCTAATTGTTTGGATGTTATTCATGTCACTGAGGTTTCTGACCATACAAACTTCTGCAAGAAATTATAGCAAATGTCATGTTTGAGAAAATGTTGATGCACAATAAGCTCGCTAAAAGATCATGACAAAAAACAACAAGCTGGTTTCACTGATTTATCAAGGAATTAACACTTTGTTCTGCAAAAGAGAGAGCAAAGTGTCTTTGAACATAGAACATAGAATATAGAAATCTACAGCACATTACTGGCCTTTGGACCCACAATTTTGTGCTGACCATGTAACCTACTCCAGAAACTGCCCAGAAATTCCCTACCACATCGCCCTCTATTTTTCTAAGTTCCCTGTACCTAAGAGGCTCTTAAAAGGCCCTATTGTATCTGCTTCCACCCCTGCTGCTGGCAGTGCATTCCACATACCCACCGCTCTCTGTGTGAAAAGCTTACCTCTGACATCTCCTCTGTACCTACTTTCAAGCACCTTAAAACAATGCCTCCTTATGTTAGCCATTTCAATACTGGGAGAAAGCCTCTGGCTATCCACATGATCAATGCCCCTCATTATCTTGTACACCTCTATCAGGTCACCTCTCATCCTCCATTGCTCTAAGGAGAAAAGGCCAAGTTCACTCAACTTATTTATAAGGCACACTGTCCAATCCAGGAACCATCCTTGTAAATCTCCTCTGCACTCCCTCTATGGTATCCACATCCTTCCTGTAATGAGAAGACCAGAACTGAACGTTGTACTCCAAGTGGGGTCTGACTTAGGTCTTTGATAGCTGTAACATTGCCACACAGTTCTGGAGCTCAATCCCATGACTGATGAAGGCCAACACACCATATACCTTCCTAACAACACTGTCAACCTATGCAGCAGCTTCAAGTGTTCTATTGACGTTGACCTCAAGATCACTCTGATTGTCAACACTGCCAAGAGTCTTACCATTAATATTAGATTCTGTCTTCAAATTAGACCTACAAAATGATACAGTTCAGACTTATTGGAACTCCATCTGTCATTTCTCAGCCCAGTTTTGCAACCTATTGATGGTCCGCTGTAACCTTTGACAACCCTCCAGACTATCCACAACACCCCCAACTCATCAGCAAAATCATTAACCCACCCTTCTATTTCCTCATGCAGGTTATTTATAAAAATCACAAAGAGGAGGGGTTCCAGAACAGATCCCTCCAGAACACCACTGGTCACTGACCTCCATGCAGATTATGAACCATCTACAACCACCCTTTGCCTTCTGTGGGCAAGCCATTTCTTGATCCACAAAACAAGGTCTCCTTGGATCCCATTACTTTCTGAATGAGCCTTGCATGGGGAACCTTATCAAATGCATTACTGACATCCATATAGACTATATCCACTGCTCTACCTTCATCAATCTATTTAGTTACATCCTCAAAGAATTCAATCAGGCTCGTAAGGCACAAGCTGCCCTTGACAAAGCCATGCTGACTATCCCTAATCAGATTATGTCTCTCCAAATACTCATAAATCCTGCTTCTCAGGATATCCTTCATAACTTGCCCACTACTGAGGAAAGACCCACTAGTCTATAATTTCCTGGGTTATCTCTACTCCCTTTCTTGAAAAAGAGAATAACATTTGCAACCCTCCGATCCTCTGGCACTTTTTCTATCACTATTGATGATGCCAAGATTATCGCTAGAAGTTCAACAATCTCCTCCCTTGCTTCCCACAGTAGCCTGGGACATATCTCATTCGGACCCAGTGACTCATCTAACTTAATGCTTCTCAAAAGCTCCAACCCATCTTCTTTCTGAATGTCTATATGCTCAAGCATTTCAGTCTACTGTAGATCATCCCCACATTTGCCAAGGTCTTTTTCCCTAGTGAATACTGAAGGAAAGTATTCATTAAGTACCACTGCTACCTCCTCTGACTCCATGCACACATTTCTGCTTTTTCTCCTGATTGGTCCTATTCTCATATAGATCAACCTCCTGCTCTTCACATTCTTGTAGAATGCCTTGGGGTTTTCCTTAATCCTGCTCTCCAAGGCCTTCTGACGGCCTCTTCTAACTCTCCTAATTTCATTCCTGGCAACCTTGTAATTTTCTAGGGCTCTAATATTTCTGACTAATAGCATCTTATTTCCCCCTACCCCAATTAAATGCCTTCCTAAATTTTCCACTCCTATCCCTCTCCAGCACTATGCTAAATGAGATATATTTGTGATCACTATCTCCAACATGCTCTCCCACTGAGAAATCTGACACCTGACCAGGTTCATTTCCCAATACCAGATCAAGTACATCCTCTCCTCTAATAGGAAACCTTGCCAAACAAACTCCACCCCATCCAAACCCCTTGTTCTAAGGAGATGCTAGTCAGCATTAGAAACGTTAAAAACACCCATCACAACAGGCATATTATTATTGCACTGTTTCAGAATTGGCCTCCCTCTCAGCTTCAAAATGTCTCAGTTACTTTTGGAGGAACTATAAAAAGCACCCAGTAGAGTTAATGCCCCCCATCCCGTTTCTGACTTCTACCCACACTGATTCAGTAACAATCTCTCCATGACTTCCTGCTTTTCTGCAACTGTGACACTATCCCAGATTAGCAGTGCCACTCTCCCACCTCTTTTATCTCTCTCCCTGTCTTTTTTTTAAACACCTAAAGCCTGGCACACTCAGCAGCCATTCCTGCCCCTGAGACATCTAAGTCTTTGTAATGGCCACAATGTCATAGTTCCACATATTGATCCACACTCTAAGTTCATTCACCTTGTTTGTGATACTCCTTGCATTAAAATAGACATATCTCAAACTATCTGGCTGACATAATCTTTACTCTATCATCTGCCTATCCTTCCTCACAAACTCTCTACAAACTATCTCTATTTGTGTGCCAACCTCCGCCTCTTCTCTTTGGTTCCCACCTCCCTGCAAATCTAGTTTAAACCTCCCTCCCAGAATCCTGTTTCACCTCCAGTTTTGGTGCAAGTTGTTCCACTTGTACAGGCCACCTCTTCCCGAGAAAAGTTTCCAATGATCCAAGAACTTCAAACCCTACCCCCTGAACCATCTCCTCAGCCAGTCTGTGCTATCTTCCTGTCCTGACCTTCACTAGCTCATTGCACAGGGAGTAATGCAGAGATTACCACCTTGGAGGGCCAGCTCTTCAGCCTGCTTCCTAACTCCCTCAGCTTACTGCGCAGGACCTCTACCACTCTCCTGCCTATAACATTGGTACCAAAATGTACCAACACCTCTGGTTCTTCACCCTCCCCGTCAAGGATATTTTGCAACTGCTCAAAGACATCTTAGACCCTGGCACTGGGAAGGCAACACACCATCCTGGCATTTCTTTTGCTGCACAGAATCTCCTATCTGTCCTCCAACTATCAAGTCCCCTATGACAATTGCTCTGCCTTACTTCACCCTACCCTTCTGAGGGTCGGAGTTGGCCACAGTGTTATTGGTCTGGCTGCTGACACTTTGCCCAGATAGGTCATCCCCCCTCATCAGTGTCCAAAGGGATGTATCTGTTGCTGAGAGGAATGGCCACAGGAGGACACTACACTGACTCTTTTCTTCCTTTACCATTCTCAGTGTTCACCCATCTACTGCCTGAATTCTGCACTCACGGTGTAAGCACCTGCTCAGAAGTCTTATCTATCAATTGCTCATCCTTTGTTCATCCAACTCCAGCTCCAGCTATTTAATGCAGTCTTACAGGAGGAGGAGTTGGCTTCACTTCCCGCAGGTGTAGTCATCAGGGAGACCATCAAATTCCATGAATTCCCACATCCTAGAGGAGGACCATTCTACTGCCAAATCTGCCATCCTACCTGCACTGTACCGTAAGCATCAAGGCCAAATCAGCAATAACGAAAGGAGAAACCTACCCTCTTACCTGTTTGTTTGTTCTCAGACCCTATCTCTCTTTTATGGTTTAAAAATTAAGGAATACCCCCATGCAAGGCAAAGGACCTTACTGTGTTTGGTGGTGCTCTACCTGCCTTCCACGGCCTCCGATGCCTCTGATACTTCCTGCCCCTCCTCACTGGTTACTGTTTTTAAGAAAAGCCCCCATGCAAAATGAAAGAACTCACTGTGTTTGGTGGTGCTCCACCTGTCTTCCACTGCCGCTGATGTCTTGTTGTGTATTTTAGTGTTTGCACTGATGTGGATGTCCTGGTTGAAAGGCTGGTTGTTTGTGTAAACTATATCAGATTATTGTACATGTTTGGTGGACTTTGTAGTTGTTAGGAATAAATTCTGGTTTGGTAGTGTTCTCTGGTGAATTAAGCGGTGTAAAGGTCTATGATAATGCTAGTGGGATGTAAACTCAGTTAATCCACTGACTATGTACATGAGTGCAACCTATTGAGTATCTCATACATATTTTCACAGCTTGACTCTTAGGCTAGACCACACAACATTTGACCTCCATTGCCTTTGAGGATATGACCGAAGAGTCTGATGGCTCAAGTAGGTCATCTTTGAACTTCTTTTAGGGGAGCAACCCAAAACCATGAAACCAACTTTCTCCAATGTGATTTTATTCACTGTCTCCCAAGGATGATTCACATATTATATAATTACCAATATGTGTTCCAGCCACAATGAACATTCTTATTAAACAATTTAATTACTGAAGGTTAGCTTTAAGAAATGCTCCGATTAGGATCTTGGGCCCACTCTTTGTTGCCTCTGCTCAAAGAATAGTGTGGTTATCATGGTTGTACAGAACAAATATAAACATGAACAAGCAGCAGAAAGCTGCAATACTGCAGGCATCTCTATAAATGGGTGCAAGTTATTCACATATTCAAGGTCTTCACAGACTCCCCAATTTAATTCAAGTTGCATTTCAATCCATTGGAAAGGTAACTTTCTTTGGACTCATAAGTTAGATATTTTCATTTTTCATTTGCTGCCACCCTGGAATATTTTGGAATTTGCAAGAAATATATTTATTTTCTTTAATGGTGACTACAAATAAGTTATTCCTTTGACATGTAAAGATATTCATGGGGACCTCTCATTTTGGTTTATTACAGTATATTTCAAATGCACGGACTTGGAATCGAAAGGAATACTGTTCCTTCATCTGAGTTTTTTGTGCTCATGCATTTGACGTGTAATTGTCAGACTAGGATTATATTGCAAAATGAGCAGGGCTGGGTCCAGTCCACAGGGAGCCCTGGCTCCACTTTGTCTTCTTCACTACCTTCCTTTGTCTATCTTTGTTCTGATTGTCTATCCCTGCATCTTGCCCTGGTTGACTTTGTTATTTTTATGTATTTCTCTTTTCAGCTCTGCTTTTCCAAGTAGAAATAATTAAATGGACAAAAATGGAAGGATTACTACTCATCATAAGTATGCCTTTGGACAGATACTGGAATACACTGGTGCTTTTCATTTATAATGGAGTTCTTGCACTGTTCTGCAGAAAATTGCCTAATACTGGAACATAGACCAGCACAGATCAATCCAGGCTCTTTGTCCCACATTGTTGTGCTGACCCTATAAACAACCAATCGAAACCTTTCCTCCTACACAGTCCATAACTTTCCATTTTTCTTACACCCATGTGTTTATCTAAGAGGTTTTTAAATATCCCTGTTATATTCGTAACTATCTCCACCCCCAGCATGTAACACTCTTAAAAACCTACCTCTGATATGTCCCCTTAACATTACTCCACTCACCTTGTTCTCTGGTATTGGTCATTGCCACCAAGGATAAAAGTACAGTCTGTCCACTCTATCTGTGCCTTGCGTAGTCTTAGATACCTCTATCAAATTGCTTCTTATCCAGTCCTGATGCAGGGTTTTGGCCTGAAACAACAACTGTATATTCCCCTCTATAGATGCTGTCTGACCTGCTGAGCTCCTCCAGGATTTTGTGGGTGTTGTTCTGAATTTTCCAGCATCTGCATAACTTTTTGTGTTCTTGCCTCTCATCCTCCTTTGCTTCAGAAAGAAAAACCCCTAGATTTGATGCAAGGGTGTCTTGCTGCTTTAGACTGTTTGCCCTCCTGATAGTCACTCAGAGTGCAGTAAAACACTGATGATCTGCAATATGCCTATTCGCAAATCCTAATCACGCAGAATCTAATTTTTGCTATTCTTTGTTAAAAATCACCTCAGCCCAAGTTCCCACACTCCAATTAAAATTTGAAGGCCTCATTTCCTGTGCCCACATTAAATTCACTAGCACCCAGTTCCTGTGCTTTCTTTAAACTGGTTAGGGTCTGGGTCCCTATATTCCCTTTAAGCTAATTGAAGTCACTGAAAAATGTATTATAATACTATATGTATAAAAAATGAATTGAAAGTGTAGTGGATATTAACATGAATTACATCCTATCGTGCAAGCGATCTGTCAGTCCAGCACTACCAAAATGTGCCAGATTGTCAGAGTTGTACTGCAGTATGACTTAAATAAAATTCAAGATTCAAGTACATTTATTAACAAAGAATGTATAAATTACAGAACCTTGAGATTTGCTTGCTTACAGGTAGTCACAAAGCAAGAAACCCAAAAGAACCCAATTAAAGAAGAAAAAAGAATACAAATAGGCCCAAAGCCTTGCTAAGCATTCGAATCAAAATTCCAACTCTGCTGGAGATGAGAGGCTGAAGAAAACAGTCTGCCCTGAGGTTAAAAGACTGTGTGTGTGCAAGAGTGGGAGGAAGGAAAAGGGCTAGTTTTGCTGTTGTTTTGCAGATCGCTGTGTTCTATGTTGTTCTGGTGAGTTGTAGGCACACTATGGTGATGCTGGAATATGTGGTGAAACTTACTTGCTGCCCTGAGTGCATCCTTGGGTGTGTTGGCTGTTAATGCAAATAATGTACTTCACTGTATCTTTCAAAGTCCACGTGATAAATAAAGTTAAATCTTGGAATTTTGAAGGCTATTATTTTTAAATTTAATTGGGTCATGACCGGTTCATGCAGCTTTAAACAACAATTCTGTCCTCCTGAAAAAATAGTACTTGGGCCAAGGGAGAATAGAAGTGTTATGAGGATGAAGGAAAACTGAGTGAGCCATTGGAGCCCCCATTTCTATCATGTTCCATCCACACTTACCTCAATGTCCCCAGACAGTCTGTTGGTTATCTGATATTGTGCCAGCATATTAACAGGGACTTTCTCTGGAATACCAATTTGTTACCGAGACCTTAATACAAAAATGGTTATTATTTCTTTGCTTCTGAACTGATTTTAATAATGTAATTACATTCATTTTCTTTGTTTCTCTACTGGCCTGTGATTGCTGTTGATGTACGAGGTATTGGCTTGAAGAAGCTGTGAGCTGTAATTGATAAGGAGCAAGGTCATTACCAGTGAATCTACAGTCACAGGTAACGAATGATTCAACACTCGCTGTTCAAACCCTTGACACTATCCACTACCATAAATGGTCCAAATTATTATCTAGAAGAGACATTAAGATTACATCAGATTTTAAGTAGATATGAAAGAACAAAATAAAAATGAACAAATCATTCTGTATTCACTGGAAATTTTGAGTAACACACAAAAAATGCTGGAGGATCTGATTCTTAATACATCATTAGGGCAGTACTTGTTAAGATAGGTACAAAGTGTTACCATTTTTAATATTAAAAAGAGTGATAAACATGTAAACATCAGAAACATTTAAGTATTTTGCTTTACTTTTCCCTCCCGGAGCCTCAAGATCAAGAGGCAACAATTTCTCTTGGACAGTAACGCATAGCATCTGCTGTGTATCAAGCACGTACTTTACGACTCTCCTGATGTTTACTTCCATTGACTTCAATGGGTTGCAATATTAGTGGAGCATTTTACAGGATTGTTTTATGCAACTATATCATCTGCAACTTTGTTGGACTGTTGCCCTAAGTCAGAAGTTTGTGGGTTTAACTTGACCTCCAGAGATATGAACACTGAAAATCAGCACAAACTTGCAAATGTAGGATTGAGAGAGGCTTGCCATCTTTCAAATGAGATTTTTAAGTCAGTTTACAAACATTTGCTCAGGTAGATGAAAAAAGATTGTATAACTCTATCATGATAAAATATAGAGATCATCTCTGGAGCCCTCCCAATATGTCTACATTAATCTTTTTACTAAAAGGTAGCTTTTCCAATCCTTCAACTTACACAAGTAAACAAATGCTAAAAATATGAAATAAAATCAGAAAATGCAGTACATACTCAACAAGTCAATCAGCATCTGAAGAAAGAAAGTGAAGCTTGGAGACAGAGGCAGAGTTAAGATGGCGCTAAGTGGCAACTCCTTTGCTTACATCAGAAACAGCGCTATTTCCATCTTTAATATCTTTATTTTTCCCTTTCATGGTTCTTTTGAAGACCCTGAACTGGAGTTAAATGCTGACTTCAGTTCTTTGCGGGAATGGGACACGTTCTCAGGGTTTCGTAACTGCCCATTGTTCAGCGTGCCAAGGGTTCAGCCTGAGAGTCTGGCTCTTATTTAGAAGCTTAAGATCTCAGGGATCTGGAGATGAGCAGATCAAGGGTTGGTGTCACGGCAGGAGAACCATGTGTCGCCGGGAGAGTTGAGAAATGTGCTGTGGGCCCGAAAACCCAGGATCTTTACGATCTTCAGCTACAGAACTGGAAAAAAGCAACGTAACGGACATTTACCATCATAAACCAATGAGTTGTTTGTTATGTCTCTCCACTCACTTGGAAAATGGAGACACTTCTTTCTCTATTATTAGGGAGAGAGAGAACCTGTTGTATGTCGAATGCCAGTGTGAAACGTGAAGTCTTTGGGGTAACTACAAGTCTGATTCTTTGCTATTGCTTTGCTCATGCTTAAGTGCGCTGCTTGCTTTTTTGTTACCGGTGGGAGGAGGAGAGGTTGTTGCTCGATGCCACTTACGCATAGGAGGGGAGAGCGGGGGGGGACTTTGGGGTTCTTACGTTTGGCTGTCATTCATTCTTTGGGGCACTTCTCTGTTTTTGTGGATGTTTGTGAAGAAAAAGCATTTCAGAATGTATATTGTATACCTTTCTCTGACATTAACTTGTACTTTTGAACCTTTGAACCTTTGAATTATGGTTTAGATTAATGAAGTTGCAACAACAGAGCAAATTCTGAGTGGGTGCTCCATTCACTGCAATAAAAGAGCAACATTTAAAAGGTGTACCACAAGCTGAAAGTCTATTAGTAAGGTCCTGAGCCTGTAATATGAATGCAATAAATGCAAGGCTTTCAAAAAAAGTTGTATGTGTATCCTATAGACGTGCTTTCACCATTTTTTTTCTCTTTGAAGTTTGCTTCCTATTAAATTTTTACAAATTGGTGAAGAGCTGAAGAATTGGGAACATTGCCTGTCACACTCTGAAATCCGATAATACAAATTGCCTCTGAAACTGGAGATAAAAGGAGAAAAGGGTTCCTGGCAGTCAAACATTGAAGAGCAGAGAAGGAGTCAAGAAGGGAGAAATGAAAGTGAAACAGAGAAATGCGAAATTAGTGATCAGGAATAAAGACTTTGAAAATAATACATTAGGAAAAATGGAAAAGTTAGAGCAATGCATGTGAGGGCCAAAGGCTGAGAGGGATATGAAAGATAACAGTTGTATTAAAATAGTTAAGGTCAGTTTTTAGAGTGTGGTTGACACAGTGTAGTATACACTCAAAGTCTATTAGGTACAGGAAGAATGTTTATGATCTTCTGCTGCTGTAGTCCATCCACTTCAAGGTTCCGTGTGTTGTGTGTTCAGAGATGCTCTTCTGCGCACCACTGTTGTAACACGTGGTTATTTCAGTTACTGACACCTTTTTGTCAGCTTGAACCAGTCTGGTCATTCTCCTCTGACCATTTTCACCCACAGTATTCCTGCTCACTGGATTTTTCTTGCTTTACACACCATTCTCTGTAAACTCTCAAGTCTGTTGTGCATGAAAATCCCAGGAGGTCAGCAGTTTCTGAGATACTCCCACCACCACATTGAGTTGCTGCCACATGACTGGCTGATTAGATATTTGCATTAATGAGCAGGTGTACAGGTGCATTTAACAAAGTGGCCATTGAGTATATGATAAAATTATTATCAAAGACAAGCAAGCAGCAAAAACTTCATTTTATGCCATGTTTTGTGGGAGATGACTTTTGTGATTCAGCTGATGGTAATAGATAACCCACCCAAAAAATAACAACTTAAAATCAATAGACTAATCTGAAATGACAGGGCAGTAAGCTTCATGTCTTCTTCCAGTTACATCTATCAAGCACAAAGGATTTCTGTTATTTATACTGAAGCTGGCGTCATCGCGCATGGAAGGAATTTGTTTTGATGGCTCTGAATAATCATTACAAAATGATGCAAGAGCATTTTAATGTCAGTATGAAAACATTACTGTTTTAAAAGATCAATAGGTCTGTCTGCTCTATGACACGGGATCAAATAAATGAAGGTTACAGTATAAATATGAATATGCTGACACAGCCAGCGCAGATCTCCTTAATCCTTTATTTCAAAAGCTGGCAATAAACATCCAAATGAGATCGCATTATCCTTGAAGAATTTATGAGGAATATACTCCTGTATAGTCATGTGGTCCAAGTGTATTTCCTTCTTTATTTGTTGTATTGGAGAGAATTGATTAACAGATCATGCTAATAAGATACTAAAGAGAATTCTATTTTTGCCATTATTGAAAAGTGTGATTTCAATCCTTTAAAATTTAGATTGATTTTGGACTGGAGTAGCATTGATCAGATGTAAAACTAGATTATGTGAAAACAGATATACCGCTATAACTCAGCGCAGTAAATGTTATGAAGACCACTGTCAGAATTGATATATTAACTGCTTCTGCTAAGCTTACCTGATTTACATACACCTGGAACATATACTTTCCATAAGTAACATCATCCAGTGCGCACATACATCATGATTCACACTGATAGTTCTTCACTTCCTGAGAATCTTTGTCTATGCTATGTGCAAAGTCACTAAAAACTTAGAAAATTTGCAAGTTATATGTATCAACCATCTGTCACATAAAAGAGAAATCTCAAAACAGGCCCTTCGGAATAGAGGTTCATTGATATTAAGGAGGAATAACAATGCAGATTACTTACTAATTCTTTGTTTAGTCTATATTTAACATTAGGGAAAAACATTACAAATATAATCCATCTGCTCTTCTTATTTGTACATACCTTTCAGGTTTGTCTATATTGGTATCCTCATGGACTGCATAGATATTTATTGTATTTGGAGGAAGATGAGCAAGCCCGTTTCAGACTGTAGACTTCACACTTCAGGTATTAGAACCATATTTCATTCCTAGCAGAGTGCCAGACAATTAAACAGTTCCACTGATCCCTACAACTAGGGCACTTGAAAATGGTAAATATTATACACATGGAAAGGGTTGTCCAATTTTATCCATGTCTGGAAGAGATTTATGTTGTGAAAACCAGAGAAAATGGTTACAAGACAGGATATAATGCTACAGGAGTTAGTCCAAGCCAATCAGCTGCATGAATGGGTTTGATGTTAATGGGTGTTCTAAGTTTTTGCTTCTTGGGTTTTTGGGAGGTATGTCTTCAGGATTTTCGTCCATGCTGTGGAAACATCACCACATAGCACACAAATGCCCTGTTTTCTGCACCAATTAATCCAATCATTTCTCATTGAAAAACATGGAAGTTATCACAACTGTGGACACTGTCGTGTGTTCTAGGCACCCTCACAGGTGGGCTGCTGAAAGAGGATGGTAATCACACTTGTGAGAATGCACATATTCCAGCCAATTAGGGTTTCTTATAATTGTATTTAACTCTCTTCCCTGTCTGTCAGTCTTGTCAAGTCTTGATCAAAGCACAGTGATGACAACACTCCCTGCTTACCTTAGTCCATATTCTGGGAAGGAAGATCAGTGACTTAGATAGACACTGTTTATGGTGCGGTATTAATTTATTTCTAGTTTACTGCTTTCAAGCCGCGAGGACACCATTACTTCTTTGTTTGAGAGTTTTTAGTTAGTGGCCCTATTGGCCTTGAGTTTATTATTAAAAATATAAAATATTAAAGATGAGTGAACTGTTCATTGCATGTCTGTGTCTCTCACTCTGAACTTGGATCATCACTGAGCTCCTGTCAACAAGACTTGACCAAAGAATGGGCAGACTGAAATTAGCCCTGAACTTTTATTATTGACCTTCCAAGCCCAGCCAGGTCAATTTGGTGATGATGCATGTAAATTGGCTTACATGATAAATCTCTTAGACGGATCCCAACTCAGCCTGTTCAAGGCCCTACAAGAACAAGATTCCCCTGCAGCGCACTCTTTCCAGCAGCTTGTAGCAAGTTCACAAGAGAGTTTGACTTTCCAGTACAGGGCCAGGAGGCTGTCCACTGACTCCTGGAACTGCACCAAGGGAGAGGGATGGTGAGAAACGATGACACCATGCAGTAAAGTTCTGCACTACTGCAGTTGAGATGGGGTGGAATGAGAGAATGCTCATCATTACATCTCAGCATGGGCCGTGCACAGAGTTCTGGCACGAAATCTCAGTGTACAGTGAACAGGACAGCCTGGATGTCCTGATAAATCTGTCCATCCCAACGGACAGCTGTGCAGCTGAATGGTACAGGGAGGGTATTCCCCAAGCCTCCTCATCATCAGATGACCACCTGTCTTCCCTCACTGTCTCATCACCCACTACACAGTCCATGAACGATCCCATGCAGGTAGGGGGCCTGCACCGATCTCAGAAGGAATGAGATTGGCACCAAAAAACAGGTTGCTGCCTCTATTGTGGCTCTTCAGGACGCTTCCAGGCATCATGTCCCCAAATGCCCAGTAGAAGAGGAGACCCATCCACAAGAAGGGGAACTCTGATGGGTCAATTCTCCCTGAAAGCATTTTCCTCTAATCAAGTAATGCTCCCAGCTTCCTTGTACTGACATTTAGCCTGTAATCTCATGGTTATCTCTCAGGCTCAACGATGCTAAGTTCCCACTCAATATTTGGAAGAGAATATTGATATCAAGGCTCTGGATGGTCAGCCAGCTTTCCACAGTACTCCTCCAATGTGTGCCAGAGGGCAACCATAGGGAACAGCTCTCCTCCTGTCTTGCTGATTCACTAGAACTACTGCTAGTGCTTGAACTTCCCTGGCTGTCATGACACAACCTGCGGATTGATTGGTCCCTAAAGACACTCCAAGGGTGAGGACCGGCATGTCTGAGTCCAGTCAGTGCAATACCCACATGAGCCAACTGCTACTGTGGACCTGTCTGGTGTGCCAGCTGAGTATGCTGATCTTCTTCAGGTCTTCAGTAAGAAGAAAGCCATCTTCTTTCTTCCACATTGGCCATATGACTGCACGACTGACCTCTTACCTGGTTCTAGTCCTCCTCAAGGCCACCTCTTTCTCCCCTCTTATGCTGAAACAATAGCTGTGGAAGAATTCATCAAGAAGCCATTAGCCTTAGGATTTATCTGTCATCTGCCTCACCAGCAGGGTTGAATTTCATTTTTTGAGCAACCACTGATTATCAATCCCTCAACAACATCATGGTGAACATCATGCTGACCTCTTCCCCTGATTGTTTTGGCATTTGAACATCTCCAGGGAAAAATCATAATCTCTAAGTAATCCGTGCAATGCTTACAACCAAGTTTGAAAAGGGGACAAGTGGAAGACTGTTTTCAACACCCCCACTGACCACGATGAGTACCTAGTGATACCATCTGGTATCGCCAACTTTCCTGCTGCTTCTCAGGCCTTGGTCAACAACGTGCTCCGAGACATGTTGAATCAGATTGTATTTGTGTACAGTGGATACCGGTTAATTGGGCTATCAGTTAATTGAGGCAGCCACTCATTTTGAACAACTCTTAAAGAACAAAAACTAATGAAGAACATTGCCCAGATTCCCTTTGCCGAACAGGTTCTAACAAGCATTTGCATGGTTGGTGGACACTACACTGCAGTATGAGCAAACTATTCTTAAGCAGCACCAGTCGCATGTGTTTGTGCTTAATAAGTAGTGATTTTTGTTACTGATAGTTGGCAAAAAATAAGCAGTAAGACAATTCTGAACTGTTTTGCTCACTGTGATTTCAAGTGAAGCCCCTTTTTTACTGAGTATCTCAGAGATGCAGCTCACTCGCCCCTTGCTAACAACCACTGGGCTCAGTGTAGAGGAAGCCAGATTCTGTACTTTGAAGGTTGATATAACTTGGGTCCTGCCAATCCCAGGAAGGTGGGATGTCTTGCCCACCTAAACTCCGATCTGAGTGAACACTGTGTAACTACTGCCCCCATGCAATTGCCCAAAGGCAAGAAATAAGAGACCGTATACTGCATACAATTATAAAGGAAGTGTATTTACAAATAACAACACACACAAAATGCTGGTAGAACACAGCAGACTAGGCAGCATCTATAGGGAGAAGTGATGTCAACGTTTCAGGCCGAGACCCTTCGTCAGGACTAACTGAAAGGAAAGATAGTAAGAGGTAGTATTTACAAATGTCAACTTTATTGAATAGTTTGTAGGGAAAAGAAAAGAAAAACATTAAAAGAGCCCATCACAGCTAACCCAGTCCAAATGTGCTTGAAACTGTCTTTATCTCATGCAGTGGACCCTGTGTGAAAGTGCACATCACTTTCCAAATGTCACTCAAAATCCCCACCTTCCAAATGTCACTCAAAATCCCCTCCTTCCTACTGTCACTGAAAATCCCCACCTTCCTAATGTCACTGAAAATCCCCACCTTCCGAATGTCACTGAAAATCCCCACCTTCCGAATGTCACTGAAAATCCCCACCTTCCGAATGTCACTGAAAATCCACCTCCAACAAATGGGCTCCCTCATGGGAATATTCATTCTTCTTCCTTGAAGCCATTCACCTGCAGCAAGAACCTTGTGCAACAGGTTTGGGATCCTCAGCCAACCTCCCTCCTGTGTTCTCCCAGCTCCCGTCAGAAAGACCGCAACCCACACAAGAGTCCATCACAAAAATCTCTCCACCCCGTGTCCTCTAGAACCTTCTCCCAATTCCACCATCCTGATTGGGTGGCACAGAATTACTAAGTTGAACAACATAGTTCCTTATCTTTAGCTCAACCTCAAACATGCTAAAAGCAGAACAGACTGTTCATACAGAACTGATAAAATTAAATACCTACAGTATAGCAGTAAAAATCTTAACCAGGGTGTTACACAAACATTCAGAGTTGGGGATGCTAGAAGTGGCCAGGAGCGAAAAAGAAACTGTTCCATTACTTCAACAAGTTAAGGACTATGAAGAATTTGAAGCTATCGACAATCATTTTGAATGTTACAACGAAAATGAAGATTTGGAGGATGCAATTGTAAAAAGCATTGTATGATGTCAGTCCATTATCTACACTAGGTGTCTGCACTGATTTTGTTCATTGCATATACTAGATGTATTCTGCTGTTGATGACTATTAGGAATTAATGCAGTGTTTTATAATGCTGTAGTACTATTGGTAGTGCTCTATTTTTTCTGTATTTCATTTAAATACATAATTTATTATTTGGTTTCTAATTTTATACTTTTTAACTACATCCATGAAACTACAGTAAATTAGGGCAACCACTTAATTGGGCAAAAATGGCGTGGTCTCGATGTGCTCTATTAACAAAAATCCATTGTATTTTGATGACATTCTTATCTATTCCTGCACTCACCAGGAATGAGTGTCATGTGTCCAAAAGGCTGTCAGATAGTTCCTCATGTCCAACCTTTATGTCAAGTCAGAGTAGTGCGAGTTGCACAAAGAACAGATGTCATTCTTGGGCTAGATCCTCACGCCTTCCAGTGCTCAAATGGACCCATGTAAAGTTCCAGTAGTCACAGAGTGGCCCAAGCCACCTACAGCCAAACAGGTAAGGCTTCCTCAGAAATTTCTATTCCACTGTGGTTCCCTTAGATAAACTCATCAAGAAAACCTCTGCAGGATTCCAAAGGCCAAGTGAAACAGACCAAGTATTCTCAAAGCCAAAGAGACACTCTGTCACCCCAGTGCTACAACATCCACACCTAAACCGTCCATTCATCATTGAGTTCAATGCAATTGATGTTAGCATTGGAACTGTACTTTACTAGCAATCTTCAGTAGATAATCAGCTATACCCCTCTGCTTTTCTTTCCCATTGCTTTCCTCTTGCAGAGTTTAACTATGATGTCGGTAACCAAAAACTTCTGGCTGTCAAGGAATCCCTGGAGGCATGGCGATATTGGCTTGGGGGATTAGAGCACCCCTTTCAGGCATCGACAGATCATGAAAACCTCTCCTAAATTTGTGATTCCAAGAGACTCAATTCCTGTCAAGTCTGATAATCTCCCTTCTTCACCCAGTTTAATTTCACCCTCATGTACCTTCCTGGCAGCAAGAATACCAAGGCTGATACTCTTTCTCAGCAGGCTAACATCTCAGATGACAAAACCAGTCCAGAGTCCATCCTTTCCCACACATGCAAAGTTACTCCAGTGATTTGAGAAATAGAAAATGAGGTGAAGGCAGTTTTTGAGCTCAACAGTCAAACCAAGGTCCAGGTGGGGATCTCCCAGAATGCTGTTTGCTCCTGCCACAGTGCAGCCGAGAATGCTGAAGTGGGGTCACTCTTCCTTCTGGTATCCCTGGGTATTCAAAGGACCCTGAAATTTATAAAGACAGAGTTTTGGTGGACATCTATGGCCCAAGATGTCTAAGATGTCCAAGATGTGTCTTCCTCTATATTGGTGAGACACAACTTAAATTGGGGACTACTTTATTGAGCACCTCCACTCCATTTGCCGAAAGCAGAATTTCCTGGTGGCCAACTATATTAATTTTTATTCCCATTCGCCTCCCAACATGATTATCATGCTTCTGCCATGATGTGGCCACTCTCAGGGTAGAGGAACAACACTTCATATTCTGTCCAGGTAGCCTCTGACTTGATGGCATGAACATTAATTTCTCCTTCTGTTTTTTTTCTCCCCTCCCCATTCCCTCTTCTTCTACTCCTCACTCTACCCTCTAATCTCTTCTCCTCACCTGCCTATAATCTTCCCCTGGTACCTCTCCATTTTTTCTCCCATGGTCCACTCTCCTCTCATATCAGATTTCTGCTCCTGCCCTTTGCATTTTCCACACAGCTTCTTACTTCTTCTGCCCTCCTCCACCTACCTGACTTCATCTATCACCTTCAAGGTTGTTCTTCATCCCCTGCACCACCTTTTTATTCTGCTATCATCCCCCTTTCTTCCCAGTCCTGATTAAGGGTCTTTAACCAAAACATCGACTGTTTACTTATTTCCGTAGATGCAGCCTGACCTGCTGATTTCCTCCAGCATTTTCTATGGGTCGTGCCTGCCATGAAAGAAGATCAATGATTTGGGTAGACTCTGTCCATGGCGTGATGTTTTAAGGATCTGGCCTGAACACTGGGTTGAAGGGCCTCTGCTGATAGCTCTGGACCACGACAGTCTTTAATCTCTGCTTTCTTTCACCTGGCCATGTGGGTTTTGGGCCAGTCCCTTTCCTTTTTGGACTTTCTCCAATTACCTGCTTGTCTCCACACTTGCACCCACCTGTTTCTAATTTTCACTCATTACCCTGTCCATTTAAACCCTGCCTTGACTTACATTCTCTGCCAGTTTGTCCCAGTGCTGACCTGTGTTGTTCTAGCCTGTCATTGTGGCTGCTGACAACTGATTTTGCCTGTTCTTGGACCTGATTTTTGTCTGTGTGCTCTAGATTGTCTGTCCTTGCTGGACTGCCTTTCCTGGGTAAGACTTCTGCCTGCCATTTTGGATTTGTGCCTGCCTCATCTTTTTGAAAGACAGGAGCTCCCTAATAAATCCTGGTAAAAGAACATTCATTGGTCTGCACTTGAGTCCCACTGTAACCTGACAGAACTTGGCATGATGTTAATTTAGTTCTAGGTTACTGCTTTTGAACAAGGGTGACACTATTAGTTTGAGTAGTCCCTTTGGCCTAATGTTTATTATTTTCCTTTGTTCTGTACAGTTCTTATTGAAGCTAAGTGATTCCATGTCTGCTTTCTCACTCTACATTTGGGCCATCACTGTATTCCTATCAGAAATTCATATTGCAAATATATATCTCATTTGCTTATTGATGGCAGTTAGTGGCCTGAATATGCAACTAATTGATGATGGTAGGTACAGAATACTGCACATGAAAGGTCACAGTGCTGACCATTTTGATGCCTCCTGTAATTACTCATAGCCTCCTCTAAGCATTTGTAAATAAGGTAGTGCTCAAGTAACACAGGGAAGGAAAAGCATCTCATCTGGTCATACCTTAGATGAGGAAGCAAAAAATGACTTCAGAGCCATTGAAGCTGGCAGTAACAAAGGCAAGCTGAAACTTTAATTTTGTAGATTGGGATATAAAAGGTAACATTGACTTTGGAGTATTATGTTCAGAATTGTTCAGTCCAGTATACAGCTAATCAAAAACAAAGGAAAATGTGCAATGCAGATACTCTAGAATGTTATTTATGATTATTAAGTTTACAGTAGATCAATAATTTAGCAGTCATTTGAAAGAAATGATCAAAATAATGATTGACATAACTGTACATTCTCCTTGTGAAGATGTGGACTTTCTTAATGTTCTCCCACTTTTTGCCTATATCCCCTTTGTGTCATGGCAAAGAGACAAAATGTATAAATATATGTATTAGGGCTCACTGAAGAATGACAAATCCTCTACTTGGTCTATTTAAATATCATCTCACAATCAGAAAATTTCTGAAATATATTTGCCTGGAAATTTATCCCTGATTGGTAGTACATGGCATGTTATTTCTCAATGGTGATTTATTGAGACCTATAACAATTTACAATTTTCAATTTTCCTCTTTCTGTGCAGGAGACTTCAATGAATGGATTATGCTGGGAAAAGCTTCTGGTTTCACCCATCAGCATTTCATGGAAGATTTTGTAAGTCTCATACATCTGTGGATATCCTAAATTGAATAGGTACTCCTTGTTGACCATAATCTTGCTCTTCTATGTTTCTTGACTCTATGAAGCAGAGCATGCTGATGTTACACTTGGCTTTGGCTATCAACTCCTGTGCCAGGCACAGGATCTGATTATATATTCCCAAGCATAAAATTTATAAGCCCAGTGGAATTGTAGGGCTATGGGGAAGAGAGATAAGATTTCTTTCAATGTATTTGTTTTCTTTAAAACAAGAGATTCTGCAGAGGCTGGAAATCCAGAGTAACACGCACAAAGTAAAATGCTCAAGGATTAAAGCAAGTGAGGCAACATCTATGGAGAGGAACAAACAGCCAAATTTTTGAGACTTGGCCCAGAACATTAGTTCTTTATTCCTTTCCACAGAAGGTGCATGACCTACTGAGTTCCTCCAGAATTTTGTGTGTTTTACTCATGTTTTGTTTAATATTTTTAATTAAACAACATTCTTCATTCTCACTGTATTGAAAATTTTTGAATTATTTTATGCTTTGAGTGTTAAAGGTAGCTATCATAGATGGGCCAGGGCTTTTTAATGATGTTTTTTGAGGATGAAGCTTGTTTGTTCTGTTGCTGGAAGCCCCACTGTCACTTGGAGCTTTGTCTCTACTGCCCTGATTTCCCAAAAGATATTCACTGAATTTTGGGAATGCACTGATTTTTTTTGGCTGTAGAAATTGCCAACAATGCAAATGCAGAAAAAATCATGTTTGTTCAGTATGTACAAAGTATTTATACACTGTCCTGTCCTGCTCAGATATAAAAGCTATCTGCCAATTTTTTTGAGTTGCCAAATCAGAAATAAAAATCTTGCCAAAAGTAAGATACATACTTTTTACAGCACAAGGCACCCTACATGCAGCTGTTTCCTGTAGCAAGATGTCTAATAAAGCAAGTCTGCATTCTTCCATGGTCTTAGTATGTCCTGACATATTTTACAGACAATTATATATTTTTAAAGTGGGCAGAGCATTACAAATGGCACTTAATTCTTACAAGTACAAGGTGATATATTTTGAGAAGTCAAATTATGGTGCAACACATAATGTACGATGAAGGAATGTTGAACAGAGGGACTTTGGGGTTAAAGTCCAGGATTCTCTGAAAGCAGGAACTCATGTGCATCGGGTGATGAATAAAGCACCTAGCATGCTTGCCTTCATTTATCAGGGAATGGAATATAAAGGGTTGGTCATTCTTCAGCAACTTCACAAAATTTTTGCTAGACTGTACTTGAATATTTTGAGCAGTTATGAAAGGATGTGATTAGAATGGTGAGGGGCAGTGGACTGGAGGACAGCATTCAGGTGTACAATTGGTTAGGCTGGGTTTATTTTCCCCAGAGGAAGGGGGACTGAATTGTGACTTGAAAGAGGTATATAAAATTGAAGTATGGATAGGGTCACCAGTGAGAAACTTTTCCCAATGTTAATTGCATCAAAATCACTAGGGCACATTTTAAGCTGAGTGATAGGAAAGTTACAGGGGATATGGGGTGGGCATTTTTTCTTTACACAGTGATTGATATGTAACTCGTGGCCAGAGGAAGTATTAGTCAGAGATAATCATTATATAATTAGATACCAAATTAGGAAAGGCACAGAAGGTTATGGACTTATTGCAGGCAAATGGGAAATAGTGTAGATGAATGAGCAAAAAGGCCAGCCTAGATGTCGTGGATCAATGAGACTTTTTCTATGTTGTACTTCTCTATGACTCTGTGATCTGCAGGGCCACAATTGTTCTTGTAGTTCTAGCATATTGAACAAACCCCTCTTGTTCCATTCCTTCTGCAATTATTAGTGCCTATTTTAACACCAACATCTTTTGAAGTAGACACAAGGGACTACTGGAGGAACTTAGCAAGTTGAACAGCACGAGGGAGGAAATGAATTTTCAACATTTCCTGAAACATTGATTCTTTCCTCTAGCCCCACCCCACAGATGCTGTTCCTCCAGAAGGTAAGCTTGTTGCTCCATCTTTTGAAATGCCTTTCATAAGCTTCATCACAGTTTCAAATCTTTTAAAAAAAAAATCAACTTAATCCATATCTTTTACCTAGCTCCACCCTTAGAGGGGCGCCCTTTCAAAATGGATGTGGAGAAATCTCTTTAGCCAAAGGGTGGTGAACTTGTGGAATTTGTTGCCACATGCAGCTGTGGAGGCCAGGTTGTTGGGTGTATTAAAGGCAGAGATTGATAGGCTCTTGATTGGACATAGAATCAAAGGATATGGGGGGGGGGGAGGAAGGCTGGACAATGGGGTTGAGGAGGAGGAAACTAAATGATCAGCCATGATTGAATTGCAGAGCAGACTAGATTGGCCAGATGGCCAAATTCTTCTATGTTTTATGGTCTTAATTTCTCTTCCTTTTCCTCAGCAATGCATTCTTTTCTCAAGCGTTTGGAAGTGCCTAGAACCATTTTTCTCTACTTATCCTTAAGTAAATTTATTCCTTTGTACTATTTAATCTAATAGTCAATCTATTGTTAAACTGCCCCAGACTGTCCTCATGGTCCTGTTAACATTGCTTGTTTGTGTTCTTATTCTTAATTTTGTTTCAATGAATTGCTGAATCAGCCAATTATATTTATTTGCAATTTAAGGAAATCTCAGTCTCTGCGGAACTGAGTCACAGTTGACAGCTACTTTGAAACAAGTAGCCTGCCTTGCAAGATGCCAAAGCACACTGCGAGGTACAGTTCCTTTGTTATGTTGATTATATGAATGTATTCATGCTATATAACTAAACAAATGCATTTAGCAGCAGGGACAAATACATCTTGTAACAAAAGACAGAATTTATCAAAACAGAAGCATTTTTATTAATTTAATAACATGTGGAAATACATTCAGTGAAGAACTGTACCCAGTACAGGGTTCTTGTGTCCAAATCATTTAAAGCTTACACTGAAAAACAGAGCAATAAATAATGCCCTGAGGCAGTTGTTTGAATCTTTCCCTTATGTTAGTACCTCACTGTTTAGGATTAGTTTCAGTCAAATTTAGTCAATTATGGCAGACCCTCTGTCTTCTGCATAAAGCAGAAAGGAGTAAGGGTTTCCTTAAGGCTCCTCATTCATTTTTAAATTGAATTTTGGTTCATTTTGTTTTCTTTTCAGATTTCCTTGTCTTGCTTCTCTGCTTATGTTGCTTTACTTCTCAATTTAGCTTCCCTAGGAGTGTTTCTCAGTCCTTTATTTATTCTCCCTAATCCCTATTTTGCTTTGTATTTCAAATACTCTCCTCTGCATGCAGAATAGTGCCATAGAACATGAAATAGACCTTCAGCCCATCCAGTATATGATGATCATTAAGCTCCCACTTACACTGAACCTACACTAATCTCATTTCATTCTGTTTCCATCAATTCCTCCCTCCCCTGATTTTACCAGTCACCCACACACCAGGAGCTATTTATTATTTCCCAATTAATACCAATATGCCCATCCCTGTAAATGAGGGAGTTTACTGGAGTACCTGGCAAAAGCATGTAGTCAGAGACAATGTGCCAACTCCACACACTCTGTGCCACAGAACACAATTGAACCATGTGCCTGGAGCTCGGAGTCAGCAGCCCTATTAGTGGCACCCATCAGAGTCACTCTGAGGTCAAATAGAAAGGAATCAAAAGGCACTTGCAGAAGGTAAAGTGGAAGCAAATGAGAAAACATCAGGGAAAAAAATCTTCTCAGTAATGTGGAAATAAAAATCTACCCTGATGAGAAAAATATACAGCAAGTTCTCAACCAAAATGTTAAATAAGAAGGTCAAAGCCAAAATGGAAAAATAGTGAAGACTGATGGCCACTAAAATGTCAATTCTAAGTAACTAGAAAGAACATTAATTAAACCAGAACATCAAATATCCAGCAGACTGCAGAAGGAAACAAAAGCAATAAACTAAGACTTTTAGTTGCTGGCTGTCAAAGTCCAATGGCTGATTTTATAATTGTGGGATGTCCAGGTAAATAGTCCTTAACCTTTCAATTCCAGTCTTCAGACTTAATGGGCTGTGCCTTGTGAATTATTGAGATCCAGTGTAAGTGCTTTATAGGGTGATTTCACATAATGGTACTGTGGATATTCTTCAGTTGCTTCTCAGCTTCCTTTGGAATTTTTCCCCTCTTACCCTCGGTCTATGTCCCTTTGCTTTGGATTCCCCTATCCTGGGAAGACGACTTGCAGAAGTGGGCTGAAAAGTGGCAAATGGATTTCGATACAGATACATGTGAACTGATACATTTTGCAAAATCAAACCATGGGAGGTCACCAGGGCATTGAAATGGAACAGAGGAACCAAAGTACAATTTCATAAATCATTGAAAGTGACATCATAGATAGACAGGGTAGTGAAATGGCACTTATCACACTGGTCTTCATCAGTCAGGGACTGGGATATTACGTTGCAGTTGTGTAAATCATTGGTGAGTCTGCATTTGGAGTACCGTGTATAGTTTTGGTCACACCATTCTGGAAAGACACGGTTAAACTGGTAGGACTGCAGAAAGGGTTTACAAGGTTGTTGTCAAGACTAGAGGGTCTCAATTATAAAGAGAGGTTGACCAGGTTGGGTCTTTATTCCTTAGAACATTGAAAAATGAGGGATAACTTTAGGCAAATATAAAAAAAATATGAGAAGTGTAGTTAAGGTGGGCAGTAGAAGTTCTAGCCTGGGGTAGGTCAAGGCCAAGGAGCACAGACTGAGGGTGAGGGAGAAAAGAGAAGAGGGACCTGAGGGATGACACTTTCACATTTTCATACAGACAGTGGTGACAAATGGAATGAGCTGCCAAATGAAGTAGCTCAGGCAGGTACAATAGTAGCATTTAAGATGTATTTGAATAGGTACCTGAAAGGGTGTGGCTTAGAGAGATTTGGGCCAAGCACAGGAAATTGGGACTAGCTGTTTGGGTACTGTGGTTAGCGATGGCTTGATGGCACAAAGGGCCTGTATCCTCCCTGATTTGCTCTGTGGATCTATGACTCTGTGGTTTTTCCCAGAACCTGGAGCCAAGGCAAAGGACTGTTCTGTTCTCTATGACTCTGATGACATGACTGTATAACAAGAAATTTAAAGCAGAATTATTGTCACTACAGTAATCCATCTCCTGCCATCACAGAGGTGATTCCAGCTTGATGATATCACCTCATTCATCAGAGCAATGACTGTGGAGCAACAGATGTGTTCAAAACAATCGGGAATTTTCAGGAATGTTATTCGTTGGAAGTCCGCAACTAATGGAGGGAAAGGTGATCAAAAGAGCTACTTCTCGGGAGACACTAATTAGTAAAGAACTGGGAAATGGGAATTGGTGGAGCTCGGGGCCAGGGAACGGAGGATTACCAGCATTATCTGTTATCAGCTCAGAGAACTAGCGCAGATACAGGACATTTGGCCCATCAAATTCATGGCAAACATCAAACACACTTTTACACTTGCCACTTTTTTCTTCCATACTCCCAACGGTTTCCTTTCCCTTCAAAGCACAATAGGTTTCAAGCTGCTGCTTCCTTAGCCAATGTGGGGATGACTTGCAACGGACTGAAACGCTTGTGCATATAGCCATTAAGAAAGAGGATGTGCAGGAGCTTTTGAAAAGCATTAAGTTAGATAAGTCACTGCAAGTAGATGAGATTAACCCCAGGTGATGGATGAGATTGCTGAGCATCTTGCAATGATCTTTGTGTCATCAGTAGGGACAGGAAAAGTACTGGAGGATTGGAGGGTTGCAAATGTTGTTCCCTTCAAGAAAAGGAGTAGAGATAAGACAGGAAATTGTAGACCAGTGAGTCTGACTTCAGTAGTGGGTAAGTTGTTGAAGAGGAACCTGAGAGGCAGGAATTAGAAGCATTGTGAGACATAATCTGATTAGGGATAGTCAGCATGGCTTTGTCAAGGGCAGGTCATGTCTTAAAAGCTTGATTAAATTCTTTGAGGAAGTAACAAAGCACATTGATGAAGGTAGAGCAGTGGATGTAGTGTACATGGATTTCAGTAAGGGATTCACTTTAATTTATTGTCACCAAGCAATTGATACTAGAGCATACAATCATCACAGTGATATTTGATTCTGCACTTCGCACTCCCTGGAGTACAAATCAAAGTAAATATAATAAAAAATTAAATTACCAATCATCATTAGAAAATAAAAAAGGGAAAGTAAGGTAGTGCAAAAAGAAACAGACAGGTCTGGATATTTGGAAGATACAGCCCAGCTCCCCATGCAAAGCTTATTGAGAAAGTGAGGAGGCATGGGATCCAAGGGGATTTTGCTTTGTGGATCCAGAACTGGCTTGCCCACAGAAGGCAGTTGTAGATGGTTGGTATTCTGTACGGAGTTTCGTAGGAATCTATTCTGGGACTCATCTTTGTGATTTTTTTTTTAATAAACTACCTGGATGAAGAAATAGTTTGCTGATGATACAAAGGTTTGGAATGTTGTGGATAGTCTGGAGGGCTGTCAAAGGTTTACAGTGGGTCATTGATAGGATGCGGAACTGGGCTGAAGTGGCAGATGGAGTTCAACCCAGATAGGTGTGAAATAGTTCATTTTGGGTCCAAGTTGAAGACGGAATATAATATAAATGGTAAGACTTTTGGCAGTGTGGAGGACCTGAGATCTTGGGGTCCATGTTGATAGGACAGTCAAAGCTGCTGAGCAGATTGACAGTGTTGTTAAGAAGGTGTATACTGTGTTGGTATTCATCAGCTGTAAGATTGAGTTCAAGAGCCATGAGATAGTTATAGCTATATAGGGCCTTGGTCAGACCCCACTTGGAGTACCGTATTCAGTTCTGGTCACCTCACTACAGAAAGAATATGGATACTATAGAAAGTGCAAAGGATATTTAGAAGGATGTTGTCTGGATTGGAGGGTGTAACTCATGAAAATAGGTTGAGTGAACTTTGCCTTTTCTTGTTGGAATGACAGAATGGGAGGTAACCTGATAGAGGTGTATAAGATGAGGGGCATTGATCATGAGAATAGCCAGAGGCTTTTTCCCGGGCTAACACAAGGGGACATAGTTTTAAGGTGCCTGGAAATGGGTACCAAGGGGATGTCAGGGGTAAGTTTTTCATACAAAGAGTGGTGAGTGCATGGACTGCAGTGGAAGTGGATATATTAGGGTTGTTTAAGAGCCTCTCAGTTAGGTACATGGAGCTTGGAAAAATAGAGGGCTATGCAGTAGGGAAATTCTAGGCAGTCTCAAGAGTAGGTTGCATGGTCGGCACAACATTGTGGGCAGAAGGGCCTGTAATGTGCTGTAAATTTCTATGTTCTTCCTCAGTTGCCCCCACAGCACCCCTGCCACAAGTTTCTGCTACTCATCTCAGCGATTAACACAACACCTACAGCTCAGGGCATCGGATTTTGCAGTTCAATTTCAATGTCGTCTGTATATCTTCTCAGTGCAATCTGGGGATTTTCTCCATGTGCTCTGGTTTCCTCACACAGATCAAAGATGCAATGGTCAGTAGATTAATTAGTCATTGTAAATCATTCCACTATTTGTCTAGGCTTGAACCAGGGGTTGCTAGGCAGCACAGCTCGAAGGACTGGAAGGGCCTACTCTGTGCTGTGGCTCAATAAATAAGCAGACAAACAAATTTACATAATAGGACTAGTTTATAGTGGTCAATTAGCCTGGAAACATGCACATGCTCAAGTTTAATTGCCGTGCGACCATATGTAAATACAATCAATCAACGTTACTCCAGGGCCAAGGTGCAAAACACAGTACCAATAGTCACACACAACTCGAGGCACACATAGCACATAAGAGAGCTGTAAAATATAGTTACACAAAAATTCTCCAAGTCCCTGAGTCCATTTCAGCAGTCTGTAATTTCACACATTACATCTCATCTTCTGTCAGGTGAACACTGGAAAGCAGCACTGACTCCAGAAAGTACGCTGCACCAGCCCACATCTGGCTCTCCGGTGGATCACACTGACTCTGACGCCTCTCTGGGTGACTGCAATCAGGCAACACCATGGTTTGAGGCCTAATCCTTGCTATGACTGAGGCTGTGCAGTTCGCCCTGGCTGTTTACCAATAAAACGGTGAATCAAACTTGCAGCATTCAGTATTAACAATGTCCAATAGGGACTTGTGATTAGAGGGAAAGTGACTAAGATGATCACTCACTGTTAGACTGCACGCCACTTCTCTCTGATACTGGGAGCAGCATGATCCACACCAAGTCCAGCTCCTTTAGTGAGTGACTCACTGATGGAGTAGACCTGCGGTACTTTAAGTTTTTAATAACCAGCAAAATCTTGCAATAGTATCAAAAACATTTTAAAAAGACTAACTCCATTAGAAGCTGCTGCATCCTAGTGTGCTGCCAATTTACTGGAAAATGTTAACCATGTTTAGGATAAGTAAGGAAGCTGGAGGGACAGATCAGGTTCCTGCTTAAAAAAAAAACACACTTTTAACTTGGATGAGAAGTGCTTTTAAAATGTGCTAATGTAACTCTGCCTTGAATGATACAGTGCATTTAGTGCTGCATGTTTCCTAGAATGGGCTGGGTAGACAATTCACAACAGGCATTATTGTTAGACTAATCGGTGTATAATGATTACTTGCTTTGGCAAGTAAGGTGAAAATAAGGAAAGAAATCCGAAGGGTTTCTTCAGTTCTACAGGTCTTCAAATATTATTAGCATTACCACATGTTTTTGAATGCTCCGCACAGTACTTTGATGTCAGAATGTTAACCCTTCAGTCCCCATTTCAGTTTCCCCTATCTTCCTTTAGTATAAAGCTGAATTTAAAGACAATGTTGCAGAGTTAATTAGCAATGACCAACAATATCCAAAAAAATGATTTAATAATTAATGGACAGAATTTAATGAAGCTCACATTCAATGAACAAATTCCAGGTAATAGCTATTTAACACATGAATTCTAAATGTAAGTTATCAGAATGTCTTGCATCAAATCAGAAAAAAAGCTTTAGTGTTATTATTAATAATGTCATTGAAATAGTTAATTTCCATCTAAATCAATCAATCAAAAACAGAACTTAGAGGAAATGTCAGGCCTCTCCTGTGTATGTTATTTCATAATTATGATTGTTAATACAATATAATTAGACACCATATCTAATGAAGAAAGTTTGAGTGAAGGAGGATGAAAAATGACTTGATAGAGGTGTAAGAAATCTTAAGAGGCATAGACAGTGGACAGCCAATACCTTTCTCCCAGGTCGGAAATAGGTCATACAGATGGGCAAAATTTTAAGGTGACTGGAAGAGGGTATAGGAGGGCATGTTGGAGCTAGGCTTTTTAAATGGAGCATGGTAAGTGCGTGGAATGTAAGTGGGTGTCATTGTAGAAGAGGATACATTAGGGAAACTATTAGATGGGCATATGGATGAAGTAAAAATGGAGGGCTTTGTGCAAGGGAATGGTAAGAGTAATCTGGAATAGGCTTAGTAGTAAGGATTACATCATGGACTGAAGTACCTGCAGCTGTTCTGTTATGTTCTATAGAAACATAGAAATCTGCAATTCGGCCCACAATGTTGTGCCAACCATGTAACCTACTCCAGAAAATGACTAGAATTTCACTACCACATAGCCCTCTATTTTGCTAAACTTCTTGCACCTAAGAGTCTCTTTTTAAAAAAAAACCCTATTGTACCCGCCCACATTGCTGCAAGTGCATTCCATACACTCACCACTCTGTATGTGAAAATCTTGCCTCTGACATCTCCCTTGTACCTACTTCCAAGCACCTTAAAACTACACCCCCTTGTGTTAATCATTTCAGCCCCAGGGAAAAGCCTCTGGCTATCCATACAATCAATGCCTCTCATCTTGTACATCTCTATTGTGTTGCCTTTCATCATCTTGTACATCTCTATCAGGTCACCTCTCATCCTCCGTTGCTCCAAGGAGAAAAAGGCTGAGTTCACTCAACCTATTCTCATGTTCTATATTCTATGTCCTAGAAGTTCTAAGTACAATGATAGAAGCATATCGTTGCTAGTTGAGAAATTTAGTTATGGATTACATCATTAAAAATCATGTACAGGAGTAATTTATTTGTTTGACATAATAGAAGGCTCAAACTATCACTGGCAAGATAATAAATGTCTATTTCATCATACTTTGTAGAAAACTCACAACTGAAAGAAGATTTCTGAATGATAGTCCTGAGCAGCCATAGATACAAATACTACATAACAGAAGAGTGATATTATGTTTGGAAGAAATTATAAGATCTTTGACTTTATCTATTATCAGATTGTAGAAGAATCATGAGCAACAGAGTGGAATATTATTGAACTTCCAACACTTAGATAATGCTTTCTTCCAAAGGAAGATAGTAAATATGAGAATTAATGACAAATTTAACAATTTTGTTGGTTAAACATTTTTGTAAATGTTATCCAAAATAGTCAAACAGAATGGAGCATTGAATTGTGCACCATATTTGAACTTCAGCTTTGTGGTCACGCATGCCATGGGGAACCTCAACGGCTTTCAATAACCATGTGCGTGAAGTGTCAACGTACACCTGAGTCCATATCAGAGTTTAGCATGTTTGGAATGGTCCCTGTTAATTAGGGGTATTAACATTACAGTTACCTGTAACAGAGTCACAGTAACTTGCAAACCCTGCTACATACTTTACTGATACCTGATTTCAAGAATGATTGTTTTAATCATTGACTCTGAACTACTTCCTCAACTCTACAATGATTAAAACATAAACTACCTGCCATTGCACAAACTCTCTTGCAGGAGTCCTCCTGAATCATGCTGAGCATCAAAGTAAATTCTCACACTTTTTTTCACATCTGTAGAAAAAGAGAACCAGAATGTGTTTGACCAGTTCAAAATATTGGGCAAATAAGAAGTTTAGTCAATATAGCAATTGTTAAACAATGAGTATTAGTGAAAGGCCCAGAAACAAAACTTATTGCAGCTGTTGTATTAAGACATGGGAACAATTTCTCAACTTCTGGAGATGATGGCAATGAAATGGATGCGAGGATCTGCTCTACATAATCTCATAAAGCATTGCTGCATTTCACTTTTCATTTAAAATCTTAGCTAGGCCTAGGCACAGGAAAGTTAAAGGCAAGCATTTGCAATGTCAGCTAACTGCATTTTTAAAAGGAGTAATTGATTTCTGAATCATGAGGGAAGAGTGCTCAAGCGACTGTCTAGGATCCAAATTTAATTAAGTCAAACCTTGTTTGGCTCGACGCATTGGGGCTAATGCTCCTGATGCAGAGATTCATATACCAGGAGCATTAAGCTCTTTGCTGAGACTGCAGTAGACTAAAGTTTACTCAATTGTTTATTAAAGTTGTTAACAATGGAGAAATTTTCAAGTTTCTTGATATTTCAGGTTAACCTGGCACAGGTTTGGATGACTCAGTTCCCAGCCCAAGTGCTGATGAAGCTCTGGAAACTTGCAATCCGTCAATGGTTAGTAGATGATCTGAGAAAACTATAGCCATTTTGGGACCTTTATTTTGGAATATTGCTCTTACATATTTGGAGCAGTACCTTTTAATTCATTTCACACTTGTACAGAATCAGGCTTAACCATATAACCATATAACAATCACAGCACGGAAACAGGCCATCTCGGCCCTCCTAGTCCGTGCCGAACTCTTAATCTCACCTAGTCCCACCTACCCGCTCTCAGCTCATAACCCTCCACTCCTTTCCTGTCCATATACCTATCCAATTTTACCTTAAATGACACAACTGAACTGGCCTCTACTACTTCTACAGGAAGCTCATTCCACACAGCTATCACTCTCTGAGTAAAGAAATACCCCCTTGTGTTTCCTTTAAACTTCTGCCCCCTAACTCTCAAATCATGTCCTCTCGTTTGAATCTCCCTACTCTCAATGGAAACAGCCTATTCACGTCAACTCTATCTATCCCTCTCAAAATTTTAAATACCTCGATCAAATCCCCCCTCAACCTTCTACGCTCCAATGAATAGAGACCTAACTTGTTCAACCTTTCTCTGTAACTTAAGTGCTGAAACCCAGGTAACATCCTAGTAAATCGTCTCTGCACTCTCTCTAATTTATTGATATCTTTCCTATAATTCGGTGACCAGAATTGCACCACAATATTCTAAATTTGGCCTTACCAATGCCTTGTACAATTTTAACATTACATTCCAACTTCTGTACTCAATGCTTTGATTTATAAAGGCCAGCGTTCCAAAAGCTGCCTTCACCACCCTATCTACATGAGATTCCACCTTCAGGGAACTATGCACTGTTATTCCTAGATCTCTCTGTTCCTCTGCATTCCTCAATGCCCTACCATTTACCCTGTATGTTCTATTTGGATTATTTCTGCCAAAATGTAGAACCTCACACTTCTCAGCATTAAACTCCATCTGCCAACATTCAGCCCATTCTTCTAACTGGCATAAATCTCCCTGCAAGCTTTGAAAACCCACCTCATTATCCACAACACCTCCTACCTTAGTATCATCGGCATACTTACTAATCCAATTTACCACCCCATCATCCAGATCACTTATGTATATTACAAACAACATTGGGCCCAAAACAGATCCCTGGGGCACCCCGCTAGTCACCTGCCTCCATCCTGATAAACAATTATCCACCACTACTTCTGGCATCTCCCATCTAGCCACTGTTGAATCCATTTTATTACTCCAGCATTAATACCTAACGACTGAACCTTCTTAACTAACCTTCCATGTGGAACTTTGTCAAAGGCTTTGCTGAAGTCCATATAGACTACATCCACTGCCTTACCCTCGTCAACATTCCTCACAACTTCTTCAAAAAATTCAATAAGGTTTGTCAAACATGACCTTCCACGCACAAATCCATGCTGGCTACTCCTAATCAGATCCCGTCTATCCAGATAATTATTAATACTATCTCTAAGAATACGTTCCATTAATTTACCCACCACTGATGTCAAACTGACAGGTCTATAATTGCTAGGCTTACTTCTAGAACCCTTTTTAAACAATGGAACCACATGAGCAATACGCCAATCATCCGGCACAATCCCCATTTCTAATGACATCTTAAAGATCTCCGTCAGTGCTCCTACTATTTCTACACAAACTTCCCTCAAGGTCCTGGGGAATATCCTGTCAGGATCTGGAGATTTATCCACTTTTAAATTTCTTAAAAGCACCAGTACTTCCACCTCTTTAATTGTCATAGTTCCATAACTTCCTTACTTGTTTCCCACACCTTACACAATTCAATATCCTTCTCCTTAATGAATACCGAAGAGAAGAAATCGTTCAAAATCTCTCCCATCTCCCTCGGCTCCACACATAGCTGACCACTCTGATTCTCTAAGGGGCCAATTTTATCCCTCACTCTCCTCTTGCTTTTAATATAACTGTAGAAACCTTTCAGATTTATTTTCACCTTGTTTGCCAAACCAACCTCTTATCATCTTTTAGCTTTTCTAATCTCTTTCTTAAGATTCCTTTAACATTCTTTATATTCCTCGAGCAATTCCTTTACTCCATGCTGCCTATATCTATTGTAGACATCCCTCTTTTTCAGGACCAAATTTCTAATATCCCTTGAAAACCATGGTGCTTTCAAACCTTTAACCTTTCCTTTCAACCTAACAGGAACGTAAAGATTCTGTACCTTCATAATTTCATGCTTAAATGACCTCCATTTCTCTATTATATCCTTCCCATAAAACAACTTGACCCAATCCACTCTCTCTAAATCCCTTTGCATCTCCTCAAAGTTAGCCTTTCTCCAATCAAAAATCTTAACTCTAGGTCCAGTCCTGTCCTTCTCCATAATTATATTGAAGCTAATGCTATTGTGATCACTGGACCCAAAGTGCTCCCCAACACATCTGTCAGCTGACCTATCGCATTCCCTAACAGGAGATCCAAAACTGCCCCATCTCTAGTTGGTACTTCTATGTATTGTTGCAAAAAACTATCCTGCACACATTTCACAAACTCTAAACCATCCAGCCCTTTTACAGAATGAGCTTCCCAGTCTACGTGTGGAAAATTAAAATCTCCCACAATCACCACCTTGTGTTTACTACAAATATCTGCTATCTCCTTACACATTTGCTCTTCCAACTCATGCTCCCCATTAGGTGGCCTATAATACACTCCTATCAGTGTTACTACACCTTTCCCATTCCTCAATTCCACCCAAATAGCCTCCCTAGAGGAGCTCTCTAATCTATCCTTCCAAAGCACCGCCATAAGATTTTCTCGGACAAGCAATGCAACACCTCCTCTGGCCCCTCCTACTCTATCACACCTGAAGCAACTAAATCCAGGAATATTTAGTTGCCAATCACACCCTTCCTGCAACCATGTTTCACTAATAGCTACAACATCATAATTCCAGGTATCAATCCACACTTTAAGCTCATCCACCTTTCTTACAATGCTCCTAGCATTAAAATAGATACATTTAAGATACACTCCACCCCCTCCTCTCTTTTCATCCCTAACAATGCATTCAAATTTATTATCCTTTTCTTTCTTCTCCCCTACATCTTCGGGCTGAGCGCATCTCTTCTCCATCACCTGTCTTTCCTCCCTCACACACTGTCTATTTACTTGCTCTACTGGTGAACTAACCTCCTCGCCCATGATTTCCTCAAATTGATTCCCGCCCCCCCATCTTACTAGTTTAAAGTCTGCCCTGTAGCCCTAGCAAACCTCCCCGCTAGGATATTGGTCCCCCCAGGATTCAAGTGTAACCCGTCCTTCTTGAACAGGTCACGCCTGCCCCAGAAGAGGTCCCAATAATCCAGAAACTTGAATCCCTGCCCCCTGCTCCAATCCCACAGCCACGCATTCATCCTCCACCTAATTCTATTCCTACTCTCACTGTCGCGTGGCACAGGCAGTAATCCCGAGATTACTACCTTTGCAGTTCTTCTTCTTAACTGCCTTCCTAACTCCCTATACTCTCGTTTCAGGACCTCTTCCCCTTTCCTACCTATGTCATTGGTACCTATATGTACCACGACCTCTGGCTCCTCACCCTCCCACTTCAGGATATCTTGGACGTGATCAGAAACGTCCCGAACCCTGGCACCAGGGAGGCAAATTACCATCCGGGACTCCCGATCTCCTCCACAGAACCGCCTGTCTGAGCCCCTGACTATTGAGTCCCCTATTACTATGGACCTCTTTCTTCTAACCCTACCCTTCTGAGCTACAGGGCCGACCTCTGTGCCGGAGGCTCGGCCGCTGTCACTTCCACCAGGTAGGCTGTCCCCCTCCCCAAAAGTACTCAAACATGAGTACTTATTGTCAAGGGGTACAGCCACCGGGGTACTCTCTAGTACCTGCCTTTTCCCCTTCCTGACCGTGACCCACCTATCTGCCTCCCGTGGCCCTGGAGTGACCACCTGCCTGTAACTCCTCTCTATCACCTCCTCACTCTCCCTGACCAGGCGAAGGTCATCGAGCTGCAGCTCCAGTTCCCTAACTCGGTCCCTCAGGAGCTGCAGTTCGGTGCACCTGGCGCAGATGTGGACGTCCGGGAGGCTCGGAGACTCCAGGACCTTCCACATCCGACACCGAGAACAACAAGCTGCCCTCACACTCATACTTCCCGAATAACTGACAATAACCAGAACTAAAAGATAAGCCTACTGTGCCCTCTTCCGCCTAAGCCCCCCTGATCCCAAGCCCTACACTCTGCTCCCGGCGCACTCTGCTGCCCGCAAACGAAGCTGCCCACTCAAGGCTGCGTTCTTTTTATATCTTCCCTCCTTCCCAGACCTCTTCATGTGCCTGCGCAGTCCCGCCTCTCAGAACTCCGATCTGAGACGCAACTGGACAATTTGAAAATGGCCGCCGCCGCACTTCCCCTCAAAGGCTTAATATGATTCAGCAAATTTAGTGAAATTTGTTAACTTGGTGGCAGCAGTACAATGCAATACATGATAATGGAAAAAGCTGTGAATTGCATTAAATATATATATATCAAATAGGGAAATTAAGTAAGTAGCACAAAAACATAAATAAAAAGACTGAATTAGTGTTCATGGTCTTAATGCCTATTCAGAAATTGGATGGCAAAGGGAAAGAAGCTTTTGTTTATTAACTATTCTGCATTAAATTTTAAATTGAAAAAGGATCTAGTGTTTTCCCCGGTATATTTGACAAATAAATTCTTCACAGGCTTCCAGACAGGTACAGGTATCAATTTTAACAGACATTTCAATGACAGTCTTCCATTTTCATCAAGGATGGTTGTGATCACCATGGCCCCATCGGAAGGTGGCAAATCCATGCTATGTGGGACCATGTGTACTGTGAGATTCTTTGGCAGGAGTGGCCTGCTGGTTGGAGGAATTGGACTAGGCGCATTGAGGGCAGGCAGCAATGAACTGATGTGCATTTGCTATCATGATGGGTCACCAGAATTGGTATCTCATAAAATCCAGAGTCCATGTGACTAGGTGGCCAGAGAGGGGTGTGGAATGGGCCTACTAGAGTCTTTCAGAGTGCACAGCTGCCAACACATACGTGTGGTGGTTAGCTGTGTTGACCGAAACAGGCTCATGAAGTGGAGCCTGGCAGATCTAGTTCTCAGTTGATCAGGGTAAGGATCTGAAAGAATGGAATGATGGGCTGAGGGTCAATCTCCATTTCAGATGGATTGAACAGCTGTGACAAGGCATCCACCTTGGTGCTCTTGGAACTGTGTCGATAGGAGATGAAGTTGAATTATTCAAAGACGTGGACCTAGTGAGCCTGACGACCTGAGTTGACAGGTCTGCTGTATGGATGAGGTTCTGGTTGTCGATCCAGATCAGGAAAGTCTGTTTCCCTTCAGCTGATATAGAAAGTATATAGATAATAGAGTGTAGCTCCCTGTCTCCTCTTCCATGATGCTGAGTAGAGTTGAATTTGTGCAAGAAGAACGCACGAGTGTGTGCCTTCCATCCAGATCAGTAAGATGAAAGAGCTGATTGTGGACTTCAGGAAGGGTAAGATGAAGGAACACATACCAATCCTCATAGAGGGATCAGAAGTAGAGAGTGAGCAGCTTCAAGTTCCTCTGTGTCAAGATCTGAGGATCTAACATGGTCCTAGCATATGGTTGAGGGGCAGTACTCAACTAGCGGGAATACTCAAGGACATTTGAGTATCACTGCTATGAGTGAAAGTTCCTACTTCAGAAGGGCAACAATTATACCAAAGCCCAAGAAGAATAATGTGGGCTGCCTTAGTGACTATTGTCTGGTAGCACTCATCAACAGTGATGAAATGCTTTGAGGTTGGTCATGACTAGACTGAACTGCCTCAGCAAGGACCTGGACCCAATGCAATTTTCCTATCGCCACAATAGGTCAAGATCTCTGAGATTTAACCTGGCCCTAACATATTGATGTAGTTATAAAGAAGACAAGACAGTGGCTATATTTTACTAGTAATTTGAAGAGATTTGGCATGTCAAGAAATACACTCAAACTTGTATGGTTGTACTGTGGAGAGCATTCTGACAGGCTGCATCACTGTCTGGTATGGAGGGGTTACTGCACAGGACCAAAAAAGATTCAAAGGTTTTAAATCTAGTCAGCTGTACCTTGGGCACTAGCCTACCAAGTACCCAGGACATCTTTAGGGAACAGCGTCTCAGAAAGGCAATGCCCATTATTAAGGACCTCCAGCTCCCAGGGCATGCTCTTTTCTCACTGGTACCATCAGTTAGGAGGTGCAAAAGCCTGAAGGCGCACACTCAGCGATTCAGGAACAGCTTCTTCCCCTCTGCCATCCGATTCCTAAATGGACATTGAAGCTTTGGACACTAACTCACTATTTTTTAATATACTGTATTTCTGTTTTTGCATTCTTTAAAATTGATTCAATACATGTAATTGATTTAATTGTTTGTTTTATTTTATTTATTATTATTTTTCTCTGCCATATCACATATTGCATTGAACTGCTGCTGCTAAGCTAACAAATTTCATGTCACATGCCGGTGATAATAACCTGATTTTGATCTTGCCAGGAGGGGATGGCCCTGGCACCCACACACCATCTCTGGCACAAATGTTCCGGTGGGGTTCGGATGGTAGAGAATGGGAGCGGTGGTGAAGTGTCCTTGAAAGCTTGGCCCCGTACTTGGCAGCAAACCAAGTTATCTGAAGTAGTTAACTTGATGAGGGAAGTGAGAGGAGCAGTGATTTGGCTGTAGTTTCTGATAAAATGATGGTGGAAGTTGGAGAAGCCGAAGCTGTTTAAGAGCACATTTGGGGCCATTCAATGATGGTGCATATTTTCTCTGGGTTCATGGTTAAGCCTTGGGTGAAAGGATGCAATCTAGGGAAGAAATGACTAGAATGCAGAATTGGCATTTTAATAACTTGTAATACAGTTGTTTTTCAAGGAGATGCTGAAGAATTGAACGGACATGATAGTCATTGTCTGGGGTCTCCTTGGAAAAGATGAGGATGTCGCTGAGGTAGATGAGAACACTGTTTTGGAGAATCTCATTAATGAAGGCTTGGAAAATGGCTAGATTGTTGCAAAGTCCGAAAGGCATCACCAAGTATTTGTAGTGGCCAGTGGGTGTCATGGTAACTTTAATAATGGACTGAAAAATTAAATGCTGTGAAGGGTCACAAAATAAGAAAAGATACAGCAGGCAACAAGGTAAATGAAGGCTCTGTGCAACTAGTTGAGTTTGGCTGATTTGATAAGTGAACAAGGTTTGTGGGTGAGACATGGGTTTAAACAGGCTGCAGATGATGAGTTAGAAATGAGTGGCAGGTGACTATTAGCTGACTGGAGACTGGGAGGCGTTTGTATGTGCAGGTCCATCAGTAACCTACCTATGGCAGGTGTCAGCGTACTCTTCATTTAAAACATCAAAATGTGGTCTCCTCACATTAAATACTAAGAAGCCAACCTTTATGGAAATGAGATCCTCATTAGATGAAATTCTCACAGGTAGAAAAAAATGTATACCTCAACTGTTTCATTCTGAAAGAAAATCATCATGGAGTCACAAAGATATGGTGTGAAAACAAGGCCTTCACCCATCAAGTCAACACCAACTATTTACACTAATCCTACACTAATCTTTTTTTATTCTGACATTCTTGTCAACTCCCCTGAGTTTCTACCACTCACCTACACACCAGGGAGTGCCATATTTTGCTACACAAGATCTGCACTTGAGAAACAAAATGTTTTGAGCCAATGGAAAGCAGATCTGAGATTAAGTGCAGGTCCATAATTTAAATACATAATGCAAAGCTTAAAATGCTGTCAAGATGTGCTTTGCTGCCAGCATGACCCCTACTACCAATGTACCAGGTGGCATATTTGCACTCCAAAGGTGCCCAGTGTTTCAAGCCCATATTTGGGACACGGTAGGTTTTTTCACTGTCTGAAATGTGTGCCTTGTGGCCAAATTTTAAGGCTACTGTTGCAGGAAGCCCTTTAACCTGATGACAAAAGGATTTCCTTTTCATTCCTTTCACATTTTTTGTTCATTTAATTTGCAGAGCAGGTGCTTTATAACCATCCGAGTCACTGATGTAGCTTTATCCAGCCAAAGCAAGCAAATGAAGCACACAAACAGTCGATCCGTGGAACCAATTTTTCTCTCAATGGGGCCATCTGGTAACTGAAAAGATAAATGTTTAGCTGGATGCTTTGTAGGTTTGCACAATTACCCTCCCTAAATGCTGGCACTTATGGGGCTACCTCTGTAGAAATGCTGTGATTATAGTCATGCTATTTTTTAATATCTTTCTGTTTCTTTAACTCTTGTAATGACCTGTGATATATTACCAAATGCATGCTGCACTCATTGATGTAAATGTTTAATTTTGTTGCAAATTGCCGTTCCAGGCGACATGGTCTCACCATTTATTTTGATCTAAAATATCGCTCAGTTAACAACACAAAAATGTTTGTTTCTGCCGAAGATATTTGTTGTAACCTTTTCATATTTGTACTTTGCTGAACAAAGTTTCAAATGACAAATGAGGAAAAGCAGTGAAGATTATTTTCCAGAAGAAGGAGAGAAAAGATAACCAGCTGCCCTACCACTGGGCTTTCTAACTGTTGGAGTGACTTAAGTACCACAGTTCTGTGTGATTAAACAATTTATATACATAGTGTTTGCCTCCCTGGATAAAATGAGATTTCATTCAACATGACTCCAATCCAGCATATTTTCTGCAGACACTTTGTTGGTGAAAATGTTGCAAAGTAGGCACATTGTTAAGTGATTATTAACCATTGTGCAGCAGCCACCAATCAATTACGTATTGAACAGCAACTGTCTATAATGAACTTGTTGGCCTCCTTTGAGTTTGTGTTTGAGCTACAAGTCTAAAGACTTCTTTTCAAAAATAGTCTCTTAATTTATGACTAACCCAAGCATCCAAAAGTGAAAGATAAGCTGATCTGCCCGCTGAAAGCTGAGTGGAATTGAATATTTATTTCAGATATTCCGCTTGCTTTTATTTTAATTTTGGATTCAATTTGACCTTTACCTAATTTAAAAATAAGATTTTCTTCATCTCATTAGTCTGTAATGGTTGATCTGCCTCTGACCCCATCTACTCCTATGTCAGTTCTCTTTATTCCTCCCTGACCTTTCAAAAAATCCACTTCCTATTTAATATCAACCATGACCTTACCTCCACAATGCTTCAGGGTAGAGAATTCCAGAGATTTGCCACCATCTGTGAGAAGTTCTTACACACCTCACTTTAAGTAAAGTCTGGATATCTATCCTGTCATCCCATGAAGTATCAATTAACTTTGTTCTTTGTTCAATAAAATCAAAAAATTTCTTCAGCCACTCGTGATGGGATCACCCTCACATCTTGGATAACCCTCCTGTCCCAGGAAATAGGCTGATGAATCTTTTTCAGACTGCCTCCAGTGACAGTTTAATTTTTCTTAAATAAGAGAAGCAAAATTGTTCCTAGTCCTCCATGTGTGATCTCTGGAAAATCATAATGTTTCAGTATATCTAGACCCCAACTCACTTTCAACAAATGCTGTGTCATTTGCTTTGCTAACCTCTTGCTACATCTGCCAGCAAACTTTTCCAATTTGTGTACAAGGACATCTAAATCCTTATATATTCATTCACAGAAATATTCCACAGTTCAAATATCAACAAAGTAGTATGAAAAGAAAAATATGTACACAAATTTTAATTTGACTATTTACCAACCAGTCTTTCCCTTTCTGGCTGGGTTTTAATATTGAAATACTCAGCTCCTTAAAATCCTCAAAGGGCAAAGCAAACCAGTGGCAGTGTCCTCTCAGATGAACAGCTCCAGCACTGACTATACTTAGTTGCCTGGACTACCAAGTTAAATTTGATAGCATGTCTGACACCAGCAAATTTTCATGGATAGTCTCAAAGGCTCCCTTAAAACAGTACAGCATCCCCATTAACTCTTTGGGGTCCCTGGCGCACAATCATTCAAAGTGCTGGATTAGGTGGGATGGCAGTGCAAACCTCAAGTTCATGTAACAGGAGAAAAGAGAGTCAGTGTAAATAGTAGAGGGAAGACAGTCACCATGTACGAATGGAATACAAGGAAGTCATCCTTCATTCTAAGGGCTTGGTTAAGAAGGAGGTGAAAAGACTAGACCACTGTAGATATCAGCGACAAACGTCTTTGACCTTCAATGGAATGAAAAGATTTCTGCACTTTATTTAGTGTGTTCAGAAAATGCTCACAAAAAGATTACTGAATTTACTGAGTTGCTGATAGTGAACAAGATTGTTGTAGACTACGGGTTGATCCTGATCAGTTAGGGAGGTGGGCCAAGGAGTGGCAAATGGATTTCAATACAGGTAAGTGTAAGGTAATGCAGTTTGGAAAGTCAAACCAGCATTGTACTAATATTATGAATGGCAGGTTGTAATGGAACATAGCGACCTTGGAGCACAAGTTCATAGTTCACTGAAAGTGGTAAACATGGTGGTGAAAAAGGAATTTGACATGCTGCCCTTCATCAGGGCACTGAGTATAGGAGTTGCAACATTATATTGCATTTGGTGCTGGTGAGACTGCACTTGGAGTACTATGTACAGTTTTGGTCACCCTGTTACAGGAAAGGTGTGATTAACTGCAAAGAGTACAGAAAAGATTTGAGGATGTTGCCAGGACTAGAGGGCTTGAGTTTTAAAATGAGGTTGGCCAGATTATTCCTTGGAAAATGAATGTTGACCTTATAAAAATGTTTAATGCTGAGAGCACTGACTCCAAAATTAGGGGTATAGATTTAGGGTGAGAGGAAAAAGATTAAAAAGACATGATTGAATCCATGTGAGGGGGATGATAGGTAGGGGGAGGGTGAGTGAAATCATAAGAAGCTGTGAGGTGATGGGTGGAAATAACACGGGTTGATAAAGATAAAATCTGATAGGAGAGGCCAATGATACATGGAAGAAAAGAAAACATTGTCTCTCCATAAAACATTCACAAAATTAAAGAGGAACACAGCAAACCAAGCAGAATCTGACAAAAAAGCACAGTTGATGTTTCAGCCGGAATCTCCAGTCCAGCTGAAGGGACTCCGCCTGAAATGTCAACTGAGCCTTTTTTCCATAGATGCTGCCTGGCCTGCTGAGCTCCTCCGGTATCTTGTGTGTGTAGCTCGGATTTCCAGCATCTGCACATTTTCTCATTTGTGATTGTCTCACCATAAATGGTGCCTGACCCATTGACTTCCTCCAAATGCTTAGAGATTTGGTCTTTATTGTGAAGGTGTTCGGGTGTAAGAATAAAAAGACTCTGTCATAGATGTTGATCCTCTTAAAGATGATGTAGTGGTATTGGATTCACCATGCTAATTCCCAGTTGAGAGGGTCATCAGGTCATGTCAAGAAAGTCTTGGCAGTTTACGTCTGAGTTTAGAGGGATAAGGAGTGACCTTATTCAAGCATGTAAGACCTTAAGAAGTCATGATATTATAGAAGTTAGGATGATTCACCAGTGGGAGAGTCGAGAACAAGGGGATATGGATACAAAAAAGTATGGCCATTTAGAGCTGAGGTGCATAGAAAGATGGTGAATCCTTGAAATTTTCTGTCCCTAAAGGTGGTGGAGGCCAGATCATTACACATGTTGGAGACAGCTAAATATTTGAATGATTAGTGAATCTGGGGTTATGAGGCACTGGTACTGAAGAGATTGGGGCCAACACACAGCCATGTCATATGGAATGGTGGGGAGGGTATAGAAGTCTGGTGGCTTTCTCTACATCCACTCTTACCTTCTCATGTTATTGATAGTTATTACCTTTCAACCATTAGGCTCATGAACCAGAATAGATGACTTCACTGACCTCAACACTGAACTGATTCCACAACCTATGGACTCATTTTAAAGTACTCACAACTCGTGTTCTCAGTATTATTTATTTGTTTTTTGTATTGAGAGCATCCTGAACAGCTGCATCGCTGCCTGGTTTGAAAATTGCACCATCTCGGATCGCAAGACCCTGCAGTGGATAGTGAGGTCAGCTGAGAAGATCGTTGGAATCCCTCTTCCCGCCATTATGGACATTTACACTAAATGCTGCATCTGCAAAGCAAACAGTATTATGAAAGACCCCACGCACCCCTCGTACAAACTCTTCTCCCTCCTGCCATCTGGGAAAAGGCACTGAAGCATTCGGGCTCTCATGACCAGACTATGTAACAGTTTCTTCCCAAGCTATCAGACTCCTCAATACCCAGAGCCTGGACTGACACCTTACTGCCCTATTGTCCTGTTTAATATTTATTGTAATGCCTGCACTGTTTTGTGCACTTTAAGCAGTCCTGGGTAGGTCTGTCATCTCATGTAGTTTTTTTTTAATGTAGTTCAGTCTAGTTTTTGTACTGTGTCATGAAACACCATGGTCCTGAAAAATGTCTCATTTTTACTATGTACTGTACCAGCAGTTATGTTCAGAATGACAATAAAAGTGACTTGACTTGATTTGCACAGCCTGTCTTTTGCATACAGCTTGTTTGTTTGTCTCTGATTGTGTGCAGTTCTTCATTGATTTTATTGTTTTTTTGTTCTACTGTGAATGCCTATGAGAAAATGAATCCCAGGGTAGTATATAGTGACACATACTATTTTAATGATAAATTTACTTTGCTGTTTTGAACTTTCAGTTATATGGACTCTGGGGAAGGTGATTAAGACTAGGGCGAAAAGATCAATAAATTCTCAAAGTGAGAGAAATGGAGTCAGAGGAGGAATGAAGGGAGATGGGTAGGTTGCTGGAAAAGAGGCAAATCGTGATTAGGTCAATTGATCCAGTACTGAGTTAGTCATATTGCAGGAGTGGTGATGGGGGTGGTATAATTGTAAGACTGTAGAAAGCAGAGAAATTGCATGGAGGCAAATCATGGGGTCTGAAGAACTGCAGGTAACAGGCAGATTCTGTGGTCAGAACTTTACAAGTTTTTTTTTCCCTCAAGCTCCACATGATAATACAGATGCTATCTAAACATGACTTGGTACTGTGAAGGCATAATATATTCTAATCTTCTAGATATTAGGCTTTGTTTGTCCATGTTCTGAACATTCTGAAGAGGAATTTTCTTATTAAAACTAAATCTCAGCAAATTAAATGAAATTAAACCACTGACACTAGTGCTAAATGCACTGTAATGGTGTATCAGCAATGGCCTGTGCTGCAAACATTTCTCCATTAAGGGCAGAGAAAGATGTACCGATATGAAATCATTATGTAGAATGTTTAGTACACTGAACAGGAATGAATTTCAAGGCGTCCCTCCCTTGTATCTTTTTCCATCCTCCATTCTGCTCACTATCACCCCTTCTCACTGGCCTTTCACTTCACTTTGGTGACCCTCTTCCTTCCCTTTCCTCCATTGTGCACTGTCCTCTCCTACTAGATTCCTTCTTCAGCCTTGTACTACTTCCACCTATCACCTCCCAGCTTTTTACATCATCCCCTCCTTCCCCCACCATCCACCCTACCCCTCACCTTGTCTCATCTGTTACCTGCCAGCTTGTACTCTTTCCCTTACACCAGCCTTCCTCCTCTGGCTTCTGCCCCCTTCCTTCTCAATCTCGATGAAAGGTCTTGACCCAAAACATCAATTATTTATGAGCCCTACATGCCTGACTTGTTGAGTACCACTGGCATTTTGTACTTGCTACCCTGGGCATCTGGGACAGGGATGCAAGCTTCCTGTCTCTTTCAGAGCCTAGTTCATGTTTTGCCAAGATCAATTGAAGTAATAGAACAATTGTTTGATCTATCTTCTTCTTGCTTTCCCACCCTAGCCAAAAGTAATTAATAAATGACTACTAATGCATGACTCAAAAGAAAGAGACACAGGAGACTGCAGATGTTGGAACATGGAGCAAGAATCTGCTTGAGGAATTCAGCAGATTGAACAGCGTCTGTGAGGAAAGGAATTATTGACATTTCAGGTTGAAATGCTATTTTAGTCACAATTTTGCTCCTCCCACAGATGTTGCTTGACCTGCTGCATAAATTCCCCAGCAGATTGGTTATTGCAGTCAAAAAAAGGTACTTCCCTATTAGCAATCAATAGCATCCAGCACATGAAAGGAAGTTACTGATGTTGTCCTGCACTTCCCCCCTCAAATGTCATTCAATGACATTATTATTTATCAAAGTATTTTTGGTTTTTCTCACCAATCCAGGAGCAGCAAGTTTTCTAAATATTATATAGAAAATAAAGAATATTAAGGGATAGTGTTTATCATTGTAATATACTACTAACCCAAATTAAATGGAAAATGATAAATATTTAGTTTTGCCTAACATTTTTCTTCTATTTTTCTGTGCTACCTATTCTTTCTAATTGTTCCAGGAAACTTATTTCTATTTGTTTCATGTATTTCCTTCATTTTCTTTCCTAACTTTTACAGCGCACTTCAAAGTTTAAAGTCAGTTGTAAAATCTGGCTCTTCACTAACAGTTTCAGGGCATCTTAGCTGCTCAGAAAGGTAGACTTTGAAGACTGGTAAAGTCACATTATCTGATTGGCATCAAAAAAGAAGCATCTTCTGAACTTCACATTCACAACTACAGCATCCATAACAAACAGATACCTGAAAAAGAGTGCTCAAAGCTTTAACTATTGTATGTATTTACAATAGTATGTGTAGATTTAGCATGTACTGCTTATGGATATGTGTGGATGAGTGTATATATTGTATGTGTATGCATGTATAGTAAATATATATATATATATATATGTTGGGTAGCTCGCCGAGCTGGCTTGTTAGCTTGCAGTCGTTTCATTACCCAGCTACGCAACATCATTCATGCACTTTGAATGAAATGTTGGTGATCTCTATACTGTATAAAGCTTTACATATATATAAAGTTATTAGACATTTTTCAACGTAGACTGACTGGGTCGATGCTAGGAAGGTGATTAAGATGGAGTACATCAACCTGGCCGATATTGTGTCTGGGTAAGAGATTAGACATTTAACATTGTAATGAAATTCCCCATCTAGAAGTCTAAGAAGGTTTGAAGTCTCTACTCAAGAAGTCTATTGGTTCTCAGTTGTTCAGAGCATATTCAAGGCTGAAATTAGTAGATTTCCAGACATTAAGAAAATTGCAACATTTGGAGAATGGGTGAGATGTCCACAAAGTACGGGACTGATAGTTACATTAAATGATTAAATACATACCACATTTCAGCTTGATTTCTGTTGTTTTCCTATTCAGTGCTTAGGTCTGCAGCACAACCAGGTGTGTAAACCCTTATCAAGCCTCCCAACACATGACAGACTTCACAACCCTCACACACCAGCCGGACAATTTCAACCTTTGCCATCATAAATTGCAGAAAGCTATTAGGAATACTTGCCACCTGCTACTCTGCTAGTATCCAATTATGTTACATCAGATGTAAGTATGAGTGAAGAGGAAAGTTGGCTGTGTTATTTTGAACAATAGATCAATCCCAGATAAATGCATTTTGGTGACAAATTTAAATTCTGCATTACAATATAAAATCTTTGGGTAGAATCTGTCTAACCAGTTTATGTTGTTTATAACAACAGCCTGTGTCATTTCTCCATATAAACTCATAGACAGGTTTTCTTGCAATAGTTCTTGGCATTATTCTGCATTGTATCTATCAAGTTTTACATAGATTCTCAATCCAAGAAAACCTGCATTTTGTTTATTTTAATATTTTAGCTTGAAGGTTTATAGATGTCATAGGACAAGTAATCTGAGAACACTTGCAAATTGTGAAATATCATGTGCCAGGTAAGGATAAGGGTCTTCAGAATTTTGCACAGAAGATTAAATTTAATTATAAACAGAAACAATCATCAAGACCATTCCAATCACAAACAAGAGTAATCTAAGTAATACACACAAAATGCTGGAGAAACTCAGCAGGCCAGGCATCTGTGGAAAAGAATACAGTAGACATTTTGGGCCAAGACCCTTAATCAGGACCAGGAAAAAGAGGAGCCAGAGTAAGGTAGTTGGGGGGAAGGGAGGAACCACAAAATGATAGGTGAAACTGGGAAGAGAGGAGGGGTGAAGTAAATAACTAGAAAGTTGATTAGTAAAAGAGATACAGGGCTGGAGAAGGGGGAACATGATAGGAGAAGACATGGAAACATAGAACATCACAGTACAGGCCCTTTGGCCCACAAAGCTGTGCTGAACATGTTCTTACCTTAGAAAGTACCTAGGGTTATTCAAATGCCTCTATTTTTCTGAGCTCCATGTATCTGTCCAAGAGTCTCATAGAAGACCCTATCATTCCCGCCTCCACCACTGTCACCGGCAGCCCATTCCATGCACTCACCACTCTCTGCGTGTTTATAAAAAAACTAACTAACTTACCCCGACATCTCCTCTGCCTCTACTTCCAAGCACCTTAAAATGGTGCCCTCTTGTGCTAGCCATTTCAGCCCTGGGAAAAAGCCTCTGACTATCTACATGATCAATGCCTCTCAACATCTTATACACCTCTATCAGGTCACCTCTCATCCTCCATTGCTCCAAGGAGAAAAGGCCAAGTTCACTCAACTATTCTCATAAAGCATGTTCCCCAATCCAGGCAATGCCCTTGTAAATCTCCTCTGCACCCTTTCTATGGTTTCCACATCCTTCCTGTAGGGAGGCAACCACAGCTGAGTACAGTTCTCCAACTGGGGTCCGACCAGGGTCCTATATAGCTGCAATATTACCTCATGGCTCCTAATCTCAATCTCATGTTTGGTGAAGGCCAATGTACCGTATGTTTTCTGAACCACAGTCAACCTGTGCAACATCTTTGAGTGTCCTGTGGACTCAGACCCCAAGATCCCTCTGATCCTCCACACTGCCAAGAGTCTTACCATTAATGCAATATTCTGCCATCATATCTGAACTACCAAAATGAACCACTTCACACTTATCTGGGATGAACTCCATCTGCCACTTCTCAACCCAGTTTTGCATCCTAACAATGTCCCGCTGTAACCACTGACAGCCCTCCACACTATAGACAACACCTCCAACCTTTGTGTCATCAACAAATTTACTAACACATCCCTCCACTTCCTCATCCAAGTCATTTATAAAAATCACAAAGAGTAAAGGTCCCAGAACAGATCCCTGAGGCACACCACTGGTCACTGACCTCCATGCAGAATATGACCTGTCTACAACCACTCTTTGCCTTCTGTGGGCAAGCCAGTTCTGGATCCACAAAGCAATGTCCCCTTGGAGGCCATGTCACCTTACTTTCTCAGTAAGCTTTGCATGGGGATACCTTGTCAAATGCCTTGCTGATAGGAGAAGGCAGAAGGCCTTGGAAGAAAAAAAAGAAAATGCTACATCGACAACTGTATTTGTGCTGCTCCCTGCACCCATGCAGAGCTCGTCGACTTCATCAACTTTATCCCTAACTTGCACCTAGCCCTCAAATTTACCTACTCCAGTTCTGACACCTCCCTCTCCTTTCTTGATATCTCTGTCTTTATTTCCGGAGACAGCTTATATACTGATGTCTATCAGATTTCTTCCATGGCCTTTGGTCTTCTCCTATCAGATTCCCCCTTCTCCAGCCATGTATCTGTTTCACCAAACAACTTCCCAACTCTTTACTTAACCCCTGCCCCACCCTCTGGTTTCACTCAATACCTTATGGTTCTAAATCCCTTCCCCCAACTTTTTTACTCCAACTACTCATCTCTTTTTCCCAATCCTGATAAAGGATCTCAGCCCGAAACATCGACTGTACTCTTTTCCACAGATGCTCCCTGGCCTGCTGAGTTCCTCCAGCATTTTGTGTGTGCTGTCAAGACCATTCCAATACTTTTTCCATGAAGCTAACATTTCCCTCCATTTCACTTTGGTAGAGTTTAGGCTTCCTGTCTGAATTCCTTGCTTTTTATGTTTTACATAGTGTTTAGTTTGGATTCAATGAACTGAAGTGGATTTTGATAGATAAACATGCTTACATTATTGTGTATCTTTAATGTAATTGAAATGTTTAGGGTCAAGATCAAGACTCTCCAATGAGATCACGTTGTGACAAAATAAAAATTATCATCAAACTAAATCAACCAGAAAACACATTCTATTATAGAAAGATAGGAACATAGAAAACCTACTGCACAATACAGGATCTTTGACTGACAAAGCTGTGCTGAGCATGTCCTTACCTTAGAACTACGTAGGCTTTCCCATAGCCCTCTGCCTCCACCACCATCGCTGACAGCCCATTCCATGCATTCATCACTCTCTGTGTTTTTATTTAAAAAAAACTTGCCCCTGACATCTCCTCCGTACCTACTTCCAAACACCTTAAACCTTGTGTTAGCCATTTCAGCCCTGCGAAAAAGCCTCTGACTATGCACATTATCAATATCTCTCATCAACTTATACATCTTGTACATCTCTGGGAGCATTATAAATAAACACTGACAAACAGACACATTAAAGATATTATTAAGAAAAGCAAAGGAAAAGGCAAAGTTAGTTCAATCAAGCACCTTCAAAAGGAGGAGAGACAAGGAGCCAGAGGGTGGTGAATCTATGCAATTTGGTGGCAATGGAGACCAAGTCATTGGGTGTATTTAAGAAAGAGATTGATAGGTATCTGAGTAGTCAGGGCATCAAAGGTTAAGGTGAGAAGGCGGGGAAATGGGACTAAAGGGGAGATTGGATCAGCTCATGATGAAATGGTGGAGCAGACTCAATGGGCCGAATGGCCAACTTTTGCTCCTTTGTCTTATGGTCTTATGGAGAATTGCTTAAGGAACAAATTTTAATGATCAGGCAACTGAATGCGGATGTGGAGAGAAGAAAACCGTAAGAGCAAGTATTGAAGAACAAAAGTGACTTTGGACATTTGTAGGGCTAAAGTATGTCTCAGATAGATGTGAGTCTATTGAGCCTTTTAAAGGCAAAGGTGAAAACTGTAATATTGGAGAATTGTTAATAAGTCAGAGGCGAGGGAGGAAATGGATGAATAAAAGGTGTGCAGAAACGGTCAGGAAATTTTTTGTCTACGTGCTATGTCGAAAAAATGACGTCTTTTATTAAACAGACTGGCTAATAATTATAAAATGGATAAATTTCAATGAAAAGTTTTTTTTAAAATTGTTGGCACACTGACCATCACAATAATTACACATCTGACATGAAAACAAATACTCTAGTCCTCGTGACACCAAGCAGTATATGTGAGTAAATAAGAACATAACTGGCATTTTAGGTCAATGGTATTAATTGGATTACAACTCCCTTCACAGACACTACCTGATCTGCTGAATGTTCACAGCATTTAATTTTTCAGCATCTGAAATGTTTGTTTTAACTACTAAGTATTTCACTGCAATGCTGATCCTCCTGACTGATCAATAGTTCAATAGATCAACAGCACAGGTTTTTTGGCCCACAAAGTTGTGCCCACCTATCAACTTGCACAGCATTTTTGCGGGATTTATGAATGTGGGGCCAAGGATTCTTCTGTTCCTGCACACTGCTAAGAATCTTGCCTTTAACCCTGTATTCTGCCTTTAAATTCATCCTCCTGAAATGAATCACTTCACACTTTTCTGAATTGAACTTCATTGATCACTTCTTAGCTCAGCTCTGCATCCTGTCACTTGCCCATTACAACCTGCAACAATCCTCTACACTATCCACAACTCCACCAAAATTTGTGTCACCTGCAAATTTACTAATCCACCATTCCACTTCCACAACCAAGTTATTTATAAAAACAATCACGAAGAGCAGTGGTCTCATAACATATCTCCTACATTTCCTTAAGAGTTTGAAGGGATTTGGTTTGCCAATGAAAACACTCAAACTTCTATAGATGCAGCAAGGAGAGCAGTCTGACAGGCTGCATCACTGTCTGGTATGGGGTGACTACTGCACAGGACCAAAAGAAGCTAAAGAAAGTTGTGAAATTAGTCAGTACTCATAGTATCCAAGACATCTTCAAGGAGCGGTGCCTCAGAAAGGCAATGTCCATTATTGAGGACCCCCATCCCTCAGGGCATGCCCCCTTCTCATTGTTACCATCAGGAAGGAGTTACAGAAGCCTGAAGGCACACACTCAGTGATTCAGGAACAGCTTCTTCCCCTCTCTCATCCAATTCCTAAATGGATATTGAACCCATGAACACTATCTCACTTTTTAATACTTTTTTTTGGTTTTTGCACTGTATTTAATTTATTTAGTATACATAGATAGACTTACTGTAATTGATGTACTTATTTAGTTTTTTCTTCTTTATTATCTTGTATTCCATTGTGCTGCTGCTAAATTAACAAGTTTCTCGACACATGCTGGTGATAATAAACCGGATTCTGTTAACAGATCCCTGTGGAACACCACTAATCACTGATGTCCAGGCAGAATGCTCTCTGTCTGCTACACCCTCTGCTTTCTAAAAGGTGGCAATCCAGAAGCTACTATCTTCAAACAATAAAAACATGGTATCACCAGCTATCAGTGATCCCTGCAAAACCACAATAACTGGCTACAGTGTCAACATCAACCTATCTTTTAACAGTACAGCTGTTGATGTTGGCGGTTTGATTTTAATATCACCTAAGCAAAAGAAAAACAGTTGTCTTATAAATAACTTCTTTTTCAGGAAACATTTTCAGTCATGCATGCATCTCATAATGATTGGCTCAAAAAATAAAATATTATCGCCCTCAGGCATTCTGAATCGAGATGAAGATACTTGATAAGAGTTTCCATCCTCAGCACAATCAATGATCTGCATGCATATTGAGATGGTTTTGAAAAGAGTTTTGTTTTGTCTGAAGTTTCTGTTTAAACATGTTTTCACTTACTCACTCAGTCAATGATTTAGACAGTAACAGAAAGGTGTTCTTTAGCAAAATATTCCTTGACGTACTTAATATGGGGCAACTTGATTATGTACTTAAAGTGGATACAGCAACAAAATTAATCATGTTAATCAGAATGTCCATCCACTACCTGTGACAAACTCCATTAAAAAGGCTTAAATTGACTTTAAAGTTTATAAATGACTTCAAATAGTGCCTGAAGTTGCTTTCCATGTTTCTTTAGTGTCACAATTTGAACTGATAACAATAAAACATCACAGTGAGAGAAACAGGCATCTGGAACCTTATTGAAGAGGTGAGTCTCTTGTATCAACTCAGCAATGAAGGAATGTTAAACTAATTCCAGAAGAAAGTGCAATGTAAACCGAGGAAACTAGAATTCTAATTCAAATCAACAGTTCATTTTTCAAAGAGTAAAGTAAGATTGAATTAAGAGAGAAAATGGAGAAACTATGAAGAGCAAACAACAAAGTCAAAAGATGATATGGATGAGTTGGTAGCATTCACACTTCTGAAACACAGTTGTAAAATTAATTTCCAATTCAGAGAATTAAACACTGGGTTGACTACAATGTAGAAATCATTTGTTGAAGATATTGACTTTGCAGTCACTCTCTCCACTCAGAAGGACTTGGAAGATATCAGCAGTATTTTGAAGAAAAGCAGATCAGAAATTAGTTTCTCTTGTTATCACTTTGTTCTTTATGTGCTCAAATTGTCTGCCCATCCAATATTGTAAGGCTTATTCAAATTCAAATAAACTGCCTCAGGAATTGCTGCTGCAGTTCTACACTGCAGTCATTGAGTCTGTCCTGTGCACCTCCATCACTGTGTGGTTTGGAGCCGCCACCAAGCAGGATAGAACCAGACTACAGCGCACAGTGAGGACTGCCGAGCGCATCATTGGAGCCTCCCTGCCCTCTATTGTGGACCTGTACTCTTCCAGGTTGAAGAAGAGGGCGGGGAACATCATAAAGGACTCCTCCCATCCTGCGCACGGACTGTTTGAACTGCTTCCCTCTGGTAGGCGCTTCAGATCCCTCCAGACTAAGACTAATAGGCACTGGAGAAGTTTTTTCCCTACTGCGATCACTTTGCTGAACAGTTAACTGCCGGTTTACTGTCGGCTAACTATTACTTGGATTGCACTACTTGTATGTATAATCTATATTTTCATTTATATTTATCATTATTATTGTTATGAGCAGAGAGACAACATCTGCCGGAAGTAAATTCCCTGTATGTGCACAGGTACTTGGCGATTAAAGTCTGATTCTGATTCTGATTCTTATTATTGTATTGTAAGGACATGAACAGATTTTTCCTATAATAGTGGAGTCTGAACCAGAGGGCGCAGACTTACAATACGAGGGTGTCCCTTTAGAACAGAGATGCAAAGGAATTTTGTTAGTCAAAGGATAGTGAATCCGTGGAATTAATTGCCAAAGATAGCTGTAGAGACTAAGTCATTGGGTATACTTAATGCAGAAGTTGCTATGTTCCTGATTAGTAAGGGCATCAACGAATATCCATTTATGGCAGGATATTGGGGTTGACAGGGATAATTTATCAGACATGATGAAATAGAGGAATAGACTCAATATGCGAATGGCCTTATTCTGCTCCTACTGTATGTCTATGGTGTTATAGTCTTATGGGCTTTCTTTCAGATTTACAATAATTACCTCTTACTTTATAATCTTAAAAATACTTAGATTGAAAAAGGCAGGGTTTAACTTGCTGACAAGTCCCATTTGTATCAGCCATGCTATTTCAGTAGTTTCATTCTGTTCAGTGCAAGGTAATGGTGAATGATGTTGCATGAATCTGAAGAGAGACATTTGCTGGAATTATAACTCCAAGGACAAAGAGATTATTGATCAACATCCAGTTGTGAAGCTGATGATGTTTGATGAGTAAGTGTGAAGGCTGCCAATTTGAAGAGCTAGAATAAGCATAATGGAAGGATATTTCCAGAAGTGCAGTCACAAGCCAAACTCCCAGAAAACAATTTCTGCTCTCCATCTCGACACAAGGGACAGCTGTAAGTCGACCTTCTTTGACAACAATGTGTGGTATGACTCGTCTCTGAGCACCGCTGGGCTGCATGCCAACCTTCACAGACCATCCAAGGAAGGTAGACAACAAAATGAAGATAAAGTCCAGTCTGACCCAAAATCTGATCGGTACAAGTTGAAGCCTTAGCACTTGAGCAACACTTATTAGCCAAAATCCCTCTATAAATGACTTTTCAAAATCCAACTTCATATAAATTCTCCTACACAATCTTTGAAACTTTTTTCAAGCTAGTAATAACAAAAGTAATCAATAATAATCTGACTTACAGAAAATCATCTAATGGACCTTTCTCAGGATCTGATCACTTACTTAACCCAGGAATGGTTCATATCAACAGATGTCAAAAGCATGAATCAGATGTATCTACACCCATGTGGGTGATATTAAATTGAACACAACAAAATGACGTGACTCTGGAACCACAAGACCACTCCAGGTTCCCATTGTTCATACTCGCAAACATTATTCAATCATCCATATGTTGAATTATTGCCCTCCTCTGCAAGATATAAAAAAAAAGAACTATAGATCTCCCTACATATCGGGAATTTATCAAAGTGTTTTGCAATATTCTGATGTCATACAAGCCTTTCTGGACCATGTACTTAATGTTCCAGTGGCATAAGTTAAACTCTGGTAAAGCTTGGAAAGCAAAACAGAAAAAAATATGGTAAGTCATAAACAGACATTTAGGAAAAGATCCAATAATAGGGTAAGCCATCAGACCCAAAAGGCTGGACAAACCAATCATACTGTAGTGTGAAAAGCTTGGACAGAAAGGAATTTGTGAAATATGTCCCAGAAAGCTTGCTTAATCAATATCTAGAAAGCCCTACTGGACCTCTCTTGGGGAATAAAGTAGGGCAAATGGCAGGAGAGTTTGCCGGCAAGCACTTTGGATTCAGTGACCATAATTCTATTAGTTTTAAAGAGTTATGGGAAAATATACAATTAGTTCACAGGATAAGATCCTGAACTGGGGCAGAGCAAATTTTGGATCCATTAGATGAAATCTTGCAGTGGTTGATCAGGTGAGATTGCTTGTAGGGAAGGAGCATCTGCCAGGTGGGAAGCCTTTAAAAGTGTGATGTTAAGAGTTCATGGCTTGTCTGTTCCTGTTAGAATGAAAGGAAGGCTGGCAGGTTTATGGAATTCTGGTTGATGAAAGATATCAAAGCTCTGGTTAAGAAAAAGAGAGAAGAATACACTGCACATAAACAATGGCGAACTAGGAATACAAGAAGTGTAGGAGTACATTTAAGAGAGAAGTTAAGACGGCACAATGAGGATATGGAAAAGATCTAACAGGGAAGGTGAAGAAAGATCCCATGAGATTCTGTAGGTATATTAAAAGCAAAATGTTAGCTAGGAAGAAGTATATTCCCTTAAATATCAACATGGTCACTTGTGTGTGTAACCAAAGGAAATGGGTGAGAGTTTTTACCGAAGGCTTTTAGTGTGAAAAACTCTTCAATCGTTACTGTAGAGAAAATGATAGAAGTTAAGGAAATGGGGAATTGAGCGTCATTGTCTTAGACCACATACAAATTAACAGAGAGATGAAGGTACTGGAGTTTTAAAGTGTATTAAAATAGATAATCCCCAGGGCCGATGTAGTGCATTATCAGATCTTGCGGGAAGATCAGAGAAGAAATTATGAGGGCTCCTGTAGTGAATTTTGCTTCATCTCTGCCACAGATGAGGATCTGGGAGACAGGAAAGTGACTAATGTGGTATCACTGTTTAAAAAGGGTAGCAAAAGCAAGCTTGGAACTACAGGCAATTGAGTCTGACACCTATGGTGAGCGAATTGCAGCAGGGGATGTTGAACAACAGGATCTACCAGAATTTGGAGAGACAGCGTCTAATTTGGGACAGTCAGCATGGCTTTGTGCTTGGGAGGTTATATCCAACAAATCTCTTAGATATTGTAGAGGAGGAATTAAGGGGTAGATGAGGAAAGGGAAAGGAATGCTTCTATATGGACCTTAACAAGGCCATAAGACATGGGAGCAGAATTGGGTCATTTGACCCATTGTGTCATGGCTGATGCATTTCCCTCTTAACCCCATTCTCCTGGTTTCTCCCTATAACCTCTCACTAAGAATCTACAAACCTCCACCTGAAGTGTATTCAGTGAGCTGACCTCCACAGTTGTCTGTGGCAATGAATTCCACAGATTCACCACCCTCTGGCTAAAGAAATTCTCCATCCTCTCTGTTCTAAATGGACATCCCTATATTTTGAGGCTGGGCCCTCTGGTCCTAGACTCCCCCACCAAAGGAAACTTCCTCTTCACATCCACTCTATGCAGGCCTTCCAATGCTCAATAATTTAAAATTAAGTGCTCCCATCGTTCTTCAAAATTCCAGTGAGTAAAGACCTACAGCATTCAATTGCAGCTCATATGATAACCCTTTCATTGCCAGAATCATTCTCATGAACCTCCCAAGAACCCTCTCTAATGTCATTACTTAAATATGGTGCCCAAAAGTGCTCACAATATGCTGAGTGAGGCCTGACCACTGCCAAGCATTACATCTTTGCTTTTATATTCAAGTCCTCTTGAAACAAATGCTTACATTACATTCACCCTCCTCAACACTGATTCAAAGTTCAAAGTAAATTTCATTATCCAATTACATTTATGCCACCATTTACAACCCTGAGATTCATTTTCTTGTTGGCATACTCAACAAATGTATAGAATAGCAACTATAACAGGATCAATGAAAGATCAACCACAGAGCAGAAGACAACAAACTGTCCAAAGGCAAATACAAATAAGGAGCAATAAATAATGAGAACAATGGGATGAAGAGTCCTTGAGAATGAGTCAATTTGCTGTGGGAACAGTTCCATTATAGGGGAGGTAAAGTTGAGTGAAGCTATCCCCTTTAGATGCAGAGCCTGATGGTTGAGGAGTAGTTACTGTTCTTAAACTTGGTGGTGCAAGTCCTGAGGCTTGTGTAGCTTTTACCTGAGAGCAGTAGCAAGAAGGAAGCATGACCTGGATGGTGGGGAACACTGATGATGGATGCTGCTTCCCTTCAATGGTGTTTCATGTAGATATGCTTGACCACTGAGAGAGCTTTATCCGTGATGTACTAGGCCCAAAATGCTACATTTTGTAAGATTTCCCATTCAAAGACATTGGTGGGTCTGTACCAGGCTGTGATGCAGCCAGTCAATACACTCTCCACTACACATCTATAGAAGATTATCGAAGTTTTAGATGTCATGTAGAATCTTTGCAAACTCATAAGGAAGTAAAGGCACTGCCGTGCTTTCTTTGCAATTCCACTTACTTGCAGGTCCACTGCAATAGTAACACCTTGGAATTTAAAACTGCTAATCCTCTCTGCCTCTGGTCCCCCGATGAGGACTGGCTCCTGGGTCTCTGGCTACCTCTCCTGAACTCTATAACCAGTTCTTTGGTCTTGGTGACACTTAGTAAGAGGTAGAGTAAAATAAACAGCTTTGACCAGTGACCAATCCAGACAATGGAAGTTTTGAGAGAAGGTAATTTCAATCAGGCCAATTGCCTGAGTAGAAAAGGCAGCAGCGGGTTGCTACAGCAAAAAAGAGCTTTGAACATGGACTAATCAGCGTTTGGGATTAATTAGTATGAGCAAGTTGAAGGAAGGCAGGGACAAACGCAGTAGCCATCTTCGCAGCGGCCATCACCTGAGTGGACAGAGTCAGAATAGTGATCTTGAGGCTTTAGCTCTTCAAAGCTTTAGCAAGGAAAGGCTTTGGTGAGAGAAAGTAATAAAAAGAAAGGCTCATGGTTAAGTTTTCTATTCTCCTTCCCTTCTTTATACAGTATCTGCTCAGTTAGGACAGTACAGATGTCAGGCAAGATAGTGGAACAGACCATAGGACATGGGAGCAGAAGTAGGCCACTTGGCCCATTGAGTCTCCTCTGCCATTCAATCATGATCCTTTTATTTTCTCCTCAACCCCACTCCCCAGATTTCTCTCCATAACCTTTGATGCCATGTCCAATCAAAAACCATTCAAGCTCTGCCATAAATATACTCAATGACCTGCCCTCTACAACTGCCTGTGGTAATAAGTTCCACACATTCACCATGTTTTGGCTGAAGAAATTTCTCCACATCTCTGTTTTAAATGGATGTTTCTCTATCCCGAGGCTGTGCCCTCTTGTCCTAGACTCTCCCACTATAATAAACATCCTTTCCATATCTGCTCTGTCTAGGCCTTTCATCATTCAAATGGTTTCAATGAGATCCCACACCACTCCCCCCCCCATCATCCTTCTAAATTCCAGCAAGTACAGACCCAGAGCTATCAAGCATTATTTGTATGATAACCCTTTCATTCCCAGAATCATCCTGTGAAAATCCTCTGAACCCTCTCCAATCACAGCACATCTTTTTTTAAATGAGTAGCCCAAAACTGTCCACAATACTCAAAGTGAGACCTCACCACAGCCTTATAAATCCTCAGCACCACATTCTTGTGCTTGTGTTCTGGATCTCTTGAAATGAATACCAACATTGCATTTGTCTTCCTCATCACCAGCTCTACCTGCAAGTTAACCTTCAGGGGTTCTGCATGAGGATTCCCAAGTCCCTTTGCATCTCACTCAGAGTCTGCTGTGGTCAGGTTGCCTTCAGTGTGTGCTGCGTCTGCGAGGCTGGGTTCGACAGAGCTTTTGTTGTGTGCTGCGTCTGCGTCACCGTGGAAGTCCATAGCGAGGGTATTCTCTTCTGCTGCCGGCGTGCGATGGCGAGTCTGTCAGGACCCTGGGAACTTGTGGAAACTGTGTGGTGATTTCTTTTGAACTTATAGTCCTTTAACATCTTTGGACTATTTTTACTGTGTCAGTAGTCTGTTTTTTTTAAATCAATTATGCTATTGTTTGCACTGTTGTAACTATGTGGTTTTGTGCAGGTCTTGTAGCTTTAGTTTTTGGTCTTGTTTTGTCTGGTGGCTTTGGAGCTCCTTTCCGGAAAATGCGCTAAGACAGTAGCGCGATATTAATACGCAGCAGCCTCTCCGGACTCTGGATTGGGGCTTGCCAAACGTTATGTGGATTCTCTAGTGTAGTCTGTTTTGTCATATGCTTTTGTGATATCATTCTAGAGGAATGTTATCTCATTTTTTAACTGCATTGAATTTGTGGTTTCTAAATGACAATAAACAATCTGAATCTGAATCTCAGATTTTTGGATTTTCTCTCAGTTTAGAAAATAGTCTGCACATTTATTGCTACTACCAAAGTGCATGACCCTGCACTTTCCAACATTGTATTTCTAATGCCACTCTCTTGTCCATTCTCCTTCTGCAGCCTACCTGTTTCCTCAACTCTACCTGCCCCTCCACCAATCCTTGTATCATCTGCAAACTTGGCAATAAGGCCAACTATTCCATCATCTAAATCATTGATATGCAGCATAAAATGAAGTGGTCCCAACACTGACCCCTGCAGAACACTACTAGTCACTGGCACCCAACCAGAAAAGCATCCTTTTATTCCCACTCGCTGCCTCCTACCAATCAGCCAATTCTCTAACCATGTCAGTAAATTTCCTGTAATGCCATGGGCTCTTAATTTGGTAAGCAGCCTCATGTGTGGCACCTTGTCAAAGGCCTTCTGAAAATCAAAATATACAACATCCACTACATCCCCTTTTTCTACTCTACTTGTAATCTCCTCAAAGAATTCCAGCAGGTTCATCAGGCAGGATTTTCCCTGAATGAAATCATGCTGACTTTGTACTATCTTGTCCTGTATCATCCTTAACAATTGACTCCAACATCTTCTCAACCACTGAGGTCAGACTAACTGGTCTATAATTTCCTTTCTGCTTCCTTCCTCCTTTCTTAAAGAGTGGAATGCTCCTCTTACGTAATGTGGGAAGGCAGGGAGACCTCCAGTATCCTGGACAACTACAATTGCAAGAAGTGCAAGAAGTGCAAGAAGCTTCTGTCAAACCACATTAAGGAGTTTGAGCTGGAACTAGATGAATGATGGATCGTTCGGGAGATAGAGGAGGAGATAGATAGGCCATATAGAGTGGTAGTTGCACTCAAGGTGCAGGACACAGGAGACTGGGTAATACTTAGGAAGGGGAAAGGGGCTGAGCAGCCAGTGCAGAGCACTCCTGTGGCCATTCCCATCACCAACAGTTAACTTTAGATATTGTTGGGGGTAGGGGTTGACCTAATAGAGGAAAGTCACAGTAGTTGGGTCTCTAGCACAAAGTCTGCATCTATCACTCAGAAAGATAGGAGGGAGAAGAGGTATGCTGTGGTGACAGGGCATTCATTAGTTAAGGAAACGGACAGGAATTTCTGTGGATGAGAATGAGATTCCTGGATGGTTTGGTGCTTCTTGGGTGCCAGACTCTGGGATATCTTGGACCGAGTCCTCAGCATTCTTAAGTGAGAGGGCAAACAGCCAGTAGGTACCAATGACATGTGTAGGATCAGCGACGAGGTTCTCCATAGGGAATTCTGGGAGTTAGATGCTAAGTTAAACGGCAGGATTGCCCGAGTTGTGATCTCAAGATTGCTACCCACGCAATGTGCTAGTGAGACTAGAACTAAGAAGATGATACAGTTTAATATGTGGCTAAGGAGCTGCTGTAGAAAAGAGGGCAAAAGACTTTTGGATCATTAAGCTCTCTTCTATAGAAAATGTGAACTGTACTGAAGGGACAATTTGTACCTGAATTGGAGGGGGACTAATATCCTAACGGGAAAGTTTGTTAATGCTGCACAATGGCGTTTAACCTAGAGTTGCATCGAGTTGAGAACCAGAGTGCCAGAACAGTTCATGGAGAAGCTGGGGAGGCAGATGTTTGAAAGACCTCAGACAAAGTTAGGAGTGAAAAGTTTGAGCACAGTACCAAAGAGGAAGAAATATTCTAAAACAAGATGACATGACCGTGGTTAACGGGAGAAGTCAAAGCCATCATAAAAGCCAAAGAGGGGGCATATAACAGAGTAAAAAAATAGAGGGATATTAGACAATGGGAATGGGAAGATTTTAAGTACCAACAGATAGCAACTAAACACGTAATTAAGAGGGAATACGAAAATAAGCTAGCCAACTATATTAAAGAGAATATCAAAAGTTTCTTTAGATACATAAAGTGTAAAGGAGAGGCGAGAGTGGATATCGGACCACTGGAAAATAATGCTGGAGAGGTAATAACTTTGGACAAGGAAATAACAGGGGAAATGAATATTTATTTTGCTTCAGTCTTCACCATGGAAGACAGCAGCAGTATGGTGGAAGTTCCAGGTGTCAGGGGTCATGAAATATGTGAAACTACCATTATTAGAGAGCAGATTCTTGTGAAACTTAAAGATCTGAAGCTAGGTAAATCACATGGACCAGATGGTGTACACCCCATGATCCTGAAAGATGTTGTTGAGGTGATTGTGGAGGCATTAGTAATAATCACTAGATTCTGGAATGGTTCAGAAGACTAGAAAATTGCAAATGTTACTTCACAACGTTAAAACTGATCATCAAGCACGAGGTCTCAGAGTACTTGGAGGCACATGATAAATCATCAACATGTTTTCCTCAGGGGAAAATCTTGCCTGACAAATCTGTTGGAATTCTTTGAAGAAATAACAAGCAGGACAGACAAAGGAGAATCGGTTGATGTTGTTGTACTTGAATTTTTAGAAGGCCTTTGACAAGGTGCCACACATGAGGCTGCTTAACAAACTACATACTATTACAGGAAAGATTCTAGCATGGATAAAACAGTGCCTTTTCTAGTTGGCTGCCGGTGACTAGTGGTATTCCGGCAGGGGGAGGGTGGGGTCTGTGTTGGAACCAATTCTTTTTACGTTATATGTCAATGATTGGGATGATGGAGTTGATGGCTTTGTTGCAAAGTTTGCAGATGATATGAAGATAGATGGAGGTGCAGATAGTTTTGAGGAAGTAGAGAGACTACAGAAGGACTTAGATTAGGTGAATGGGCAAGGAAATGGCAGATGTAATACAATTTGGGAAGTGTATGGTCATGCACTTTGGTAGAAGAAGTGAAAGGGTTGACTATTTTCTAAGTGGAGAGACAATACAAAAACTGAGGTGCAGAGGGTCTCGGGAGTTGTTGTGCAGAACAACGAAAAGTCGATGTTTCAGGCTGCGACCATTCATCAAGACTGGACAAAAGCAATGAGAAGCTAGAGTAAGAATATGAGGGAGGAGAGAAAGAAGTGCAAGGTAGTAGGTGATAGGTGCAGCTGGGAGAGGGGGAGGGAGAAAGTAAAGAGCTGGGAAGTCAACTTCCTAAAGGAAGCATCACTGTTTCCTAAGGGTTCCTTTACCTTAAGCTTCCTAATCATATCCAGTTCAATACATAATATCCAATCCAAAATTGCTGATCCCCTCATGGGCTCAACCACAAGCTGCTCCAAAAAGCCATCTTGGAGGCATTCCTCAAATTCTCTCTCTTGGGATCAACTTGGTTTTTCAAATCTATGTGCGTATTGAAATCCCCCATGACTAAAGTAGGCGCCGTCAAGATGGCGCCTAACGGCGACTCCTTTGCCTACATCCACCTTTGATATCTCTTTTTTTCCCTTCTCAGGGTGTGAGGGGGGAATTCTTTTGAAAACCCTGACCTGGAGTTATACCCTGACTTCAGTTCTTTGTGGGAAAGGGTCCCGCTCTCAGGGCCTCATGACCGGCCGCTTTTTGACATCACAAGTACACGGCCCGGAAGACGAGCGCACCTTCAGGGTTTCAGGTTTTTGTGACTCTGGGTACACGCAGATTCTGGGCCAGTGCCTCTGACTGAAGTGTCATCAGAGAACACAGAACATCAGGAGCAGCGGATTAGCTGCTGGGGGTTCTGTGCCTGGAGAGCTGCCCCTTTTCGGCGCTGATTCTCTGGGCGCAGAGCTCAGAAAAAATGACGAAACAGACTCCTAACGTCATAAATCAGTGAGCTTCCTCTCGCTGAAACTCGGGTATCTCTTTTTCCCTTATTAGGGAGAGAGAGAGCCTGTAGTATGCCGTATTACAGGGTGAACGAGTAGTTTTGGGGGTTTTGCAAGTCCGTGTCTTTATCGGTGCTTTGCTGCACGCTTGAGTCCTCGGAGGAGGGTGTCGATGCTTCCTTGCTGGTGGGGGAGCGGGTGGGGTCACTGCCTTGCTGCTGCTTGTGCGTTGGAGGGGGAGCTGGGGGGGGACTTTAGGGCTCTAACATTTTAACTGTCATTCATTCTTTGGGGCACTTCTCTGTGTTTGTAGTTATCTGTGAAGAAAAAGCATTTCAGGATGAATATTTTATACATTTCTCTGACATTAAAAGTACATTTTGATGGTAGCATTGCCTTTTTGACATGCTATTTCTATCTTCCACTGAAATTTGTAGACTCCACCCTGGCTACAGTTTGGTGGCTTGGAAATAACACACACCAGGATTTTTATACCCTTGCAGTTTCTTTACTTTACCCATAAGGATTCAACATCTTCTGATCCTATGTCACCACTTCCTAAAGATTCCTAAAGTTTTTACTAGTAGTGCTACTCCTCCGCTGCCTACTTGCCTGTCCTTTCAATACATTAAGCGTCCTTGGATATTATGCTTTCAACTATAATTGTCTTTCAGCCTTGGCTCATTGGTGCCCACAATATCGTGCCTGTCAATCTCTTTCTGCACTACAAGATTAACTACCTTATTCTGTATCCTGCATGCATTTAAATATAGCTCCTTCACTCCTATATTTGCCACCATTTTCAGTTTTGTCCCCCTTGTACACTGCAACCCATCCCACTGACTGCAAATTTGCTCTATCATCTTCCTGTCCTCCCTGACAGTCTCACTACACACTACCTTTGCTTATAAACCAACATCCCCATTCTAAGCCTTACCACTCCGGTTTCCATTGCCCTGCCAAATTAGTTTGAAATTTCCCCAACAGCTCTAGCAAACCTGCCTGCAAGGATATTGGTACCCCCACAGGTTTAGGTGTAGCCTGTCCCTTTTGTAAAAGTGATACCTTTCCCAGGAGAGAGCCCAATGATCCATAAATCAGAAACACTGCCCCTATGCACCAGTTCCTCAGACACACATTCATCTGCCAAATTATCCCGTTCTTGCCCTCACAGATGTATGTCATTGACTGCAATTCAGAGATTGTTTCTCTGGAGGTCCTTATTTTAGCTTTCTACCTAGGCCTCTAAATTCTATTTTTAGGACTTCCTCTCTTTTCCTTCCTATGTCATTGATACCAACATATACTAAGACATCTGGCTGCTCATCCTCCTCGTCCAAGACGCCCCTGACACTGGCACCTGGGAGGCAACATACCATCCGGTTCTCTCTATCACATCCTCTAACTATGGTATTTCCTATCACCACTGCATTCCTCCTCTGCCCCTTTCCCTTCTGAACCACAATGCCAGACTCAGTGCCAGAGACTCTACAGCTCCTCTCTGGTTGGTTGTCCTCCCCAACAGTATCCAAAATGAAATATAGATGGGAATGGCCACAGGGTGCACTACACTGGCTGCTTATTTCCCTTCCCTTTTCTGACAGTCACCCACTCACCTGACTCCTGCAACCTAGGGATAACTACATCCCTGTAGCTCCTATTTATCATCTCTTCAGTTTCCCTTACAAGCCAAAGATCATCAAGTTTCAGCTCCTGTTCTTTAGCACATTCTCTGAGAAGATGCAGCTCGTGCACTTAGTGCAACTGTAGTTATCCAGGAGGCTGGAAGACCCCAGAATTCACACATCCCTCACAGAACAAAACTCTGCCTGTGGGGCCATTCTTACTCCCCTAAGTATAAACTTACAGATGAAGAATGAGCAAGAAAAAGCTTACCAGACACTTATGTCATCCCTGCCTGTTATCACCCAAGCCTTTTGAGCCAAAGCCAAAAGTCCCTGCACTCAATGACCACTTTGCTTGCCACAGCCTTACTTCTATTTGACTATGTTAATAAATTCCAAACTCCAATTGTCTGCTGTTCAAGCTCCCAGGGCATTTAAAAAGGCAGGTTAATCTGGAAGGGTATATTCCATGGGATTCAGGGCAGGTGAGCAATTGGATTCACAATTAGTTCAGTGTAGAATGCAAAGGATTGCGCCGGCATTTTTTTCTCAGACTAGAGGCCTGTGTCTAGTGGTGTGCTACAGGGTTCAATGCTGGAACCTTTGTTGTTTGGAATCTATGCAAATGATTTGGATGTAAATGTACAAACTGTAGAGGTACAGTTTGTAAATTTGCAGATTTTACTAAAATAGGCGGTGGTGTAGATATCATAGAAGTTTGTGAAAAGTTACAGTGGATCAAGATCAGCAAGATATATGGGCTGAAGGTTGACAAATACAGATAAATGTGAGATAATGCATTTTGGAAGATCAAATCAGGGTAAGACTTATGCACCGAATGATAGGGCCCTGGGAGTTCTTGTGGAACAGAGGGACCTGGAAGTGCAAGGGCATTATTCACTGAAAACAGCATCACGGGTAGATACAGTGTTGAAAAAGGTCTTTGGCATGCTGGCCTTCATATGTCAAGGCACTGAGTACAAGAGTTGGGAAGTTATTATGCAGTTACAACACTCTTGTAGTATTGTGTCCACTTTTGGTCAACTTATTATTGAAAAGGTGCCATTGAACTAGAAAGACTGCAGAAAGGATTTACAAGGATTTTGCCTAGACTTGGGGTGCTGAGTTACAAGGACAGGTTAAGTAGACTAGAATTTTAGTCCCGGGAATATGGGATATGAGGGGTGACCTGATAAAGGTACATACGATCATGACTGGCATTGTCAGGATGAAAGTACATTGTCATTTTCTCACAGAGGGGATACTAAAAACAAGAGATTTATGACCAGAGACGAGAGATTTAAAAGGGACATTGGGGCAGATGCTTCACCAAAAGGTGTTAGGTATTTGGAATGAGCAGTCAGAAATAGTCATTGAAGTGGGCACATTAGCTGCATTTAGAAGCCATCTAGAATAGTACATGGATAGGAGAGGTTGAGAGGATTATGGGCAAAATAAAGGAAGATGGGACTAGATCGCTTGGCAACATAGTCAGCATGGATGAGTTAGGCTGAAGGGTGTGCTTCTACATTGTATGACTCTATGACTCTTATAAAAATATAGATCATCAGCTTTGGTCTTCCATACAGTTATGGGCATGTTGGAAAAGCACCTGGACAGAGCAAAGTCATTGTGAGTAATTTATCTGCAAGTAGAAAGAAAAAAAACGATTCTCTTACATGTTACTGTTCACCAGGAAACACAATAGAACAATGGCTCATCACTTAATCTACAAATCTGATTGATTTAGTGCAGACATCAAAGTGTAAAGTTATAGTTATAGCTAGATCAGTTATATAAATGAAGAAGAATGATAACGCAGACAGAAATTATTTTTCAGTGATTGCAGGTAAAACTTCTGGGCGTTTAGTTAATCATAGTCAGAAAGCTTAGAAGTAAGCATTTCAGCCCGTCAAATATGCACCAAACATCAATAGCCATTTACATTTTTTAATGCTTCTACACATTTTAATTCTCCTTGTTTTTTAAAGCTCCTCATGTTCACATCAATTGTCTTCAAATTCTGTCACTCACCAGCACACTAGGGATGATCTCCAATTACACCCATTTGTTTTAGGGGATATAGGAGGAACAGAGGAAAGGCACACAGTCAAAGAGAGAAAATGCAAATTCCACGTAGACAGAAGTGTAAAACAGAATTGAACCTGGATTTCTAGAAGAGCGAGGCAACCTCCCTAATAGTCGTACCATTTTGCCACCTGCATGTAATTACAGAATTACTTGTCACAGAAATTAATATGTCCTGTCAATAATTAATATTGACCATAATTAGCCACTCAGGAAATACACCAGTAACACATACTGGTTAACAGATTGTTTCTCTGGAATACCTAAGGAAACTGTTCACATGTTATGAGAAGTGAATTAAAATGCCAAGTTTTCAGATTTTGTTAGTGCCATTAATACTTTGAAGGTATGAAATGAGGGGCAGAATATATCAAATTATTTTCACAAATAAGAGAGGCATTGCCCATCCTGTAGAATTACTCGGGGTAAACTTTGTAAAACTTCTGATAACCAACACTGCACTACCAATGCAGTCTTGCTTACCATCCCGGAATTCAAAAAACACAAGTCAAGCACAAGATTCTCATCATGTTAACTTCTTTCTAATCATTGGTGTGCATAGTTATTGGACAACATATTGAAGCAACTTTTACAAGCAAAGTTATGAGAAATATTTCCAACAATGTGAAATCATTGCTCTTATATTCTTGACTTGGTCAAGAATTGTAGATGGTGTCAATTCGGTCTTTATTGGCTGTATAGTAGTACAAAGAGCATACAAAGTTCAAAGTAAATTTAATATCTAAGTGTGTATATCATAAACAAACTTAAGATGCATTTTTTTGTCGCACACACAAGGAAACAAAGAAATATAATAGAATCCATGTAAAAGAGCACGCACAACAAAGACAAACATCCAATGCACAGGCACCAGAGAAGTGCATCCAGTCACAAGATTCATTTATTAATTCTCTACAAATTACAGCAGATACAGCTTGTGACTAACTTTGCAGCATTTCCTATTAATAAGAGGATACTTTCTCTATCAAAATACAGTGAATAGAGAGTTACATAATCAAATGATGAGCCATAACCACTGAGGAAACTAACCAGCCATTTCCATTTTAACTGGGAATAATCATCAGCCTTTTTAGGCATCTGAGAGCAATGTAAATAACACTGTCCTTTCAATTTAATGGAAAAGTGCATTTGGGTTCTGGACAGGGGTTCTGTTTCACTAAACCTCTGATAACTGTGGGGGCCCATGGATTTCAGGACCACAAGAAACATACATAAGAACACCAATGCACCAAACTAATTCTGTATTATATTACATCTATACAAAATCTTCACCCATACTTTTGCTATTATTCTTTGATTAGTGTGATATGGACTTGCAGTTCCTTAACCCCACTTTAAATCTCTAATCAGCCCATTTTGACAGGTTTTCTTTTCACCATTAGCATTGATAGTAAATACTCACCCAGCTGCTGTCACTGTTCTGATTGTATATGCAAAAGAACAGTATTGTATTGAAACTTCCTCAACATTTAATATAGACAAAGGGTCCCATTACTTCTTGTCTCCAAGCAATCACTCAATTTGCTAATCCTCATAAAGTTCACTGAATTCAATAGGTCCATGCAAGTACAAGGCTTTGTGATATGAATGTACAGATGTCAAATACTTCATATGTTCCTCATTAGTGGTCTTGACAAAAGCCTCAGTAAGCAATAGATAAGTCTCAGAAATGTTTGGCAATGTTTGTTCCAATATATGGGGATTCAAATCCTGAAATAACCGCTAGAAAGTGACAAATAGATATTCTATTTAGGAGTGCAAGTTACATCAGTTTTGACTTTTAGTAACGCCTCTAGAATTATAAAATAATTTAAAAATGTACCTCGTAATTTAATTCATATTCTGTGCTCAGATTGAACAGAATGCAAAAAGCTTACTGCTTTGATGTTCTGGAATAGTTTGATATGATTACCTTGAAAAATAATCTTCTAGATCTAAATTAGTAATTTAATTACCTAATTTTATAATCCGTACAATGAACTGTTTTATACATAATTCTTTTGTGTCCAGTTACAAACTGATACTACATTAAGGGTAATATAGTTACTCTATTATATGGAGGACAATAAACAAATAATATTTAATCAGAAAATGTATCAGAAAAAAAAGTAACTTTTCCAGGTGGTAAATGGGTGTGGCACTTCAACATTGTTGAAATGCCATCCTTGTGTTTCAGATTTTCTTAGTTCCTCTTTGTTAAAGAATAATATTTGTTCAGTGTACTTGTCCTTAATGAAAAAAATAGGAGTGTATGTTTAACTGATTTATTGGCCAATAATGCAACAGAGCTCAAAGTCTACTTATTGTTGATTTATTACTGAAACAAGCTTAAGATTTAATGCCACAACAAACCTTTTTGTTCTAATAAAGCTCAGGGGCATGGTATTTCTATTCACTTGAAAGTGAGGATTTGCTGCTTACTGTTTCTGTTTCCTGGAGCAAACACCTCACAAATTGATGGATCTGTCCTCTGAGGTTTTCACAGAGGCATTACTGCTTTTTAAAATATTAATATGTGAGCCCATTTAGCAGAAAGTAGCTAGTCTGGAAGTCTCCTGCGGCTGCTATACAGGACACCAGAGACCTTCTGCTGCTCAGAGCAAAAGATTTGGTCTAAGTACGGTATTAAAGCCATGCTTTTGGATTTTACAAAATGACCTTTGCAATCACATTTCTGCAGAAACTGTTGAAGCATTTTTCATACTTTTTCCCCTTGTTTTGGAATGGGGTTTGTGCTCTCAGAATGAAGATGGTGCAGACTGCACAAGAGCCTCAGATCTCAGCTAAACACTGATTAGGTAGGACTGGATGTCACATCTTGTTATTGTGCTGTATAGCCGCAGGATCCCCTCTGTGATTCAGAATAGGATGTGCACTGATTTCATGGAGAGAGAAAAAGCTTCAACAGAAGTGCATCGCCGGCAGTAAATTTTAATCAAGGTCCAGATTATTATCAATATTTTTAATGCAAGTGCAGACAAGGTTTCAGATTCCAGTGGAGTTAAACTTTGTAATACAGTACATTTATTATACATGCAGAGACATCTGCTGAATACAGTAACAAATATTAAAGTCAGTAAGATAGTAAAAATAACATTGAAGAATTTAAGAGTACATATTGGTTGCAATGTGCAAATCACCTTCACAACGCCAACCTGAAGGCACCATTTATAGAAGCTTTATATGACTAATCAAAGTTTGAAATTCAGGTTGTTATTCAATGGCTTGTAAAAGCGCTTAGCAGACAAATATATTTATCTGTGTGCAAGTATATTTGAATGGCTGTTGAGAAAAAAAAGAACTGCATTTACAGTGGTGCTAGAAAGTTTGTGAACCCTGTAGGATTTTCTGTATTTCTGCATAAATAAGACCTAAAATGTCATCACACGTTTACATAAGTCCTAAAACTAGATGAAGAAACCACAGTTAAGTAAATAACACAGAAATATTATACGTTCATTCATTTATCAAGAAAAATGATCCAACGTTACATGAGTTTTTGGAAAAAGTATGTGAACCTCTGGGGTAATGCCTTGTACAAAAGCAATTTGAAATCAAGTGTTCTAATCTATGAAATGAGATTGGAGGTGTGGATTGTAGATATGCCCTGCTCTATAAAAAAGACACACAAAGTCAGGTAACTGACAGAGCCTGCTCTTCTCAAGAAAGATCTATTTATGTGCCCCATGCCTCAATCATTACAACTTTCAGAGGACTTTAGAAGAAGAATTGCAGAGATGCATGAAGTGGGAAAATGCAACAAAAGCATTTCTAAAGACCTAAATGTTCATCAGTCCACAGTAAGAGAAATTGTCTACAAATGGAGGAAACTCAGTACTGTTGCTATCTTCCCTAGGAATGGGGATTCTACAAAGATCACACAATGTGCAGTGCTGAAGGAGGTGAAAAAGAACCAAAGGATAACAGCAAAGGAGAAGGGAGTCGAGGATCAGAACGGGAGTGCGGCGGGAGCCATCTTGAATTTTTCTTATTCTCATCGGAGTTAAGAGAGGCAGTACTGAGCAGGCGTGTGACAGTGGGCAGTGAAGCGGGGAAGATTTAAGAAGGACACATCCTTATACAGCAGGGCAGTGTCGTTTGCGGGCAGTCGAATGAGCCGGGAGCAGAGTGTGGGCTTAAGGGCTTGGGCTCAATGGGCTTAGGCAGAAGCGGGCAAGGCAAGGTAGGGTTAGGTTTCAGTTTTTCCTGTTATTTGAGGAAAGGGGAAGTATGAGTGTGAGGGCAGCTTGTTGTTCTTGGTGTCAGATGTGGGAGATCCTGGAGTCTCCTAGCCTCTCAGAAGTCCACATCTGCACCAGGTGCACCGAGCTACAGCTCCTGAGGGACCGTGTTAGGGAACTGGAGATGCAGCTCGATGACCTTTGTCTGGTCAGAGAGAGTGAGGAGTTGATAGAGAGGGGTTACAGGCAGGTGGTCACACTGGGGCCACGGGAGGTAGACAGGTGGGTCATGGTTAGGAGATGGAAGGGGAAGTGTCAGGTACTAGAGAGTACCCCAGTGGCTGTACCCCTTGACAATAAGGGGGGGGGACAGCCTACCTGGGGGAAGCAACAGTGGCCGTGCCTCCGGCACAGAGTCCGGCTCTGTAGCTCAGAAGGGTAGGGAAAGGAAGAGGAAGGCAGTAGTAATAGGGGATGCGATAGTTAGGGGGTCAGATAGGCCATTCTGTGGATGCAATCAGGAGACCGGGATGGTAGTTTGCCTCCCTGGTGCCAGGGTTTGGGATGATCCTGATTGCATCCAAGATATCCTGAAGTGGGAGGGTGAGAAGCCAGAGGTCGTGGCACATTTAGGTACCAATGACATAGGTAGGAAAAGGGAAGAGGTCCTGAAAGGAGAGTATAGGGAGTTAGGAAGGCAGTTGAGAAGGAGGACCACAAAGGTAGTAATCACAGGATTACTGCCTGTGCCACACGACAGTGAGAGTAGGAATGAAATGAGATGGAGGGTAAATGCGAGGCTGAGGGATTGGAGCAGGGGGCAGGGATTCAAGTTTCTGAATCATTGGAACCTCTTTTGGGGCAGGTGTGACCTGTACAAAAAGGATGGGTTACACTTGAATCCTAGGGGGACCAATATCCTGGTGGGGAGATTTGCGAAGGCTACTGGGGAGACTTTAAACTAGAATGGTTGGGGGGTGGGAATCAATTTGAAGAGACTAGGGAAGAGGAGGTTAGTTCACAAATAGAGAAAGCTAGTAGACAGTGTGTGAGAGAGAATAGGCAGGTGACAGAGAAGGGGAGCGCTCAGACTGAAGATGTAGGGGAGAAGGAAGAAAAAGATAATAAAGTTGATCGCATCGTTAGGGATAAACAGGAAGGAAGAGGAGTAGAGTTTCTTAAATGCATCTACTTTAATGCTAGGAGCATTGTAAGAAAGGTGGATGAGCTTAGAGCATGGATTGATACCTGGAAATATGATGTTATAACTATTAGTGAAACATGGTTTCAGGAGGGGTGTGATTGGCAACTAAATACTCCTGGATTTCGTTGCTTCAGGTGTGATAGAATCAGAGGGGCAAGAGGAGGAGGTGTTGCATTGCTTGTCAGAGAAAATATTACAGTGGTGCTTTTGCAGGATAAATGAGAGGGCTCATCTAGGGAGACTATTTGGGTGGAATTGAGGAATGGGAAAGGTGAAGTAACACTTATAGGAGTGTATTATAGACCACCTAATGGGGAGCGAGAATCGGAGGAGCAAATTTGTAAGGAGATAGCAGATATTTGTAGTAAGCACAAGGTTGTGATTGTGGGAGATTTTAAGATTTTAATAGACTGGGAAGCCCATTCTATAAAAGGGCTGGATGGTTTGGAGTTTGTAAAATTTGTGCAGGATAGTTTTTTGCAACAATTCATAGAGGTACCGACTAGAGACGGGGCAGTGTTGGATCTCCTGTTAGGGAATGAGATAGGTCAGGTGATGGACGTATGTGTTGGGGAGCACTTCAAGTCCAGTGATCACAATACCATTAGTTTCAATATAATTATGGAGAAGGATAGGACTGGACCCAGGGTTGAGATATTTGATTGGAGAAAGGCTAACTTTGAAGAGATGCGAAAGGACTTAGAAGGAGTGGATTGGGACAATTTATTTTAAGGGAAGGATGTAATAGAGAAATGGAGGTCATTTAAAGGTGAAATTTTGAGGGTACAGAATCTTTATGTTCCTGTTAGGTTGAAAGGAAAGGTTAAAAGTTTGAGAGAGCCATGGTTTTCAAGGGAAATTGGAAACTTGGTATGGAAAAAGAGGGAGATCTACAATAAATATAGGCAGCATGGAGTAAATGAGATGCTCAAGGAATATAAAGAATGTAAAAAAAATCTTAAGAAAGAAATTAGAAAAGCTGAAAGAAGATACGAGTTTGCTTTGGCAAGTAAGGTGAAAATAAATCATAAGAGTTTCTACAGTTATATTAATAGCAAAAGGATAGTGAGGGATAAAATTAGTCCCTTAGAGAATCAGAGTGGACAGCTATGTGTGGAGCTGAAAGAGATGGGGGAGATTTTGAACAATTTCTTTTCTTCGGTAAACCTAGCAATTATAGGCCTGTCAATTTGATGTCAGTTGTGGGTAAATTAATGGAAAGTATTCTTAGAGATGGTATATATAATTATCTGGATAGACAGGGTCTGATTAGGAATAGTCAGCATGGATTTGTGCATGGAAGGTCATGTTTGACAAATCTTATTGAATTTTTTGAAGAGGTTACAAGGAAGGTTGACGAGAGTAAAGCAGTGGATCTTGTCTATATGGACTTCAGTAAGGCCTTTGACAAGGTTCTGCATGGAAGGTTAGTTAGGAAGGTTCAATTGTTAGGTATTAATATTGAAGTAGTAAAATGGATTCAACAGTGGCTGGATGGGAGATGCCAGAGAGTAGCAGTGGATAACTGTTTGTCAGGTTGGAGGCCGGCGACTAGTGGTGTGCCTCAGAGATCTGTATTGGGTCCAATGTTGTTTGTCATATACATTAATGATCTGGATGATGGGATGGTAAATTGGATTAGTAAGTATGCAGATGATACTAAAATAGGTGGCGTTGTGGATAATGTAGGTTTTCAAAGCTTGCAGAGAGATTTAGGCCAGTTAGGAGAGTGGGCTGAACATGGCAGATGGAGTTTAATGCTGATAACTGTGAGGTGCTACATTTTGGTAGGAATAATCAAAATAGGACATACATGGTAAATGGTAGGGCATTGATGAATGCAATAGAACAGAGTGATCTAGGAATAATGGTACATAGTACCCTGAAGGTGGAATCTCATGTGGATAGGGTGGTGAAGAAAGCTTTTGGTATGCTGGTGTTTATAAATCAGAGCATTGAGTATAGGAGTTGGGATGTAATGTTAAAATTGTACAAGGCACTGGTAAGGCCGAATTTGGAGTATTGTGTACAGTTCTGGTCACCGAATTATAGGAAAGATATCAACAAAATAGGGAGAGAACAGAAAAGATTTACTAGAATATTATCTGGGTTTCAGCACCTAAGTTACAGGGAAAGGTTGAACAAGTTAGGTCTGAGCGTAGAAGGTTGAGGGTGAACTTGATAGAGGTATTTAAAATAATGAGGGGGATAGATCAAGTTGACGTGGATAGGCTTTTTCCGTTGAGAGTAGGGCTGATTCACACAAAAGGACATGATTTGAGAGTTAGGGGGCAAAAGTTTAAGGGTAACACGAGGGGGAATTTCTTTACTCAGAGAGTGGTAGCTGTGTGGAATAAGCTTCCAGTAGAAGTGGTAGAGGCAGGTTCAGTATTGTCATTTAAAGTAAAATTGGATAGGTATTTGGATAGGAATGGAATGGAAGGTTATGGGCTGAGTGCGGGCCAGTGGGACTAGGTGAGTGTAAGTGTCGGCACGGACTAGAAGGGCCGAGATGTCCTGTTTACGTGCTGTAATTGTTATATGGTTATATGGACCTGCAGAAATCTCTAGAACTTGCGAAAGTCCCGGTTCATGTGTTCACTATAGAGAAAAAACACTGATCAAGAATGGTGTTCATGGAAGGACACCACGGAGGAAAACATTGCTCTCCAAAAAAAAATTGCTGTTCATCTCAGGTTTGCAAAAGACCACCTGTTCTACAATGCTTCGGTGACAATCTTCTGAAAACTCCATCCTTAAGTTTGAAGTTGATATCACAGTGGCAAGATGTATCTCAAATAACAGTGAGTCAGACTAAAGGATAGAGAAAGAGAGACTGGTGACATGGTGTCAGGACAACAATAATTCCTTTAATGTCAGGGAAGTGCTGATTATTGACTTCATCAAGAAGCGTATGCTCCTGGTTACATCAAATATGCTGAGGTCAAGAGGATTGAGAGTTTCAAATTCCTATGAGTGAATATTTATTTATTTATTTAGCTATACAGCACAGAGTAAGCCATTCCAGTCTTCCAAAGCACACTGCCCCAGCAACCCCAACAGACCCGATTAACCCTAACCTAATCAGGGGACAATTTACAATGACCAGTAAACTTACCCAGTACATCTTTGGACAGTGGGAGGAAACTGGAGGAACAGAGAAAACAAACACATTCCACAGGGAGGACGTACAGAGATTTCTTACAGAATGGCCCCGGTATTGAACTTTGAACCCTGGAATGCCCTGAACCATGATAGCATCACACTAACCCCTACACTACTGTGGTGCCCAACATTGCTAATTGTCCATCCTAGTCAAAGAATGAAGATGCCACAGCCCAGAAGGCTTACTCTTTGTGAGCCGGTTTTTATCAATGCACAATAGAAATGATCTTATCCAGATGCATCATATCTCGGTGTGGCAATTGCTCTGCTCACGGGCACCAGAAAGCGCAGAGAGTTTTGGACACAGCTCAAAGTAAATTTATTATCAATGTCACCATATACAATCCTGAGATTCATTTTCTTGCAGGGATACTCAATAAGAACAAAATAAAATAATAGTTAATAGAATCAATGAACCCCCCCCCCCCACCTCAACTGGGTGCTCAACCAATGTGCAAAAAGACTCAAACTGTGCAAATACAAAATTAAAATAATAATAATTAAGCAATAAATATTGAGGACATGAGATGAAGAGTCCTTGAAAGTAAGTCCAAAGTTTGTGCGAACATTTCAGTGATGGAGCAAGTGAACTTGAGTGAAGTTATCCCCTTTTGGTTCAAGAGTCTGATAGGTGAGGGACAGCAACTGTTCCTGAACCTGGTGGTTTGTGTCCTGAGGCTCTTGTACCTTTTCCCTGATGGCAGCAGTGAGAAGAGAGCATGACCTGGGTGTTGGGGTGCCTGATGACGGATCTAGCTTTCCTGCAACAATGCTCCATGTGGATGTATTCAATGGTGGGGAGGGCTTTGTCGATGATGGACAGGCCTGTATCCGCTACATTTTGTAGCAAATTATTTTCAGGGGGATTGGTGGTTCCATACCAGAACATGATATAGCCAGTCAATGTTCTCCACCACACATCTATAGAAGTTTGACATTGAGTACATTAGAATACTAGAACATTACAAAGTTCTGACAAGAACAACCTATTCGGCCCAACAAAGCTTGCCAAATTGCTATTCACAGTGTTTTGAAATAACTATCAAGTATAGATTTGAAAGACTACACAACTAGATAGTTTGTTCCATGTGTCCACAACTCACTTTGTAATGAAATGCTTTCTGATGTTCCAATCTCTGCCTGTGGCAGCGTGTCCTTGTTGATGGATTAATTTTGAAGTTACAGCTGGCATCCACTTTACTTATACCCTTAATGATTTTAAACACTTCTATCATGCCTCCTCTCATTCTACATCTACTTAAAAAGATTTCATTCTTTCAATCTTTCTTCATAACTCATACCCTGCAGATCTGGAATGAGTCTAGTTACCCTTCTCTGGACTCTCTCCAGTGCCTTTATATCCCTCACACAATATGGAGACCAAAATTATACAGTTTTCAAGGTGTGACTTCACAAGGGCTGAATGAAGAGCCAATGAGGTGGCATTTACCATGGTCTTGTCATGCCAGGAAACGAATCGGAGCAGATCCAAATACCACCAGGCTCAGAGATAGTTTCTATCCTGCTATAATAAAACTACTGAACAGTTTTCTACTACAATAAAGACTGACTCTTGACCACACAATCTACCTCATTATGATCCTGCATCATATTCTGCATACTGTTATTATTTTATCTTGTGGTATCTTAATACATTGTTATAAAGAATTGATCTGTATGAATGGGAAGCAAGAACAGGTTTTCACTATACTTCAGTACATATAATAATATTTAACAAATTTACATACTTACCAAATGTTGAAAATATTTATACAGTAATCAATTTATCTTCTCTATGGTGTAGGTTACAAGGAAAAGAAGGAGAAAATGGTTGAGATGGAAAGTAAATCAGTAGAACAGTCTTGATAGGCTGCATGGACTGATTCTGCTCCAATGTCTTATAATCTTGTAGAACCTGAGGTAAATATTCCACATTTTAACCAGAGGAGAATATGCTCTTAGGTTACTTCTTCTTTCATCTATCATCCTCCTCACCTGCTTAACCCCATGTTCCCAACAGCATGGCAACTGGAACTGCACAGAATATTCAAGATGAGACACCACGAATCACTTGTATATTTGTAATATCACATTAATATCACATCTCAACTCTTGTACTCAATGCCGCATTCAATGAAGTCAAGTGCGCCATACGCTTTCTCCACCTGTGTTGCCACTTTCAACAAACTGAGTAGTTTTTCGTATCTCTGTCTCTCTGATCTTTAACACTCCGAGGCTTTATTGCTTTTTATACAAATCATGCCATCATTTAACTTCCTCCAATGCATTAGTTTGCACATGTCTAAGTTAACTTCCCTCCCACTTTTGCAGATGATCAATATCTTTTTATAACCATTGGCAGTCTTCTTCACTGTCCATGACACCATCAACTTTAATGTTATCTGAAAACTTAATATTCATGACATCTGCATTCTCATCTAACTTTCTAATATATACAGTATTTCAAACAACAGTGGACTCATTACCGATTTCTCCAGTACATCACTAGTCACAAGCCTCCAATCTGGAAAAAACAGTTCCCTACCAGCACTGTCTGATATCTTCCACCAAATCAATTTTGTATCCAGTTGGTTAGCTCACCCAAGATCCCATATGATCTCATTTTCTAGATCAGCACACAACTCCAGACCTTGTCAAAAGCTTTACTTAAGTCTGTGTATGCAGTGTCTACTGCCCAGCCCTTGTTAATTTTCCTGGATACCTTTTCAAATCTTCAATCAAACTTGTGAAATACAACTACCCATGCACAAAGCCATGCTGAGTATGTCTTATCATATTTGCCTTTCCAAACACATCCTGGATCCTGTCTCTCACAATCTTCTCCAGTCACTTTCCCTTCACAGAGTTAGACTCAGCAATCTTGTCCTTGCATCCCTTCTTAAATAAAGTCACAATATTTGCCACCCTTCAGTCTTCCCGTACCTCAACCATGGCTAAGAAAAGTACAAAAATGCTTGAGCCAAAGCCACATCAATCCCTTCCCTTCCTTTTCACAATGTCCTTAGATCCATTTGGTCGGGCCCTGTATTAGCACTTTTGGGTGTTGCTTGTGTACATTGAGCTCCATTGCAATCAATGCATTTGAATGTCAGAAGGTGTGTAAAATCAATGGTTGCTGCTTTCAGGACATTTTAACCTGAGCAAAGCAAGGATTAAATCCTTTCTGAAGACACTGTTTTTATCAGTTACTTCTTCCCTTGTCTTCTTTAACTTATTTACTGTTGGATCTTACATCATTTTCAAACAAAACAAATATAGCTGGAGTTAGGTCAGATAATGCAATATGCTATTTCTAAATAAATAAATGTCATAATCAATCATTCAGTGTTGCTAAATTAACGTTTGCATGATGTTAATTGCTTTAAGGCTTCCCTGTTCGTTCCCTTAGAAGGGCATGTGCCAATTAACAAAAGAGAAGTGCTGATCTTTGTCTGGTGAGCACTAATCATTAAAGGATCATGGTTATAGGTTACTGGTGCTTTCAAACCCACTCATTGTCAATGAAAATACGGACAGGTATTTATAATACAGATAGGGGAAGCAAGCACAAAAGAAAGCCCAGTGGGAAAAGAGAGAATAACTTCAATCTGCTCATTCAAAGCATCAGATGAGCATAAAATGGAAACCGACGCAAATACTTACATATAACACTGGAATTTAAAGAAAGTGAGTATAAAATGAAAAGAAAATAGAAAGTAGAGTACAACGATTACAAGCAGCAACTCCAGGGGTGCAATTCCTGAATTACTCCTATAGGTACATTCCACCAGTTCGGCACAGGCAAATTAGAACATCATTGTAAGGCAAATGTAGGGGTTTGGCAACTGTAGAGCATCAGGTTACTACGGTACCAGAATCCTAGTGCAGGAAAAAGCTCAACAGGACAGATGGGATATCCAAACTGAGGCAGAATCAGTGTCATTGTAGAGAGAACAGCATCTATCTTCAATCATCCTCTTCAAGAACCACGGAATCTTGATTCTTGATTAATCTAAGCCCATTGATTTGAACACAAGTTGTGCTCCATCAGTACCCTTCCTGCTTCTTAGAATGATTCCACTTTCCAGCCGGATTAGCAATGGAGCTTATTGGCTGATATATCAGCTGTTAGACATCCTCATGAAAAGAAGCTCTGGTTAAAGCCAGCTTGCACCTCATTGAAAGAAGATGCCTTGTGGCTAAAGCAGATGAGGTCAGCCATGAAGAAAGTAAATGGGAAGTGCAAAGTGTTGACGCACAAAGAGCAGACTTAAAAATCACCAGCTACCAGGCTGGTGGCTGCTGTGCAGATGTTGCAAGGAAGAATTGGTGTGTATTTTCAATAGACATTCCAGACACACTTTTGGAAGGGAAAGGGAGTAGCAATTCACAATGTTGTTTCTAAGATTCAGTACCCTCTTGCCATCACATTTAACTATTTATGTTGACTTCATGCAAACTTTTATACATTACATGCTTTTTCCACTTGCCATTAATCAAGGCTGTAAAAAGCTGAAGGCTTACATACTAATCTATGTGGTACCCATTAATAATAGCCTCCCAGACTAGGGAAAAAATCTTCCAAGTTTCAGTTACCTTTCTTCTTAAGGAGTCCCTTAGGGTAGAAGATGAGACCTAGTGTCAGGACCAGAGGACCTACCAAGGACAAGCTCCAGAAGTGGAACCTGCAGATTTTCAGAGCCACTGTTTCTACCTCATTGGAAACTTCAATTAATTAAATTTCTGTTTTTAATGTTATTTAGTTTAATATTTAGCAATACCAATTACGTTAAGTGTTTTGTGAGTCATGATTGCTGAATTATGAAAAAATTGTAACTGTTTTCCAAAAGGGCTAGTTAGCTAAGTGCTTACATATCCTTATTTGAAAGAAAAGCTTGATTTGCATAAAAAGCATGTTTTCCATTTCTTGTGATGTGTGGACTACATTGCATCGTGGCTCAGTGCCCATAAAAACAGGGCAAGTCTGGCCTGATGGGTTTTTTTTCAGGGCCAGCCCTACCTTCAAATCCACAACTAGTTCTGCATCACTTAGGCACTGAGGTAAGTTATATTAAACACCAGCAATTCCTAAAGCTTGGTCATTGGCAAAACTCAACAGATACAAAAATAAAGACAGAAACAAAAGTACATCAAAGGCAATATTTCCAATGCCAGAATTGTGTACCATCTAATACCACACTTGGAATATAGGACATATTTAGAATATTGCATTCAGTTTTGGCCGTCTCATTAGAGGAAGAATGTGCAAGTTTTGGAGAGGATGCAAAGGAGATTTACCTGAATGCTACTTGAACTAGAGGACACGTCACATGAAGAAAGTTCGAGCAAAACAGGCTTTTCTCTTTGGAGCAAAGGAGGATGAGAGGGGACTTGATAGAAGTGTACATGATGCTAAGAGGCATGGTCAGAGTGGATAGCCAGAGACATTTTTCCAAAGTGGAAATAGTTATTACAAGGGAGCATAATTTTAAGGGGATTGGAGAAAAGTATGGGCGTATCTAAGAGTTATGTTTTTTTACACGGTGAATAATGGGTGCCAGGGATGGAAGTGAAGGCAAATACATTAGGACATTTAAAGTATTATTTGATATGAGGATGATAGAAAATAGGGTGCTATGCAGGAGGGAAGAGTTATATTTATCATAGAGTGTTCTAAAAGGTCAGCGCAACATTGTGGTCTGAAGGGCTGTAATGTTCTATGTTCTAAATCTTTTGAGGCTGGTGAGTTAAGGTTGCATGAGTGTGTGAGAAACAGGATGCTCTGTTTGATTTGCTAGTACTCTTCCCTTGTCACAGTATAGTATGCATGGTAGGAATAGGCACGCTGGAAAATAGTATATTCATGATTCAATTCATTGGGAAATGGACTAACCAAAGATCTTGTCTCCATGCTGGCTAATAACGCAGTTTAATCTATACAATTTATATATTGTATCCAGTCTTCGGAATAATTCCAATTTTATTTTAGATGAAAAGCTTCAGTTATCTAGTAAAATGTCCAACTAAAAAGAAGCCACGGTAAAAAGGTTGAGGGTAGTGATGGTCTTGATGCCACCTTATTGAGTCTTCTAGGAAATGTTAAAAGCCAACTCTGCGTCTTTCTCTACCCAAGCTATTGATGTCTCTGAAAACTTCCTGCATTTTTAATAGATTTCCAGTGATTACAGCACTTTTTGTTTTATTTATTATTTATTATTTTGCCAATATTGCAGGTTGGTTGCTGGCTTTCTTGTAGTAGAGCTAACTGGACTTTGCAGCAGGATTCAGAGCTTTGTAGGTATGACACAACATTGACATGATGGTAATGCAGACAGTCTGGCTCTAGTGAATGTTGATCTTATTGGTTTCATTCTTTTATCTTAGACTGCTTCATCTGTAAAATACCATATTTAATGTACATTAAAAGCAATCCAATAACTCATTTTATGTTAACCTGCCAAACAGTATGGGATCTTGCAGTTTTCCAATAAGTGCCTTGGCTTTCCCTCAGCTATATTCCAAGAGAGTTTGCATTGTTTCATATTCATTGTTTTTTTATTACTTTCCTGATCTGCTGCTTCTTGTAAATCATTCAACTAAACTTGAGCATTCCCGTGGTCCAGCAGACAATATTCAGCTGTTACTTTTCAATTCAAATAAAAATTCCCTTCCTTTACTTTTCCAAAACAATTGGAAAATGCAATAAAAGCCTACTGAATAGAATTAAGATTTTAGAAATCCTCCTTTAAAACTTCATTACCTCTTTTGTGTATGTTCACAGGAAAATTTTAAGTTCACTAAATGAATAAGCAAAATGCACAATGTAGCACCATGCTAAATATATAAAAACATGTAAAAAACTTCATGTTAATGTTACTTTGATTTATGAATTTTGGCTGAAAGATCATATGTCATGTGTGTTATTTTTTGTAACATCAAAACAGAAAACTATTTGAAAGAGAGCCAGGAATAACTGCGTACATTAGTTTTACACTTATGACATGGTGGTGTAATGATAGATGCCATTCATGTATTTCTTACATATTACCCATAACAGATTATGTAAACAAAAAAAGAATGCTTAATCAAACTATATATTTACAATATTACTGTAATTAAATATAGTACTCTCCTCCCTGCTTAGCTATAAACTCCAACTCAATATAGAATGCATCTCAACTTGTATAAATATATTCATAAACATATATGCAATTAGACAATAGACAATAGGTACAGGAGTAGGCCATTTGGCCCTTTGAGCCAGCACCACCATTCACTGTGATCATGGCTGATCATTCACAATCAGCACCCCTTTCCTGCCTTCTCCTCATATCCCTTGACTCCACTATCTTTAAGAGCTCTATCTAACTCTTTCTTAAAAGCATCCAGAGAATTGGCCTCCACTGCCTTCTGAGGCAGAACATTCCACAGATCCACAACTTTCTGCGTGAAAAAGCTTTTCTTCAACTCCATTCTAAATGGCCTACCTCTTATTCTTAAATTGTGGCCTCTGGTTCTGGACTCCCCCAACATCGGGAACATGTTTCCTGCTTCTAGCATGTCCAATCCCTTAATAATCTTATATGTTTCAATCAGATCCTGTCTCATCCTTCTAAATTCCAGTGTATACAAGCCCACATCCACATTAAACTGCATCTGCCATGCATCTGTCCACTCAGCCAACCCGTCCAAGTCACCCTGCATTCTCCTAACATCCTCCTCATATTTCACACTGCCACCCAGCTTTGAGTCATCTGCAAATTTGCTAATGTTACTTTTAATTCCTTCATCTAAATCATTAATGTATACTGTAAATAGCTGCGGTCCCAGCACCGAGCCTTGCGGTACCCCAATAGTCACTGCCTACCATTCAGAAAAGGACACGTTAATCCCTACTCTTTGTTTCCTGTCTGCCAACCAATTTTCTATCCATGTCAGTACCCTACCCCCAATACCATGTACTCTAATTTTGCCCACTTATCTCCTATGTAGGACATTAGTTTGTATAACATTGTGGTGATCACTGAGTTGTGGCTGAAAGAAGACCATGATTGGGAGGTTAACATCAAAGAATATACTTTGTATCAAAAGGACAGGCAGGAGGGCATAGGCGGTGTTGTGGCTCTTTTGGTAAGAGATGGGATTACATCTTTAGAAAGGGGTTACATAGGGTCAGAGAATTTTGAATCTTTTTGGGTGGAATTAAGAGAATGAAAGGATGAAAAGAAACATCATAGGAATCACATATAGGCATCCAAATAGTAATCAAGATGTGGGATTGAGAATGCAAAGAGAGCTGGAAAAGGATAATGACTTAATTGTAATGGGGGACTTCAATATGTAAGGGGATTGGGAAAATCAGGCTGGTGTCAGATTGCAAGAGAGGGAATTTGTTGAATGTCTACAAGATGGCACAAGATGGCTTGTGCTTGAGCCTACTTGGGAAAAATATATCTTAGATTGGGTGTTGTGTAATAACCCAAATCTTATTAGTGAATTTAATGCAAAGCAACCCTTAGGAGGCAGTGATCGTAATACGATTGGATTTATAATGCAACTTGGGAAGGAGGAGCATAAATCAGATGTATCAGTATCCCAATGGAATAAAGGGAATTACAGAGGCATGAGAGTGGAGTTTGCCCTGGTGGATTGGAAGAGGATACTAGCAGGGATGACGACAGAGCAGAGATGGCCTAAGTTTCTGGGAATAGTTCACAAGGCGCAGGATAGCTATGTCCCACAGAGAATGAAGTTCTCAAATGGCAGGGTAGACAACCGTGGCTGACAAAGGAAGTTAAGGATGGCACAAAAGCCAAGGAAAGGGTATATAGAGTAGAAAAAGTAAGCGTTACATTGAATAAGTTGGATGATTGAGAAGCTTTTAAAATTCAATAAAAAGTCACTAAAAAAGCTATAAGAAAGGAAAAGATTAAATGTGAGGGCAGAGGAGCCACAAATATAAATATAAAGGGCAAATATAAAGCAGGATTCCAAAAGTAGCTTTTAGTCATATCAAGTGTAAAAGGGAGGTGAGTGTTGATATTGGTGAACTAGTAATGGGGGCAAATAAATGGCAAATGAACTTACTAGGTACTTTGCATCTGTCTTCACTGTGGATAACATGAGCAAAGTGTCAAAGGATTGTGAGTGACAAGGAGCAGGAGTGAGTTACAAAGGAATTGTAACTATTACAAAGGAAACGTACGAGGCAAACTCAAAGATCTTAAGATGGAGAAGTCACCTGGACCAGATGGACTACGTCCTAGAGATCTGTCAAAGGTAGCTGAAGAAATAACAAATGCATCGGTTATGATCTTATGGTTTTATATATACTGTATATATATTTGCAGTATACTATATAATACAACTACTACAATTACTATATAGACATCCAGAGCATAGTAAATTTTAAATTGTCTCATTCAGGCTTAAAGATTTAAGTACTGTGGAAGATTTCTTACTCTTGTGTGAAAATGTCTTTCCTGATGGGAGTGAGGGGTGGTTACTCTGCTTGGCAAGTGAGACTTGTGGCTGTGAAACATGGTGATTATAGAAGTTGACTCTGTGGTGGTTTTGACAACTCCGACACCTTTCTTCTCTAACAAATTACTCCGCTGACCGATGTGTTGTCCCTAGATGATATAGATGCACTGTGCAGGAGAATGGTTCAGTTCTGTCCCTAATCTTTCCACATACCAATTTTTGATCATCACTGTTCCTCACCAGGATTCTTTGTCCAGGAATGAAACACTGACACTTCTTGTTCAAAGACCTCTCAATTTGTCCTGCATACTCCTTCAGAGATTGGATTTGAGGTGATCCAAGAGTGAGCATAAGGGATAAACAGGAACAGCATAGATGGTGAGTGATTGGTTGTGGACTGTAATGCATTGTGATACGCAAGGAGAAAATTGGTGAGCCTCTCATTCAGTGTTAGTGAAGTGTGTTCTGCTGACATTGCTCACAATGTGTTCTTTAGACTCTGGACAATCTTTTCCACCAGGGCATTTGTGCAGTGCAGATGTAAGGTGGTGCAAGGTGATTTGGTGCAGATATAAGGTACGATGCAGATCTAAAGTGTCTTATTCCATTCATTTTCACAAACGGCTGAAACTGTTATGCAACAACCTTTGATCCATTGTCTCTGACATGGTGTTCTGGAACACCAGCTGCTGAGAAGAGGCTTCACAACACATCAACAGTGTGTAAAGCTGCAGTGGAAGCTATTGGGAACACTGTCATTTTGTAGGTGCGTGTAGCATGTAGCACCTCCAACACTTTGGCTGTCAGCTTGGATGGTACAACAACTCCTAGTCCCCACATAAGGCAAACCCTGTCAAGAGCAGATTCACCGTGGAACTTCTGTTGCACATTCCAGCCATTTTGGGTGGACATGTAGATCTAAGACAGTGTGCAGTCTTTTCTGTGTTCCCTTTGGATCATCTCTGCCATAATAGGGAGATTTTTCAATTTGCATTAGAGGGACTAAGTCAAGTGGAGTGTCCTTTTTGGTAAATTTTTTAGTTATTTCCTTTTCCAAGGGTAAATGGGACAATCCATCAGCATGTCCATGATTAGTTATCCTCTTGAATTCAATCTTGAAATTGTGTCCTCCCGGAAACAGAGCCCATCTCTGCATTTGTGCTGTTGCTGGTAGTGGAACACTTTTCTATGGATGAAAATGGGCACTTGTGATTGATGATCAGTAATGAGGGCAAGCTCTCTCGCATACAAATATTGGCTGAAACATTTTACACCCCAAACCAGTGTCAAGGCCTCTCGGTCAATTTGTGTGCAATTTTTCTCTGCAGTGGCAAGGGAACATGATTCAAAGGCTATGGGACATTCACTTCCATCATTCATTACATGTGACATGACTGCATCTATCCCATAAGCTGAAGCATCACAGGTAATCTTCACTGGACAATGTGGATCATAATGTGTGAATACAGTGTCTGATATCATGATTTCCTTTACCTTTGTCCAATGCCATTCCTTCTCAATCTGTAGTAATGAGTTCAGCAGGTGGAGCTCAAGTAGCCAAGTTTATCAAGTACCTGTTATAGTAACTGACGAATCTTAAAAAGTTCCACAACTGTGACACATACTTTGACCTTGAGACTTCCATCACTGCTTGAATTTTATCATCACATTTATGCATTACCTCTGCATCAATGGTATGACTACTGTCGGTGATGCTTGGTTTAAAGTATTCACACATGTCATGTCTTGTTCTGAGCCCACGATCTTCTAATCTTCCTAACACTGCCTTGAGATTTTGGAGAATGCTCCTTGTTATCCTTACCAGTAACAATCCAGGTAACAGTGAGTGGCTAGGCAGCCTTCCAACACCTGTCTATAGCTTTCTGGCAGAGTGCAAGTGCAGATGCCACTCCAAAAATAATCCTATTGTAGCAATAAAGCCCTTCGTGGGTGTTCATGGTGAGAAATACATTGGACTCTTCTTCCATTTCCATCTGTAGGTAGGCTGCAGTTAAGTCTACTTCACTGAAGTGCTTCCCTACAGAAAGGTTTACGAGGATTTCCTCTAACCTGGGCAAAGGGTATTGATCTACTTTCAGTACTGAGTTGATGGTGATCTTAAAATCACCACAGATCTTGACAGACCCCTTCCTCGGTGTTGCCAATGAGTGTCCCTCAAACTTGGAAAGATTTCCTTCAAGCTTCATGTCATCTAGTCCACTGGTTACTTAATCACTATAAGGAACCGGATGGGCTTTTAAAAACTTAGCTGGGGCATTTTCACTTAACACTATTTTATCCTTGTAATGTCTGTGTTTTCCAGTGCCACCCTTGAACACTGCTGCAGCATCATCCAGTAAATTTTTAATTCACTTTCAGTTGACACTGTTGCAGGGGATGAATGTATCTCCAATAAAGTTGTGGTTGCCTCAGCCACTCCTGGCCTCACAATGCTGGCCCTTTTCTAACTGCATACTAGGCTAATGTTGCTTGTTTGTTGCTGTATTCCACTGTTACAAATGCCATTCCCACAGGAGTTATCATTTCTCCAGTCTTTCTTAGATAGATACCTGCAGGCTTCAGTCCAGTGTCTTTGAAATGCCGTTCAAACTCATTTTGTGGAATGACTGAAACAGCCGTGCCAACGTCCAGTTCTATTTTAATCAATTTGCCATTCACTTCTAGCGTAAGCCATATTGCTTGTCTCTTGATAGTTCCCATGTAGTAAATCTTAAGGCTACTCAGTCCTATTTCACTTTCATCATCGTCACATTTTTCATTAATGGCATGCAGATTCGTGCTCTTTCTGAAACTGCAATTTGAATTTTTATCTTATTCTCTACCTGAGTAGTCCTTTCATTTTTGTCTGCCCAACATGCTGTCTGTATAAGTCCTACTTTGTTGCATTTTCTGCAAGTTTTGCTTTTAAATCTGTGTTGGTCTGGTGTATGTGAACCCCTGCCACAATGGTAACACAATTTGTTCGGCCAGGCCAGTTTTTGTTTTGACATTTCAATTTTGTTCATGCTCACTTTCATTCCAGCTGCAACTCAGATGTACTTCTGGCTGCGATCTCCATTGATACAGCAATTTCAACTGCTCTTTGAAATGTAAGTTGGGCTTCAATTAGGAGCCCTTTATGAATGTTTCCTTGTAAGATTCCACAAACTAAGTTATCTCCCAGTGCATCACTGAGCCCATCACTGATCTGACAATGCTCAGACAATCTTTTCAATTCAGCCACGTAAGCTGAAATAGACTCCCCTTCCTTTTGATACTGCTTATGAAACCTAAAGTATTCTGAAATCAACAAAGGCTTTGGTTCTAAATAACCATATAACCATATAACAATCACAGCATGGAAACAGGCCATCTCGGCCCTCCTAGTCCGTGCCGAACTCTAAATCTCACCTAGTCCCACCTACCCGCACTCAGCCCATAACCCTCCACTCCTTTCCAGTCCATATACCTATCCAATTTTACCTTAAATGACACAACTGAACTGGCCTCTACTACTTCTACAGGAAGCTTATTCCACACAGCTATCACTCTCTGAGTAAAGAAATACCCCCTCGTGTTTCCCTTAAACTTCTGCCCCCTAACTCTCAAATCATGTCCTCTCATTTGAATCTACCCTACTTTCAATGGAAACAGCCTATTCACGTCAACTCTATCTATCCCTCTCAAAATTTTAAATACCTCGATCAAATCCCCCCTCAACCTTCTACGCTCCAATGAATAGAGACCTAACTTGTTCAACCTTTCTCTGGAACTTAAGTGCTGAAACCCAGGTAACATCCTAGTAAATCGTCTCTGCACTCTCTCTAATTTATTGATATCTTTCCTATAATTCGGTGACCAGAACTGCACACAATATTCTAAATTTGGCCTTACCAATGCCTTGTACAATTTTAACATTACATACCAACTTCTGTACTCAATGCTTTGATTTATAAAGACCAGCGTTCCAAAAGCCTTCTTCACCACCCTATCTAAATGAGACTCCACCTTCAGGGAACTATGCACTGTTATTCCTAGATCTCTCTGTTCCTCTGCATTCCTCAATGCCCTACCATTTACCCTGTATGTTCTATTTGGATTATTCCTGCCAAAATGTAGAACCTCACACTTCTCAGCATTAAGCTCCATCTGCCAACGTTCAGCCCATTCTTCTAACTGGCATAAATCTCCCTGTAAGCTTTGAAAACCCACCTCATTATCCACAACACCTCCTACCTTAGTATCATCGGCATACTTACTAATCCAATTTACCACCCCATCATCCAGATCATTTATGAATATTACAAACAACATTGGGCCCAAAACAGATCCCTGGGGCACCCCGCTAGTCACCGGCCTCCATCCTGATAAACAATTATCCCCCACTACTCTCTGGCATCTCCCATCTAGCCACTGTTGAATCCATTTTATTACTCCAGCATTAATACCTAACGACTGAACCTTCTTAACTAACCTTCCATGTGGAACTTTGTCAAAGGCTTTGCTGAAGTCCATATAGACTACATCCACTGCCTTACCCTCAACAACATTCCTCGTAACTTCTTCAAAAAATTCAATAAGGTTTGTCAAACATGACCTTCCACACACAAATCCATGCTGGCTACTCCTAATCAGATCCCGTCTATCCAGATAATTATTAATACTATCTCTAAGAATACTTTCCATTAACTTACCCAGCACTGATGTCAAACTGACAGGGCTATAATTGCTAGGTTTACTTCTAGAACCCTTTTTAAACAATGGAACCACATGAGCAATACGCCAATCCTCCGGCACAATCCCTGTTTCTAATGACATCTTAAAGATCTCCGTCAGAGCTCCTGCTATTTCTACACAAACTTCCCTCAAGGTCCTGGGCAATATCCTGTCAGGTTCTGGAGATTTATCCACTTTTAAATTTCTTAAAAACACCAGTACTTCCACCTCTTTAATTGTCATAGGTTCCATAACTTCCTTACTTGTTTCCCACACCTTACACAATTCAATATCCTTTTCCTTAGTGAATACCGAAGAGAAGAAATCGTTCAAAATCTCTCCCATCTCCCTCAGCTCCACACATAGCTGACCACTCTGATTCTCTAAGGGGCCAATTTTATCCCTCACTATCCTCTTGCTTTTAATATAACTATAGAATCCTTTCGGATTTACTTTCACCTTATTTGCCAAACCAACCTCATATCTTCTTTTAGCTTTTCTAATCTCTTTCTTAAGATTCCTTTTACATTCTTTATATTCCTCGAGCAATTCCTTTACTCCATGCTGCCTATATCTATTGTAGACATCCCTCTTTTTCTGAACCAAATTTCTAATATCCCTTGAAGACCATGGTTCTTTCAAACCTTTAACCTTTCCTTTCAACCTAACAGGAACATAAAGATTCTGTACCCTCATAATTTCACCCTTAAATGACCTCCATTTCTCTATTACATCCTTCCCATAAAACAACTTGACCCAATCCACTCTCTCTAAATCCCTTCGCATCTCCTCAAAGTTAGCCTTTCTCCAATCAAAAATCTCAACTCTAGGTCCTGTCCTGTCCTTCTCCATAATTATATTGAAGCTAATGCTATTGTGATCACTGGACCCAAAGTGCTCCCCAACACATACATCTGTCAGCTGACCTATCGCATTCCCTAACAGGAGATCCAAAACTGCCCCATCTCTAGTCGGTACTTCTATGTATTGTTGCAAAAAACTATCCTGCACACATTTCACAAACTCTAAACCATCCAGCCCTTTTACAGAATGAGCTTCCCAGTCTACGTGTGGAAAATTAAAATCTCCCACAATCACCACCTTGTGTTTACTACAAATATCTGCTATCTCCTTACACATTTGCTCTTCCAACTCACGCTCCCCATTAGGTGGCCTATAATACACTCCTATCAGTGTTACTACACCCTTCCCATTCCTCAATTCAACCCAAATAGCCTCCCTAGAGGAGCTCTCTAATCTATCCTTCCAAAGCACTGCCATAAGTTTTTCTCGGACAAGCAATGCAACACCTCCTCCTCTGGCCCCTCCTACTCTATCACACCTGAAGCAACTAAATCCAGGAATATTTAGTTGCCAATCACACCCTTCCTGCAACCATGTTTCACTAACAGCTACAACATCATAATTCCAGGTATCAATCCACGCTTTAAGCGTAAATATTCCTGCTTTATTTTCACAATATCAGCAAAGCACATTTCAGCTGGTTTGTTTGGAGCAGTGAAATTTCTAAGCAAACTGTATGGTCTTCCACCAATTACACTCAGCTAAACTGGCACTTATTTCTCATCAGCTTTTCTGTTTGCTTTAAAATACTGCTCAGTTCACTCAGTGTACATGAGCCAGTTATCCCTTATGCAATCGAACTTGTCAATTTTTCTGATGGAGCCATCCATTTCTGCTTTTTATTTATGATTATTATCACCCAGACTCTCTGTTTATGAAGCCTTGAATTTTGTCCATTTTCTTCCTTTATTTTAACCTGACCGTATTTCTCCCTCTTGCCAAGAACGTACTGCTCACTTTTTTTAAAAAACTCAAACGTCTCACTGCACTTCAACAGTTAGGTAATCATCTAGGGTTCATTCTAAAACTTCCTCATCACCACTGTTGTGCTTTGTAACTCCAAAAAAAAGCTAACTGAAAGAAAAAACACAGAGCCAGGGATTATTGCGTAATTTTAATTTTACTTTAGTGAGTAAAGTAAAATCACTCACATGATATGGCAGCATGATGGCATATGCCATTCATGTACTCCATACATATACCTAATAATGAATTATGCAAACAATTAAGAACGTTTAATCGAACAACATTTTTACGATATTACTTAATTATTACTGAACTATTAAATATGCAATAATGTCAAATGAACAAGGATGAAGATTAAAAACCTAGCTTTCCAGCAGTCACCTGTTTGTTTTATGTTCATAATCACAATCCAACAGGATGTGAACTCTACCCTGCAGTATATTATACTATTCCCAAAAATAAATCAGTTCTGAAAGAACATTTGCTACATGGGAAATAGAATAAACCTAAGGTCATAGCATAGCAAGATCATACCAGATACAGTATGTTTCCATTGCCATTAATTGAGAGATGTGAAGGTATAAGAATACAATAAGATTCTAAGGCTTCTTTGGATGAGAACCAGAATCTTAGCATTGCTTGCAGTATTGGAACAGCTGGGAATTGACCTCAGTTTAATTTTTCACCTGAAATATGGCACTTCCTGAACACAGCACTTTATCTGTTTTCTCAGACATGTCAATTTAGATTACAAATTGGGACATCTTACATGCACCCAAAACACTGGATGGAGAAATGGACTACTTATTCCCAGGTATAAAGAGAACACAGGGACAAGATTTACACTTTGCTTTATGCTTATGTCAACCATTACACACAAGCTGTTTTATTTGTTTATACTGCCAGGTTTAATAGAACTGATAAAAAAGCTGCAGCAATATTTCTTGCCTGACATACACTGCTGCTTGTATTGTTGTGTAATGCTGGTAATCTCTGTGAGAATCCTGAAATGTTACAGGAAAAATAATTTCATTTACACAGTATATTAACAGAATCCACAGATGGCAGTGGAGCTTGGGATGACATTTATTTCACCTCAGGTAAGGCATATATCAGATTATATGATAGTATGATGTTGTAATTTAGTGCAGGAAAGCACCCAGAGGGGGCAACAGGCACATTTTTCTTATTCGCTCCTTCATAAATAATGGTGTATTTTTCTGAACACCACATCCACCTTAAAAAGTTTGTATTAATTTGATATCTATTTTCAAGAAACCACAGCAAGCACTTATTACCAATAATGGCAAAAGTAAGCACTTGTGTAATAAAAAAAGACAGACCGGTTAGAAGGAGGGGCAAGGAGCCAGTTAGAAAATCAATGGAAAAATTACTGAAATAAGCAAGGGACATGGTGCAGGATATCAATATTTATTCTGGTACTGAAAGGATATTTGTATCGCATTATGTGAATAACAAATGAATTTTTGAACCAAATCTTGAAATGCAATCTTTGTACTTTTTAAAGAAATGTCAATAATGATTCTGCTGCAGCAAATTATTTATTGTTATATTAATGAGAACTTAAAACAAATATTGTTCTTAAAATACTGTATTTGGTAACCTCTGGAAGGTAGGCACTAAGATTCATATTTAAATTAACATTAGTAAGCATTATAAAATTTTCCTTAAATACAGTTGTGATAATCACAAAATCAAACTATAATATCATTGGTAAAATGTTGTAGATGCAAGAACCCTTATCAATAACTAGAATTTACAATGCAGAGGTGCAAAGGGACTTAGAAGTCCTTGTGCAAGATACCCTAAAGTTAACCGCCAGGTTGAGTCAGTTGTGAATAAGGTGAATGCAATGTTGGCATCTGTTTCTAGAGGTATAGAATATAAGAGCAGGGATGTGATGTTGAGGCTCTATAAGACACTCGCGAGACCACACCTGGAGTATTGTGTTCAGTTTTGTGCTCCTTATTTTAGAAAGAATATACTGATATTGGAGAGGGTTCAGATAAGGTTTACAAGAATGAAAGGGTTACCGCATGAGGAACGTTTGGCAGCTATTGGGCTGTATTCCTTGGAATTCAGGAGAATGAGGGAGGATCTCATAGAAACATTCAGAGTGTTAAAAGTCCTGAACAGATTAGATATGGCAGTCATTTCCCATGTTAGGCAATTCTAGGACAAGAGGTCTTCAAGATTGAAGGATGTCCACTTAGAACTGAAATGGTGAGAAATTACTTTATTCAGAGGGTGGTAAATTTGCGGAATTTTGTTGCCATGAGTAGTTGTGGAGGCTGAGTCACTGGGTGCATTTAAGACAGAGATAGATAGGTTCTTGATCAGCTAGGATATCAACGGGTATGGCGTGAAGGCAAGGGATTGGGGATGACTGGAAGAATTGGATCAGCCCATGATTGAAAGGAGGAGCAGACAGAATGGGCAGAATGCCCTACTTCTACTCCTATATCTTATGGTCTTAAATGTGCTGCTCTTTAAAGTTGGTTAAGCCTGCATATTATTTAAGCTCTTATGAAATGTTATGGATCTGCAAAGGTAATTATACTTTTATACTGTACTAAAATCCATAATATATTTCTACAAAATATAAAACCACATTAGCTTAACTATTTAAAACTATTAAATTATTTAACTATTTATAAAGGTTCCATGCTTTCCCCAATTCATCATCTAACCGCTTCTGAAATTGGTCAATGATTCTTTCTTATGCTGTTTATTTCAAGTACTGGCTAACATGTGAGAAGAAAAGGCCAGTAGACAAGAAAGTGAGATGCCATGTATTTATATTGTAGAACAGGTATTGGATTCATCAGCACTTACTCATGTAAATTCAGATGCTAATTGCACAAAGAAGTGACTTAGCACAAGGTTGATCATTTTCGTGTGCTGGTGAAATTGCAACAATTAGGGAACTAGTCCAGGCTCCTTCATGTCTAATTCTCTTCAAAATGTGACTAAATTGAAACACATCCAAAAATGTGCATGCACATACACACAACCCTAAGGCATAGGACATAAACCCAGGATATTCTGCAGAAGCTGAAAAAAATCTGAAGAAACGCACACAAAATGCTGGAGGAATTCAATAGAGTCCTGATGAAGGGTCTTGGCCTAAAGTGTCAGCTCTTATTCCTCTAGAAAAGATACTGCCTGACCTGCTGTGTTCCTCCAGTATTTTGTATAACATAGGAGCAGAATTTGGCCACTCAGCCCATTGAGTCTTCTCCACCATTCTGTCTTGGCTAATTTTTTTCTCAACCCCATTTTTTGTCTTCTCCCCATAACCATTAACTTTCTTGCCAATCAATAACTTGTTAATCTCCACCAGTGAGTACCTCACTGGCTAATATTCTTCACAGTAGTCAATGTGCCTGATAGATTGCGTTTTAGTGCATAAAAATGGTGAATACCATAAGAATGATATTTCCAACATGAGTTTGACCAATTTCCCAAATTTTTGAGGAGATCTAAGTGGGTGCTTCGCATATCAAAAAAAAAGAGTACAATCCAGTGTGTTGGAAAGTGCATTTCACAGCCTCAGCTACTCACAAGCACATTGCAAGAACTGAACTGGTTTGAATATAAAAGCCAAAGAGAAGGCATATAATAGAGCAAAAATTAGAGGGAAGTTAGAGGATTGGGAAGATTTTAAAAACCAACAGAAGGCAACAATAAAAGTCATTAAGAAGGAAAAGATGGAATGCAAAGGAAGCTAAATAATGATATTGAAGAGGATACCAAACATTTCTTCAGATACATAAAGTGTAAAAGAAAGGCGAGAGTGGATATTGAGCTGCTGGAAAATGACGCTGGAGAGGTAGTAATGCGGGGCAATGAAATGGTGGATGAACTGAATAAGTACTTTGCATCAGTCTCAACTGAGGAAGGCACTAGCCGTACAATGGAAGTTCCAGATGATAGAGGGCAAGAAGTCTGTGCATTTGCCAGAATTAGAGAGAAGGTTCTTGGGAAACTGAAAGTCTGAAGGTAGATAAGTCATCTGGACCAGATGGTGTACACTTGAGGTTTCTGAAAATGTAGCTGAAGAGATTGTGGAGGCATCAGTAATGATCTTTCAAGAATCACTAGGTTCTGGAATGCCTCCAGAAGACTGGAAAATTGCAAATGACATTCCACTCTTCAAGAAGGGAGAGAGGCAGAAGAAAGGAAACTATAGGCCAGTTAGTCTGACCTCAGTGGTTGGGAAGATGTTGGAGTCGGTTGTTAAGGATGTGGTTTTGGGGTACTTGGAGGCACATGATCAAATAGGCTGTAGTCAGCATGGTTTCCTCAAGGGAAAACTTCCCTGACAAATCTGCTGGAATTCATTGAAGAATTACCAATCAGGATAGACAAAGGAGAATTGGTGGATGTTGTGGACTTGGTTTTTCAGAAGGCATTTGAAAAGATGCCACACATGAAGCTGCTTAACTAGTTAAGAGCACATGGTCTTACAAAAAAGATATTAGTATGGATAAAGTAGTGACTGATTGGTAAGAGGTAAAGAGCGGGAATAAAGGGAGCCTTTTCTCTTTGGCTACTGGTAGCTAGTGGTGTTCCATGGTGCCCTGTGTTGGAACTGCTTCTTTTTACATTATATGTCAATGTCCTGGATATTGGAATTGATGGCTTTGTGGCAAAGTTTGCAGATGATATGAAGATAGGTGGAGGGACAGGCAGTTTTCAGGAAGTAGAGCGGCTGCAGAAGAACTTACACAGCTTAAGAAAATGGGAAAAGAGTTGGCAGATGGAATACAGTATCAGGAGGTGCATCTTGATAGAAGAAATAAAAAGTAGACTATTTCATAAATGGAGAGAAAATTTAAAAATCTGAGATGCTTAAGGGACTTGAGATCCTTGTGCTAGATTCCATAAAGGTTAAGTTGTAGGTTGAGTCAGTGGTGAGGAAGGCAAATGTGATTTTAGCATCCAATTCGAGAGGACTAGAATATAAAAGCAAGAATGTTATATTGTGACTTTAAAAAGCACTGGTGAGGCCTCACTTGTAGCATTGTGAGTAGGTTAGGGCTCCTTATTTTAGAAAGGATATGCAGAAACTGGAGAGGATTCAAAGGAGGTTCACAAAAATGGTTCCAGAATTGAATGGCTGGTCACATGAAGAGCATTTGATGGTTCTGAGCCTGTATTCACTGAAATTCAGAAGAATGAAGGTGACTTAGTTGAAACCTATCCAATGCTGAAAGGCTTCAATAGAGTAGATGTGGAGAGAATGTTTCCTATGCTGGCAGAGTCTAAGTCCAGAGGACACAGCCTCAGAATAGAAGGGCAACCTTTTGGAATGGAGATAAAGAGGAACTTCTTTAGCCAGAGGGTGGTGAAGCTTTGGAATTTGTTGCCATGGGTGGCTGTGGAGGCCAAGTCATTTGGTATTTTTACACGGATGTTGCTGGGCCTAGAGGACCTGAGTTATAAGGAAAGATTGAGTAGGTTAGGACTGTATTCTTTAGATTGTAGAAGATTGAGAGGATATTTGACAGAGGTATACAAAATTAAGAGGGTTATAGATAGGTGAACTGCAAGCAGGCTTTTTCCTTTGAGATTGGGTGGGACTACAACCAGAGGTCATGTCTTAAGGGTGAAAGATGAGAAGTTTAAGGGCAACACAAAGGGAAACTTCTTCAATCAGAGGATCGTGAGAGTATGGAATGAGCTGCCATAACAAGTGGTCCATGTGAGCTTGATTTCAATGTAAAAAAGAAGTTTAGACAGGTACATGGATAGTAGGGATATGGAGGGCTGTGGCTCCGGTGTAGGTCATTGGAAGTAGACAGTTTAAATTACTTTTGGTATAGACTAAATGGGCCAAAATCCTTGTTTCTGTGCTGTACTTCTCTATGACTCTATTTAAGGCAGACATTGATCGATTCTTGACCGGTCAGGGCATGAAGAGATGCAGGGAGAAGGCAGGAGATTGGGGGGGGGGGGTGGGGAGAGGGAAAATGGATCAGCTGTAATGAAATGATGAAGCAGACTTATTGGGACAAATAGCCTAATTCTGCTCCTATATTTTATGGTCTTTCAACCTAAAATGCTGGAAACATGTCAACAGGTCAGGGAACATGTGAAGGAAGAGAAACAAATTTTTAAGCGTAGTATCATCATGTAAAACACAGTCCAGGCATCTTTTAATGTACACAGTCAATATAATTGTTAATATGGTCATGTGATTGTGAGCACGTTTTGTCACAAACACAAGAGATTCTGCAGATGCTAGAAATCCAGACGCACACAAAATGCTGGAGGAATTCAGCATGTCAGGCAACATCAATGAAAAAGAATAAAGAGTCGGGACCTGATGAAGGGTCTCAGCCTGAAATATCAACTTTTTATCCCTCTCCATAGATGCTACCTGACCTGCTGAGTTCCTCCAGTGTTTTGAGTGTGTTACTCTGTATCACAGTTCATTTCCCATCAGTCACATTCCGGCCAGAGCAATAAAGTATATTTAGCTAAATCATTGCACATCTGCTTGATACTTGGAGCTGTCTGTTGCAAAGGGATATCGATTAGATTAGAGGGAACAGGAGATAAAGCCAGCATAGATCAGCCATGTAACATACTAAGTAGCAGGGCAGGCTTGAGTGCCCAGTGGCCTACCCTTCTTCTTGTGTGTTTGTGTTCTAACAAGACACCAGTGGCAACAAGGACCTACTGCAGCTTTACCTGCGTGACCTAGCCTGACATGGTGCACAATCACCAGTATTAAATAATCAATCAGGAGACAACCATGAACATATGGCAATATTTTGAAAATTCAATGCGTTTTAAATTCACTGCCAAATTGAATTAAACACTGGAAAACAACAAAAACAAATGAAAAATGACAAAACATTCAACCAGATGGCTGTGAAAGCAGCTATTGAAATCAAAGGTCTTGCTTAGAAAGGAGGAGTGTGCTAATTTTGGGGGGTGAAGGTTGAGAAGGGGGGGAGTTTCTTTAAGGCACCATCAACACCACCAGATACCAAATATTGCACATTGATGAGGCTCATGTCATTGGAGTCCTTGACGAAAGGGCAGCCTACTGAACTCCCATGCTGTAAGGAAAGCTTTTCTCTGATATGAAATTCCGATTTTGTCCAGTGGTGTTTATGAGAAGTTTTAGAATTGTGCATACAGATTCCTTGTTCTATCAATGCAATCCACATTGACAAAATAATAAAAGAATGCAGGTTTCGGCTGTTCTCCTGCTTCTTCTGTTTTTCTATGCATATCCACCCAAGACTAAATCTGCCACTTTTACCCTGCCTGTGCTTTACATCTACCAATATATTTGAATCAGTGCATTCATAAAAATAGCTTTTGAAAAGGTTAAGCATTATTATTAATGAGTCAAAATTTAGTTTAAAATAACTAATTTTCAAATACATGGGGGAAAAAAAATAAGAGTGCGGGATCACAGCTCTATAAATCAGAACAGACATGGTAGGCTAAGTGGATTATTTTTACCCTGTCTGAGGATTTGATGTTCCTCAATTTTAAGAAAGTTGTTAGCTACTGCCTGTTACATCACTGGCATTTAGAGCAGAAATTTTAAGAGAGTTTCTAGACAAAAATCATCAATTTGAAGAACTTCAGTTCCATTTTACAATGTGAAATAGAGCTGCAGTACTTCCTGAAGACAAAAGAATGGAAGACTCTGATCCTCTTATTTTTACATTTGTTGTAAATGTAGTAGCTACTTTCCCAGAATAAATGCAAAGTTCTAAAATCAACAGTTTGATAATGCAGTTATCTATTCATTTGTTTTTCAAAAGGAGGATAATCTCCCCTAAATTTAATGACCAATTGCTTGGAGTACAAAAGGGAACTGCATGCAAAAGTCAGTGTGCCCCAAATAGACTTCCATCTCAAACAATAGCCTTATCTCAAACAATAACAAGGTGGTCTACAGGGAAGAAGTCATTTCTCTGTCACAGTGGTGTCAAGGAAACAACCTCTCTTTCAATGTTGCAGGATCAAAGGAGCTGGTTGTGAATTACAGGAGGAATGGAGATGGGCTAACCCCTATTGACATCAATGGATCTGGGGTTGAGAGGGTAAACAGCTTCAAGTTCCTTGGCATCCACATCATCAAGGACCTCACGTGGTCTATACACACCAGCTATATGATGAAAAAGGCACAATAGCGCCTCTTTCAGCTCAGACTGTTGAGGAAGTTTGGTAAGGGCCCCCAAATCCTAAGAACTTTCTACAGGGCACAATTGAGAGCATCCTGATTGGCTGCATCACTGCCTGATATGGGAACTTTACCACCCTTAATTGAAGGACTCTGCAGAGAGTGGTGCAGACAGCCCAGCACACCTGTAGTTGTGAACTTCCCATGATTCAGGACATTTACAAGGACAGATATGTAAAAAGGGCCTGTAGGATCATTTCAGACTCAAGTCACCCCAACCACAATCTATTCCAGCTGCTACCATCTGGGAAGCAGTACCGCAGCATAAATGCCAGGACCAACAGGCCCTGGACAGCTTCTTCCATGAAGCTAACAGACTGATGACCTCACATTGATTTGACTGTGCTCTATATTACATTGACTGTTCTATTTATTATAAATTACTATGATTGCACATGGCACATTTAGATGGAGACGTAACATAAAGATTTTTACTCCTCATGTATGTGAAGTATGAAAGAAATCAAGTCAATTCAGTTCAGTTAAGAACATAAGACCATAAAGCATAGGAGCAGAATTAGGCCATTCAGCCCACTGAGTCTGCTCCACCCCATTCCATCATTCTCCCCCTTTGTTAAATGAATGACTAGAAAATTCTTTTCTATGCGTTTCTGATGAGTGAAAGTCTTACTAAGGTTTATAGTCCTCAAAAATAATAAATGCTTTGGAATCATTAGAGTTTCATGACCTGACATCATGAGCCCCTGTCTGACGATTAGTCTCAGCTGGAGCGTTGAGGGCACAATAATAAGTTTACCGTGACAAAGAAGCAAACCTGAATTCAGTGAAATATAACATGACACACATTCACATTTTTCCCATCAGACAGTGAGGACATGCCAGATACAGCTTCCTGCAGTTTATTTTGTTTCCCACCATACCTTTTTAAAGGAATGGGATAAAAGAAGTGATAAAACAGTGGTCTGTACTTCATCATTTTGGAGTTGTCTGACATCAGCTTTTGCTTTTCAAATTCGCAGTGAGTTTACACTTGATCATAACACATTGTTTAACACCTCTCCAAGGTAATAAATACATCATTCTTTAAATCACATGTTCCACTTAATTTTAAAAAATTTTGAGTGATATTATGTCACAATTTGAATGCTCAGACTTTCCTACATTTGAAAGTTTTGTGAATATCAGTAGAATTTGTAGATTCTGAAACAATTGTTGAAGCTTGAGCTAAATTGGTGTATTTTGTGCCTCTGGCTGCCAATCAAAATCACATTAGTAAAATTTTCTTTTGATCGAAAGACATATACAATTGAGACTACAGATTTTATACTTCTGAAATACCAGTACACATAGATTTATTTTATAAAAGAGAAAATGATGCAAATACTCAGCATGTAAAGCACCATCTGTGAAGAATCGAGTTGATGGCCTTCCATCAGATTCTGAAATGTATATTGTATTCAGATTTTAAGCATCTGCAGTATTCTATTTTTGCAGATTCACGTTTCTTCTAGATTCTGTACTTAACGATCTCTAACGCACTTAGATAGTGCCACAGGATTTTTCAATACTCAGCTGGGATGCACATTTAATGAAAGTTAATGCAAGAAACTGGTCCGAGAAGCCTAGAATCTGTGTATCAGTATTAGAGCACATCAGCAAAGTAGTGACTGTCCAATGTATGGGAGGAGTGAAGAACAATATACCAGGGTGGTTCTGAAGAACACGTATTCACTAATATAGGAAAACAGGTAAGAGGAGAAAATCTGCAGATGCTGGAAATCCAAGCCATACACATATAAAGTGCTGAAGGAACTCAGCAGACCAGGGAGCATATATGGAAAAGAGCAGTCAAATGGTAAAAGAGGGTGCAATTACAAGAAATTTGAGAAATTGATGTTCATGCCATCAGGTTGGAGGTTACTCAGACAGAATATAAGGAGTTGCTCCTCCAACCAGAGTGTGGCCTCATTGTGGCAATAGAGGAGGCCATGGACTGACATGTTGGAAAGGGAAAGGGAAGTAGAACTGAAGTGGGTGGCCACCGGGAGATCCTGCTTTTTCTGGCAGACAAAGGAAGCACTCTCCTAACCTACTTCAGGTTTCACTGATGTACAGGAAGCCACACTGGGAGCACTGGACGCAGTAAATGACTCGACCAGACTCGACCAGAGCACTGGACGCAGTAAATGACTCGACCAGACTCGACCAGACTCACCAGTGTCACCTCACCTGGAAGGCCTGTTTGGGGCTCTGAATGGTAGTGAGGGATAAGGTATAGGGGCAGTTATTGTGTTTGTTCCACTTGCAAGGAAAGGTACCAAGAGGGAGATCAGTGGGGAGGGATGAATGGACAAGGGAGTCACATGGGGAGCGATCCGTGTGGGAAGTGGGAAGTGGGGGGGGGGGGGACTGAAAAATGAGCTTGGAGGTGGGATCCTGTTGGAGATGGGTAGCCTCCAATCTGACGCACGAACATTGATATATAACTTCCGGTAATTGCCCCCCCCCCCTCACCATTCCCCCATTCCAGTTTCCCTCTCTCACCTCATTTCCTTACCTGCCCATCATCTCCCTCTGGTGCTCCTCCCCTTCCTTTCTTCCATGGTTTTCTACCCTCTCCTATCAGATTCCCTCTTTTCCAGTCCTCTATCTCTTTCACCTATTAGCTTCCCAGCTCTTTCTTCACCCCTCTCCCAGTTTCACCTATCATCTTCCACCTTGTACTTCCTTCTCCCCTCCCTCAGCTTCTTGCTCAAACTTCTCATTTTTTTTCCAGTCCTGGTGAAGGGTCTGAGCCTGAAACTTTGACTGATTACTGTTTTCCACAGATGCTGCCTGGCCTGCTGAGTTCCACCAGTATTTTGTGTGTGTTACTAGGAAACATTCCTTTTAGCTAGACAAGAGGTTCTTAGCTTTTATGCTATGGATCCCTTTGGCTGTCCAGTGAAGCCTATGGGCCCCTTCTAAGAATGATGTATTGAAATATAGAAAATAAAATACATTGGATTACAAAAGAGGCCTATTATATTGATGTACTTATGAGCATTTTAAAAATAAAACATTTGTGAAATATTAATACATATACTTCATTATGACCTTATTAAATAACCAAATTATACTTTTAAAATATAGGCAAGTTAAAATTAATTTTATTTTAAAAGACGTATCAGTGTGAAGGCTGTTGTTACTTGGTGTGAATAAGAACATTAAACTGTGGGGTGAACTTTGACATAGCAACATGCAAGCCATGTTGGACATCCAATTACAGAGCTGCCCTATTGTTGGCCAGCTACATCGCATGAAAACTGTGATCATGTTTGATCTAGCAGTGGGTCGAATAACTACTGAGATCTCAAAGTGGTGATGAGCATGCCATATATGATATTTTGAGATATTTGTAACAACTGTAATGTGTTTTGAGAATATGTGTGATTTATATTGATGATACTACTGTGGTTTATTCCCTACTTTCATCATTGAAGGAAATGCTATATTTCAGTTAGAGGTTTGTGAAAATAATGATGTACAGGAATTTTTTTTCCAACCAAGTTCATGGACCCCCTGGAATCTATCTTCAGATCCCTGAGAACCCTAGGTTAAGAACCCCAGATCTAGACAAACAAGACAAAACAAGACTTTTTTTATTGGCAATCTTCATTTTGTGTACTGACATATTTGCAGGGATCATCAATGTTAAACTCTGAAAGCCAATGTCATGTTTGTTGTAAAAATAATTTTAAACTAACAAAATCACGAGTTAGTGCATGTAAGGAGTCAAGATCAATGTGGCCTTTGAATGCAAGAGATTGCAAAAGCAACACCAAGGCTTAATCCATGTATTCTTTTAACCTGCTGACCAGTTGAGCTCTTCCAGCACTTTGGATGTGTTTCTCTTTTAACTGCCTGTAGTTTCATTTAATATTTAAAGAGCAAATCATGCTAAAATTAGGTAAGTAGAGTTGGTTTGAATGGCATTTTTCAGTGCAATTGTAAATTGAGGAGTTGGGGCACTCAAAATTGAGATCTAGCAACACCACCAGTCACATTTGGAACAAGATAAATGATGAGATAGTAAAACATTGATACAATAACAACACAACAGCTTGTATCTTTAACAAAGAAATTTGTTCCCAGGTACTCCTAAACTGTTGAACTGCAGCAGAATACAAACACAAATACATTGGGAGCTTAACTTGAAGAAATTGTCACATGTGGACATTTTCAGGAATCAGTACTGCATCAAAGATAAATACAGAAATTATAGGTTTAGAGGTATATGGGCTCACCACAGGCAAATAGGACTTGCTTAAATCATCTGCTTTGTCATCATAGACAAGTTGGGCCAATGGGCCTGTGCTCTAAATCTCCATAACTTATGTTGCCAGGACTTAAGGCCTGTTACAGGAAAGATTGAATAGTCTTGGACTGTAATCCCTGAAGCATGGGATTATTAGGGGCGATTTGATAGAGGAATATAAAATTATGCATGATATAGACAGCATAAATGCAAGCAGACTTTTTCCACTGAGGTTGGGTGAAACCAGAACTACAGGTTATAGGTTAAGGGTGAAAGATGAAATACTTAAAGGGAATATGAGGGAGAACAGAGGGTGGTGAGAGTGTGGAATGAGTTGCCAGGGAAGTGGTGAATAGGGGTTTGATTTCAATATTTAAGAGATGTTTGGATAAGAACATGGATGGACCAGATGGGCCGAAGGGCTTGTTTTAGTGCTGTAATGCTCTATGACTCTAACTGTAAAATGGACTTTCGTGGAGTAGGAGTTGATAGATTGGCATAGAATGAAGAATGACTGGTTAACAAGGAAATAGAAGAGACATACTGTAAGTGATTCTTTTTCAGTTTGGCATAGCTGAACTGGCATTCCACAGGAACTAGCACTTTTATAAAATACAGTTTGTAAATTACTTGAATGAAGTACTAAAAGCACAATTGCAAACGTTGCTGATGACACAAAGACATGTAGGAGAGTGAGCTGTGAGGAGAACTCAAGGGAGCTAGAAAGACTTATAGGCCAGAGGACAAAGATTTGTCAAATAGAGTATAATGGAGGAAAATGTGTAATTGTCCATTTTTGACTGGAAAAATTAGAAGAAACATTTTGAGCTTGCAAATCTCTGAAATGCCAAGGGGCCTAGGTGTCTTAATGTATAATTTGAATAAGGCTAATAGAAAATATAGACACTAAATAGTAAAGCTTTCAGAAAGTTATTAATTAATTTATTATGAATTATTAATTATCAGAAGAATATAATCACAAGTTAAACATCAGCTACATAGAGCATTGGTGGGGCTCTATCTAGAGTACAGTACCATTTCTGTATTTAATGATTGATGCAACATGCAAGACAGATACTTGGAATCGGGCAGTTTACTTAATCGGGAAAACTTGGACAGACTAGGATTGTATCTACTGAAGTTTGGAAGAGTAAGAAAAGACTTATAATATCATAATTGAACTCTGATTCTCAAAGACTGGGAAAGTGACTATGAATGCTTATTAAAGCAAAGATTGATGAACACATGAAAAGTATGGAAATTGGAGATAACCACAGAAAGATGGGAACAGAGAGTTGAGGTTACAGTCAGATCATCCACAATTTTATTAAATGACGAAGAATACTTGAGACTTCTAATTTGTAAGTCGGTGGACTCTGAGATAATGTTACGCTGCTTAGTGCCAGATGGGATACATGTAACTAAACATTGGATGATCTGAAATATGTGGGTGATGGAAGATGAGAGCCTGTCCAGATGAATATTAGAACTCTTGGGTGTGAAGATGACCAAGATATTAAGGACAAATTTGGTAAAGGTAGACCAAGGGAGGGACAGGAATGTAGGATGTTACAAACAAGGAGTGTATTAATACTGCACTCCTGTTCATGATGAACAGAATCTTCAGTTAAATGTTAAGCTAAATTCCAAAACAGTCTGTGATGTGGACAAGGAATGGAAATCTGTATCAGATGAAAGACTGTTGATAGATTTTCAAACACAGCTGTAGAACTGGATCAGTTAACAACAACTTCTACTGGCCTTTTGCACCCATCAGAATCAGAGTCAGGTTTATTATCACCAGCTTGAATTGTGAAGGTTGTTCACTTAACAGTAGAAAAACATAATATAGAAGAAAAAAGGTATAAATAAATTATAATATACATATATTGAATAGATTAAAAATCATGCAAAAACAGAAATAACATATATTTAAAAAGTGAGGTAATGTTCATGGGTTCAAAGTCCATTTAGGAATCGGATGGCAGAAGGGAAGAAGCTGTTCCTGAATCACTGAGTGTGTGCCTTCAGGCTTCTGTACCTTCAACCTGATGGTAACAGTGAGAAAAGGGCATGCCCTGGGTGATGCAGGTCATTAATAATGGACGCTGCCTTTCTGAGGCACCACTCCTTGAAGATATCCTGGGTACTTGGTAGGCTAGTTCCTAAGATGGAGTCAACTAAATTTACAACCCTCTGCAGCTTCTTTCAGTCATGTGCATCCCATCCCCTCCATACCAGACAGCGATGCAGCCTGTCAGAATTCTCTCCACTGTACATCTATAGAAGCTTTTGAGTTTTTGTAGATGGATTACATACTTCCTTGTCTGTCGTTTGTGTAGTACTAGATATGCAACTCATGATATAATGCACCCAATGCCTATTTACCCCTTACCAACATAAACTGGAACTTAAAGGTGCAACCAGCTAGCATCATAGTACACATAGGAGCACATTGTATTGTTTTATTGTATTTATCCTTCTGTAAATGGACACTTTGCTGTTTCTAGACAGTTGAAGAAATCAGTACAGGCTATTCAACTATCTTCCTAATATGCTAAATGTAAGCTGCTCAGATACTCCTTCAATATATCATCAGATGTGACTTCATTGCTAGCACTCCATTAGTGGAAGCATCATTTCTGTAGTATATGTAATATTACTTGTGAACAACAGTTATTACTTCAAGGACAGCATCATGCTGTGATTTACGCTTAAGCAGCAATACTGTATTAATTTTGGAGACAGTCTGCAAAGAGCCCTTGAGTAAACAGATCTCATTTTGTTTGAGTTATTTTTCCAGAAGTATATGTTTATTCATAATACAGCATATACAGAAGTACAATTGGTGTATGTCATTAACTTCATTTGCTCTTCTAAGGAATTTAATACATTCATATGTCAATATGTTTCCCTCTTATACAGTAAGTTGCTTCAGGGAAATCTTTGAGAGATTGTCACACAGGTTCCACGTGCTTATTGGCAGTGTAGTCAACATCCTATTCTGTGACCTGATGAACAACTCAACAAAGTAATAAAAAAGTTACAAGATCATTTCAACTTAGCATCATTAGAAATTATGAAAAAATATAAGTAACCAAAGGTTAGCAGAGAATTAATGGCTATATAGTTGCTCTGAATGATCTGTCACAGCTTTCTAACTTTGGTATGTTTCTGAATTGGATGCTGAGAACCTAGTTGTATGTAGACAAAGGAATTTTATAAGTTGATGTTACTTAATATAAGAGTTAATTTCAAAAGGCAATGCAAGATAACTATATTTATGGGATAACGTACAATGTGCTGCTTTGCCTCCTTCTTTCTTCTATGGAGAAATCCATTAGATTTCTCATTTTTTCCCTACTCCCTAACCTCCCCTTCAACTATCCTGTCTCCTTTCTGCTTTGCTCCATCCACCCACTTCACACACAGGGTCCCCCACCAACCCCAAACCCCATCTGGTTCCAACCTGTCCCTTCTCCTCTAGTTACTCCCATTCTCACTTCCTTTACCATCCAAATCTAATTTTGGGAGCACTTTGTGTTCTTGCTTATATCCCTCCAGCAGCTGACTCCCATCTTCATTCTCCACTTCGCCAACCTTGCTCCTTCTGCTGTATTTTCTTTCTGTCTCTCCTGGTCTGCATCTATTTCAAATTCACCTGCAGCTGTAGCTCTGCTGGCACCGCCTGCTTGTCATCTTACACCCCTCCTCAGTCCACCAGTCGCCTCACAATCTCTTCCACACTCCTTCTCCTCTCCATGCTGGCCATCCCATCTCCCCTTCTCAGTATTGATACAAAACATCAACAATTTCTTCCGCCCCCTCCCACCCCATCAATGCTGCTCAGACTGCTGAGTTCGTCAAGCAGATTGTGTGCTGCTCCAGATTCCAGTGTCAGCAGTCTTACAAGTCTCAACAGCATTTTGGAGAATAACTTCTGAAAATATGAAATGAATTTTGGCTGGAGAGAAAAAAAAGCACAGTATCCAGACTAATGGCAGGAACAATGGAGGGAGCTCTGACATCAAGGGCAGCTCGTGTAAGTATGAGTAGCATGACAGCCAGTCTGGCCAGTAACCCTGCCACTGTTGCTATGGAAATCATTCAGCATATGCATTAGTTAATGGTAGTGGAGTATTTCAATTTTAAGAAAAACAAGTGTAGAGCAAGCTAGTACATGCAAAGCTGAAGGGACATATTCAATGGCATTCAAACAGTGTCCCAAAGAAGGAAAGTAATTACAGACGAAGAATCGCACAAGTTCACACCATAAAATGGATCACACACACATCATTTTATGCGGTATGTATGCTAAAAATAACAGAGAGTGTTTCCTTCTGTATTTGGCTGCTGGGGCAGAGTCCTGCACATCACCAGTGCAGTGAATGCATATTGGTAAACAAACACAGAATTTAAATTCATTTAATAATTATCAAAATAATGAACAACTAGTTATGTCAATGACAACCATGGTGAGTATCAGCCCATATTTTTCCACTGTACTGTATTTAGAAATCCATGACTAATTAGGGTCAGAGAGCATAGTTTTGTGTGGGGCAACTCATGTCTTACTAACTTGATTTATATTTTTCGAGGACGTGATGAAATGAAGATGATCAATTAAGGTAGAGCTGTGGAAGTTGTGTGCATGGACTTTAGTAAAATGCTTGACAAGGTCACTCATTATAGATTCATACAGAAGATTATGATTCATAGGATCCATGGTGAATTGGCCATTTGGATCAGAATCAGCTTGTCCGTAGTAGATAGAGGGTAGTGGTTGATGGGTCTTAATATAGATGGAAGTTTATGATCAGCATAGTTTCACAGGGATCTCCGCTGTTTGTTACATACATATTTGTAGTTTTAATCTGTAAATTCATAGCCTTATAAACCCCTATAATATCAATTGAAACTTGGATCAAGAGCCAAGAAGTTATGATAGCTTTATAAAGCTCTATTTATGCTGCATCTGATGTATTGCATTCAATTCTAGTGAACACTTTATAGGAAGGATGTGGAGAATTTGGAGAGGGTGTATGAGAAGTTTACCAAGATGCTGCTTGGATTAGAGGATATGTACTATGAGGAGAGACTGAACAAACTTGGGTTATTTTCTCTGGAGCAGCGTAGGTAGAGGAGAGATCTTATAGAGGTTTTTTACAAGGTTATGAGAGACATGAGCTGCAATGAGAAAAAAAAAGAAGCATGTCATAAGGGCAATGTTATGATAGCCAGAAGAGATTTTGATATACAGATAAAATGGGAAAATCAGATTAGTGCTGGATCTGAAGTGAGGGAATTTGTAGAATGCTACAGGATGGCTTAGCAGAGCAGTTTGCGGTTGAATCCATCAGGAGAAGGCAATTTTGGATTGGGTGCTGTGTAACGAACCAGATTTGATTAGTGAGCTGAAGGTAAACAAACATTTAGGAGGCAGTGATCATAATATGATAGAATTCATCTGAAATTGAGCGTGAGAAGATAAAATCAGATTTATCAGTCTTGCACTGAGTAAAGAGAATTAGAGAGGCATGAGAGAGGAACTGGCTATAGTTGGTTGAAAGGGGACACTAGCAGGAATGATGGAAGAACAGCAATGCCTGGAGTATCTGGGTACAAGTTGAAAGGCTCAGGAAAGATACACTCCAAAGATGAAGAAGTATTTTAAAGGGAGGATGAGGCAACCATAATGTCAAGGGAAGTCAAAGACAGCATAAAAGCAAAAGAGAGCAAAAGTTAACGGAAAGTTAGAGGATTGGAAAGCCATTAACAACCAACAGAAGGCAACAAAAAGCCATAAGGAGAGAAAAGATTAAAGATGAAAGCAAACTAACCAATTATATGAAAGAAGATAGCAATTCTTTTTTTTTAATATACAAAGAGTAAATGAAAGGGAAGAGTTGATATCAGACTGCTGGAAAATGCCACTGGAGAGGTCGTAATGGGGGACAAAGAAATAGTGGATGAACTTAAGTATCTTGCATCAGTCTTCACTGAGGAAGACACTAACAGTATGCTAGAAATTCAAGAGTGTCAGGGGGCAGAAGCGGCTGTTGTGGCTCTTACTGAGGAGATGATGCTTGGGAAGCTGAAAGGTCTGAAAGTATGAAGTTAAGTCACCTGGACTAGATGGACTGCACCCCAGGGTTTGAAAAAGGAAGCTGAAGAGATTGAGGTGGCATTAGTAAGGATCTTTCAAGAATCAGTTCATTCTGACATAGTTCTGGAGAATGGAAAACTGCAAATGTCACTCCAAGAAGGAAGGGAGGTAGAAGAAAGGTAATTATAGGCCAGATAGCCTGATTTCAATGGTTTGGGAATGTGTTGGAGTCCAGTATTAAGGATGAGGTTTCAGAGTACTGGAGGCCCGTGCTAAAGTAGGTCAAAGTCAGCATGGTTTGTCAGTGAAATTTTGTCTGACAAATCTGTTGGAATTCTTTGAGGAAATAATGGGCTGGATAGACAAAGGAGAGTCAGTGGATGTTACTTACTTGGATTTCCAGAAGGCCTTTGACAAGATGTTGCTCATGAGGCTGCTTAACAAGATAAGATCCCATAGTATTACAAGAAAGGTACTAGCATGAATAGAAGATTGGCTGACTAGCAGGAGCCAAACAGTGTGAATAAAGGGGACCTATTCTCATTGGCTGTCAGTGATCAGTAGTATTCTGCAGGGCCTGATATTGGGATGACTTCATTTCGCGTTATGTGTCACTGATTTAGATGATGGAATTGATGTATTTGTGTCCAAGTTTGTGGATGATACAAATACAGGTGGAGGAGCAGGTACTGTTGGGAAGAAGGGAGTTTTAGACAGATTAAGATAATCTGCCAAGAAGTGCCTGGTGGAATATAATGTAGGGAAGTGTATGGTGAAAGGAATGAAGACACAGACTACTTTCTAAATGGGGAGAAACATAAGGGGACTTGGGAGACCTTGTGCAGGATTTCTTAAAGGTTAACTTTCATGTTGAGTTGGTGGTAAGAAAGGCAAATGCATTGTTAGCATTCATTTCAAGAGGACCAAAATGTAAGAACAAGGATGTGAGCAGAGGCTTTATAAGGCATTGGTCAGACTGCACTTGGAATACAGTGAGCCAATTTGGGCCCCTGATCTAAGAAAAGACGTGCTGGCTCTGGAGTGGCTGCGGCTTTAGAAGAATTAGAGGGAGATTTCATTGAAACCTATCTAATATTAAAAAGCCTAGAAAGAGTGGATTTGGAGAGCACGTTTCTTGCAGTGGGTGATTCCAGGACCAGATTATACAGCCTCAAAATAGAGGGATGCTTATTTAGAATAGCGATGCAGAGGGGTTTATTTAGCCAGATAGTGACGGATTTATGAAATTCATTGCCACGGATGGCTGGGGAGGCCAAGTCATTGCGTATTCTTAAAACAGATGTTGATAGGTTCTTGATAAGTCAGGCTGTCGAAGGTTACATGGAGAAAACAGAAGAATGGGACTGAGAAGGAAAATAAATCAGCCATGATGGAATGATGGAGCAGACTCAATGGACCGAGTGGCCTAATTCTGCTCCTATGTCTTAAGGTGATAGAAAGAGTCTACAGCTCATATATTCTTGTCAGAGTTGAAATGTCTATTTACAGAGTGTATGCATTGAAACTGCGTGTGGGTAAGTTCAAAGGATATATCTGGGTCAAATACTTTACACAGAGCAGTGGGAGTCTGGAATACGCTGACTCAGGTGTTCAAGAGGCTCAGAGATATGGAAGGATATTGAAATTGCGCAGACAGAAATTATTAGCTTAAATGGGTATTTGATCACTGTTAATTATTTTGGCACAACGTTGTGGGCCAAAGGGCTTGTTCTACCTACTTCACTGATGTCTTTCAGCAGTGCAAATCTGCCACCTTTATGAACCAGATCCACAGCAGTTTAGCTGATTCTTACCAATGTCCTTTGAAATGGACCAAGTAGGTACACAGATCATGGACATTATGGAATTGGCACTATTTGCTGACCTTTCCAGCACTCTCCACATTCTAAAATTTTTGTTTTAAATTACACCAATTGTGATAAAAAGAATTGTGATAATTTAAGGTAAAAATTAATACTGTAATTAAGGTAAGCGTAAATATGGAAACAGACACAAGTAGTTACATCATGGGGATGTGCACAAACAACCAGAAATGTAGAAAGGTGAACTTAACCAGATATGTCGTAAAATTGAGAAACACACTCTAGCAAAATTCTGGAACATGCTCACACTCGTTCTGTGCAAAATTAACAATAGAGTACTAAATCCAGTGATTGGTGCAAAGGGATTGGTTGAAAGAGTTAAGAATGGATTAGAAAAATATATTTAACTTGACTACATCACAATTACATTTAAGCAAACTACTGGAGCAATATAAAGTTGTGTCTAAGGATTCATACACAGGATTCAAGTCTCATACATATATAAACCCCAGGACAAAATAAAGTTAAGCCAGTACTGAAAATTTGAGCAGAGAAGGTGCTAAACCGGATTGAGGGGGCTGAATTATTACACTGGATGACCCAGTGGTCCAGCTGTAGAAGAGCTTCTTTACCAATCTAGTCCCGACCTCTACTCCTGGTGGCGTGCATGTTCCCAAGTACACCTCAAAGACGTGAACACGTGTGAGTTTGTAAGCTGGTTAAACACTGAAAATTGTGCGTAGTCTACAGATGCCAAAGTCTTGGTGGGGGTGGGGGGGGCTGCTGGAAGTGGTGCTTATAAATTGCGGGGAAATAAATGTTGAAACGGGATTGCTTTGTGAACTAACGTAGATTTGATGGACAAAAAAGTTTACACGCAAATGAAACCCTTGTCCTCTTTGTGGTTGACATAGGTTTATGAAGTGCGGACAGAGAGGCAGCAAGACTGCTTTTTAAATGTCTCATGGGAGGGGGAGGGGCACTTTGCAGTTCTAACATTTACCTATCATTCATTCTTTGGTGTTTTTCCTTTGTTTTGTGGAGAGAGAATTTCAGGTTGCATACTGTTTGCATTCTCTGATATTAAATGGAATAATTAAGCCATTGTACTCTTCCTGGTACTAATCAGGAGTGGAGAGTATTCAATCTCGCTCATGACTTGTGCCTTGAAGGTAATGGCAAAACAGGAGTGGTGTGCAGAGGTATTTAGCCACTCTGGACTAAACTCATGGCCACAATAATTTCATCCTGCTTCAAGCTGATGTTTCTGTCAGCTTTATGAAGGCCACTAACATCATAATACCAAAGAAAAACAAGGTAACATGCCCTAATGACTTCCATCCTGACTTTTACCCTGACATCACCATCATAAATGCTTTGAGAGATGAGCTACAGCACACGTTGACTCCAGCCTCCCAGTCAGCTTCAGTCCACTGCAATTCACCTACCGTTGAAACAGGTAGATACCAGCTCCCTAGCCCTACACCGATCTCTTCATCATGTGGGCAGCAAAGACACCCTCATTAGATTATTGTTTCTTGATACAGCTCCCCTTTCAATAATATAATTCCAAGCAAACTCATCTCTAAACTCCTGGATGTTGGAAACAACACTTCCCTCTGTGGCTGGATCCTTCACTTCCTGACCAACAGATGGCAATCAGTAAAGACAGGCAGCAACGCTCGTGCCTCACAGAGCCATGTTCTCAGCTCGCTGTACTCTCACAACCACGGACTCTATCTATACTTCCTGCTGACTCAGTAAAGCAGCCAGAATAATCAGAAATCCCATCCAACCAGACACTCTCCCATCAGTCAGAAAATACAAAATCCTGAACACAGGTATGATCAGCATCAATGGCAGCTTCTTCTTCTTCAGCAAGCTAAAGAAGTTTGGTGTGCCTGCTTTGAACCTCGGTGTTATTGAAACAGCAGAAAAAGCATCATGATTTGATACAGTAACTGCTCTGTCCATGACTGCAAGAAACCATAGAAATTTTCGGGGCGTACTCAGTACATGGGAAACAGCTTCCACTCCATGGACTTTGTGAAAACTTCTCACTTTCTCAATAAAACAGCCAGTATAATTAAAGACCCCACCCACCCAAGACATTCTTTTTTCTCCACTCTCCCACCAGGATAAAAAAGTAAAAAAGTACCACCAGAATCAAGGATAGCTTCTATCGTGTTGTTATGAGACTACTGAATGGTTCCCTAGTACAACAAGACGGACTCAGCCTTGCCATTGACCTTGTTATGATGTTGCACCTTATTATCTACCTGTACCAGACTTCCTCTGTAACTATTAACACTTAATTCTGAATTGTTATTGTTTTACTTTTTTTCTATGTCGAAACACTTTGAGATGAATTTATCTGAATGAACAGTCTGCAAGATAAGCTTTCCATTGTGTCTCAGTCTATGTGACAATAATAATCTAACTTCAATTCCATTTACAACTTTATAGATGATAGCACTATAGTGGGCTGTATCTCAAAAAACAATGAGTTAAACAACAGAAGAAGATAAAAAAAAACCCAGTGACATGGAATCAGGACAACAACGTTTCCCTCAATGTCAATAAAGTAAAAGAGCTATTAACTTTGGAAGTGGTGAGGTGTGGCCATTTCACATGTACTGTTCACCTCAAGGGTGCTGAGTTTGAAAGGGTAGAGTGCTTCCAGTTCCTGGAGTGAACATCGCCATTGCCCTGACCTGAAGGCATGACCAAGAAACTTCATCAGCAACTCTACTTCCTCAGGTGGCTAAAGAATTTTGGAATGCCTCTGTGATCCTCACCAGCTTTTATTGATGCGCCATTGAAAGCATCCCGATGGATGCATCAGGTCCTGATATGCAACTGCTCTGCCTGTGACCGCAAGAAACTGCAAAGTGTAGTGGACACAGCACAGCACACCATGGAACGAGCCTCCCCTTGATGGACTCTTCAGCAACTCTTACTGCCTCAGTAAAGCAGCCAGCATAAAGCTAAAGTAAGATGGAGAAATATTATTCTTGCCTATGAATTTGAAGATGGTGCACCACAGTTCCTTCTGATTTCTGGAGGTAAAGGCTTTAAAGAGTTGACAAAGGTCATGGATAGATGTGGGCTCTGGTCCCTGTTATGTAGTTCTGCATCAGTTCACCTGAAGCAAATATAACACTTGAATGAATGTCTGTTCCAATTACTTAAACAATCAACATCATCACCATTTCTATACATTCTGTGGCCACTTTATTAGGTGTACCTGCTCATTAATGCAAATATCTAATCAGCCAATCATGTGGCAGCAGTTAGTGCAAAAAACCATGCAGAGATGGTCAGACAAAACATTGGAATAATGAAGAAATGTGATATAAGTAACTTTGACCGTGGCAAGATTGTTGGTGCCAGACAGGGTAGCTTCTGTATCTCAGATACTGCTGATCTCCTGGAATTTTCATACTCAATAGTCACAAGAGTTTATAGAGAATGATACAAAAAACAAATAAACATCAAGTGAATGGCGATTCTGTTGGCAAAAATGCCTTGTTAATACAAGAGGTCAGAAGAGAATGGCTAGACAAGTTCAAGCTGGCAGGAAGAAACATAGAAACATAGAAAATAGGTGCAGGTGTAGGCCATTTGGCCCTTCAAGCCTGCACCGCCATTCAGTATGATCATGGCTGATCATCCAACTCAGAACCCTGTACCTGCTTTCTCTCCATACCCCCTGATCCCTTTAGCCACAATGGTCATATCTAACTTCCTCTTAAATAACGAGGAACTGAATTGACCTCAACTGACCTCAACTGTTTCCTGTGGCAGAGAATTTCACAGATTCACCACCCTCTGTGTGAAGAAGTTTTTCCTCATCTCAGTCCTAAAAGGCTTCCCCTTTATCCTTAAACTGTGACCCCTCCTTCTGGACTTCCCCAACATCAGAAACAATCTTCCTGCATCTAGCCTGTCCAATCCCTTTAGGATTTTATATGTTTCAATAAGGTCCCCCCTCAATCTTCTAAATTCCAGCGAGTATAAGCCTAGTCGATCCAGTCTTTCTTCATATTAAAGTCCTGCCATCCCAGGAATCAATCTGGTGAACCTTCTTTGTACTACCTCTATGGCAAGAATGTCTTTCCTCAGATTAGGGGACCAAAACTGCACACAATATTCTAGGTGTGGTCTCGCCAAGGCCTTGTACAACTGCAGCAGAACCTCCCTGCTCTTGTACTTGAATCCTCTTGCTATGAATGCCAACATGAAGGCACCAGTATATAATGGCACGTTACAACAGTGGTGTGAAGAAGAGCACCTCTGAATGTACAACATGTTGAACTTCGGTGCGGATGGGCTACAGCAGCAGGACAGCACGAACGCACAGTCGGTGGACACTTTAATAGGGAGAGGAGGTACCTAATAAATAGACCGCTGAGTGTATTTCTTGATGAGTGGCTCTGTGTTTGAAAAGCTGAGACTTCTGCATTTAAAAAAAAATTTCCTTGAGGATCTTCTCTTTGTAGGTGTAAACAGTGGAGTGCAGAGTGTTGTGATATATCTTGAGAGATTATGAAATTTAATTACCTTTTCTTGAGGGAAACAGCTGAGGACAGGAGAGGAAGGAATGGAATATTGTGGAGACTGGAAATATAAATGTCTAGAAATAGTGAAACTTTTTGGATTGTAGGGACTACTGAAAATTGGACTGAAGACTTTCTATCACCATTGGTCTGAATGTAGGTTTGAATTCACCCTCTTTTTTTTCCACATTACAATTGTCTCACAATGTTTCTGGGACCTGATGAATATTATGGTTCTTGTCAAATTGCATCTTCTCCCTAACACATCCCTCAATGACTTGGACTTACATATCTCTTTGCTATGAAGGCTGCCCCTCCACACCAGCATCTGATCAGATTTGCATCTGATTGCAAACCATCCATAATTTTGACTCACTTCATAATGTACATTGCCAATAAATAGAAACTATTTTGTGCAGTCATCACACAATCTGAAATTAGAATGCTCACAAGAATTGACAGCAAATTAGAGAAGAAATAACTGGAAATACTCAACCGGTTAGATAGCTTCTGTGGGTGAAACACATTTAATGATTCAGGCCAGCAACCTTTTGTTACAACTAGTAAAAGATCATCAGCATGAAAATGTAATCCAAGCAACACACACAAAATGCTGGAGGAACTCAGCAGGCCAGGCAGCATCTATGGAAAAGGAACAGTCGAGTGCCTCATCTTTTTCCATAGATGCTGCCTGGCCTGCTGAGTTTACTATTTTATTATTCCTGTATCTCCTAAATTGTGTTACTTAAAGGGCCAATACACACATTATCTGATTGAAATCTAAGACTTCTGAAACATCAAATACAGACTCTGGTGTACACACAGCGTCCACTTTATTAAGTACCTCCTGCACATAATTTATTTTAAGGTGTAGAGAACCTTTATAACTGGCCTGCAACTGACCTATAATTTTTTGCCTATCTGCACAAACAATGGAAATTCTGCATTCTAAATGCACTCCAGTGGACAGCCTGACTGTGTTATTCACTGAACTAAAGGGTAGCAATTGCAGTAGTGGCTGGGGAGAATATATAAATATTGATTTCACAACTTAGAAGATACAGTAAAATTCTGACCCTCCCTCACCCTTTTAGTGAGACAATGCCATAAATAAATTTTATCTCCGCTTCTTTAGTAGTTCGATTGCTGTTTAATTCATCCAGTAAAGTATCTTCATTATCACTGTGCCTTTTGGATAGGATGATATGACAAGTATAATCCAGGAGATGGACTTTTTTGTGCAATTCACGGCACAGGATCTTATGCAATGTCAACTAAATTCTTTATTTATGATCCACTCCAAAAGGCCATTTGTAATGAGCAAACATTATTCTGGAGCTAAAGGCCACATCTGACAAATGTTGTTTATATAAATTCCAGCCCGCAATGAAAACAAAATCAATAAATGCAATTCTGGACTGAAGGAAAAATGTCTTTCTGCCATTTTGGGTCAAGGTCCACTCATTCATTTGCTTCTTTTTCTAAGGAGAAAGACTTTGTTACCAACAGTATTAACATGATTTTGCTTTATAAATTAAGTTCATAGCAGAAGCAAATCTCTTTCTTTCAGGAGAAGTTGGTTAGGATGAAATGGGTCATCTATTACAAGCATCTATTTTGGCTCATGGTGTGGTATCAATCTTTTGACTGTCTTTCAGAGAGAATTTGCTTGATAATTTAACAAGTACAGATTTGAAGTTGGATGCCTTTGAAGTTAGATGTTTCCAGACAATGAACTGAATGCTTTTTACCCCAGAACAAATTAATCTAAGGTGTCAAGCCTGGCTAGTGAAACATGATTAAACGCAGTTGCTTGGCTTTCCTGTGATACTAAGAATAATCATGAACTTGAATGCATTGGTCTAACAACATAAAAATATGGCAGGCTGAAGGTGAGGATATCTTAAGACATTTTAGAGCATCATTATTGTTGTCTATAGAATATTTCTTATAAATTTTAGAAGTGACAATATGGGGGCAAAATAAGTAGAGAACACAAATCTGTTTAAATTTTCTCAATATTTAAAAAAAATCTTGAACCTGCCTCAATGCAAACCGTCAGTGCCAGGGAAGAATTTGAAGAGATAACTTTGCATCCAGAAAAACACCTTTAATACATACTTAAAATGTCCCAAAATTCTTACAGTCAATAGCTTACTTTTGAGAACAGTCACAACTGTTAATAAGGAACTGCTAATTTTGGCATAGCAGGGACTCACAAGTGAATGGTCACATTACGTGTTTTTGGATATATGTTAGTTAAGAAAACCACTACTTGGGAAGACAAATAGAGAGCTCTGATTTTCTCAAAGAGATACTAATTTTTTTTTTCTTCCTTGGTGGTCTCATGGGATCATGGATCAACCTTCTCCCCAGTTTTGTGGGTCCTAAAGTGGCTGATAATGTCAATGTGGGAATGTCCAGTGGGCAGCTGGGTGGCAGTTTATAAGATGACCTGCTCCTTTGCTCTCTTGTGTTCCCAACCACATGTGCTTGTATAAATGTGTGCACACACGCACACGCACAATTCACAATATACCCTGACTATACACAATGCCCTACAAGACATCTTTAAATGTGAAATACCCTTAGAAAGTAAGACCATATATTTTGGGTATATATCTCAAGAATGGTTGAAATGAGATAAATATTTAATGAATATACTGCCGGTGGCTGGTAAAAAGACTCTTACTGGGAAATGGTTATCACAGGAGAGCCCAACCTTAAGTGCATGGATGGAAATTACAATGGACATTTACAAAATGGAGAAGATAACAGCATCTGTTAATCATAAGTTGGAACAATTTGATTCATACTGGGAAAAATGGGTTAACTACATAACACCTCATAGGCCTGATTTTATCCTCACAAATCAATGAATGAGTTGTAAAAAAAAATCACTCCCTACTTGTACATAGTTTTTTCCTTTTGCTTGTTCTTTCTTTCCTCTCTTTTCTGTAAGTATATACCTCAGATAAATATTATTTGGAGATTTACAGCATATATGATATATATGTACAATATCTGAAATACATCTTGTAGAAATGTTTGTTTGATAATGAACTTCAATAAAAAATAAATTACAAAAAAAACAATATACCCTGACTGCTCCTCCACTTTTAAGTGATCATAGAGCATAATCTCATCTGCTGGAGAAACTTGGCAGCTTGAGCAGCATCTATGGGAGGAAAGGTATTGTTATTCTTTTTATTTTAACAAAAATAAACTTTATTCACAGTAATAATTTATTTACAAGAATAAACTGTCCCATGCTTCCCATTCTTTATATACATGGTCATTGCTTTCCACACTGCTCTAGCACAGCTGCCGCTCATGACACTCTGGGGTTTTATATAAAACACAATAATTGAGGGGCTTCCTCCCCTCACCCGGCCCTCCCCTCTCCAGTAGGAGAAGAACCCCACACAGTGGTCCTTCCAATGGTCAGTGTTTAGGGTCAAAACCTTGCATCAGGACTTCCGTGCTTGTGGCTTCAGATTTCAGCATCTTCATGTCTTATGTCACCATGGGCCAGAGATACTCACAAGTCAGTGGGGATCTTTCATTTCTTCATTTAGTCTCAGAACACACACTTGATCCTTTTCCCTCTGTTCATATGGTAATCTCTTTCAGAGACTGGAATCAATTATCTACTCTAGGAGTTAACTGTTGGGAATAAAAGTGACATGATCTGCCCAATGTAACCCACTGATTGCAGCTAAGGCCTCATTACTGAGGATGGTGGCTTGGGAGACAATACTGATGTTGGTTCAAGATTAAATTTACCAAGTTCACTGACAAATAACACTGGACAACAAAGATTTTGCTTCCTGAATATCTTTAGGTGTACCTTATGAATTTTGGGCTACTTATCATGAAAATCACCATGAAATTTCCCTATCATGCACAATTTTTAAAATACACTTATGTTTATTATTTCAATTGATAATTCAAGTCAATTGAAATGTTGCCTGCAATGTAAGCTGGGAAGTTTCCTATCTTGTCCAGGCATGTTTGGGCATGCTTAGGCGGTGCGGCTGCTGCATGACTGGACAGGTTTTAGTAATAATTATTGGGTTCAGGACCATAAGGGTGGAATTTGCTATCACCAGGCACAAAAATTTCTATGAAGGATTTTGATATTTGAGACAGATGCTTCCCAGAATAACTGAAGCAAAGATTAAGGAAAGCATTTTTGTTGGTCCACAAATCAAACAGGCCATCAATGTCAGACAATTTGAAGAATTTCTAGTGTGATCGGAGAAAATCACATGGAAGGCATTCAAGGAAGTTGTTGAAATCTACAGAGCACCAAACTACATGCAGCTGGTTGAAATAATGCTTCAAGCATATAAAACCATGAAATGCAACATGTCACTAAAGATTCATTTTCTGCATTCCCATTTAGGCTTCTTCCCTGCAAATCTTGGTGCTGTTAGTGACGAGCACGGTGAAAGGTTTCACCAGCACATTGCGGTCATGGAGAAAAGATATCAGGGCAACTGGAATCCATCAATGCTGGCAAATTATTGTTGGACACATAAGCGAGAAGTCTCAGGCATTGAGTACAAATGAAAATCATTAACAACATATTTTTAACTTAGTTGAACTATTGCAAAGCATCAGCACCTTTATGAAATAAAACACATTATATTCAATAAAAGTTAATTTGTTGTTTCTCCAAATTCCTACGTAATACAAGTAGTCTGAAATTATATTTGTGTTCATCTTCAAGCAGTCTATCATAAAAAAAATTCTGAGGAAGTAACACTTCTGAAAAAATTTGTTGTCCAGTGAAATAATTCACATTTGGTACAAGGTTTTGCTTTTGGCATCTACTTTGGTAATCTGAGAAAAGGAATTGATAGGAATCAAGATCAGAATGATTGGTTATAACAGTTTTCTAAGCTTCCTCATATATTTAGGGGAAGCTTATTATATATTATAATATGCCTTACAAAATGTTTTGAAGTAAAGACATATTCCTTCAATTTATATCATATCATTCTAAATTCTGAGCTGATAGATAGCAGATTGATTTTTGTTGCATACAGAACACTTGTAGCACAAATCCAGACACCTGAAGGAGAAATTTGTGGATCTGAAGAAATCAGTCTTCTGAAGAACACTAGCCAGCTTATCTTTCTACTGTGACTTCTTTTGATCATCTTCTCTGTGAAATTCAGGGGCTTCAAATTCAAATTCAAAAGCAAATCTTATAAGGAATTAAGCTAAATTTTCCTAAAATTAATTCATTCTCATGTGACAAAAATATAAAACATATAAGGTATCTACTCCGAGGTTTATTTGATACTCCTGAGCCAATTGTGCTTCTAATGTGCCCATTTCAAGTGACTGCCTGTCTACTCTTGATGATCATATATTATAAATTCTGTAGATAACTACCAAAGTTGATTATGTCAGTTTGTTTTTACTTTAAACAATCCACTTAAAAGTTCTGTTATGTACAGTTCTGGTCCATTGATATATATTTTCTTAATTAACTCTTAATGTACATTGAACTGAGAATGGCAGAATTTTAAAAAAAACTACAGATGATGCAAGCCTAAGACAAAAATAGAACATCCTGGAAATACTCAGGTTGTGTCCATAGGAAGAGAAATGTCTAATATATAATCTAGAATGATGGGATATATGTCTGTTTTTCCTGTTGACTACATGTAGTTGTATGATGTACATTTGAGCAGCGTAACTGCAGTTTTTGGCCTATTAAAGCCATCTTTAATTTGATACAAATTAGCAATAATTAGATGAATCATTCATGTCTCAGATGTGGAAAAAATTACAGAGATGAAATGGGATTTTGCAGTGAAGACAAATTACCTCAAATTTTAGATTTGTCTGTGTTTTGTTTCATTTTGACACCACATGGCAAAACAACTAAAAGCTTTCTGGCTTACAAATTAAAATTCTTCAGACTGAGAACCATTTATTCAAAACTGTAAAACAAAGAATGTAAATAGAGAAATGTGTCAAGTATCAGGTTAAGCATTGATACTTACCCACAACATTACCTTCACCTTCACATTTGTCTTATGCTTTGCCACTTAACTTTACAATGAAATATCATTGAGCATAAAACAATAGTTAAAACAATCAATTAGTCTCTTTGCTGTTTCTGTCTCTCCAATTTCTTTCATTGTTTTCTGAATTCAGGGTTAAAATTTCACATATCACAAGCAGCAAGCTAATTTGCAAATTGTCATTTAAAATGCAAAAGGCATAGAGCACGATAGCAGGATGCAGTGATTGCATATTAATCAAATTAACACAATACTTCAAAGGTTTCAGTCCACCACTTTACCAGCTTCCTTTCATATCAACATTCATAATGGAAAGAGGTTACATAATGAATGACTTAGCAAGGGAATTGTTTACCAGTTCTCACCGGAACTGAACACTGGCTCATTTTAAGAGAACGTTGAAGAAATGTGTTCCAACCTTAAAATATCATGTTTTTTTTTCAAATCTCTTTCCTGACCTATAGAAACCAAAGGTGCTCATGCTTACTTTTCTCATTTCACATTTATTATTACAATCTACATTAATTTAATGTACAGATAATATATATACCTGCAGTTACATTTGATAAGGGTTGATAGGTGTGCATAAAACAAAATAGAATCTGACATATACACACAGCACATCTATGTATTTTAGTTCAATTAAAATGTTGGTGCAAAAGCAGATGTATTCATATACATTGTGTATGTATTCATACACAAATCTCAAATGATGGTTAAGCAGCTTGAGGAATCATGTTATTCATAAAGAGAGCCATGATATACAGAAGGGATTATATTGATCTTTTACAGAAGGATGCCTCAGCTACAAGCAGAGCATCTCTGATCACTGCACTGTAGGAAGGATGATCAAGTCACTATGAAGGAGATGAAAGACTTACTAGAATGGTTCCTAAGATTATAAGTTTCAGTTATGAGGATAGAACAGACTATTTTTAATTATTTTCCTTGAGACTGAGTAGGGATTGAAAGGAATTTTTAGTTACCTACAAGATCATGACAGATTTAGACAGGGTAAACTGACCAAAACTGTTGTATTGATAAAGTGATCAGAGGCCCGAGGTCACAGGTATGTGATACTGGCAGAATATATGTTATTTAGAATGTTCTGCATGTCAAAGTAGTAGGTCCCAACTGAGTTGTGACTTGCAAAGGGAATTGATATTTGAATGGCAGTGGTAGAGGTTAAGGACTAGGCCTGACTGGGTGGCACAGTAGTATAACTAATAATTTTATTGTCATCATTGAGAAGGTCATCAAAGGAAGTTTCAAGTTCCTGGGCATCAAGATCTCAGATGATCTATTATACTGGGCTTAACACACTGATGCACTCATGAGGAAAACACAGCAGCAGCTCTACTTTGTTATGATGTTTGAGGAGACTCAATAAGACACAAAAGCCTCTTACAGATCTCTATAGATGTACAGTGGAGAGCATTCTGACTGGTTGTAACACAGCTTCATATGGAGGTTCCAATGAACAGGATTGCAAGAGGCTGCAGAGGGTTGTAGACTCAGGCATCTCCATCACAGGCACAATCCTCTCCACCATTGAGGACATCTTCAAGCGGCTGTGCCCTAAGAAGGTGACATCCATCACTGAGGACCAACAACTTCCAGGGCGTGTCCTCTTCTTGTCACTACCATCAGAGAGGAGGTACAGGAGCCTGAAAACCAATAACCCATGATTCATAAACAACTTCTTTCATTCAGCTGAGGAAAAGCAATAAAATATGAAGGAAAGAAAGGGAAATAGAATTGCAGTTGCTGTATTCTAAGTGATAGAAGCAATTCTCTTCTTTAAGTCAAGGCATACATCATAAAAACAGTTCATTTACTTTTAAACATTTTGGGATAACCTGATCTAGTGTAAAGTTGAGTGAGAATGAAACTATGAGGAGGACAAAGCTTTGGGGATTCAGACTCAGTTTCAAGGGAATGTCAAGGTACTACATTCATGGGTTATGATGTGGAATACAGAATGGAATGTGGAAAAGTGATGGGACAAAAGTAAAGTTTGAAATGGTATCTACGCCCACGGGCAGGAGTGTTTAGGACCAAGGGTCAGACCTGAAAAATACAGAACTCAGTTATAAAGAAATATCAGAGGCTAGTGAATCTTTAGAATTCTCCTCCTATGAGGGCTGTGAAGACAAAGACCAATAAATGTTTGGATGTTTGCTCCAGTCTTTACTATGGAAGATACTAGATGTTGAAGGGTGCAAGGGAGAACAGGTGAGAGTCGTTACTATTATAAGGGAGAAGGTGCTCAAAAAGCTGAAAGGCTACATAAGTCTCCTGGACCAGATGAACTGCACCCTAGGGGTCTGAAAGATATAGTGGTAGAAATTGTGGAGGTATTAGTAATGATCTTTCAAAAATTATTGGACTCTGGCATGGTGCCAGAGGACTGGAAAATTGCAAATGTCACTCTCATCTTTATTTCTATTATTATTTTTTATTAATATTGTTCTGTACTTTATTATTATGTCTGCACACTACTAAGTGTGTTTTTTTTAAATTTTGCTGCTGTAACAAAAGAATTTCCCACTCCAGATCAATAAAGTATTTATTAACATTATCATTATTTGGAAAGGAGGAAGGCAGCAGAAAGGAAATTTTAGACCAATTAGAATGACCTCAGTGGCTGGGAAGATGTTGGAGTCCATTGTTGAGGATGAGATTATGGAGTACTTAGTGACAGAGGACAAGATAGAACAAAGTCCAAAATGGTTTCTTTAAGGGAAAATTTTGCCTGATGAACCTGTTGGAATTCTTTGAGGAGATTACATGTTGTATAGATAAAGGGGATTAGTGGATGTTGTATATTTGGACTTCCAGAAGGCCTTTGACAAGGTGCCACACATGAGGCTGCTTACCAAGTTAAGAGCCCATGATATTACAAGAAAGTTACTGGCATTGTTGGAGCATTGGCTAATTGGGAGTAAAAGGTTCCTTTTCTGTTTGGCTCCCAGTGACTAGTGGTGTTTTGTTGGGGTCAGTGTTGTGATCGATTCTTCTTTTATATTGCATGTCATGATTTAGATGATGGAATAGGTAGCTTTGTTGTTAGTTTGCAGATGATATGAAGATTGGTGGAGGGGCAGCTAGTGTTGTGAAAACAGGTAGGCTGAAGAAAGACTTAGACAGATTAGGAGAATGGAAAAGAAAGTGGCAAGTAAAATACAATGTAGAAAAATTCATGGTCATGCACTTTGGTAGTAAAAATAAATGTGCAGACTATTTTCTAAACAAGGAGAAAATCCAAAAATCTGAAATGCAAAAGGACTTGGAAGAACACCTTAAAGGTTAACTGCAGGCAGAGTCAGTGGTGAGGAAGGCAAATGCCATGTTAGCATTCATCTCAAGAGGTCTAGAATGCAAGAGCAAGGATGTGATGCTGAGGCTTTATGAGGCACTGATGAGACATCACCTTGAATACTGTGAACAGTTTTGGGTTCCTCATCTAAGAAAAGATGTACTGGCATTGTAGAGGGTCCAGAGGAGGTTCACAAGGATGATTCTGGGAAATGAGAAGATTATCATACGAGGAACGTTTGATGGTTCTGGGTCTGTACTCGCTGAAACTTAGCAGAGTGAGCGAGGTGGGGTGGTAGGCTGATTGAAACCATTTGAATGTTGAAAGGCCTAGACAGAGTAGATGTGGTAAGGATATTTCCCATGGTGGGAGAGTCTAGGAGAAGAGGGCACAGTCTCAGGATAGAGGGTCGTCTGTTCAAATCAGAAATGCGGAGAAATTTATTTAGCCAAAGTGTGTTGAATTTGTAGAATTTGTTGCCATGTGCAGCTGTGGCGGCCAGGTCATTAGGTATATATAAGGCAGAGCTTGTTTGTTTCTTGATTAGCCATGGCATCAAAGGTTACAGGGAGAAGGCTGGGAAATGGGGTTGAGGAGGGGAAAAAATGATCAGCCATGATTGTATGGTGAAGCAGATTCAATGGGCCAGATGATCTAATTCTGCTCATATGTCTTATGGTGTTACGGTCTCATGGATGTTAAGGGAATCACAGGGAGTAGAGTTATTATATATAATTGGCACTGAATAAATGATCACCCATGACATTACCGAATAGCATGAACAAGTACCAGGGGCCAAATGGCCTTATTCCTTCTATTTTATATGAATTAAACAAAATCTTTTTATTATGGAATGAATTCATAATTTGCAATCTTATTTCAAAAAGGCTTCAAAATATAATTGCTAACATATTTATACCAAGTTCTGTATTAGCACCCTTACAATTGTATATAAATTGACTGTATCAAAAGTGAAGCATTATTATGTAAGTCATGAATATACTTCCACAAAATCTAATGGGACATTTTACTGCCATTGCTCATCACATTGTGTACTTCCCAGTCAAAAGGAATCAACAAGATCCATGGTGATGTTACTGAATGAAGAAAGTCTATGGCAAATCTTAAACAATATATTCTAGACTGTGGTAACACAGGAACAAACAAAAATATTCCCAGTGAACAGATGACAAGGGATTTTCCAATTTCATACAATTTTGTTTGATTTACAGAACAGCAAATGGCATCGGTTCAACATTCTTTTGGAGAATGTGTCTTTTTTTGCCTCTTTGCTTTTAGAAACAGTAGTCATTTGTCAGCATTCAATCATAGGTTCCTTTCACCTTACAGATTTCCAGGTATAAACAATTCTGTATATAGCAGGTTGCGATACCAATCACATGACGCACCAACTTTCCTGATACTTTTATTGGGATTTACCAATGTGGGTAGCCAAGAGAAAGTAAAGCATATAATTACTTGGGCAATACTAAGAAGGGGCTAGTAGTTGGAAAGAATTGAATTGTCAATGGTAACAATTTTAAAAAAAAGATTGCATTCAGTTCTCTCCACTGCCTGGGCTTGTCAAGCATACTAAGCTTGAAATTTTATTCAAAGGAATGTACACAATTACAAAGGTGAGAAATTCTATTCATCCAAATTGTTAATTCTCCTATTTAGATTTGAAATTCCTCTTTCATAATGTCTAATAACTTCTGAAATGATTCAGTGTCTATGCTCTTCAATTCCAAAACTGGAAGACCATGCTTAACTAATAAAATTCATTGACATATGATACTTATCAGACATTATTCAGAATTAAAATAAACCTTTGGCCATCTCACCCCTGTGCATAAATTATTGAGATGTCAAGGCAAAAATGTCATTTCTTAAGCCAGTTCAGTTTCTCAGTCAAAAATATGTAAACTTGAGAATCAATGGAAATCATAGCAGATTATCTGTGATGTTTTGTTGGAGATTCAAGGGACTATGACATTGCTCGCTTTTAGCTAAGTTGTTAGCTTAGCCTTTGCCTGTTCAAATCATTCACTGAAGCATATGACAAGATGGGCTTTACACTTAACATCTACAAGACAAGGGTCCTCTAACAACCTGCCCCGGCTACATCACACATTTACCTGATAATACAGACTCATATTGACGGCCTGAAAAACAGTAACAACTTCCCAGATCTCGGGAGCCACCTCTTGACAAAGGCAAAATCAGAACCAGAATCAGTTTTATTATCATTGACATATGTTGTGAAGTTTGGCCAGTTGCAACAGCAGCACAGTACAAGATTTTTTAAATTATTATAGATTACAGTAAGAAATATAAAACTAAATACTTGTAAATAAATAGTGCAGAAAGGGAGCAAAATAGTGAGGTACTGTTCACTGCTTCATGGGCTATTCATAAATCTGATGGTTGAGTATTTTAAAGCTGACATTTACCACCTCCTTGAATGCTCTAGCAAGGCTGTTGGTTGATCAAAGAGAAGGGCATTTGTTTTATTTGCAATTTATGCGAGAATTGGTGGTGCTTCTTGCATTTTGGAAATCTTTAAGAACACTGCCTTTGTAAAGCATAATATTGGGAGCTTGCTTCATAGATGAATGTACTTCATACTAATTTATCTCTTAGGTGTCTTGAAAATGACCTGATTTAAAAGTCATTGCTATGGCAAATGTGGATCCAGTTTCCACCATAACACAACCAGCATCAAATGTTCAAATGGGACTTTCAATATTCAGCAGAGCAAATGGCTTGATAGTGTCCTCACTGTCCAAGCTGGCTGAGTTCTGAAAGACATAACTACGAGATTGTGCCCACACCATATATTTCAAGGAACCAACATGAAGGATAAAGCTTTTTGACTTCAACTTCACTCGTCTACCAATGGCAGATGTATCTGTTCAAAAAGACTTTGAACAAAGTGATCATTACATAGTCCTTTTGGAACCAAAGCTCAAAATTCATCCAGTGGATCATCTTCAAATATGTCATGAGGTGCTACAGCTCTACTAAATGGGCTGTACCAACATCTCTAAACTAGGCATCCATGAGGTATTATGGACGAAGACAATGTCAGAAGCGTATACTGCTTCAATGGTAACCTCAGTGACTGACCCATTTCTCATTATATCATTACTCTGAAGTCAGGGGATAAACCTGGGTTCAATGAACAGAGTTAAAAGCTCATGCCTGGGACTGTTAGGAGGTGTAATTTGCTAATGCTATAACACAGGTGTATGCTTATGCTAAAAGGCAGAAGTGACCCATAGCTCTGAAATCCTGTCACATCTAGTTGTAAACGATGATTAAACAGATAATAGGAAAAGGAACGTCCAAGGCCATCCCTTTTCTTAATTTTAAAGGATCAAAGCAAGTTAGTTCTTAAGACGTTTGAAGTGCAGATTAGGTGATCCATCGCAGCTTTTTCCTGGGGTTCCCAGAATCATAAACCACAGTCTTCAGCTAGTTGATTCAATTCATGGAATATCAAGGAATAGCTGAGAGCACTGAAAATAGAGCAAAAACTATGAAACCATAGAAACTCCAGTTGTACTACTAAAGACATAAATAACAATATTTGCTTCTTCTCTATTCCAGGTATTACAGTGCAGCTATAACACCAACACCTAATCAACCATTTGGAAAAGAGCGCAGATATGTACTATTCAAAAACAAAATCATGATAAATCTAGTCTAGGCAATCACTGGCCAGTCAGTCTATTTTCACTCATTATGAAACTGTGAGAAACATTCCATATTTCAAAATAATGCCTTTTTTCAAAAATTTCAAGAATTTCAGTTATACTAAAGACATTTCTTTTAGCTAACATTAAAAGTTTCACTTCTCCACCGTAACAAAACAGCCACAGAGGAAATGAAAGGGAGTGCTTCTCTGTTTTGTGTGCTAAAACTCTAGTTTTTGCAATTGCACTGCTTTGCAGGTTTGGTTTTTATAGGTGTTATGATATTCATAAATCTTGGTCGGGTGACTGGAGAGTAACGCAGCACCATATAAGACTCAAGACGGTAGAAGATACCATTTTTTATGTTATTGGCTTACTTTCCTGTATTTATCATTGATTTTGCTCTTCTATTTATTCTTATGTTGAGGTTAGGGTTAAGGTTACAGCTTTGAAACTTTCACATATCAGTATAATTGTTTGTCTCTTTCTTTGCTATATGCATTGTCAGATTGTATACACAGGCTGGCTTTCCATGACATTTTCAATTGATTTGTTAACTTGACAATTTTATTTCTCATCATGTTGTTTAGCAACAAAAAGCCTTCCCTTCCAACATAGATTGAAAATTAATCTATTTGAGTAGCAGTTAAACTCAACTTAATTAAAATACTAGAACATGGATGAAGTGAAGCACAGATGGAATTTGTAAAGACTGCAGTATCTACAGTATATCAAGGCCTTTCATTATTCTTGCTGGCAAAGAATAAAATGTAACAAGATATAGCCACCAAAATTTCCAAATAGAAATTTAAAACACTTTATGAATCCATGGACACATTTCACTCTCCACAAAGAACAGTTCATTATCCACTAAACATACATGAGACAGAGACAGGTGGAGTAGAGGTTTCTGGTATTCTGCCAAGTTAAATCATCTAATTATTTCTCTTTTAAAACAGGCATGGATTTAAAACTTCTTTATTTTCTTCACATTTGTGTAAATACTGCACCACCTCCATCCATGAAGTTTATCCATTGATATTTGGCAGCCAAGCTTGTGCACTTTACACTTTGAATAAGAAAACTAAATAAAAAGGACTATTAGAGACGAGAGTGTGCCAGCTAATGTTAGATATAAAGATTCAAAGTAAGTTATTTATTAAAGTACGTATTATTCACCATATGCTACCTAGCGATTCATTTTCTTGCAGGCATTTACAGCAAGGTGAAGAACTATCCATAACAAAGATTGACAAACATATAACAAAGACTTTCTGTTATATTGAGCAGGTAGTATTTAACAAACATTGGGCAAAATATGGAGATGGCCGAAAGTTAGGAACCTTGTTTGTTCAGAATTACCATAGTCTCTTTTTACAAACAAGAGAAAATCTGCGGAAATCCAAGCAACACACACAAAATGTTGGAAGAATTCAGCAGGCCAGGCAGCATCTATGGAAAAGAGTACATTCAACATTTCGGGCCGAGACTTCAACAGTCTTTTCCATAGATGCCGCCAGGCCTGCTGAGTTCCTCCAACACTTTGTCTGTGTTGTACTGTCACATATGTTCTTTCTAATTCACATGTATTTCCATTGATATCTTATCATAACGAATCATGATTCAAACTACCATTTTTCGACTGCTTTACATTCTTCACATCATCTTTACACAACATTTTGAAGAAAATTCATATTATCAGGGAGGAAGAACTTGCAGTCTTACAGCACGTTAAGGCATCTGACCAAGTGCATCTTCAGACTTTCTGAGGGAAGAAATTGCGGAAACCCTTACAAAGATAATTGCTTCATTGCTAGCCACTGTAGAAGCACCTAAAGACTGCAAAATGGTTAATATCATGGATATTATTGTGGCTAATATCGTGGAAATGGGTGAAATTGAAATGGAATATTGTTTAAGAAGGATAGCAAGAACAATCTAGAAAACTACAAGGCACTCAGCCTGATATCAATGGTGGGTAGGTCAGACTGACTGGCCTCCTTGACTTCTCCTTGCTCTCTTTCTTATGCAATAACAGTGAAGCAAATATCTCCAGAAGGGTCTCCACAATTTCCTCTCAAGCTTCCCACAAAGTCTGAGAATGTAATCTGGCGGACTCTGGGGATTCACCTCCCTTAATATGTTGTAGGTTTGCTAACACTTCCTCCCTTGTAATATGAGTATTTTCCAAAACATCTCCATATGTTTATCTCTTGAGCAACCATGCTTTCTTCCTCAGTAAACACCAAGGAGAAATAATCATCAAAAATCCCACCCATCTGCTGAGGCTCAAGACATAGGCGGCTTTGCTGATCTCTAAGGGAACAACTCTGTCTAATACTATTCCTTTACTCTTAATACTGTATCTCTATACTACCTCAGGATTTTCCCTAACCTCACTCACCAGATCCATCTCAAACCCTCTCCTTGCCCTCCTGCCTTCCTTTTTAAGAATATTCTATTTTTTTTTTACAGTCATTAAGAAATCCACTCATTCCAGCCTCCTAAACCCAATTTTCTTTGAACACACCCTCAAGATCTTGCATTAGCTAAGTTTCCCTAAGCTTATCAGATTTACCCTTCACCCTAACAGGAGCATACTGCTCCTGCACTCTTGATATCTCACACTTAAAAGCCTCTGTCACACCATTTGACCCTTTCTCTTTGAACAATCATTCTCAATTGGCCTCTGTTATACCCTCAAAATCAGCCATGCTCCAGTTTAGGATGCTGATTTGTGGACCTGCCTTATTTTTGCATCACTGTCTTATAACTAATAGAATTATGGTCACTAGAGCCAAATAAATCCCTGATTTCCACCTTGGTTACTAGCCCTGATTTGCCACAAGAGAAGGTACACTGTTACAACCTCCTGAGTAAATCCTTCTACAAGTTGACTCAGAAAACTTTCCTGGACTCATTTCACAAATTCCACCCCTCCAGGCTCAATACTTCCTGGGGAAATTAAAGTCTCCCACTTATACAACCCTGTTATATTTATACCTATGAGCAAATTCTCTATGCACCAGTTCTTCAAGTTTCCGTTTTGAGGGGGTTCTACAGTACTGCCCCACTAGAATAACTCTCCCCTACCTACGTTATACCGATATGGCCTCACTAGACGATCCTTCAAGAACATCATCTCTAAGCACTGCTGTTACATGCCTCCTCCATCACTTAACCTGGATTTAACCTGGCATCGATCATGTGGATAGTCAGAGGCTTTTTCCTGGGGCTGAAATGGCGAGCACAAGAGGGCACAGTTTTAAGGTGCTTGGAAGTAGGTACAGAAGAGATGTCGGGGTATGTTTTTTATGCAGAGAGTGGTGAGTGTGTGGAATGGGCTGCTGGCAATAGTGGTGGAGGTGGTTATGATAGGGTCTTTTAGGAGAATTCCTGGATGGGTAGACAGAGTTCAGTAAAAATAGAGGGCAATGGTAACCCTAAGTAATTTCTAAAGTAAGGACATATTTGGCACAGCTTTGTGGGCTGAAGGGCCTGTATTGTGCTGTAGGTTTTCTATGTTTCTATTTAATAATGAAGAGTCTTGGCCCAAATCAGTGACCATTTATTCATTTCCATAGATGCTGCTAATCTGCTGAGTTCCTCCAGCAGTTTGTGTGAGTTGATTGGAGCATCAGGTTCTAAGACTGCTGCAAATGAGGCCTGATGACAGAGAAGTTGTTTTTTCTAATCAATTCTCAATGTCATGAACAATTGCATTGTCATTCTGTAGGACTGGATAGTCCTTATAGACAACATGGCCTGCTGCTCGGAAATAAGCTGTCATGCAGTTTACGGAAATACCAAGTGTAAAATATCCAGGTTCGCTTATGACACAAAGCTGGCTTGGCTTTGTGAGCATGGAGAGCATTCTGTGAAGATAGATAACTTACACGAATGCCTGAGGACGTGGCAGATGAAATATGCTAAGGAAAAAACATGTGAAGCAATCCAGTCCAGTAGAAAAAATAGGAAATCTGAGTTTATTTTAAGCAGTGAGAGATTCAAGAAGGCTGGGGTTCAGAGGGACCTGGATATGCTTGTAAATGAATCACTGAAAATTAGCATGCAGATACAGCGTGGAAAATGGAGAGTCAGTCTTCATCGTAAGAGAGTTTGAGTACAAGAGTAATGATGTTTTTCTGTTATTATATTGGACCCTGGTGAGACTGCATCTGGAAAAGAATTTAAAGGTCTGGCCTCCTACAAAAGGAAGGATATACTTGTGATCTAGGAAGTTCAGCAAAGGTTCACCAGATTGATTACCAATCTGGGATGGGAGGGATTGACATTCTGAGCAGAGATGAAGCAGGCTGAGTATAAACTCGCTACAGTTTAGAAAACAGAGTTGTGATCTCATTGAAATATACACAATGCACACAAGGTGTGACAGAACTGTTACAAGGATGATGCTTTCCTTTGCTGATCTAAAACCAGGGGTCACTATCTCAGAATAAGGCAGCTGCCATTCAGGAATAAGGTAAAAAGAAATTTCTTTTCTCAGAATGAATCTTTGATCTTCTTGACTTAAGAAGAGGGTATAGCCCTAGTCATTTCGTATATTCAAAACAGAGATAAATTGATTCTTTGGATTTTAAAATAAGTAGCACTGAAAGAAACAAAATTGGCCATGAATTTATTGAATGGCAGTGCAGGTGCAAGGATCCAAATTGACTTTTCTACTCCTGCTTCTGTTGTACAGATCATATGCTTCTCATTGCATATGCAGAGCATTTGGACAAAATGCTTATTTATGTAAACATGCATGTCTTAGCACATGCAATAGTTGTTCAATTGGTATCTACCCTGCTTGACTGTTGCCCACCATCTTGATAAATTATAAGCTGATAAGACCATAAAACAAAGGAGTAGAATTAATCCATTCAGCCCATCAATGAGCAGGAGTCAAAGAGTGAGAATAAAGGTGGCCTTTTCTCTAGCGGTGGACCGCTTGGGTCAGTATTGGGTGCACTGCTTTTCATGGTTTATGTTAATGATTTGGATGAAGGAATAGATGGCTCTGTGGCCAAGTTTGCAGATGATTCAAAGATAGATGGAGGAGCAGGTAATGTTGAGGAAGCAGGGTGTCTGTGGAAGGACTTGGCAGATTGGGGGAATGGGCAAAGAGATGGCAAGTGGAATATAGTGCAGGGAAATGTATGGCCATGCACTTTGGCAGAAGAAATAAAGGCATAGACTATCTTATAAATGAAGAGAACTTTCAAAACTTAGAGGTTCAAGGGTACTTGTGGGGAGAAGGCAGAAGAATGGGGTTGTATGGATAATAAATCAGCCTTCAGTGGTGGGGAGGGCTTTACCCGTGATGGACTGGGTAGCATCCACTACTTTTTAGAGGCTTTTCCACTTGAGGGCATTAGTGTTTCTGCACCAGGCTGTGATGCAAACTCCGCACCGTACATCTATAGAAGTTTTTCGAAGTTTTAGATGACATGCTTAATCTTCAAAAAACCTCTCCACCTCTGAGCCTCCAATGAAGACTGGGTCATGGATCTCTGGTTTCCTCCTTCATAATCAATAATCAGCTCCTTGGTCTCTGAAACCTTTCCAGAGCCTTGTGATTCTTGAAAAATCTTCAACTACCTCTTTCAGAACTTTGGGGTGTGGTCCATATGGTCCAGTTGACTTATCTATCTTGAATTCATTCACTTTCCCAAACACTTTCTCCTTATTAATAGCAATTACACTCACTTCTACTCCCTTTCAATCTCGAATTTCTGGCATACTGCTGATGCCTTCCATAGTAAAGACTGATACAAAATACTTATTAAGCTCATCTGCTATTTTTTTGTCCCCCATTACTACCTCTCCAGCTTCACTTTCCAGTGGTCCAATATCCAATTTTGGTACCCTCTTTGATATCACTGGCTAGCTTACCTTCATACTTTATCTCTTTTCTCCTTATGGCTTTTTAGTTGCTTTCTGTTGATTTTTAAAAGCTTCCCAATCCTCTAACGTCACATTAATTTTTGCTATATTATATGCCCTCTGACTTCCACGCTGACTTTGATTTCCTGTGTCAGCCACAGTTATCATCTTCCCTTTAGAATACTTCTTCATCTTTGGGATATATCTATCCTGCGCCTCTTGCACTTTTGCCTCTCAAGCTTCCTCCAATTATCTCAATTAGAAAGGTTGTTTCTAGGAAAAAGTGACTAAGAAAAGATATCATGGAAAATAGTAAATCTGAGCTCAGAGCATTTAAAATAGCAATGGCTGGTAGTAGACAATCAATCTTGGAATTTGAGGCTTTTAGTAGTGAGAGACTTGAATAAGTAGGAAGACGTTTTTATTATGGTAGAAAACTGGAAAGTTGGTGAAAGCAGGGCAGTAAACATTGTCCACATGGAATTCAGTAAGGCATTTATCCAGGTCCCTCTTGGTAGGCTGGTCTGGAAAGAGAAGGTACATGAGATCTAAGGCCAGCTGGCTATTTGGATCCAAAATTGGTTTGGTGATAGGAAGCAGGGCGGAGTGATGGAAAAAATCTTCCCTGATTGAAAATTGTTGGGAATTGGTGTACTTTAAGGATCCAGCGCTGGGACATTTATTATTTGTGATTTATATTAATGACTTGGATGTAAACACAGGAGGTCTGATTAATAAGTTTGGAAATGACATGAAAGCAGGTGGTGTTGGGGAGAGCAAGGAGGGTTGTCTGAGGCTACAGCAGAATATATATCATATGGAAAATAAGGCAAAATGTTGGCAAATGGAACTTGATCCCAATAAATGTAAGGTGGAAACTGGGAGTTTAAATATGGGTAGGACATACCGAGTAAATGGAGGGACACAGAGCCATGCAGTTAGATAGGGCAGTGAAGAAGAAAGGCATATGGCATGTTATATTGCAACTTTACAAAGCATTGTTTAGACCGCATTTGGAGTATTGTGCGTGATTCTGATCATCACACCATCAGAAGGATATAGTTGAGAATGTATAGAGGAGATTCCCCAGGATACTGTTGGATTGGAGAGCATTAGTAAAGGAGAGAGAGTGAAAAGGCTGGGTTTGACAGCTATAGACTGCTGTGCTTAACTTCAGTGGAGAAGTTGTCAGAAAAGATTCTGAGGGACAGGATTCATGTTCACTTGCAAAAGGAGGGACTGATTAGTAGGAGAAAGCATTGTTTTGTGTACGGGAGACCATGTCTCACAAATGTGATTGAATGTTCCCAACCATCACTTTATTCTTTTGTTTGATAGCACAGGCCAGTTTTGTTTTCAGACCTATGAGCGTTCTCAATGAGTTAGCCATATGAAGTAAGTACAACATCCCCCATACTATTCCCATGGAAAGAGATTGCTAAAATTAGCAAATGAACATAAGAAAGTAGACACAGGAGTAAGACACTAGGCCCCTCTAGAGAAATGGAGCAGGCCCATAGGGCTGAATAGCCTAATTCTGCTCCTGAGTCTAATGGTCTACAATTCATGGTTCCTCTTCTGCACCAGTTCTCCATAGTCCTCAATTCATTCACCTTTCAAAAATCTATCTACTTCCTCTTTCAATATCTCCATTGATCTAGGCTCCATGAGCTTCGAGGGTAGAGTATTCCAGATACTCATCATCCTCCATGTGAAGAAGTTTATGGTCCTCTGATTTTATTAACTGTTCTCTAATCTTGTAACAATGTTTCCTTATTCAAGATTCTCTCTCTAGTGGAAACATCTTAGCATCTGTCCTCTCATTCATGCTGAGGATATGATTCCTTAAGATCCCTCATTCTTCTAAACTCTGAAGAATATAGATCTAATTTCCTTTGCCACTCTTGATAGGAAACCATTCTTATCTCAACATTTAGTATAATGAATTTCTTTTGGACTGCCTTTTGTCTTTTGCACACTGATAGAATGCCCAAGTTGGTGTGGTCTTTCATTGGTTCTAGAATGTTTGTTATTCTATCATAGATTTATTGAGAATGCTCACAACAAAGAACACATTCTGTTGTTGCTTCTGTACCTCTTTCATCTTCAAGTACAGAAGATGAATGTACCTTGTTTCTCCAGTTCAGTAACAATTTGCCTTTGGACACAATGGTTCTGTCCTTAACAGTGTCCAAGGCACCATTGGAGTATGTTGTGAATAGCATCACATATGGTTCATATATGAGTGTAATTAAGTATGTTGATATAGAAACATAGAAACATAGAAAATAGGTGCAGAAGTAGGCCATTCAGCCCTTCAAGCCTGCACTGCCATTCAGTATGATCATGGCTGATCATCCAACTCAGAACCCCATACCAGCTTTCTCTCCATACCCACTGATCCCTTTAGCCACAAGGGCCATACCTAACTCCTCTTAAATATAGCCAATGAACCGGCCTCAACTGTTTCCTGTGGCAGAGAATTCCACAGATTCACCACCCTCTGTGTGAAGAAGATTTTCCTCATCTAAAGGGCTTCCCCTTTATCCTTAAACTGTGACCCCTCATTCTGGACTTCCCCAACATTGGGAACAATCTTCCTGCATCTAGCCTGTCCAATCCCTTTAGAATTTTATATGTTTCAATAAGATCCCTCCTCAATCTTCTAAATTCCAGCCAGTATAAGCCTAGTCGATCCAGTCTTCCTTCATATGAAAGTCCTGCCATCCCAGGAATCAATCTAGTGAACCTTCTTTGTACTCCCTCTATGGCAAGAATGTCTTTCCTCAGATTAGGGGACCAAAACTGCACACAATACTCCAGGTGTGGTCTCACCAAGACCTTGTACAATTGCAGCAGAACCTCCCTGTTCCTGTAATTGAATCCTCTTGCTATAAATGCCAACATACCATTCGTCTTTTTCACCGGTTGCTGTACCTGCATGCCCACATTCAATGACTAGTGTACAATGACACCCAGGTCTCGTTGCATCTCCCCTTTTCCTAATTGGCCACTGTTCAGATAATAATCTGTTTTCCTGTTCTTGCCACCAAAGTGGATAACCTCACATTTATCCACATTAAATTGCATCTGCCATGAATTTGCCCACTCACCTAACCTATCCAAGTCACCCTGCATCTTCTTAGAATCCTCCTCACAACTAACACTGCCACCCAGCTTCGTGTCATCTGCAAACTTGGAGATGCCGCATTTAATTCCCTCGTCTAAATCAGTAATATATATTGTAAACAACTGAGGTCCCAGCACTGAGCCTTGCGGTACCCCACTAGTCACAGCCTGCCATTCTGAAAAGGTCCCGTTTATTCCCACTCTTTGCTTCCTGTCTGCCAACCAATTCTCTATCCACATCAATACTATACCTCCAATACCATGTACTTTAAGTTTGCACACTAATCTCCTGTATGAGACCTTGTCAAAAGCATTTTGAAAATCCAAATATACCACATCCACTGGTTCTCCCCTATCCACTCTACTAGTTACATCCTCAAAAAATTCTATAAGATTCGTCAGACATGATTTTCCTTTCACAAATCCATGCTGACTTTGTCCAATGATTTCATCGCTTTCCAAATGTGTTGTTATTATATCTTTGATAACTGACTCTAGCATTTTCCCCACCACCAATGTCAGACTAACCAGTCTATAAATCCCCGGTTTCTCTCTCCCTCCTTTTTAAAAAAGTGGGGTTACGTTAGCCACCCTCCAATCCTCAGGAACTAATCCAGAATCTAAGGAGTTTTGAACAATTATCACGAATGCATCCACTATTTCTTGGGCTACTTCCTTAAGCACTCTGGGATGCAGACCATCTGGCCCTGGGGATTTATCTGCCTTTTATCCCTTCAATTTACCTAACACCACTTCCCTACTAACATGTATTTCCCTCAGTTCCTCCATCTCACTAGACCCTCGGCCCCCTACTATTTCCGGAAGATTATTTATGTCCTCGTTAGTGAAGACAGAGCCAAAGTAGTTATTCAATTGGTCTGCCATGTCCTTGTTCCCCATGATCAATTCACCTGTTTCTGAATGTAAGGGACCTACATTTGTCTTAACGAATCTTTTTCTTTTCACATATCTATAAAAGCTTTTACAGTCAGTTTTTATGTTCCCTGCCAGCTTTTTCTCATAATCTTGTTTCCCTTTCCTAATTAAGCCCTTTGTCCTCCTCTGCTGGACTCTGAATTTCTCCCAGTCCTCAGGTGTGCCGCTTTTTCTGGCTAATTTGTATGTTTCTTCTTTGGACTTGATACTATCCCTAATTTCCCTTGTCAGCCACGGGTGCACTACCTTCCCTGGTTTATTCTTTTGCCAAACTGGGATGAACAATTGTTGTAGTTCATTCATGCGATCTTTAAATGCTTGCCATTACATCTCCACCGTCAATCCTTTAAGTATCATTTGCCAGTCTATCTTAGCTAATTTATGTCTCATACCTTCAAAGTTACCCTTCTTTAAGTTCAGAACCTTTGTTTCTGAATTAACTATGTCACTCTCCATCTTAATGAAGAATTCCACCATATTATGGTCACTCTTACCCAAGGGGCCTTGCACGACAAGACTGCTAACTAACCCTTCCTCATTGCTCAATACCCAGTCTAGAATGGCCTGCTCTCTAGTTGGTTCCTCGACATGTTGGTTCAGAAAACCATCCCGCATACATTCCAATAAATCCTCTTCCTCAGCACCCTTACCAATTTGGTTCACCCAATCTATATGTAGATTGAATTCACCCATTATAACTACTGTTCCTTTATTGCACACATTTCTAATTTCCTGTTTAATGCCATCCCCAACCTCACTACTACTGTTAGGTGGCCTGCACACAACTCTCACCAGCGTTTTCTGCCCCTTAGTGATATGCGGCTCTATATCGATTCCACATTCTCCAGGCTAAAGTCCTTCCTTTCTATTGCGTTAATCTCCTCTCTAACCAGCAATGCTACCCCACCTCCTTTTCTTTCCCGTCTATCCCTCCTGAATATTGAATATCCCTGGATGTTGAGCTCCCATCCTTGTTCACCCTGGAGCCATGTCTCTGTGATCCCAACTATATCATATTCATTAATAACTATCTGCACATTCAATTCATCCACCTTGTTATGAATGCTCCTTGCATTGACACACAAAGCCTTCAGGCTTGTTTTTACAACACTCTTAGCCCTTATACAATTATGTTGAAAAGTGGCCCTTTTTGATTTTTGCGCTGGATTTGCTTGCCTGCCACTTTCACTTTTCACCTTACTACTTTTTGGTTCTACCCTCATTTTACACCCCTCTGTCTCTCTGCACTTGTTCCCATCCCCCTGCCACATTAGTTTAAATCCTCCTAAATATGTAGGCATGATCAAACATATGGTAGAATCTAAGGAAATTCTACCGTTCAATCTATAAAAATCTTAGGGATTATTTTCTGCAATTCATGAGAAATGCAAAATAATTTCTTGATTCTGCAAGTAAGTATTAATTATCTGGAATTATGAATCAACACAGACCGAATTTCTGATGTTTCTGCTAACAAATGGAAAAGCTAAATGCAGCAGTGACCTTCACAGTTAACGAGATTGCTGTACTAACCATGATGGGTTCCAAGAGGTCACCACAAAGAATATAGTGCAATGCCTCAATTGCATCTCAGTGAATTTGGATAGATTCCAGCTCAAGTGAAATGTGTCACAACTGACAGACAAACAAAACAGGGGTTTTTCTTAGATTGTGCAACTTCTTTCCGAAGAGTTCATTTAACATCAAAGATTCAAAGTAAATTTATTGTCAATGTACATATGCAGTACAGAACCCTCAGGTTCATCTTCCCACAGACAGCCACGAAACAAAGAAACCCCATGGAACCCATTCAAAGAAGGCATCAAACAAACACCCAATGCACCAAAAAGGACAAATCATGCAAACAGCAAAAAATGAGTGAAAAACACTGAATATAAAACATCATAGAATCATTGGTATAGTCAAGCAATACTCATTTCAGTTTAGTGTTGCGTCATTTTTTGACTGTAGGCCACAGAGCGAGTCTGTCCACATGAAAATTGCACAAAATAGCAATAAAAATGGGAGTAATCTGGAACCAGAAACATCATTACCTGAACTACAGAAACCAATCCACAAACTGTGTCAATTAACCCTTCCCCAAGACCCAAGGCTCTGGCAGTTTCGAGCGAGAAAGTGAGAGAACAGTCAGAAAGTTAATGGAATTTTATGTACAAATTAAATTCAGTACAACCACAAAATTTTGGAGCAGCATGAAAAAAAATATATTTGAAAGGAAACAGCCCTAGGCCGACTACTGGGAAACCACACATCAGACTAAGTCACTCAATTGACCTGTTCCCTAAATCTTGGAGGTGGGTCTAAACATTATAATACCATAAGACCATAAGCTATAGGAGCAAAATGAGGCCACTTGGCCCATTGATTGTGTTCCATGATTTCATCATGGCTGATCCAATTTGCCACTCAGCCATAATCTCCTACCTTCTCCCCATATCCCTTCGTGCCCTAACCAAGCAAGAATCTATCAATCACTGTCTTAGCCTCCACAGCTGCCTGTGGCAAGATTTACCACCCCCTGGCTAAAGAAATTCCTCCTCTAAAAGGGCGCCCCTTGATTCTGAGGCTGTGTCAGACTCTCACATCATAGGAAACATCCTCTCCACATCCACTCTATCAAGGCCTTTCACCATTCAATAGGTTTCAATTAGTCTCACCCCTCATTCTTCAAATTTCTAGTAAATACAGCCCCAGAGTCATCAAACACTCTTCTTATGACAGTTTAATCCTGGAATCCTTTTCGTGAACCTCCTTTGAACCCTCTCCAATTTCAGCACTTCCTCTTTTAGATAAGGGGCCCAAACTGTTCATAATACTCCAAGTGAGGCTTCACCAGTAGTTTATGAATTCTCAACAATACATCTTTGCTTTTATATTTTTGCCCTCTTGAGATGAATGCTAACATTGTATTTGCTTTCCTCACCACAGACTCAACCTGCAAATTAATCTCCCAAGTCCCTTTGTGCCTCAGTTTTATGTATTTTCTCTCAATCTAGAAAATAGTTAATTCTTTCATTTCTTCTACCAGAATGCATGACCATACATGTCCCAACACTGCATTCCACTTGCCACTTCTTTGACCATTCTCCCAATCTGTAGCCTCTCTACATCCTCAAAACTACCTGCCCCTCCACCTATCTTCATATCATCTGCAAACTTTTCAACAAAACCACCAATTCCATCATCCAAATTATCGACATATAACGTAAAAAGAGTTGGTCCCAACACATTCCCCTGTGAAACACCACTAGACACCAACAGCCAGCCAGAAAAGGCTTCCCCTATTCCCACTCTTTGCATGTCAATCAGCCACTGCTTTATTCATGCTAGGATCTTTCCTGTAATGCCATGGACTTGTAGTTTGTTAAGCAGTCTCATGTGTGGCACCTTGTCAAAGGTCTTCTGAAAATCCAAATATGCAACATCAACTGATTCTCTTTTGTCTATCCTGTTTGCTATTTCTTCAAAGAATTCCAACAGATTTGTCAGGCAAGATTTTCCCTTGAGGAACCATTCCAGAATCTAGTGATTCTTGAAAGATCATTACTAATGCCTCCATAATCTCTTCAGCCACCTCCTTCAGAACTCTAGGGTGAACACCATCTGGTCCAGGTAACTTATATACCTTCAGACCTTTCCCAAGAACCTTCTCTCTAGTTATTGCAACTTCACAAACTTCATGTCTCCTGACACCAGGAACTTCCAAACATACTGCAAGTGTCTTTCACAGTGAAGGCTGATGCAAAATATTTATTCAGATCATTCTACATTTCATTGTCCCCCATTACTACCTTTCTAGCACCGTTTTCCAGTGGTCCAATATCCATTCTGCCTTTCTTTTATGATTTTATGCATTCTGCCTCTGCTTCCCAATCTTCTAACTTCCCACTAATCCTTGCTCTATTATATGCCCTCTCTTTGGCTTTTATGTTAGCTTTGAATTCCCTTGTTAGCCATGGTTGTGTCATTTTTTTCTTTAGAATATTTCTTCTTCTTTGGGATGTATATATCCTATGCCTTTCAAATTGCTTCCAGAAATTTCAGCCATTGCTGCTCTGCGGTCATCCCTGCCAGTGTTACTTTCCAATCAACTCTAGCCAACCTCTCTCATGGCTCTGCAATTCCCTTTACTCACTGTAATATTGATGCATCTGATGTTAGCTTCTCCTTCTCAGGTTTCAGTGTGAATTTTATTATATTGTGATCATGTTCCCCAAAGGGATCCTTTACCTTAAGCTCTCTAATCAATTCTGGTTCATTGCACAACACCCAATTCAGAATAGCTGATTCCCTAGTGGGCTCAACCATGAGCTGCTCTAAAAAGGGATCTCGTCGGCACTCTGGAAATTCCCCCTCCTGTCATCTAGCACCAACCTGAGTTTCCTAATCTACCTGAACATTGAAGACTATTATAGCAATGTTCTGTTGGCATGTATTTTCTACCTCCCTCCCATTGTAATTTGTAGGCCAAATGGGAGTCTGTATACAACTCCCATCAGGGTCTTTTTACCCTTGTAGTTCCTTAGCTCTATCCATAATAATTCAACACCTTCTGACCCTATGCCACCACCACCTCTTTCTAATTATTTGATTTCATTTTTTGCCAATAGATCAATGCCGCCCCTTTGCCTTCCTGTCTATCCTTTTGATACAATGTATATCCTTGGTGATTAAGCTCCCATCTATAATCTTTCAGCCATGGCTCAGTGATGCCTAAAACATCATACCTGTCAAGCTGCAACTGTGCTGCAAGTTCATCTACCTTAATCAGTATACTACGTGCATTCAGATAGACCTTCAGCCCTGTATTTACCCTTTTTGATTTTGTCTGCCTTTTACATTGCAACTCAACCTGTTGACTGCAATTTTGTTCTGTCATCAGCCTCTACTCACTACACATTGCCTCTTTTTGTAAACCAGTTACCTCATCTTCAGCACTATTATCCACCTTTCCTACAATACTTCTTGCATTGAAATATAGGCAGCTCAGGACACAACTCGCACCATGCTCAATCTTTTGATTCCTAACTTTGTCTGAGATCTTACCAACATCTGCCTCCACAACCTTTCCAATAACTGTTCCAGCACTTTGGTTCCCCTCCCCTGCAACTCTAGTTTAAATCCCACTGTGCAACATTAACAAACCTTTCCGCTAGAATATTAGACACCCTCCAGTTCAGGTGCAAACCACATCTTCTGTACAGGTCCCACCTTCCCTGGAAGAGAGTTCAATGATCCAAAAATCTAATACCCTCCCTCCTACACCAACTCCTTAGCTATGCATTAAATTGTATAATCTTCTTAGTTCGTGGCACGGGTAGCAATCCTGAGATCACCACCCTGGAGGTCTGTCCTTTAACTTAGCACCTATCTCCCTATGTAGAACCTCATTACTCGTTCTAACCATGTCATTGGTATCTACATGGACCATGACTTCCGGCTGTTCACCCTCCCACTTAAGAATGCTGAGGAGTCAATCTGAGATATCCCAGACCCTGGTACCCAGGAGGCAACACACCTTCTGGGAACCTTGTTCTTGCCCGCAGAACCTCTGTTCCCCTAACTAACAGCTTCCCTATTACCACAGATTCACTTTCTCCATTCCTCCCTTCCAAGTCACAGAGGCAGAGTCAGAGAGGCACGACCACTGTAACTCTCCTCTGTAGGTCATCCACCACCCCCCTCCCCAAAGGTTTCTGAAGTGATATAGCTGTTGCTCTGGAGGATGGTCACAGGGGTACTCTGCACAAGCTTCTTAACCACTTTCCCCTTCCTGACTGTCACTCAGTTTCTTGTGTCCTGCACCTTGGGTGTAACTGCCTCTCTATATGTCCTGTCTATCACCCATTCTGTCTCCTGAGTGATCCAAAGTTATCCAGTTCCAGCTCCAACTCCTTGACGCAGGTTGTTAGAAGCCGCAGCTGGATGAACTTCTTGCAGTTGTAGTCATCGGGGAGACTAGAAGTCTCCCTGCCTTCCCACATCCCAGAAGAAGAACATTTCACTATCCAATCTTTTCTGGCATCTTTACTGTCCTAGCTGTGCAAATATAAAGAAGGAAACAACTTGAGCTCTTCTTTCCTTTGCTTTCTCTGACTGAAGCCTCTCCTCCCTGAATCCTTGAAGAGCTAAAGCCTCAAAATCACCACTCTGACTATATCCACTCAGACGACGGCTGCTGCATTTGCCCCTACCTTCTTTTGATTTGTTCTTACAAATCAATCACAGATGTTGATTGCTCACTGGACAAAGCCCTATTATGCTGCCATGACCTACTGCTGCTTTTATCCTCAGGCAATGGACCTGATTGAGTCCCCTCCTCTCCAAACTTCCAATGACTGGATTGGCTACTGGTCAATGTCTATTACACTGCCGTGACCTGCTGCTGCCTCTTACCCTTGGGCAGTAGACCTGATTGAGTCCCCTCCTCTCCAAACTTCTGAAATCCAGACTGGCTGATGGTCAAAGCTCTTTGCATTTTCTAGCTGGAAGTTAAAAAGAACACCTGTAGTTTTGTTCCACCTTCTAAACCCATTTCTATCCCGACCTTCATTATGAGAGCCATAGAGTCATTGAGTTATTAAGTTCAGGAACAGGACTTTTGGACTAACTCAATCATGCTGATCAAGCTGAGCTGCTCACATTTGTCTGCACTTGGCTCATATCCCAGTCTAAACTTTTCTAATCCATGCATCTGTCCAAATGCATTTTTAAATGGTGTAATTGCACCTGCCTTTTCTACTATTTCTGGCAGTTGCCTATTCTTGCCCAGTTGTTTCCCTACTTTTAGCTCCTTATTTTCCTTCAACACTCAGTAATGAACTGTACGTTGTATATTTAGAATAGGAATCTATATATATTACAGCAACTCTATTCTCTTGAACCTTTACCAACTTATTCAATTTAATTTCTACTGGGGTTGATGTAAATTGCCAGGTAATATTCAATCATTTTGCAACATAGCACTAATTTGAATGCCTATTTCTGTGTACCCAAAACAGCAGCCATGGACGAATGAACAGGTTTGCAGTCCACAGAAAGATAGATCAGTAGCATTTAAATTCAGTGATTCAAAACTCTACAAGAAATCTAGGTGCAAACTACAAAAGACCATTTTGAGAGCCAAAAGGCAGAGACACATTTGGATGCACTTCAGCTGGGCAGGGTCTGCATGCCATTTCTTCCTAGAGGGCAAAACTTTAACAGCATAACTGCAGTGATGCTTCACTCCCTGATGAACTCAACACCTTTTATGCTTACTTTGAAATGGAGAATAAAATTATACCTGCACAAATCCCCACTATATCTGGTGACCCTGTGATGTCTGTCTCATAAGCCAACATCAGAACATTCTTCAAGAGGATAAATCTTTGCCAAGGCCCCAATGCTATACATGACAGGGTATTAGAAACCTATACCATCCAACCGGCTGGAGTGTTCAAGGATATCTTCAACCTTTCACTGCTGCAATCGGAGGTTCTCAAGTGCTTTAAAAGAGCATCAATCACACCACTGCACAAGAGCAGGGTGAGCTGCCTCAAAGACTATCACCCAGTTGCACTCACATCGACTATGAGGAAATGCTTCGAGGTGTTGGTAAAAGCTAGAATTAACTCTTGCCTGAGCAAGGACCTGTACCTGCTACTATTTGCCTACTGCCACATTAGGTCTACAGCTGATGCATTCTCACTGGCTCTCCACTTGGCCTTGGACTACATGGACAACAGCAATACCTATGTCAGGTTGCTATTTATCGATTATAGCTCTATGTGCAGCACCATTATCTCCTCAGTAAGAATCATAACCTTAAAGACCTGGGTCTCTGTACCTTCTACTGCAACTGGATCTGAGCCTTCTCATTGGGATACCACAGTCAGTACAGATTGTAACAACATCTCTTCCTCACTGACAATCAGCACTGGCACACCCCAAGGAGAGTGCTTAGCCCACTACTTTACTCTTTCTACACTCATGACTGCATGGCTAGACACAATTCAAACATTATCTATAAATTCACCAATAACACTTCTGTTGATGGCAGAATCTTAGATGGTAACAAGGAGGTGAATAGGGGTGAGATAGATTGGCTGGTTGAGTGGTGTTGCAATCACAAGCTTGTAGTCAACATTGGTTATGCTTCAGTCTGATCACTAGGGGACTCCAGTGTCCTCTAAGTTGTGACTCTCCTCCTCCACTGATTATTAGTTGATTATTTTCATCAATATCTCATTTTAATTATCAGTGAATCTGTGCCTTGAGTGTTTCTCCATTTAAGTTCCCTCTATGTTGCTTGCCTTTTCTCAGTCTTACCAATGTGTAGAGTGATTCTCAAGTCCTAGCTGTGTTGACTACAAACCAATCCTGGAGTAAAGATTCTTTGTTCAACTCCATCATCCTTGTGTCTGGTCTCCTCTACACTTGGGTATACGTCTCTCCTGGTAGTCCATGGGATAAAGGTATCGAAATTTGCCATTATTACCCCAGTTCAACCTCACCTGGCAATCAATTCCAATACAGTAATTTGGTCCACAATATGGACCCAGTGGAGGATGAGCATCTTCGATCAGTACTGGCCAGAATGGAAGTCACAATGAGTGGACATGAGCATGTGCTCAGCAGATCTCCATCATCCTGTTGATACTCACTGTGATCATCTGGCTGAGCCAGCAAACCCTACTGCCATACCAAAACCCTAGTCATGAAACTGCCGGCACCTAAGCATTTTGATGGCAACCCAGGGACCTGTAGAGGGTTTCTTACTCAGTGTTCTCTGGCTATCAAGCTGCAACCCACCAAGCTCCCCTCCAACTACAGCAAAGTGACCTATATCATCTCATTCCTCTTTGACAAAGCTCTCAGCTGGGCTACAACACTTTAGGAAACAAACTCTCTAAGTTCATCAGGGAGATGAAGAAGGTGTTTGACCAACCAGTCAGTGGGTGAGAAGCAGTCAACTGACTCCTCCATCTTTGTTAAGATACCTGTATCATAGCTGACTACGCAATTGAGCTATGTACCCTGGCAGTATAAAATGGCTGGAATACTGAAACCTTTATAGCAAGGTTTTACCATGGGCTATCAGGTGAAATTAAAGATGTATTGGCAGCCAGAAGTCCGGTTGAAGATCTAAAGTCTCTCATTGATACCTTCATCCAGGTTTACAATTGCCTCTAGGAAAGGAGAGTGCCCCAGTGAGTCCTCTAGGGTTGTCAGTGTTCAAGCTTCTCCAGCCTCATCGCCCTCTGTGCAGTAGTGTACGCCTTCCAGCCCCCCTCAACTTCTTCCAGAGGAATTGATGCATCTGGGCAGAACTCAACTTTCTCCAGCTGAGCGGAGCTGGACAATGAAGGGAAAATTCTATCTCCACCATGGTAAGCTGGGCCATTTCTGCTTTGCCTGTCAGGAAGACTTCCAGACCCATCCAGGGTATCGAGGTCTGTGATGGCTTCCACCATTTCTCTCAGGTCTGATACATCTGGGTTCACGCTGTCTACCTTCATCTCCTAGTGTGAACAACAACATATCCTTGGCAGATTCATGGATACTAGGACAGCAGGCAACTTCATGGACCTTGGGTTAGCCAAACATCTCCGAGTTCCCCTGACCCATCTTGATCAACAAGTCATGGCCACAGCTCTGGACAGAAGACTTCTGGGCAGTAGAGGGGTCATTCATCTCTCTGCTCTTATACAGTATTGCAAGATGATCCAGTTTCACTTTATTCATTCCTCTTAGTTCTTGTTGATCTCAGAACATTTCTGGTTAGACCTCCACTATCCACAAACTGACTGGTCCACTGGGGCACTCCTTGGATGGTCTTCTCTCTCTTGGGCTGCCTACCCACCTCTCCTGGGCTGCCTCCTGCCTCTCCCAAGCTGCCCCAAGTTCCTCCTGAGTATGCAGACCTTCTAGAGGTTTTTTGTAAGAAAAGAACTACAACATTTCCATTTCATCAGACCTATGACTGCTCAATTAATTTGCTGCCTGAAACCTATCCGCCCAAAGAAGACTCTACTTCAGAAAGAGTGGCCATGGATGAGCACACCTGAGGTGCCCTGGCGCCCAGCTTTATCTGTCCCTCCACATCCCTTGCTAGTGCAGAATTCTCGGTGGCAAAGAAGGATGGTGGACTCTGACCAGATTATCAAGCCCTCAATAAGACCACAGTGTAGAACCTTGCCACTGATGATCATGGCCTTCAAGTTTCTGCAAGGGGCAACCATCTTTACTAAACTGCACCTCCAATAAAGTATGCAACCTCATCCACGTTAGGGAGATGACAAATGGAATGGCCACTATAAATACCTCATGATGCCGTCCAGGTTAATCAGGGCCCAGGCTGTCTTCAGGCCTTTATCAATGACATTCTCTGTGAACTGCCAACCACTTAGTCTTCATGCACCTGGATGATATACTAATCTTGTCCAAGGCCTACCATGAATATGGCCAACATGTTCAATGGGTCCTTCAACATTTTCTCCAGATCCAGCTATTCGTTAAACTGACGAAGAGTGAGTTCCATGTTCCCATAGTCTTTTTCCTTGGGTTTATTGTCTCCAAGGGAATCTGTAGAAGGACCCAGCAAGACCCAAGCCATCAGCGTTTGGCTGCGACTTCCACATTCAAGTAGCTTCAGCAGTTTCTGAGGTCAGCTAAATTTTACTATGGATTCATCTGTAGCTTCAGTTCCATCAGAGCACCACTTACTGCTCTGACTAGGGTAATCTCCAGCCCTTTTTGCTGGGCTCCAGAAACTGAGGTAGCTTTCTAGGAATTAAAATATTGAGTCATAATGGCTTCTGTCCTTGTTCTCCCTGACCCTGAGCAACCATTCAATGTTGAGGAAGTGAACTTAGAAATTTGGGTTCGGGCAGTTCTCTTGCAACAAACCATCTGTCCAGAAACTCCTTCCCTGTGCTTTTGTCTCCTGGTATTTCTCTCCTGCAGAGAAGTATTATGACCTAGGGAATAAAGAGCTGTTGGTCATTAAAGTAGCCCGGAAGAGGTGGAGACATTGTCTGGAGTGGGCTCTGCACAGACCACAAAAACCTAGCCTATCTTCAAGAGGAGATGGGTTAAATTCCTGCCAGGCTCAGTAGTCTAACTTTTTTAACTGTTTTGATGATGTCATTACCTACCAGCCAGCTATGAAAAATCAGAAACCAGATGTTATTCCAGGCAGTGTGAACAGCCAGACCTCATCGCTGTCCCAGAACCCATCCTCCCAAGGTCCAGGCTGGTAGCACTGGTTCAATGGAAGATTGAGACCATTACCAGGAGAACACAGCAGAAGGAGGAAGACCCAGGGAACAGCCCACCAGGTTGCTCTTTCATCCTTAACTGTGTCCATTCAGATGTGTAATCATTGGGACACACATCAGGTATCATGTCTGGGATCTGCACAAGCAGTGGCGTTCACCAAGAGGTGGTTCTGGTGGCTGGGCATGGATGGAGATGTTAAATAATACATGGTGGCTTGTCACATCTGTGCACAGAACAAGAAAAATAGATTACATCCACAGGGGCTGCTACACCCACTGCCCATTCCTTCCCATCCATGGATTTTATGACTGATCTAACACCTTCCTGAGGTAACACCACAATTGTGATGGTGGTGGTGGCCCAGTTCTCCAAGGCATGCAACTTTGTGCTCTTACCAGGCTTTCAGTTTGGTAGACAACCTACCCTATGCTGCAATGCATGTTTAGATAGCACAGATTTCCATGGGAATGTTGTTTCCAACCAATGACCTCAGTTTACCTTCCGCCTCCAGAAGGCATTGGATTATGGTCATTCTCTCATTAGGATTTCACCTCCAGTCCAGTGGGAAGACAGGGACAACCAATCTGGACATGGCAAAAACCCTCAGGTGCCTTGTGTCAGGCTACCCATTCACTGGGAGTGATCTTCTGCTCTGGGCAGAGTTTGCTCATAATGCCCAGTCTCCCTTTGAGTGTCAGTTTGGTTATCCATGCCTTCTGTTTCCAGAGCAGGAGTCAAAGGTGGAAATCCCTTCAGCTGAACAGCTGGTCTGTCGTTGCCAGCAGAAGTGGAAAAAAGCTAAGAACACTTGGGTAGCCATGCTGAAAGCCTCTACAACAACAGTGGTATGCCACCATCAAAGGTGCTGGGGCCTTTCTACTGTCCTTATCAAAGGGTCCGGCTCTCCACCAATAACCTCCCTCTGCAGATTGAGTCTCCAAAACTGGTGTTATGCTACATTGGAATGTTCCAAGTTCTCCATCAGGTCAACAAGTCACTTACCATCTCCAGTTGCCACATACCATGCACATAAATCCCACTTTCCGTGTCTCCTATTTAAAGCCCCTTCTGTGCAGTCCACTGGTGCCAGTCCCAAGGCTGCCCCTGGCTGCTCACGTCATCAACGGTCAGGCGGCATACACTGTCCATCAGCTTCTGGACTCCCACCAGGTTCGTGGCCATCTCCAGTACCTGGTGGATTGGCAGGGTTACAGCCCAGAGGAAAGGGCGAATGTTCCCTCCCGTGATACCCTGGACCTGGACCTGATCAGAGACTTCCAGTAACACCACCCAAATCACACTGGGCCATCAGCTGCCAACTGTAGGTGTGGAAGATCCTGTTATGGTTTAGTCTCATCACTAAGATGCCCCTCCTGCCCTGATTATTAGCTAATCATTTGTTTTAGTTGTTACTAGCCCTCTGCCTTGTTTTGTTTCTCTGTTTAATTTCCAGCAGTTTTGATTGTCTTTGCTTACTCCTGAGTTTACCTACCCTATATGTGGTGATTCTTGAGTTTTAGCCAGTGCTCTCTACAGACAAATCCTCAAGTAAAGGTTTATCGTTCAACTCCGTCCTTATTTCCTGTCTCCTCCACACTTTGGTCCACCTGATATGCATCTCTCCTGCTTGCCCATGGAGTAAAGATATGGAACATCCCCAGGCAGTTCAATCTAGCCTAGCAATGTCAGTAAGACAAAGGAATTGACTGTAAACTTCAGGAAGGGGAAGGCAGGAGAATACGTGGTAGTCCTTATTGAGGGATCAGTGGTGGAAAGGGTGAGCAGTTCAAGTACCTCATTGCCAACATCTCAGAGGATCTAACCTGAGCTTGATATGTTGATCCAATTATGGCAAAGGCATGCCAGGATTATACTTCATGAAGATTCTGTGGAGACTTGCTATGTCACCAAAGACTACCAGTTTTTTATGGATGTACCATGAAGAGGATTCTGATTGCTTGCATCACCATCTGGTATGGAGGTACAAATTACACAGAATGGTGAGAGGCTTCAGAAGGCAGTAGATTCAACTAGTTCCATCATGGGCACAAGCCACCCACCACTGAGGACATCTTCCTAAGGCAGATACCTCAAGAACACAGCATACATCATTAATGATCTCCACCATCTGGGACATGCCCTGTACTGATTACAACCATCAGGGAAGGAGTACAGGATCCTGAAGACACTTTAGGAACAGCTTGCTTCCCTCTGCCGTCAGATTTCGGAACAGTCCATGCTATTCCTCTTCTGCACAACTTATTCATTTATTTATTTATTTATATCTTATAGTAATTTGTTTTGCCTGTACTGTTGCCATGAGACAACAAATTTCATGACTTATGTCAATGACAATAAATCTGATTCTGATTTTAAGGTGGTCTGTGGGTTACATTTGTTATTGTGTTTGATCCTTCATTATATTTTATTTCTATTCATATGTAGTCTATCCTTATTTTCTGATAGCAAGAAACATCTTTACATTCATTGTCATCCTAATGCCTCAATTCCACTTCTTCTTTCTGTTTCTGTGTTTTTGAAATATTTTATACCTTCTCTTTTTGACTTTTCTCAGTAATCTCTATATTATATGGCTTCCTCCCAATTCATGATTGCTTCCAGACTCCAGATTTACTGTATAATGGATACTGTGTGGATAGCTGTACAGAAGGTTAACTCACTTTAGTTGAGTTGCCTCTCACTTTATGATTAATCATTTCTTTCGACTCTTGTTCAATGAGTTTTTTTCTCTGTTGCTATCAATGTCCTCCTTTTTTAAATTCTTTGCTCTTTTTTTCCCTGCTTTCTTTGTATATAGGCTTTTGGAGCTTTGAATTAATCTCTCCCCCTTTTTACTAGTGGAAAGTATTTGCCACATCCCTATTTATCCTTTCCATTAGCAACCTATCCCATTTCATAAGGAATATTCTTATCGGTATCTGGGGATTGGAAGTTGATTAACTGGTGCGAGTCTGGAGATGGGCTGATGGAAGAAAGGGTGGTGGATAATTCAGTTTGTCCTTGGATATGGGTTCCTAAGGAGAAAATGAAATTAAATCAATTTAAATTCAACTGGATTTCTCTTCCTCCCTCCAGTAGGAGACCCACTTTAGATTGCACCATTGAAGGGCAACTCACACTGTCTCAATGTGCCCATCAAGAGTTGTGCCTCTGAATCACATTAAAGTAATTAGTCAAATACCATTCCAAAGGAAGTGGAAATCATGTCAGCAGATATAAAAACAGAAAATGCTGGAAACGCGCACAGGTCAGGTATATGTTGATGAGAAGCAGGTTTAATGTTTCAGTTCATCAGATCTGGGAAAGGAAGAAGTTAGTCATAAGTTACAGAGAACATGAGAGAGGATGATAGGATAAAAGGAATACCTCTCAGAGGGTGAGACCAAAGTCACTGAGATTGTCCAACCAATGGGCTAAAGGCAGCTGGGTAACAAGAGAGAAATAGAAAAGAACAATTAGACAATTAGAGTGAAAGTACAAACAAAGCAATGTTAAAATGATTAGGACATGCTCAACAAGTCCTACAAATTTTATAAACTAGAACAACTAAGTGGTAATGTGAGGGTCATGTCTTCATTTGGTAATAATTCATCTGAAAAAAATTGCACAATGTAATCCTAAACTTAAAAAGTGCAGAGCATTGCCACAGTAACCTAACAAGAAATAGGCTGATCCCAGTGAGACATCATGAGTTCAGGCCTCGATCTTTCAAAGAGGAATCCCTTTACTGTCACTCCTAAGCTCTTTACCATTCCTCATATTATTTTTCTTTAATATTTTTATCCAATTCCCCCTTGAAGATAATGCTGAAATTGTGTACAATTATCTCCTTCAACTTGTTTCCATTCCTTCTATCAAACCCAATAAACCAATACTCAATGGCCATTGATACTTCAGACATAAAAATAACAGATTATTCCAGGTTTTTTTGTTTCAATCATTCTGATCAAATATAGCCTTTTTCTGCTCTCAGAAAAAGTCGCTACTCAACTTATCGCCAGGTGCTCCAATCGCTGAAACCACTTGTCTTATGTCTTCACTCTTTTTGTAAAGTGTGATGTCCAAAACTGAGCATCTCATTGATTAGGGTAAAAACTATAATTTATTTATCAATAGTGTTAATCAGTCCATACCATTTGTAGCTTAAAATGGGCATCATAATAAGTTCCATAATACTCTGATATCTGCTGAAAAAAGCTTCAAAATCTAAACTTTCCATCAATGCAAATGTTAGGAAATAAATCTTCTTGTAAATTTACTTCAACTACCTTTAAAGGGTCTTACTCACAATATTTCCTCCAAGCAGGTGATTTGTTAGTTGAAGCAATGTGGGGCAGGGCAATAATTAGCAAGGGAAATTAGGAATCCAAAATATTTATAGCCATGCTGATTTGTCCATCACGGAGAGGCAAGACTTTTTCTGCCTGTTACTTTGTAAATTTTATGTTGCCTTTATAGGGATGTATTTCTATACTGACAACTGGAGAAATAGAATAGTGATGCAAGAATATGGGACATTTGACACTAAGAATACAATTATATAATATGGGTGTTTAACTCCTACATATAACAGCGCTCCCTGCTTAGGTATTGATTTAGAAGTATTAGTTTAGCAGTACCTTGGAACCTGGCTCACCAGGAAAGCTACTATTGTGAAGACTATAAGACTATTAAGCAGACATATTTTATCATACGATGGAAACTTGACCTCCTATCCTACCTCATTATAACCTTGCATCTTATGTCTGCATGCACTGCATTTTCTCTATACCTGTAACAGTTTGTTGTTTTTCCCTTGTACTACCTCAATGTATTGATGTGGTGATATGGTCTGTATGAATAGCATGCAAGAGAAAGTTCCTTCACTATATCTTGGTGCAGGTAACAATAATAAACTAATTTACCAATTTAAACCAGTCAGGTTGGAACTGTCTTAGCCTGATACAGTGTTTGGAACATAGCTGATAGGTTGTGATATTGGTTACTTCGGCTCAGTGGGATTCATCTGATGCTTGATCAATTTCATACAGTATGCATTTCACACGCTAAGAGACAATCAAAAATTCTGTTCATTGAATAATATGTCAACCAGAAGTCAATAGGTTTCTTAATGGGTATGAAAGAAGCAGGTGGATTTTTTGCGATCTTCAGACTGCCAGCATTATCATCTTTACCGTTCCAGCCCATAAGTTACCACATTTACTATGTTTAATTTCACTATATTTTCCAGAGTTAGCATGGATCCTATATCAAAGTTAAAGTTGACACACAGGCAAACCACTGTGGAAATCCGGATTCCACTTCAGGTATTCATTGAATTAAACATCCGATTAAGTAAGCAATTTTATTCTTGTCATCTTGCTTGCTCCTTCCTTGGGGGAGAGTCTGCTATTTTCTCAGAGAGTATTCCTCTCTTTATTGATCCTTCCTGTTAGATAGAATACAGAACAGGAAAGCACAAGAAAAGAACACATGGTCCACCATATCTGCACTGAACATAATGCTATATTTAAATAACTCTCTTCTGCCAGCACATGATCTATATTATGCATCTGTCTGAAAAAACTTAAACAAATCTTTGGTATCTGCTTCCAGCAATATTTTTAGCAGCCTTTACCACTCTCTTGCCCTGCATGTCTCCTTTAAATGTTGCCCCACACACTTTAAATGTCTATCATCTAGTACTTGGCATTTCTATTCTGGAAAAATGATTCTGACTCTCTACCCTGTCTATGCCTTTCTTAAGAGAAAGGGGAAAAAAAGAACAAAAATCAAAAAAAGGAGGGCATTGATAGCAACAGAGAAAATAAATGTATTGAATAAGAGTCTAAATAAATTATTAACCAAGTGAGAGGAAACCCTATTAAAATGAGTTAAAATTTCTTTACAGCTATCCACGCAGTATTCATACTAATTCTGGGGTCTGGAGGCATCATTAATTGAGAAGAAAGCATATAATATAGAGATTACTGAAATAAAGTTTGGGGCTGAGAGCCATAATGAAATGGCACAGCAGACTCCATGGGCCCAATGGCCTAGCTCTGCTCCTACATCTTATGGCCTAAGACAAAAGAGGGAAAAAATAACCAGGAGCTGCAAGGTATAAAGTATTTAGAAACCAAAAAACACAGAAAGGGGAAGTGGAATGGAGGCATTAGAGATGACAATGCGTGTAAAAATGAATTGTGCTATCAGAAAACAAGAATAATAAATGAATAGAAATTAAAAATAATAAAGGATCAATCACAAAACAGATGTGACCTACAGATCACCTTAGAATCTCAGGTTTGTTGTTATTGACATGTCATGAAAATAGTTGTTTTGTGGCAGTAGTACAGTAAAGCTTAACAAGTTCAAGTTTAATTATCATTCAACCATACATAAATACCCATGAATAGTCAAATGAACAATGTTACTCCAGAACCAAAGTGTAAAGCATAACACCAACAATCATACACAGAACAAGGTAGGTATAGCACATATAAGATGGCAGCAGAATACAGTCACACAAAACATAGCCAACGTCCCTGGCTCTATGAATGTTGCAGCCGTCCGCAGTCGAACACAATAATGTTTGTCTTCAGCTGAGTGAACACTGAGGACAGCACTAACTCCAGTAGGGATGCCCAGCAACACCATCTCCAGCACTTCAGTGGAGCATCTGACTCTGATGGCTCCCCGTGGGTGGCTTCAAACAAGCGCCACCATGGCTTGACACTGTGCTACGACTGAGGCCACGCAGCTCCCCCATCATTTGTCAATAAACCAATGAACTGAATGCAGCATTCTGCCACAATGTCCAACAGGGTCTTGCAAGGCTGACACCTCCTTCAGGCACTGGTGCCTCTCTGCAGCAGGCAGCAGCACCGTCCGCACTAAGTCCAATTCTTTCACTTTCTCTGCCAACGAGCAACCGGGGTAGACCCACAGTATAAGTTCTCAATGTCCAGCAAGGTATTGCTATCATAAAAAGTACATTTAAAAAAGACAGTAACAGCTTTGGTTGATCCCACAGAAGCCACTGTGTCCGAGCATGCCTCCATCTTACTGGAAGTTGAACGAATTACTTTAAGTTACAATAAAAACAAATAAATGAATAAATTGTGCAAAAGAGGAATAGCAAGGTAGTGTTCAAGGACTGTTCACAAATCTGATGGTAGAAGAGAACAAGCTGTTCCTAAAGGGTTTGCAGGGTCCCGTATTGCCTCCTTGATGGTAATAATTAGAAGAGGTATTTCCTGGATGGTGACGGTCATAATGATGGATGCTGTCTTCTTAATGCACCTGCCTTTGGAAGATGCCCTTGGTGGTGGGAGGCATGTGCCCATGATGGAACTGGCTGAGTCTACTATCCTCTGCAGTCTCTGACGTTCATGTACATTTGTACCTCCATACCAGGCGGTGATGCAACCACAGTACATCTGTAGAAATTTGATAGAGTCCTTGGTGATATACCAAATCTCCTCAAACTCTTAATGAAGTATAGTCCTGACATGCCCTGGTCATGATTGCATCAACATATTGAGATCAGGGTAGATCCTCTGAGACGTTGACACCCCAGAACTTGAAACTGCTCACCTTTTCCACCGCTGACCCCACATGAGGACTAGTTTGTGTTCCCCCATCTTCCCCTTCATGGTCGACAATCAATTCTTTTGTCTTGCTACCATTATAATGGAAGTGACTGCCAGACTGGCTTGAACCAGGGTTGTTACAGTATCACAGCAGTTTGCGTAACAATATTATAGTTAAGGGGGCATCAGAGTTCGGAGTTCAATCCCAGCATCCTCTACAAGGTCTGAATGTCCTCCCCATGGACTGTGTGGTTTTTCTCTCGGTGCTCCGGTATCGTCCCTGAGACCCACTGTTCAGTAGGTTAACTGATCATAGTAAATTGTCCCATGATTAGGTTAGGTTAGCGTTAAGTTGAAGGAGTGCGGGGATGGGGGTGACATGAATGGCCAGAAGGGATAATGCTATGCTGTATCTCTAAATATTAAAAACTTTTATCAGATCTCCCCCAAGCCTTCAGTGTTCTAGACCAAGCTACCCAAGTTTGTCCAACTCAGCTTACAGCTCATATCCTCTAATCCAGGAACTACCCTGGTAAGCCTCTTCTGCACACTTTCCAAAGCTTTGACATTTTTCTTTTAATGGGCTATGGACCTGGACCCCAAGCTTGCTCTAACTGTTCAGCATCCTGCCATTTTCTGTATACTTCCCCTTAACATTTGAACTCTCAAGTACAATACCTCATACTTCCTCAGACATTTACATAAATATCAATTTTTTTCCAAGCATTAAAGTTCTCTTTTACTCACACTGCTACCCATGGCGATGGTGTGTAGTATTTTCCAATACGTTCTGTAGCATATTAAAACAAACTAAATAGAGCGGGCTGAACGTACACAAAGAACTAAAGGGAAGTTTTGATGTTTTTGATGTTGCTTGTTCAGAATCAAAATCAGGTTTATTATCACAGACATATGTTAAGCAATTTTTTTTTGTTTTCTGACTCCACTAGAGTGCAAGACAAAAAAATTAGTATAAGTTCTCAAAAAATAAGGAAGTACAGGAGCCTGGAGACTGACACTTTAATGCTTTAAGAAAGCACCTTCCCCTCTTCCGTTAGATTGCCGAATGGTCCATGAATAATCCTGTGCATTGGAGGCTCCGTAGCGGGCTGCAGTTCATCCAGTCAGAAAGCTCTGCATCACACATCCATAGGAAACTGTAAGCTGGTAGATAAATAAATGCCTTTACAGGACAATAAAACAGAGCAAAAAGGAAAACTACAAAGTTCAAATGTTAATGCCTATCAAGGCTATTTAATAATGTGCCAAAACATGATACATACACCAGGAAAATTAATAAATATCAGTTAAAGGATATTAAATGAAGTTGTGCTATATTTTATTGTACATGTGAAATGGGTAGTCAGGGTATTTCTTACTGATATTGATTTCCATTTGAAATACAAGGAGATCATTTCCATCTGTCAAGCCTCCGCTGGCTCAGAAAACAATCCATAAGACCATAAGACATAGAAGCAGAATTAGGCCATTCAAATCATCAAGTGTATTCCACCATTCCATATTGGCTGATCGGGGATCCCACTCAAACCCATACACCTGCCTTCTTGCCATATCCTTTTATGTCCTGCCCAATCAGGAAATTATCAACTTCTCCCTTAAATATACCCAAGGAATTGGCCTCCACTGCAATCAGTGGCAAAGCATTCCACAGGTTTACTATTCTCTGGTTAAAAAAAAATTACTCCTTATCTCTGTTCTAAAGGGTCACCCCTCAATTTTGAGGCTGCGCCGTCTAGTTCTGGATACCCCCAGTAGAGGAAACATCCTCTCCACATCCACCCTTTCTAGTCCTTTCAACATTCAGTAAGTTTCAATGAGATCCCCCACACATTTTTCTAAATTCCAGAGAGTGCAGGCTCAAAGCCACCAAATGATTCTGATATGTTAACCCCTTCATTCCCAAAATCATCCTCATGAACATCCTCCGGACTCTCTCCAATGACAACACATCCTTTCTGAGATTTGGGGTCCAAAACTTCTGACAATATTCCACCTGTGGCCTGACGAGTGTCTTATAAAGGCTCAACATTATCTCCTTGCTTTTATATTCTATTCCCCTTGAAATAAATGCCAACATTGTATTTGCCTTCTTTACCACAGACTCAAACTGTAAATTAACCTTCTGGGAGTCTTGCACAAGGATTCCCAAGTCTCTCTGCACCTCTGACGTTTGAACTTTTTCCCCATTTAGATAGTACTCCGCACTATTGTTCCTTTTACCAAAATGCATTATTATACATTTCCCATCACTGTATTCCATCTGCCATTTTTTTTTACTCATTCTGTTTCTTCACTAAATATTCCTGCAAATTATTTTCTCCAGATTGCCAACATCTCTACTATCAACTTCCACATCTGTGGAATGTGGGAAAAACTAGGACAATCCAGGGAAAATCTATGTAGTCAGAGGGTGAATGCACAGACTGAACTAAAGGGCAGGGCTGAACCCCAGTTGCAGGAGATGCGAAGGCAGGACCTGCACCAGCTGCATAACTGTGCCACCCATTGTCCTTCTCATGGATAAGTCTGTCCTGTTATCACACTGAACTACCTAGCTTTGACTCCTGAACATGCTCCAAATGCCTTCCATCTCTAGTGCACCCCATTCTCTTTCTCACCAGAAGAAATAATTTATCCCTGTCTAATCGACTGAATCCTGTTTTCTAAACAATGTGACTCAATTAAAAGAAATCTTGAACATTAAGAATGAATAACTTTTGCTACAATTGTAGAATCCATGTGAAGATATTCAAGGTGTAAACTACAGATTTTGTCATCTGAAGGAATAAAGCAGCTCCAAACAATTAAGCTAACACCAACTATATATCACCACCTCTGCTTGCAACACTTATCCATCCTTAATGAATTGCAATTGAAAGCAATTTCATTTACACTCATGGAATACAGAAACTGATCTTTCAAAAAAGGTGCATATAAAAAATCATGTGCAGATCTTCCACCAATGTCCTTCAGTTGGACCATTACAAGGGTATTTTATTCAAATTGAGAATACACTTCATTTTGCGTTACAGAATTGTCGATGGAAGCTGTGAGGTGAACATGTATTTCTTGCAAACATGCCACCCTTATTAAGGATTTTAAGTTAATGCAAAGAAATTTAAACATGCAGAACAAAAACAGATTATATTCAATACACTTTAAGTATTGTTTTCTCTGTAACATTTGAGAATTATGTGATGGATTTTCTGCATATGACATTATCAATTGTTTAAAAATAGTTCTGACCTCCTGATAAACCTCTGAAAGTAATCTACCGCTGCTCTATACAACACATGTGTGGTATAAACACAGCTGGTTCTTGTTCAACACACGTGTGCTCACTCAGATAATTGCTGTAATTCCCCTCCCTGAAGATTTTACAATTGTCACCATGGTTTAAATATCTGAGTGAGAGGTGTTAAATGACAAACAGTTGTATCCGATTAACCATGTCTCATTGAGGAAATTCATATTAATATTAACGTATTTCAAACCCGTCATGGGTTTGGAGACTAGTTGTATGTTTGTTCACAAATTTTATTATTTTCATTTCGATATGTCAATGTTGTTATCCATTCTGATGACAATGCAAATTAAATATTTATATAGGATTGATATCACAAATGAGAAATTATATCAGCTGAATTTGATGCATGTGTCTCAAGAATCTAAATTTAGTACAATTAACATGTTTTTTTCTGGTTAAGCAGAGATGAGTCATTGCTGGTGGTGCATACATGTCCGTCATTGCTCTTTCCACCATTAGCAGTAGTCTATAGATTAGAATACTCTGACAATGAGCTGCTAGTTGTCTGCCACAGTTTTAGTTTGAATGAATTTCTTTGTGATGGCTAGAAACAGATAGCAATTCAAAACAATGAACACCAATTTCTAGTTATTTTGGATCTTGTTCTGTCCCTTCACTAATCTCGAACCAGACTTGGATCTCTCATGCCAAAACTTCCTGTTAACTAGTTCAATTCATATTGAGTGCATCAGTGAAGGTTTTTTTTACACTCAGCCACCTATGTCCAGATGGAGAGATACTGATCTAATTACTGACTGGCAGCTGAAAATGTCACTGAGATGCACAGCAGAGAGCAGAGAGCAAGTTGTATCACTGCATGGTATGGAAACTGCACTGTGGCAGACAGGAAAGTTCTTCAATGGATAGTCAAAATGGGTCAAACACATGTCTGGCACCAGTCTACCTGCCTTCAAGGACATATATACAGCAAGGTTCCAGAAGAGGGCCAATAACATCATAAATGTTGCACCCACCCTACCCTGCTCATAATATGCTTGTCCCACTCCCATCAGGGGGAAGCCTACATGGCATCCACACCAGGACCACCAGACTGTAAAACAATTACAGGTACTTTCACAAAGCAGTCAGGCTGATCAACATTTCCACCCATTAACCTATCCCTCCCCAACACCAACCACTACTACTTTATCATTTACCATCAGTTATTTTATGTTCAGACACTCTTGTCCCTACAGTGACTTTATAGACATACAATCAATCTATTTATATAAGCGATTCTATTTTATTTTATTGTTTTTTATTCATGCATTCTTTACCTTATTTGTGTTTTTTGAGCTGCATCAGAGCTGAAGTAACAGATGCTTCATTCTCCTTTACACTTGTGTACTGGAAGTGACATTAAATAATCTTGAAACCTAAAGGCTATGACTGAAGACACAAGACCATAAGACATGGGAGTAGAATTAGACCATTCAGCCCATCAAGTCTGCTTCACCATTCCATCTTGGCTGATCCCAGATCCCATTCAACCCCATACACTTGCCGTGTTATCATATCCCTAGATGCCCTGACCTATCTACTTTGAATAGACCCATGGATTTGGCCTCCACCGCAGAGCGTGGCAGAGCATTCCACAGATTCACCACTCCTTGCTAAAAAGAAAATTCATCCTTACTTCTGTTCTAACAGGCTGCCTCTCAGTTTTGAGCCTCTGCCCTCTAGTTCTGATACCCCCATTAGAGGAGACATCCTCTCCACATCCACCTTATCTAGCACTTTCAACATTTGGTAGGTTTCAATGAGATCCCACACAGTCTTCTAAATTCCAGTGAGTACAGGCCTAAAGCTGCCAAACACTCCTCGTTTGTTAACCCCTTCATTTCCAGAATCATCCTAGTGAACCTCCTCTGGACTCTCTCCAATGAGAATACATATTTTCTGAGATAAGGGGCAACACTGCAAGAGCAGCCTGACTGGCGTCTTATAAAGTTTCAGCACTACCTCCTTGTTTTTATATTATATTCCCCGAGGGATGGTACTTCGGATTATGGCTCCTAAAGGCGACTCCTTTGCTGCATCTTCAGAAACAGCTCTATTTCTATCTTTGATATCTCATTTTTTCCCCTTCAAGGTTCTTTTGAAGACCCTGACCTGGAGTTACACACTGACTTTGGTTCTTTGAGGAAATGGGACCCTCCCTCAGGGCTTCACGACTGGCCACACTTCAATATGCCAAGGACATGGCCTGGGAGACTAGAGCACCTTCAAGGTGCTGGATTTTCGTGGCTCTGGAGGTGGGCTGATCCAAGGCTGCCACCTGATGTGTCGTGGGCTGACTTCTGGTTGTGTGCCCAGAGACCCGAGTTCTTTGGGCAAGAGCTCTGAAAAAGCGATGGAACAGACTTTCAACACCATAAACCAGCAAGTTGTTTTGTTATGTCTCCTCTCTTGCTGTGAAACATGGACACTTCTTTTGAGAGGGAGAGAGAGAGAGGGTGAGAGAGACAGAGGGAGAGAGAGAGAGAGAGAGAGAGAGACTGTGGTATGTTGAATTACTGGGTGAACGAGTAGCCTTTGGGGTACTGTAAGTCTGAGTCTTTATTGATGCTTTGCTGCACGCTTGTGTGCTCGGTGTGGAGTAACAATGCTTTCTTTGCTGGGGGGGGGCTCATTGCTTTGCTGCTGCTTATGCATGGGTGGGGGGGCTTTGGGGCTATGACATTTTATTGTACTTCATTCTTTGGGGCACTCCTCGGTTTTGTGGATGCTTGTGAAGAAAAAGAATATTGTATATTGTATACATTTCTCTGACATTAAATATACCTATTGAAATAAATACCAATGATGCATTTGCTTTCTTTACCACAGAATCAACCTGTGAATTAATCTTCTGAGAGTCTTACACAGGGACTCCTAAGTCTCTTTGTACCTCCAATGTTTGAATTTTAGATAATAATCTGCACTATTGTTCCTTTTACCAAAATGAATTATCATACACTTTCCAACACTGTATTCCATCTGCCACTTCTTTTGCCCATTCTCCCAATCTGTCTAAGTGCTGCTGCAATCACATTGTTTCCTCAGCACTACTTACCCTTCCACCTCTCCTTGTATCATCTACAAACTTTGCCTCAAAGCCATTAATTCCATTATCTAAATCATTGACAAACAATGTGAAAAGCAGTGGTCCCAATACTGAACCCTGAGGAACACCATCAGTCACTGGCAGCCAACTAGAAAAGGCTCCTTTATTCCCAGTCACTTATTCCTATCTGTCAATCATTCCTCTATCCATGCCAATATCCTTCCTGAAACATCTTATGATCTTATCTTGTTAAGCAACCTCATGTGGGGCTCCTTATCAAAAGCCTTCTGAAAATCTAGGTAAGTAATACCCACTGCCTCCCCTTTCTCAACCCTGCTTGCTACTTCCTCGAAGAATTCTAGTGGATTTGTCAGGCAAGATATCCCATTACAGAAACCATGCTGACTTATCTTACCATTAGTCTCCAAGTACCTCAAAACCACATCCTTAATAATGAACTTTCCCAGCCATTGAGATTAGGCTAACTAGCCTATAATTTCCTCGCTTTTGTATTCCTCCCTTCTTAAAGAGTGGAGTGACATTTACAATTCTCCAGTCCTCCAGCTGCAAATCAAGTGATTTTTGGAAGAACATGACCAATTAATCCATTATCACTTTAACAACCTTTCAGGACTCTGGGATGTAGTTCACCCTGTTCAGGTGACTTATCCACCTCAAAACCTTTCAGTTTGCCTAGCACCTTTTACTTTGCAATAGCAATGGCACTCAGTCCTGCTCCCCGACACTCACAGACCTCTGGCATACAGCTGGTGACTTCCACAGTAAAGAATGAAGCAAAGTACTTATTAAGTTTATCTGCCATTTCTTTGTCCCCCATTACTACCTCACCAGCATCATTTTCCAGTGGTCCAATGTGAACTCTGTTCTCCCTTTTATTCTTTATATAGCTGAAAGAAAACTTTTGGTATCCAGCTTTATATTATTGGCTAGTTTGTCCTCATATTTCATCCTTTCCCTTCTTTTGGCTTTTTTTTAGTTGCCTTTTGTTGGATTTTAAAAATTCCTGATCATCCAACTTCCCACTCACTTTTGCTACCTTATATACCCTTTCCATGGCTTTTATGCAGTCCTTAACTACCCATGTCATCCGCAATTGCCTAGCCCTGCCATTTGGGCACTTCTTCTTCTATGGGACATATCTATCCTGCACCTTGTGAACTATTCCCAGAAACTTCAGCCACCTCTGTTCTACCATCGTCCCCACCAATCTTCCCTCTCCAATCCACTTGTTCAAGAAAGAGACCAAATGTCCTCTGGTTATTATTGACACCAGGGAGGAAGTTATTTTTTAAATCTAGAATGAGATATAAAGAAAGACAGAACAATTTATAATGGGGTAGAAAGAAATGGGAGGAGAATTAAATACTTACTTTGAATTTGTCTTCAAGGAAGAACAGACAATAAATCTACTAGAAATACCAGAGAACCCAAGGTCTTTCAACAATGAAAAATTGAAAGAAATCAGTAGTGGATAACAAATAAAGTACTTATGACTGATAATTACCTGATGATTTATTCTAATATGTTGGCATCAAAGGCTGAAGAACATAATTCCTTGTATGTGCTCAGGACGTCGAGTTGAGTAAAAGAGATATAAATGTCAGGTTAGTTTTTTTTTCAGAATTACATCTAAGCTGGTACTTCGAATTGACTTGGCTCCTGCTCTGTTGAGAAGGGAGTTACATAGCTTCCCAATTTTCACACCAACATTCAGGATCAGCATCACTGAGATATGAGATGAGATTAGTTGTTTTGCAGCTACAGCACAGTGCAAGGATATAAAAAGCAATTAGTTACCAAAATAAATAAACTGTGCAAAGAAAAGAATGACAAGATAATGTCCATGAGTTTATGGACTGTTCAGAAATCTGGTTGTGGAGGGGAAGAAACTGTTCCTAAATCATTGAGATTGAGCCTTCATGCTCCAATGAGATAAAGAGCATTATAGATTGTTCTGTCCATCTCTAAGAGACCCAAGTTTGCCCTCTATTCTTACAGTCCACTTTCATTTCTTGCCTATTTATTCCCATATTTTTTCTCAAATTTCTTTCTCATTTTCTTGGTTCTCCTTTCCTGAGTTCTAAAATGCTCCCAATCCGCATGGCTATTATTATTTCTATAAACTTTATAAACCTCTTCCTTGGATTTAATAATACCTTCATTTTTTCCTACCATTCATAATTGGACTAGTTTTGTTGTGTTGTCTTTTCCTTAAAGGAATTTCTTTCTGTAAAATCATTTAAATCCTATTTGCATTCTACTATCATATTGATCAATATATACACAGTGCCACTTCATTAGGTACCTCCTGTACCTAACAAAATGGTCACCGAGTGTTCGTTTGTGGTCTTCTGCTGCTGAAGTCTATCCACTTCAAGGTTCGGCATGCTGTGCATTCAGCGTTGCTCTCCTGTACACAAATTTGTAATGCATGGTTACTTGAGTTATTGTTGCTTTCCTATCAGCCTGAACCAGTCTGACCATTCTCCTCTGATCTCTCCAAGTAGCAAGGCATTTTTGCACATTTACTCGATGTTTTGTTTGCTTCTTGCACCACTCTCTGCAAACTCTAGACACTGTTTTGTGTGAAAATCCCAGGCAATCAGCAGTTTCTGTGATATACAAACCATTCCCATCTGACACCAACACTCACCCTACAGTCAAAGACACTTATATCACTTTCCTTCCCCTTTCTGATGTTTGGTCTGAGCAATACGTGAACCTTTTGATCAGGTCTGCACGCCTTTGTGCATCGAGTTGCTGTCACATGATAGGTTGATTAGATATATACACATTAAGAAGCAGATGTACCTAATAAAGTGGCCATTGGGCACACTTTCCCTTCATACCAGATCTGCATGGTTGGCATAGAGCACACTTTCACTGTAGCTCAGTACATTTAAGAATTTATCAATTACCAATGGTTGCCTTTGCTTAAATTTTAAACCCTACTTTCTGACAGAATTACATCATTTTCAAAGTCAATGTAAAATTCTTCATTCTTCATCAGAGGCCTCTCTACAAGATTATCAATCTAACTGTCTGCTTTGCACAAAATAAGAGTTAAGAAACCTTTACCCTTGTTAGTTATTCAAGATATTGATCTAGAGGTGATGCAGGCATTGCTTCACACAGCTAGCTAGCTTCAGCGAGCTGCTAACATCACCCTAGACTCAGGTAATACAATAGGCGGCGTAGCTGTGTGAAATGTCGGCTCATTTTTCAAGTTCATATCTTCAGACTCTGCACACTAATGGGCAGTACATGCAAAACTTGATCATTACATATCAGCAGTGACTATGCAGCTGCCGACACATACACGTATTCTTATACCCATGTGCACATGTCACAATGTGCGCTGGCAACATCAGAACCCAAGTACGGAGCAAAGACTGAATCCAATGTAGAGATGACGAGCAGAGTTTGTTCATAAAAATTCCAACAGAGCATCAGTGGCTCGGCTGAGCGATCCCACGAGATGTAACATTCTCAAAACTAGGACCCTGCAATTGGGCATCTGCTTTAACAATCAAGGAACACCAACTCTCCAAGCCTATCAAAATAAACTTGACAAGTTTAAGCAGAAAGCACCGGGAGACCACATTACAAACAGCGAGTCAGTCAAGAAAAAACCCATGGAAATCTAAATGATTACCAACTCTCGTTAAACAACAATTAACCATTTCAGGTGCTCTAAAACCCTCAGAGCCCAACAACCTCCAGCTCCCCGCACAGGCTCGAAGAGCTCATTACACCTTGTCTTCAAAATGACAATATTTTGATTCTACGTCAGTTTCCTTATTAATTTGATTATTCTGCATTACAACATTTTGAGATTACCTCATAAAATGAACCTAAGCCACGCATACAACACTGTTATCATTACAGAAATAGGAAACTCATTTATGTGGGTGACTAGGAAGTTCTAGGTACTCACCCTAATATCAGCAAAACAGATATAAAAACTCCAAAATTATAAGGAGAGTATCGTATACAGTACACAAGTTTCTTTTATGAGCTTTCTGAGGCTCTCGCTCTGAAGTTACGGCAAGCAGAACTCTCTTGGAAATTGACCCTTGTTCCACCTTATTTTCTGAACAGTAGTATTCACAGAGCTAGATTAGGTTAGATTAAGATACAATTCAGGATGTGATCACAATAAAATAACAGATGGTAAAGATCGCTTTCTTACTAAGAACATTCTGTTCTATCCATGTTGTGATAGCTATATTAGTCTGTCTCTTTTTTGCCATTGTTTTTTGCTTTTCAATTGAATCAGTCAAAAATTTAGTTATTAAACTCTCTCTCTCTATTATTGTTCTAATCGACATTTATAAGCTATCTTGAGACACTGCAGATAAATACAGTATATGGTGTGAAAAGAGAAAGTGTGTATCTGTAACATATCCAGAAGTAACCATTCTAAAATATGTTTGTATAATAATGGTTGTGCTTATGTCTGTGGTTGAGGGCAAATGAGCAAAGATGCTGGGGCAAATAAAGGTGGTATTGACGTTAAACAACAGCTGCCCAATGGACATTGGATGGGTACCATGACAGCAGGTGACATATTTTTGATACTTGATATTGGAATGGGAATAAACAGGCTATTGTTATACTTCTTAGTACTGAGGGAAATTTTAATTGAGATATATAATGTAATGTGTGCCCCCGATAGGGTCAACGAGAGGGCATTTTTGTTCCCTTAGCAGAGAGGTGAATAACTAGGAATATTTATATAAATTCACTAGTGAAGGGAGTTGAGCAAAAACTTTTCTAAAAGAATGGTAGTGCCTGGAAATCATTTCCTGAAAGGAGTTTGAAGGGAAAGAGGCATTGGCACATTTAAAAACAACAATGGTGTTCTTGAAAAGTCATAGATATAAGTCTACAGACTAACAGTTGAGAAGTGAGATCCCTCACAAAGGCTTGCACACAGAGTCAGCTGTGATAGGTCAGATTGAAAAATGTCTGGAATGAACTATAGTCCAGCCTAGAAACTGCAATAGGCCTTACTTTTATCCAAATCACAACAAAGGAACTAAGTTCTACCTGCCCTTGGATGGCTGTGGAGACTAATTCATTAGTTATATTTAGACAATAGACAATAGGTGCAGAAGTAGACCATTCAGCCCTTCGAGCCTGCACCGCCATTTTGAGATCATGGCTGATCAACTACTATCAATACCCAGTTCCTGCCTTGTCCCCATATCCCTTGATTCCCCTATCCATAAGATACCTATCTAGCTCCTTCTTGAAAGCATCCAGAGAATTGGCTTCCACTACCTTCCGAGGCAGTGCATTCCAGACCCCCACAACTCTCTGGGAGAAGAAGTTTTTCCTTAAATCTGTCCTAATGACCTACCCCTTATTCTCAAACCATGCCCTCTGGTACTGGACTCTCCCAGCATCTGGAACATATTTCCTGCCTCTATCTTGTCCAATCCCTTAATAATCTTATATGTTTCAATCAGATCCCCTCTCAATCTCCTTAATTCCAGCATGTATACGCCCAGTCTCTCTAACCTCTCTGCGTAAGACAGTCCAGACATCCCAGGAATTAACCTCGTGAATCTATGCTGCACTTCCTCTACAGCCAGAATGTCCTTCCTTAACCCTGGAGACCAAAACTGTACACAATACTCCAGGTGTGGTCTCACCAGGGCTCTGTACAAATGCAAGAGGATTTCCTTGCTCTTGTACTCAATTCCCTTTGTAATAAAGGCCAACATTCCGTTAGCCTTCTTCACTGCCTGCTGCACTTGCTCATTCACCTTCAGTGACTGATGAACAAGGACTCCGAGATCTCTTTGTATTTCTCCCTTACCTAACTCTACGCCGTTCAGATAATAATCTGCCTTCCTGTTCTTACTCCCAAAGTGGATAACCTCACATTTATTCACATTAAACTGGAGGTTGATAAGTTTTTGATTATAAGAGTGTCAACGGTTATGGGGACAAGGTAGAAGAACAGGACTGAGAGGAACTTTATTCCTTAGAACATAGAAGACTGAGAGGAGATCTGATAGAGATATACACAATTCTGAAGGATACAGATAGGGTAAATGCAAGCAGGTTTATCCCACTGAGGTTGGGTGGGACAGAGGTCATGAGTTAGGGGTGAAAGGTGAAAAGTTTAAGAGGAACATGAGGGGAAACATCTTCACTCAGAGGCTCGTGAGAGTGTGGAATGAGCTGCCAGTACAAGTGGTGCATGTGAGCTTGATTTCAACATTTAAGAGAAGTTTGGATAGGTACTTGGATAGTTGGGATATGGAGAGCTATGGTCCTGGTGCAGGTTGATGGGAGTAGGCATGGACTAGATGGGCTGAAGGGCCTGGTTCAGTGCTGTACTACTTTATAACTTTAAATCAGCCATGGCGGCAAACCCACTGGATCAAATGGCCTAATTCTGCTCCAATGGCTTATGGTCTCTGTCTGTAATTCACCACGACATTCTCCGAGTAATTAAGAACGGACAATAAATGTCAGTCTTGCCAATGAAACCCACATAACAAGAGCTAATATATCAAAAGGCAGGAGGTTCTGATCGAAGGTACTTCACCTTAACTCTCATGGGCATGATAGCTTAGTGGTCTGCACAATGCTTTAAAGCACCTGCGACCTAGGTTCAATTCTCACCACTGTCTGTAAGGAGTTTATACGTTCCCCTGTGTGTATCTTCCAGATGCTTTGGTTTCCTCAGATGTTCCAAAGTTGGTAGTTTAATTGGTCATTCTACATTGTCCGGTGATTAGGGTACGGTTAAATCTGGGGTTGCTGGGTGGCATGGCTCGAAGCACTGAAAGAGCCCATTCCACATTGTATCTCAATAAGAAAGAATGTAAGAACATGTGCTAAATCATCAGATGAAACTAACTTCTCATTTCTCTTTCTGTGCCTCCTTCTATATTTCCACAATTTTTGCTACCCTCCCACCTGATTGGCTTCAATATTGCTCCCCCAGGTCACAAAAAAATTCAGTACGCTGTGTCAAGGGTGCATTTTGTCCATCAGACTTCTGAGCCACACCTGCACCTGTTTGGCTCAAATTTCATATTCATAAAATACTTCTAAATTACAACTGAACAGGAAGGAAATGTACAGAACAGCAAGTAACAATCAGGATAGAAACTCTAATCAATGCCAGGGAAAATATATGAGTAATAAATTTTAAATGGTGCATCAGCATATGGGCAATTTGTCACGGATGCAAAATGTATCTGATCTGCCCTTTAAACCATCAACCTGATAGCTGTTCACATTGAGATCTGCAAGGTTGCTGACCAGATAGCGAAGTAAACAGTGCACAGATTTAGTTATATTTATTGAACAATAACTAGACATTACGATCTTAAAAAACACAATGGTATTTGAATTAAAAATAAATTAGTCAGCAATAAAGACTGGGTAGCTTCATTTCAGCATGTACCACCATACTGAGTCAAGTACATATTATGATTTTTTTAGCAATTCTTAAGAGCTTTATGGTGCAAAGTACTTAGCTTTACTCAGACCAGTAATCAACAAAGATTTTAGGATTCTGACATTCCATCCCAATGTAAATGCAAGACAGTAAGAATGCAAGAAATACTGATGTTGGAAATTTAAAATAAAAACAGAATATTCTGCCAAACATCATCTGTGGAGATTAAAACCGTATTCATGTTTCAGGGCAATGACCTTCCACCAAAACCTCCCCCCTTCCTGGGACTTAACAAGTATTCTCACTTTTCGAACCCTGATGACGGGCCATCAACCTGAGATGCTATCTGTGTTTCCACTAAACCTACAGAGTACCTCCAACACTTCCTGATTTTAGCCAAGTGCTGAATGGAGGGACTCGGAGAGCAGGTAGCAGAGTCAGTGACTGACCACCCAGAGTCAGAGAAGTACCTCATAATGACATAATCCCAGCAAGTGCCTGCATTACTAGCATTCTGCCATCAATATCTGCGGCAAATGAGTGAGAGGGTGCAAAGTTCATCAAAGGTGACGAGGCCTTTGCAGATAATGACAATGTGGGATGTGAGGGGCGGAGAAAAGGAGCTTTAATTTTGAACATAGCTCCACAGGTAGTGTCACATATGATCTGGAGCTAAGGTGACAGTGTAATTCCAGGCCACTTAGCTGCACACTTGAGCTTCAATAGAAGAGTCAAAATTAATGCTACTCACTCATGTTATGTAGATGATGCAGACATTTATTATCCATCCCTAAATACCACTTGTACTGAATGACTTGTTAGGTCATCACAGAGGACAGCTAAAAGTCAACTGCATTATCCACCCTTCAGTCTTTCATGTTAAATAGCAATGTTGCAACGATATGATACAAAGCTAATCCATCCTGACGTCAGAGGCTCAAGTCACTAACTGGCAAATAATGAAGTCATTTTTAAAATATCTGATAAAGTGTAGGCTGGCAGCTGGCAATTTCCATCAAAAAGATACTATTTTTTGTGTAAACTCAACTTGTTCATTAAAGTTCCCCAGTGAAAGCAGCCAATCACCTTTCTCCATAGTAGCTACTAATCACACAGTTTAATGGCAGAATCTTATTAACACCTAAAGGAGCTCAGACGGTCACTCAGCTTACCCTTGCCCTACTGTCCTGTTCATTATTTATTGTAATGCCTGTGCTGTTTTTGTGCACTTTATGCAGTCCAGTGTAGGTCTGTAGTCCAGTGTAGCTTTCTCTTTGTTTTTTTTAAATTACGTAGTTCAGTCTAATTTTTTGTGCTGTGTCATGTAACAACATGGTCCAGAAAAACGTTGTCTCAGTTTTACTATGCACTGTTCCAGCAGTTATGGTCGAAATGAAAAATAAAAGTTGACTTGACTTGAGAAGTACATAGTTGCTATGTAATTTAGTGACAATTAGAAAATTGGACAAAATTTTCAATATAAATACAGGACAAAATTCATGCAACTCCAGACCAAATGAGACTGTAAAATGTTCTTCATTGATATCTGGGAAGTGCTGTCTGAATTGTCCAGCAAGAGCCAGACATCAGACTTCCCAGCAATTACATCACCACCCTTCGAGACTGCTGTGTTCCTATTTTTGGCTGCATCCTGTCCCGTTGGCACTAAGCCACAATCAAAAGGAAAAAATGTAAACATTTGGAAGGGAGTCAGCAGTTATGTTTAAATGCTGCATAGCAAAACAAAAGGACATATTCAGAGATTTTAGCCTCACAATACAGAAGACACACTCTACAGAAGTTAATTGACTACAAACATTCCGAGGTCTGCTTCCTGGAGTGTGCAATAGAGCTACAAGTCCATTGGCCTGGATTTACCTGTATTTAGATAGACTGAGAAATATTCACCTGGAAAATTAAATTCAAATTCAAATTTACTTCACATTTAGCCAAATGAAACTGTGTTCCTCTGTTCCAAGGTACAAAACACAGTACCAATGATCACACACAGCACATAAAATTATGATAGCAGAAAAACACGCAATTACAAAAGTATAAAAATTATAATAATATAGTCAAAGTCCCTGAGTGTCATGGCTTTTTGATTGATGGTACTTGGACAATTATACAAATACCCAAACAAGAAGGTAAATTCAGAGTAAGGGTAAGTTCAACATTGCTATTTTCATCAAATATCAATGGTGTTAGTTAGCAACACTTATGTTAACTTGCAGACACCTAATTGTTAATAGGAAATGTAGCCAACAAGCAATGAATAATATTCCATAGAATGCCAAACCTTTCAAATAATTCTAGCTAGAACTGCATACATGGTTTTACCATAACATGGCACATTTTAATTTTGAAATTTAGGGCACACTTATAATATACTATTTCTTGAATTTTACTTTGACTTAAAAGCGAGTTACTCTTCTATTTGTTGGAAAATCCAAGTTGAATCCTCTGGGTGTTCTTCTTATTGTCCCAATTCCTGCTCCTACTAGTCTGATGTATTCCAGGTTTATTAGTGGAAGTGGAAATATGAGATTATTGCTTCTTGTAACAAATATAAATGGGTTTTAGATGATACACAAGCTAACAATTAAGTTAACCATGTAGCAGCAATGTGCCAACACTTTCAGAAAAGGCAAAAAGAATATTTTTGAAAATAAAAATGAAACAATTTGCAGTGTGTCCCTCTGAAAGTAACATTGATGTCATCTGGCAAAATTTAAGCCCCATCCAGTATTAATAACAAAGATCTTTAAAAGCACATTTTAATAAGTTCCAGCTAACCAATAAGTAATGTTCCTGCTGCCATATTAATAGAATTTTGTTAGGTATCAAATGATATAGAAATAGCAAAGTAAACCAAATCAATGTAATTGAACTGCAATAAAAACAGAAAGTGTTTATGGAAAACATTGAACGGGACAGGCAGAATCTGTGGAGAAAGAAAGAGCCAGCATTTCAGGTCATGACCTTTCAGTATCTGCATCTTTTAAAAAATTCTAATCAATCATATTTTAATCTAATTGCAGAAAAATTCAGAATTATAAATAGTTTGCTTTTGGTTCCAAGTTTCCTCAAGACCCTTTCATGTGAAAGGGTGGATGAGTTTATGTTGTTCTATTTTAATACTAAGCCATCTAAATGATATCATGATTGCTCATTTTGCTTTATTATTGGAAGCAGTCTCCCCTATCAGAGTCAGCTGCTATCGGAATGGCCATTGATTTGAGTTGCTGCCATCGGAGTGACTGATGTTTGAGATGTTATCAAAATTCCAAGATTTTTGGATTGGACTGTAGTTCATATTGGCCTCTTTCAGTTCTATGTTTTTTCATGTTCTCACCCATTCTTTCTGGTTGTGGATGGCGGGATGAGGGTTTGGGTGATCTGTTAGTTTTTGTGTAAAAGAGGAGCTGGGGGTGTTTGGGGTTTGCTAGTTTTTCTTTTCATGTGGGAGGGGGGATTGATGTATTTCTTTCATCTATCTACATGGTTTTCTGTATTCTATGGCTATCTGAAAAAGAAACAAATTTCAGAGTTGTATTCTGCATACATACTTTGATAATAAAATGAACCTTTGAACTTTTAAATCAGGTTAAATATCACTGGCATATGGCATGAAACTCCTTGTCTTTGCAGCAGCTGTACAGTGCAAAACATAATAATACAGAAATAAAACCTATGACTTACAGTAAGTATATATATATATATTAGATAAATTAAATCATTACTGCAAAAGCAAATACAAAAAAGTAGTGAGGTAGTGTTCATGGGTTTAATGTCCATTCAGAAATTGGATGATAGAGGAGAGGGAGCTGTTCCTGAATCATTGAGTGTGTGCCATCAGCATTTATACATGCTTCCTGTTGGTAGCATTGAGAACAGAATTACGTCCTGTGTGATGGGGGTCCTGAATGATGGATGCTGTCTTTTTGAGGCTTTGTTCCTTGAAGATGTCCTGGATAAAATGGAGGCTGGTACCATGATGGAGCTGACTAGTTTTACAACTCATGGCAGCTTATTTCAATCCTGTACAGTAGCCCCCACACCACCCCCCACCTCCCACCATACCGGATGGTGATGCAGCCAGTTAGAATGATCTCCAAAGTATATCTGTAGAAATTTGTGAGTGTCTTTGGGAACATACCAAACTCCTCAAACTCCTAATGTTGGTATTATTAAAAATATCTGCCAGGACACTCTACATTTGTTTGCCATCAGCTATGACCCAATACTTCCCAAAAATATAATATAAAGTTTTCCAGTTTACTCATCATCGGTTAAATTTTTCACACTTGTAGTTCCTTATCAACTCATAGGAGATAGAGAAGAAAAGGTTTGGGATGATGAGGAAAATTACTATTTGTCAAACAAGGAAATACAGTAAACTTGCGGATAGCAATTTGTTATTAGTCACCAGTGTTAAACTTACAGTATACAAACTGCTGCTCCAATGGAACTAAATTAATATATCTCATGTTTAATACATGCAACTGAATATAAATTTCCAGTTTTCACTCCGCGATGTCTTACTGGTTGGTTCACCAAAAGGATTAGCAGAAGAATGAGAATAGCACTGTACATCCCGTAGGACAGATGATAATATATGCAATGATAACAGGCATCTGAAAAAGAGAAAAGGAACATGGCAGAACAAAGACGACAAAAAAGGAGCAATCATACAAAGTGGTCATATATTATTTGCAATATTACAACATTTACATATGAAGAAATAATGAAGTTTTATTTAAGACCAAAATGCTGAGATTGTTTTCCTCATACTTTGTATCATCCATCTCTTCTAAAGATGAAAATTTCAAATATATAAATATGTGCATGTGTCTGAACATCAGACACAATTTTAGTAAATAGTTTCTTGTATTTCCCATATAATAAGAAAACAAAACCCATTTCACTTGCAATATTTATATGTATCAGTGGGAAGGATTTATTTGCAATGTCTGTAATCTGAAGTCTGTTTACTTCTGAATATTTCTGGAAAATCTTACAGGAATGTATCTACATATTTGTGGACCATCTAGAAAAGATAGGAAAGAAAATAGAATATTTCTTTCTTTAAATAGGATTTATCAAATATGTAGAGAAAAATATCCACTATTAGTTATTCAACTTCAAAGAACTTTTCTACAATGGAGCCAACCAACTTTCATGATCAAACACAGAAGCTGAAAATCATGCATTCCTATTCCACTTTGTAAATACAGAATTTATTTATTAATTTTAAATGGATTATGAAAAAGGGGGGGGGGGGAGGTTATATCAATGGTTCCTCTTATAGAGAGACAGTGAAAAGATGTCAGGAGGAAAGGCTGGGAATCAAATAACCTTCAGTTCTTGGGATGTCATGTAGTATTTATCTAACCTTCTGGCCCACTGCTGGTGCGCCTGAGCTAGTGTGAATTTATCAGCTAGTGTCTGGCAGGTGCAGGTGAAACTCACAGTGTCCAGAAACTAGCAGTTAGTCACAGATTAACCCTTTACTGACATGTTACTATTTCTTCATATCAGCTTTTAAAAATAATGTATAACTTAATATAGAATGCAATGAATCTATTAGAAATAACTATTGGGATTTTTCTTATACACTAAAGATGTTAATGCTGATGTATTATTTTAAAAAGATAAATCCTAATGCTTTGTCATATTGAACTACTTGATACCATTTTGCTAGCTTTGTAAGTAGATGGTTAAACCTTTGGTTGCTATGGTAATTATCTGTTGAGTGATTTCAAAGCTGTCATCATTGTGTTTAATTTATAAACCTAACCCAATCCAATGCTACAAGACTATGGAAACATCCCAAATATTTTCTTCACAACTTTCCTTGATTTATTTTTTTAATGTCAGAAAGATAGAACATTTATCACACCGATGTCTCCTCACTTTAAGATGATGACATTTAGTTTTTCTTCCACTTATGAGATATTTCTGAAAATAGGATCAACTTTACACTGCTCTGCAGGATGCAGTGTTATAAATGATGGGTCTGCTTTGTTTCAGTTACTCAAAAGGCTGCCTGTTTTTGTTCTAAACTCAAACTTAAAGAAATTATTGTGAGGCATTAAGGTATCACGGATTGAAATAAATGGCACAAAAGTAGAACCGGTGATATAAAAGCATAAATGCATGGCAGACTTGCTTTGCAGTGCTATTTTGCTATTGTTATTATAAAATGATTAACCTCAATCAAGGAACTAAAATGAATGAACTTGATTCTGATAAAGCTCATCTTTCAGGAAGGCAATCTGCCTGTATGGCCTATTCTGTCACTTATGCATTCTGAGATCCAGGTGAGAAGTTACGATATCAGAGCAGAGCATGCTCTGCTATTCAGTAAGATCATTGCTGCTCTGATTTGGCCTCAACACTTTTAAGTCTGTTACCCAGAAACCTATCTTTTTATATTGTTGGAATCTATCCCTGACTGCTTTCATCACCACCTTATGTGGAGGGTTAATTGCACAGGATCAAATGAGGATGCAGATGGTTGAAGACACAGCCAGCTCCACCGCAGGCACAAACCTCCTCACTGTCAAGGACATCTTTAAAAGGTGGTCCTCCTAGGAGGTGGCATCCATCATTAAAGACCCTCACCATCTGGACATGCCGTTTTTTCATTAGTACTATCATGGAGAAGGTACAGCAGCCTAAAGATCCACACTCAATGTTTTACAAACAGCTTCATCCCCTTTGCCATCAGATTTCTGAATGGTCAATGAATCCATGAACACTACCTCTGCCTGCCTCTTTCACACTAATTATTTTTTTTATTGTAACTTGTAATAATTCTTTCTATCTGGCACTGTACTGCTGCCAGAAAACAACACATTTCACAAAATATGTCAGTGATAATAAACCAGATTCTGATTCAAAGATTGCTTACTGGATTAGAGAAGTCCTAAGATTAACAATTCAGGAGATTCCTCTTCAGCTTCATTTTAAATTGACAAACTCCTATTCTGAGCCTAGTTTCAGATTCCCCAGTGAGGAACACCCTCTCTGGATCTACCCTACCAAGTCCACTCAGAACCTTGTATGCTTCAACAAGATCACCTCTCATTTATGTGCCAGCCTCCTTTGTTTCACATAAAACAAACCCTACATCCCAGGAATCATCTATTTTTTTTTTTTCTGAGCTGCTTCCAAAGCAAGTGTACCTTATCCTAGATAAGCTGTGCACAAACTGGGAAGCACCCTTAGCCTATATATTTATAACAAGACACCGCAATAAAGCCAGCATTTTCTTTTCATTCTTGATTGATTGCTGTACCTGCTAGGCTGACTTTCTCGGTTTCATATATGCTAGGAAACAGAGATTGATCAGTATAGGAATATTCTGAAGTCTCTCTCCATTTGAAAATAAAACAATCTACCTTTCTGCTCTGCCCTACTAACAGAACAACACGATATTTCTCCACATTATCTGCCAATTTTTGTTTAGTTCTTTTGATTTTTTTCTCTGCATATTCTGTGTCCTCCTCACTACTTGCTTTCCCACTTCTCTATATTAGAAAATTTGTACATCAAACATTCGAAGTCACTAATACACTTGACATAGAGTAATTGGGTCTGCAGATCTAATCCTAGGGCACCCTATTAGTCACAACTTGCCACTATATAATAACCTACTTATAACCCAATTCTCTAGTCTCTGTTAGTTGGATAATCCCTTTAGTCCTGCGCATATGATAACAATTTTGAATATTTTTAAGTCTAAGGGAATAGATTCTTAAAAGAGGTGAAAGCTTACTGCAGGTAGATGGGAAAATGAGATGCAGTCACAAACAGATCAATCATGATCTTATTAAATTGCAGAACAAGTTCTAGTTGTGTGATAGCCCAGTAATGTATCTTCATATGTTTGCATGGTATCGCCAATGTTATAATCTCTTATCTTGGGAAGTAATGTGCTTGTTTCTTACCAAATCACTACAGGTATGTTAAAAGTCATCTGATCCACCACTTGCAATGCAATTAGGCATCGAATTTGGACCATACGAAAAATAATTAGTCCAGCTGACCTATAAAGATCCCTCATTATACTTCAGGAAGTAGCCAAGTTGCAAGAGTTACCCTGGAGACTGGTCTAGCAACAACGTCTTATTGTTATAATAAAGGGAACATACCTTTCTGTCAATATCCTCAGATTCTCTCATCTCCATCCTTATCCCATCGAGAAGGCAAATCATGGCAGAGGGGAAAATGCAATTGTGAATGAATGCTCCTGGAAGTTCTCACCGTGATAACTTATGGTACATGGTGCCAAGTTGAATAAGGCAAGGAGATCTATGTTGATTATCATCCATTCCACTGCCACCTTCCAGTAGATGAATTATAATGAGCACAAAAGCCACAGTGAGGGCAGGAGGAGCAGACCATATGGAACAGTGGAGACGCAAACCTCTTTAGGGTAGGCATATACTGGATTAATGAAAGCCCAACATTAAACGTTCAGAATTGAAATTATTTTTTAACCAACAGTGTGCGTGGATTAGAAACCAAGTAAGGAAATCTTGTTGCACTTGTGCATTGCTTTGTTGTGACGCCAGCCAGAGGACTGACCCTGTATCTTGGAAAGGGTATATTTGCCCTGGAGGTACTGCAGCATAATTGATTCCTGGAATGAGAGGATCATCTTTAAAACAGGTTGATTGAGATTAGATATTCACTGGAATTTAGAACACTGAAAGGTAATCTCAATAAGACACGTCCAATATTGAAATAGATTGAGGTGAAGATGTTTTGTTCAGCTGTATAATCTAATACGAGTGAATGTGGCCACTGGAATTCTGACCAGAGTCTGTGCACAGAAAAGAGAAGAAATTATATTACACAGAAATATATAAACCTTAGGAAGTCTGTACTCTGGAAAACTGTCAATCCACAGTCATTCAGTATGGGCTGTGACTGATATATCACTGGGCACTAAAGCAATCTTGAGACATGGGAATGAGGCAAGAAAGTGCACGATACCCAGTCAGACACCATTCTTACTGAGTGATCGTGCCGGCCTTAAGGATCATGTAGTTTACTCCTGCATCTTCTTCTTTTGATTTCACAAAAGAAGAGTTGAAGCACTGTTATTGACCTATGTGGCACTGTTCTGAAAGACGTAACTGCCATGTTGGGTCTCTGCTATACAGGGGCAAATAATACGTGCATGGCAATGAAGATCTCTAAAAAAGGAGCAATTAATGCTAATGTCATAATAATGATAGAATAGCCTCCACTTACCTGGATGAATGCAAACCCAGCACTTGCTAGCATCAAGAACAAAAATGCTTAGATAATTGGCACCCTATCCATTCCTTTCAAGGTCAGCGCATCTTGATTGCAATGCTACCTATGGAATCCACAATCAGCATCTTATCCAGGCTTCTTTAACCCCACCCCACCCCCCACTGAACCCGAAACATCCACCATCCATAAGACAAAGGAAACAGGATTATAGGAACACCAACACAAGCAACAGATGATCCTGACCTGGAACTATATCCCTATCCCTACTTTGATGCCAGTGCATCATCCTGGAACTTTGTTCTCAGCAATTCTGTTCTTCACCACACATACTACACTAGTTACCAAGGAAGCCTTATCTTCTTCTCTGTTTGGGATATATAATGACATCTTTGACAGTAATCCCACACCCTGTGACTGAACAGAAAAGATTCTCTGCCCAGACGTTGGTCTTTAATTTAACAACGCTGCCGTAGATTTAATTTTGCTACTGTGCAAAATCTTCTTCCTACCGTTAATTAACAGAGCAGATTTAATTCATAAAAATAATCTGAGAAGCCTAATCTGATGTAAATTTGTCCAGTTTTATTTGATTTGACTTCACCCCTATTAACTAGTGCTAAAGGAAGTCCACAAAAATCCCTACTTAAGACTTCACTTTGATCACTATTTATGAAGTTAGAGACATTTTTTATTTGATTATTCTCTCATGCCAGTAACCACTGGTATGACAACGATGTGAAGCTCTTTTTATAACTTGGGCCTATGAATGGTATTCATAACAAAAATGCATTCAGGCTAATATTTTAAGCACAATAAAGCAAAAGAACACAAATATGAACTTATGTACTGTACGCTACTCTTGAATGAAGTGCCAAAGTACAGCAGACCAACAACTAATATGATTAACAACCATCTGCCTAGCTTACATTTTGGGTAAAGTGTTTTTTTTTTGCATAAAGCTTTTCCACTAGCACATACCCTACTTTATGGAACTCCAAGGCAGGAGCTTAAAAGCTAACAACTCTCCTTCTCCATTGTACCAATGTGATGTCTCTCTCACCACCCTCCCACAACATCAATGTATCATCAGGCTGTGCCCTTGACCCAGTATAAAATCCCCTGATGTTCCTGCCACCCTCACCTTCCAGTATATAATTTTCCATCCCTATGCCACTCTAGGTCTACCATTCCCAAGGATGGAGTATTGCTCCATTGAGAAACATGGCACTTCCATGGGCCCTGAATCCTCACTCCATGAATCACCAGCCCACACACCTACTGCATATGCATCATCATTCTACTATAGACAACAGACAGTAGGTGCAGGAGTAGGCCATTCGGCCCTTCTAGCCAGCACCACCATTCACTGTGATCATGGCTGATCATACACAATTAGTACCCCCTTCCTGCCCTCTCCCCATATCCCTTGACCCCGCTATCTATAAGAGCTCTATCTAACTCTCTCTTGAATGCATCCAGAGACTTGTCCTCCACTGCCTTCTGGGGCAGAGCATTCCACATATCCACCACTCTCTGGGTGAAAGAGTTCTTCCGCATCTCTGTTCTAAATGGCCTACCTTTTATTCTTAAACTGTGGCCTCTAGTTCTGGACTCACCCATCAGTGGGAACATGCTTCCTGCCTCCAGCATGTCCAATCCCTTAATAATCTTATATGTTTCAATCAGATCCCCTCTCATCCTTCTAAATTCCAGTGTATACAAGCCTAGTTGCTCCAATCTTTCAACATATGTCAGTCCCGCCATTCCGGGAATTAACCTTGTGAATCTATGCTGCACTCCTTCAATAGCAAGAATGTCCTTCCTCAAATTTGGAGAGCAAAACTGCACACAATACTCCAGGTGGGGTCTCACCTGCACAGCTGCAGAAGGACCTCTTTATTCCTACACTCAATTTCTCTTGTTATAAAGGCCAGCATGCCATTAGCTTTCTTCACTGCTTGCTGTACCTGCATGCTTGCTTTCATTGACTGATGCACAAGAACACCTAGATCTTGTTGTACTTCCCCTTTTCCTAACTTGACTCCATTTAGATAGTAATCTGCCTTCCTGTTCTTGCCACCAAAGTGGATAATCTCACATTTATCCACATTAAACTGCATCTGCCATACATTTGCCCACTCACCCAACCTGTGTAAGTCACCCTGCATTCTCATAACATCCTCCTGACATTTCACACTGCCACCCAGCTTTGTGTCATCGGCAAATTTGCTAATGTTACTTTTAATCCCTTCATCTAAATTATTAATGTATATTGTAAACCGCTGCGGTCCCAGAACCGAACCTTGCGGTACCCAACTGGTCACAGCCTGCCATTCTGAAAGGGACCTGTTAATCGCTACTCTTTGTTTCCTGTCAGCCAGCCAATTTTCAGTCCATGTCAGTACTTTGCCCCCAATACCATGTGCCCTAATTTTGCCCACTAATCTCCTATGTGGGACTTCATCAAAAGCTTTCTGGAAGTCCAGGTACACTATATCCATTGGCTCTCCCTTGTCCATTTTTATAGTTACATCCTCAAAAAACTCCAGAAGAATAATCAAGCATGATTTTTCCTTCATAAATCCATGCTGACTTGTACTGATCCTTCTACTGCTATCCAAATGTGTCGTAATTTCCTCTTTTATAATTGACTCCAGCATCTTTCCCACCACTGACGTCAGGCTAACCGGTCTATAATTCCCTGTTTTCTCTCTCCCTCCTTTCTTGAGAAGTGGGACAACATTAGCCACCCTCAAATCAGCAAGAACTGTTCCTGAATCCATAGAACATTGGAAAATGATTACCAATGCATCCACGATTTCTAAAGCCACCTCCTTAAGTACCCTGGGATGCAGACCATCAGGTCCCGGGGACTTATCAGCCTTCACACTCAACAGTCTATCCAACATCGTTTCTTGCCTAATATAAATTTCCTTCAGTTCATCCTTTAATCTAGTTCCTTTGACCACTATTATATCTGGGAGATTGTTTGTATCTTCCCTAGTGAAGACAGATCCAAAGTACCTGTTCAACTCGTCTGCCATTTCCTTGTTCCCCATAATAAACTCACCTGTTCTGTCTTCAATGGCCCAATTTTGGTCTTAACTATTATTTTGCTATTCACATACCTAAAGAAGTTTTTACTATCCTCCTTTATATTCTTGACTAGTTTACCTTCGTACCTCATTTTTTCTTGGCGTATTGCCTTTTTTGTTATCTTCTGTTGCTCTTTAAAAGCTTCCCAGTCCTCCAGTTTCCTGCTCATCTTTGCTATGTTATACTTCTTCTCTTTTATTTTTATACTGCCCTTTATTTCCCTTGTCAGCCACGGCCGCCCCTTACTGCCCTTAGGATCTTTCTTCCTCTTTGGAATGAATCGATCCTGCACCTTCTGCATTATTCCCAGAAATACCTGCCATTGTTGTTCCACTGTCTTCCCTGCTAGGGTATTGTTCCATTGAACTTTGGCCAGCTCCTCCCTCATAGCTCCATAGTTCCCTTTGTTCAACTGTAATACTGACACATCCGATTTTCCCTTCTCCTTCTCAAGTTGTAGGCTAAAACATATCATATTATGGTCACTACCTCCTAATGGTTCCTTTACCTTGAGGTCCCTGATCAAATCCGGTTCATTGCACAACACTAAATCTAGAATTGCCTTCTCCCTGGTAGGCTCCAGTACAAGCTGTTCTAAGAATCCATCTCAGAGGCCCTCCACAAACTCCCTTTCTTGGGGTCCAGTACCATTCTGATTCTCCCAGTCTACCTGCATGTTGAAATCCCCCATGACAACTGTATCATTACCTTTGCGACATGCCAATTTTAACTCTTCAGTCAACTTACACCCTGCATCTAGACTGCTGTTTGGGGGCCTGTAGATAACTCCCATTAGGGTCTTTCTACCCTTAGAATTTCTCAGTTCTATCCATACTGACTCTACATCCCCTGATTCTATGTCCCCCCTCGCAAGAGACTGAATATCATTCCTCACCAGCAGAGCCACCTCACCCCCTCTGCCAGTCAGTCTGTCCTTTTGATAAGATGTATATCCTTGAATATTCATTTCCCAGGTCCTGTCCACTTGAAGCCATGTCTCTGTTATTCCCACAATATCGTACTTGCCAATTTCCAACTGAGCCTCAAGCTCATCTACTTTATTCCTTATACTTCGTGCATTCATATATAATACTTTTAATTCGTTACTCCCCTCTCCTTTCATATCAATTCCTATTTCATTTGGCCATACTGTATGATCTCTTCTTTAGCTTTCTACTCCATTGATTCTGTTGCCCTTTTTAAATTTTCTTATTTTCACTTTCCCTTTAACTCCATCCTTATATTTCCAGTTCACCCCCCCCCCCCCACTACTTAGTTTAAACACATCCATGTTGCAGTGGCAAACCTGTCTGCCAGAATGCTGGTCCCCCGTCTATTAAGGTGCAACCCGTCCCTTTTGTACAATTCATCCCTACCCCAAAACAGATCCCAGTGGTCCAAGAATGTAAATCCTTGCTTCCTGCACCAGTTCCTCAGCCACACATTCAGATCCATTATCTCCCTGTTCCTGCCCTCTCCAGCACGAGGAACTGGAAGCAAACCAGAGATAACCACCCTGGAAGTCCTGCTTTTCAGCCTTCTTCTGTGTTCTCTGAAGTCCCGCTGCAGAATGTCCTTCCTCTTCTTCCCGATGTCATTTGTGCCAACATGCACTACCACTTCCGGCTGTTCACCTTCACCCTTGAGGATTCCCTGCAATTGGTCCGTGATGTCCTGGATCCTTGCATCAGGGAGGCAACACACCATCCTTAAATCTCGCCTGTTGCCGCAGAAACCCCTTTCCGTACCTCTTACCATGGGATCCCCTACTACCACGGCTCTTCCTGATGTCTGACTCCTCGGCTCTGCTTCTGCATCGATTTTCAGCTCACAGACCTGTCCGCCTCTTAGACTGGCAGTATCTTCTGTCCTGACAGCTTCCAAGAGGGTGAACCTGTTTACGAGAGGTACATCCCCTGGGGTCTCCCGTACTTCAAGCATCCTTTCCTTCCTCATCGTCGCCCCCTTTCCCTCTTCCGGTATCCTCGGTGTAACGACCTCACTGTAGATCCTGTCCAGAAAACTCTTGTATTCGTGGATAAACCTGAGGTCATCCAGTTCTTTCTTCAGTGCTGCAACATGCTCCTTCAGAAGCTGAATCTGGACACACTTTCCACAGCTGTAGCAGCCGGGGGCACCGTCAGTGTCCCTGACCTCCCACATCATGCACGTAGCACACTGAATCGGCTTAGCGGTCATGTCTTCACCCTCTCCAATTGTGCCTGGCGTAGTCTCCTCCCTCAGCCTCCTCGCCGAAGACTCTCGAGCCAAAGACTAGCACCTTTCGCACCAGGCACTTCCCTTGACCAGGCTGCTTCCCGACAGGCTATTCCCCACCCTACCTCCTGCAACAAGCCTCCAGAACTCCACCCCTAGAACAGCATAATCTCTCCACATCAAAAGCATTTCACACACTCCAACACCAAGACATAATTTCTCTATCCATCATGTGACATGGAGGCTCTTCACAATTTTACCCGTGTAATATTTCTCCACAAGAAGAAAGGGAGTCTTACAGCATGAAAACAGATCCTTCAGCCTAAATTGTCCATACTAACTAGGATTCTCATCTAAACTAGTTCCATTTCCCCCCCCCCCCCCCCCATTTGGCCCCTATGCCTCTAAACCTTTCCTATTCATGTTCCATCCAAGTATCTTTTAAATATTGTTAATGTATATGCCTCAGCATCTGGCAGCTCATTCCATTCAATGACTACCCTCTGGGTGAAAAAGTTTCCCCTCAGGGTCCAACGAAATCTCTGCCCTCTCACACTAACCCTATGCCCTCTAGTTTTCATTTCCCCAATCCTTCAAAAAGAGGCTTCCATTGCTCACAATCAACCATGGATGTTACGTTCTAGTTGTTTACATCATACACAAGCCAGGGTAGTACAATATGGGGAATAAGTTGTGGTCCATGTAGCAGGCTTCTCCTCTCCATGCAGCTGATGAATGCAAAGGAATGGCAGAGGCCATTTTGGCACCAGCAGCATCTCAGAAGTGGCCAGTCAGCATTTGACTTAACTTAAGAGTATCCAGTTCCTGATTTTTCCAGAGATCTTCCATGTGAGTGGATACAACCACAAGGCACCAGAGTTCTGAAATCAAAGTTTTCCTTCTACAAGAGGAGCTGCGAACCATGGCTAAAAAGCCCCATCTGTCCAATAAAGACTGTCTGCATTAAACCCCATCAACACCCCTATTGATTTTATACACTTGTCATTTTTCTACATTCTAATGAAAGATGTCCTAACTCTCTCCACAATTCGGTCCCTTGAGTCCCAGCAACATTCTTGTCAATCTCCTCTGCATTCTTTCCGGCTTTGTGGCAAAGTTCCTCTAGCAGGGTGACCAAAACTGAATACAACTTTTCAAATCTTGCATTATTAGTGTCTTGTGCAATTGCAACATTACATTCTAACTTTTATACTCAATGTCCGGATTAAGGAAGGCCAGTGTGTCAAAAGCCTCCTTCACAACAGTGTTCTACTTGTGCCACCACTTTTAGGAGTACTGTACTCTTACGTCCCTCTGCTCATCCACACTTCCCAGGGTCCTGACGTTCACTGTGGAAGTCCTATCCTCAATTGACTTTCAAAATTAGGTGGTATACTATCTCTCTGCACTTGCTCCAATATAACATCCCTCTACAGCTGCACAAGTACAGCAACTCTCCAAAACACTAGTCCCAGTGCAGCATCTCCTTCCCAGAACCAACCCACACATCATCATGGTCACCTCACACCTGCAAATCAGCACTCTACACCCACATCTTTCTCCACACTTACATAAAATCACCCCAGTGCAAGATTTTCATTTAGACTTTCCCACCAACACCACATCCCCACCTCCAGTTTGGCACCATCATTGCACCCCCACCTCCAGTGCAGCAGTATCAATATACCACACTCCCAATACAGGACCATCATGCCACCTCACCTCCAATGCAGGACCATCATGCCACCTCATCTCCAATGCAGGACCATCATGCCAACTCACCTCCAATGCAGGACCATCATGCCACCTCATCTCCAATGCAGGACCATCATGCCAACTCACCTCCAATGCAGGACCATCATGCCACCTCATCTCCAATGCAGGACCATCATGCCAACTCACCTCCAATGCAGGACCATCATGCCACCTCATCTCCAATGCAGGACCATCATGCCACCTCACCTCCAATGCAGGACCATCATGCCACCTCACCGCACTCTACCTCCAATGCAGGACCATCATGCCACCTCACTGCACTCTACCTCCAATGCAGCACCATCACTGACGCCCCTCCACACACTCTCTCCACAATACAACTACAACTCTCCTTTCTCCTCTCTCTGACCTTCACTGCATAGCATATCCAGTTTCTACTGTATTTTTGCATATCCCAGTTTCTTTGCAGCAGCCCTCGAACACTCCAGCATGGGGTACAATTTCTAAATCCTCTTTTGCCCATTTTACCATCTCTCTTTGCCCCATCTACATCTTCACCCATAGCCTTAACCCAGGACATCATCTTTCCACCTTTCACCCCAGTATCAGTCCAATGGAGAAACATCTCTCTCAGGAACCTCAACATTTCTTATTCCAACTCTACCTCACAATCAGTTTCTGTATATTCACCCAGTGCTGCACAATCACATAGCTAGTAGAGCCATTGCCTCATACCACCAGATACTCTGCTTCAGTTCCGACAGTTGCAGTCCTGAGGTTGGATTCTATTTGTTTGGAGTTTGCATATTCTCCCCGTGACCATATGGGTATCACCTTGCTGTCCAAAGTCACGTGAACAAGTAGGTTGATTGGTCAAGCTAGGTCGAGTTTATTGTCATATGCACGAATATGGTGAGGCACAATGAAAAACTAACTTGCAGCATAGGTTCAGACAACAGCACACTACATAACATATGCAGAAATTATGCCAGTTAAGAAAAACAAGACTGATCAAAAAGTGCACAAAAAACACAATTATAAACATGTCCATTGTAGAGGAAAATATGGTCCATGTTGTCTCATTGCTGAGGGATGATTGGGGTTGATTCAAAAACCTGAAGGCTGTGGGAAAGTAGCTGTCACCAAATCTGATATTGTGGGACTTTAGGCTTTGGTACCTCCTGTTGAATGATAACCACAACAAGAGTGTACAACCCAGATGGCAAGGACCGTTCTTGGGGCAGCATCTCATAAAGTTTCTTACAGTGAGAGGGGCTGTGCTGTGGTGGGCATGGATGGGACCACCCAGTCAGGCTATGATTCATCCAATCAGGATACTTTCAACTGCAGAAGTTTGTTCAAGTATTTGATGACATGTCAAATCTGCTTTAGCTTCTAAAGATTGTAATTCTAAATTTCAGCTAATGTGTAGATGAGTGGTATAACATTGGGAGAAAAATATAATGAGAACAATTGAATGGATGTTGTTGGTCAGTGCCTGCTTGGGAGGCCCAAGGGCTGATTTTTCTAGTGCATCTTCCTATACCCCATGACCCCTGTGGAAGGCAGCATCTCTTCTAATCCTACTCACTGTGCATCTACCCGCTATCCCTAAATACCACACTGAAGAACCTCTCCAACCTCAATTCATCATGGGCTCAACCTCACCCACTTCTCCATATCTCGTCCCCACGCTGGATACACCTCCCGCCATCTGTGGGTAAACCGTCTCCCCACGTTACCAGCACCAGTGCCGCATCTCTCATCCGCCTCCCTCTTACCCGGCTCTTTTTCAAACTCGACACGCTGCAGCAGCAGAATCCGTCAAGCACTTAATGCATTCCCATTTAGGGGAATGGTCTGGTAGACGCAAAATATTTCGTATGCAAATATGGTTTTAACAAATCCACCGGTCGAACGGCGACATTTTCTGGGGCGCAAAAGTAGGTCGCTGGAATTCTGCAGAACAGCAAAGCGACTCCTAAAGTGGAAGCCTGTATAAATGAAAGAAACTAGTTTTGAGGTCGGAGAAAGGCCATGGGGTGATCTTTGGACCATTATTTTATTCCCATACATCAGGGAGCTCATGAAAGGTTAGACGTGTGTGTGTGTGTGTGTGTGTGTGTGTGTGTGTTTGTTTTATAAGAGAGAAATCAGAGCTGCGAAGGCGCAACAAGCTATGCCCACAATGATGTGAGGTCCCAATAGGATATCCTGTTGGAGGGCGGTGATGGAGACTCCGCATTTCAGACCTCAGAGGTCATTCTTCCAGTAAATCGGGCACAAATATCTCTTAAAGCAAGGCTGTGTTACAGAAGATTTCCAGACTTAACCCCATGCCGCCGTGCAAGCTACAAAATTCTCCGGGACAATTTTATTTTTTTCTGATAAATTCAAGTTTACTTTTCTTTCCCCTCCACAGGATACTTAATTCATTATAAAACATGCTGTTACAGTAGCAATGAAGAACTGGATTATGGGACAATCACTCGCATTTTCTTGGAGAAATGTGTAAATTCAGATTAGTACCAGACAGCCAGAGATCAGTTATTAATTACAATATCATTTCAATATATCGTGATTATGTAAACGCACTGTCCGAAGTAACACTGCGAATGAAGTCATTATCAATCTGCGCCCAAGTTAAACTACCATGGATAAAAACTCGCTTTAAAATGTTCTTACCCACCCTATGGGACACGGGAAGTAATTGCGATAAAAAGGGCAGCAGAATACGTGTGCCCGTGAAATGCAAAGAACATGTCGACTTCGATCTGAAAGTCGTTCACATAACTGGATTCCCCCGCCTTCCAGTCCCACCTCAAACTTAACGGAAGGGTCCCGCTTGGTCCTAAAGCACGAAGAAAATGGGTAAGCTTTGAAGATCAGAAGCCTTCCAAACTTTGCATTAAAGACAATTAGGTTCAGTCTTAAACACAATTTGGTGGAGGAACTCAGCGGACCAGACAGACATCGTCTGTGGAGAGAAGTGGATAGTGGTCGTTTCGGGTCGTGACCCTTGACCAGTTCCCTCCCCAAAAGCTGTCTAAACTCCCGATTCCCTCCTGCAGCTTGTTTCCTTTTTCTTTGCTCCAGATCTTGCTTTTCTGTCCTCAATCTTTTTGTGCATATAACGTGGGTACGAAGTAGAACAAAATAGTTAATTTTAGGTTCGTATCATTTTCCGAAACTGACAACGAGGGTAACAAACTTGTACAAAAATGCTTCAAATATGAAGAATCGTGCCTACTCCTTCCCCTCCACCAAAGTTCCATGGCACGAATTCGAAGATAAACTGGAGGGTGATTCACGGATTTTTGGCTAATATTCATCTCTCATAAGCAATACTGAAAAACACATTCTCTGGGCGCTGCAACTTAGTGGGTCTTACTATGCACGAGTCTTCCACCTGTTTTCTCTATAAAATAACACTAATCGTGTTGGGACTTTCCAGAAGGGACGTGAAAGTCGTTATATAATTGAAGTGTGTTTTGGGTCGTGTTTTTCGTTCTGCGACTAGAATAGAGTCCGCCTATTTCTTTGCAGCAATAGATCGATTGGAACAGGTTAATAACTGTTTCAAGGAAAATAGTTGGATTGAAACATTGCGCTCGCTTCCCTGATGAGGAAGGAATACGCCGAAAGCCTCCGCTCTAGTTTTTAACCACATGTGACTCCAGCAGCGACTACTGTGCGTTGCTCGTAGCAATCGGTCGAATTCGGAAACAATTGCGCACGGGTTAGGTTGGAGCAGGCTGCTCACTTAATTGTAGAGACTGAAATTGCGATTGATCCTGTACAATCTGGCATCAGTCTTTTACACGGTTCCTTCTTTTACTGAGCACGAAGGGAAGCGGAAGGGAAACTGATTTGGCCGACAGAAGAAGGACCAACATAATCCCGTTGACCCTACTACTGAATTGATGAGAATAGAGGCTGGGCCGTTCTGAATTAATCTACCTGTTTGCACGCTGACATGTTTACACAGGAAGTCCGACTGCAGCAGTTTACCTGAAATGTTATTGATCTAAGTGCACGTGGACTCGAACCAGAGTAGCTTGCTTGGTTTTACTTTAATCGGATTACACCGGGAGTGGAGACTGTCTGCCATTCTGCTATGCCGAATGTATGAGTTTGAGTTGCTATCCTCTGATCCGATTGTGATTTTTTAAAAATCTCACCGTGATCTGTTGTGCTCGCTTCTCAGCTCCAATAACACTAATGCATCACTCTTATTGGCTGCATTAGACAGATGTCTCCTCTTCAATCGGATTGCAAGTAATACTTTCACTCGTATTAATTGCAAACAACTCATTTTGCTTTTTACCCCCTCAATAGCATTCACAACGTGGATGTTCGTTTTTTAAAAAAAACTCGGCCATCTCCACACACGGCACCGTTTCACAGAGCATTTACAGACTGAGATATCTCAGAATGCAGTGATTAATCGAAGCATAATCGTTCAATTTTTCAGCCGTCTTATTTTCCTCCGCGCTCTGTAAATTATACAGCGTCGCAAGCAGTAATCCTGCATTAAGTGCCTAATGTAAATTTTGTCATCTAAACGCGGTTATTTGTTAAAATTGTTACATTCAACCACATTTAACCTAAAGTTATGTAAATATCGATCGTGCTTACATAAAGCAAAGATTTTAGATATTATGTTCAAACCGTAACATTACAAATAACCAGAGAGCCGACTAAAAGGCCGGACAAGGGATCAGTTCGATTTTATTCAGCTAATGCTGAACGGATTTACTTAGTTTTAGCAAATGAGATGCTAGATGCTTTCTTTATCTAATCGTCTTTTCTACTGTTACTTTGCTCCTAGTTCGGATTATATAAAGATGAGGATGATGCAAATGATGACAGCCGGCTCAGTACGGTTCCACGGTGTACGGTGGTTCTTTGTGGACCGTCCCCTCTCAAACCGCACACGTTAGTTGTTCTGGACTGTCCTCATTAGCATGGAGAGCAAATACTGTACGAGCATTTCGTCTTTTTAACACACTGTACACAGGACGAGAAAAGCCCTTTTCCACTAGTGCTGCCAAGATGCTCGATTAAAATGGGCTAACAATAAACTCAAAACACAACACCGTATTTGTTTTATTTCCTCTCTTTTCACCTTAATCGACTATATTTCAGAAGCAATGAGCTATTTAGCATGTATTGCATTAAAAATTCAGACAAATAACTGATACAGGGGATGGTAGACCCGGTAAACCAGCGGGGATTGTGTTTCTTTACATCTTTTTTTCTAACCAGAAGTTATTAAGGTTTCATCTGTCATTTCCATGTGAATAGTTAACGCGGCGAAATCAATATCAAACGAATCCATAAATCCTCCATTATGTCAGCACAGATCAAAATATCCCGTCTGCTATTACAATCAATAAACTATTTTCAAACAACAGAAAATATGACAAACACATTGTAACCGATTGGGATTTTTACAGATTCATTCCCGTCCTCTAATTGTGAACTATAACAAATTCCACGCAATGACCTGTTAGAATTATAAATAACAGCATCTCATATAAACTAACAAACATTGTAATAGTCTACTGTCAATCATTTGTATTATTAGTATTATTCCGTTTCCGTTCTGTTCGGGTTGCCACATAAAATACGCCCACAATTATAACTGAAATGTTTATTCCATAGCGATGTGTTTATTTCTCGTTGTACTGTATAACCGTGTAAGCAATCTATCAGATGCCACAACTAATCTGCAGCAAGTTACGTCCACATTACAGGAGTAGAGGTATTAAAGGTACAATTTAATCTTCATAGATACAAAGACGAATCATCATGGATCTGGCGTATTTGTTGGAGAGCAGTGGCAGATGTTAGCAAAGGAAAAGGTCAACACAGAATACAGCCCGCGTTCGCAAATGTATTTTCTAACGATTTTTAAAGAAATAAACTCACGGCTTGCTCAAGCGAGCTTGAACTGTGCGTGTCAGTGTATGAGAGCGTTTGTGTGTATGTATGAGTGTGTGTGAATGCATGTTTATGTGCTATGTGAATGTGTGAGAGACGGATATTTTTGCAGCAGGTTACTGCTAACAATCTGCACAACCATCTTCCCAACCTCCTATCACTGACACCAAATGTATTTGCATGACGAAATGCTTGTGCAAGGTATTTTCATACAACTATCATTTTAATTATAGTTAAGTTCATCTGTTAACAAAAACGTCATTGGATATAATGGTGTCCGTGCTTTAAGAATAAATAGCTCCACATAAAGCTTTGTGCATTTTCATTATTCTTTTGTTCTACCCAAACTAAATGCAGATAACATTATTACTGAGTTTCTCATAATTATTGCGCAATATTTAATACATAGAAAATCCCTAATTTATTTTTCAGGAAGTAGAACTGACTCCAACAAGTACGTTTTCTGCTTTATCCATGATGGGGAGGGGAGCCGATCAGAGCACCCAGCACCAAATGCCACAAGGTGCAGTTTTAAAGACACTGAAATACAAGTGCAGTGATAAATCTAATCCACTCTTATATTATTAGCTAATCAAAAATCCGATGTCCATTAATAATTGAGAAGGAACTCACAATAATGCAACTGACGGCTGCGGAGCAATATGGACAAAGCCCTGTTTCTCCCCATACAAATAAAATGAAATGCTGATACATTATCCCTTGTCATCCAGTTATAAATTGGAATTATTTAACATTGTTTTGTTGCCGTATTCTTAATAAACTTAATTAGTTTTGGCAAGATTAGCCCAGCCGTTCTCTGTGTGGCTGGGCGTTTCTACTTTAATAGAAAACTCGCCCAGTCGGAAACAACGGCATCGTTCGTCGGTTTACAAACAGAACTGGCACCTCGATTTATTTAAAGACTAGCGTCGCATTTAGTATTTTAACGTTGCTGCTTTAGTCACTACAATTTGCCATTTCCTCCTTGAGAATGGAGAAGAGGTGATACTTAGATGTCATAAACGCACCCAGTGTTGTTTTAACTCGCCACGTTATTCCGTTTAGAATTGAACAGCAGCAGTACGGCGGAGAACTCGTCGTAAAGAACCTGTTTCCTGACAAACAACGAATCCGCCCAATCATGCAGACTCTTATTTGAATTAAAAAGGAAATCAGAAAACCACGCGAATTTTCAAGTTCATAAAATCTGTTTATTGAGGAGGAGTTCGCCTAGCACTAGTTTGTAATCTTCTGAATGGCTTAAAGGAAATGCATTTTATAACTTCTTAAAGTGTCAATTTTCTTGAGTCACTGACTTCGTCTGTTTTTTTTAATTTATAAGAAAGTAAAACGCCTGGTCAGACGAGGTATTCCTCCACCCCCCCCCCCCCCCCCGTCTCCTCATTTTCATTTTGTATTAATAGTAGGCCGCCCCTTCCCTAACCCCTCCAGATTTAACGCTAACATTCTCCTTTACTCGTAGTTCCACTAAAACTCAATAGCTGCAGGCTTGAAAAATTGCTTTGAGATTAGCCAATTATGTGCCATTAATCACTAATATGTCCAGGAATAAATCACAGAAAATGTTGTAACTCGTATATCCTTCTATTCCATTTTACGTAATAACTATCTTAAATAGCGGTTATTACTGAATATCACTGTGTACGAGTCACCTGATCTTCAACTGAAGAATTTATGCTAACTGCACGAGATAACACCGGAGAGAAGTTAAAGGTAGACCAATAGATAAATTGATTGATTGATATCACAACAGATTCTCAAAATTGGAAAATCAGAAACGAATCAATTATTAAAATTAAATTCCAAATGATCGGTGTCAGTTTTAAAATCATCTTTTCTATTCACAATGGTACCCTTAAAAACGTTAGAAATTTGTCACCTGAGTGGCTTGGTAAAGTGTTGCCAAAGCGTTCGAAATTCCATCCCTTCCCTCCCTCGAAATTTACATTCGTTGCTCTTGTTTCCTATATGACTCGTTCGTTTAGCTCCTCGAATTCAGGATGACGCCTGTCAGTCATTTTTTTGTGAAAATGGAGAGAGAAGCAAGCCTTAGGTAATCACGAATTGAAGTTGCGTACCACGATTTAAATTTCATCAAGAAAAAAAATGCAACTAATTGTACGGCTTCTGCTCTTTCCGCCGAAACAGTCTCCTTTGTCGGTGATTTTCCCACTAACGGGCACTGAAAAAAACTTTCAGATAAAGACAACGGAAAACATGAACTGGCCCTGATATTCTACTAAAGTTAAGTCGACAACAGAATTAAACATTAAATCTGAAATGAAATAATTTCATAAATAAAATTTCAATCCAATGAAATAAATTCAAACACTGTTCTTACAGAATACAATGGAAACAAAGAATTGGAAAAAATAATTTTATGTATTCATTTATAAGTGATAAATAGCTGATCTGTATGGATTTTCAATTGTACTTCACTATTGAGATCACGAAAATTATGTCATAAAATAATACAACTCTACATTCCTGCCTTTCATCACATTATTGACATAAATAATAAAGCAAATATAGTGAAATTAAAGAGATTTTAAACACGCAATATATTTACATCTCTAATATTTGTACTCTATTCAAACTAGAAGTTTTATTTACATTATTTCCGTACGCTACTGTTCTTTGCGTTACAAGAATGTATAGGCTCATTGGTAAAGGTAACCTGTAGCAAAGCTATCAGTTACTAATTCATATATACAGCATACCTTTTCTGCAAAATAAACATTCCCTTCATAGTTCCAACCCGTCCTGCGGCCCAACATTTTGGGAGATGGGGGGAAAAGCTGGACCTTCCCTTGATTAAGAAATCTTCGGCAATTTATTCTGTTCTTTTCTCCCTAATACAGCCCAGTGCAGGTGGCCGGCGGAACCAACACTGAATCTTTTCAATAGCACGGCCTCCCTTCTAGTCAAGTACCATATAATTAATTTTAAGTTACTCTGCGCACCATATTATTAAGATCAAAATCAAAAAGCAGTGTCAGAAAGAATTGATTTGCATACAGTTTTTCGTCTTTTGTTGTCGGAGCGTTACAAGGGTTATAGCGTTTATCGCAAAATATAAATATTCAGGTTAATATGGATAAGCTAGCAAGACTATATTTAACATTAAAAAGTGTTTAAAATCTGCCAAGTATCAAAGGAAAACAGTCGCTTTCTCCACTAACCAGGCTGCAGAATCTTTAATGAAAACACAGACGAATCTGAGGATTATAATAGGAAAATTCGCTCATCTTTAGATCGACACCATTGTTGTTTGCAATTCCAATGGCTTAATATTAAAACACACTTAAGCTTGCCTTGTCTTTCCCCTCAGCCAGAGGGCGAGAGTTAGAACAGGCAATCGTCACAAAACATTGTTGCTTTTCAACTTTACCTCACAGCGTACGAACATCCGCGCAACGGGTCCCTCCTCCGGAGCAAACTCGCCATCTAGTGAACGGAATGAAACACTTACATTTGCTTTCATTTTATGGAGTCTTTCCGCGGTCTGATACCGCCCCCTAACGCGGCTCCGTTGATAATAAAAATAGGACTCTTTCCGTGAAAGCATTCTGAAAATATTAGTGACTCGGATCATTCTGTGATATATATTGTGATTCCTAACAACAATTATAAAGTACGATTTGCTAAAACCAAAATGATTTATTAAGAACTTCACTGAAGATATAAACATTTTACTTATGATTCGACTACATTCATCGAGTTCTGTTTTGTCTTCATTTTCCAAATGCTGTTCGGTATCACGTCAACTTTCTTCTGGAGTTATTCAGAGCAATTTGTAAATAAGTTTCCTTTTCCAGTTTAACTTAGAAAAAACATAGAAAACCTACAGCACACTACAGGCCCTTCCGCCCACAAAGTTGTGCCGAATATGTCTTTACCTTAGAAATTACTAGGCTTACCCATATTCTTCCATTTTTCTAAGCTCTGTACCTATCCAGAAGTCTCTAAAAAGACCCTATTGTATCCGCCTCCACCACCGTTGCTGGCAGCCCATTCCACGCGCTCACCACTCTCTTGTGTAAAAAACATACCCCTGACATCTCCTCTGTACCTACTCCCCAGCACCTTAAACCTGTGTCCTCTTGTGGCAACCATTTCAGCTCTGAGAAAAAGCCTCTAACTATCCACATGATCAATGCCTCTCATCATCTTATACACCTCTATCAGGTCACCTCTCATCCTCATCGCTCCAAGGAGAAAAGGCTGAGTTCACTCAACCTGTTTTCATAAGGCATGCTCCCTAATGCAGGCAACATCCTTCTAAATCTCCTCTGCACCCTTTCTATGGCTTCCACATCCTTCCTGTAGTGAGGCGACCAAAACTGAGCACGGTACTCCAAGTGGGGTCTGACCAGGGTCCTATATAGATGCAACATTACCTCTCGGCTCCTAAATTCAATTCCACGATTGATGAAGGCCAATACACTGTATGCTTCCTTAACCACAGAGTCAAACTGCGCAGCTGCTTTGAGCGTCCTATGGACTTGGACACCAAGATCCCTCTGATCCTCCACACTGCCAGGATTCTTACCATTAATACTGTATTCTGCCATCATACTTGGCCTACCAAAATGAACCACTTCACACTCATCTGGGATGAACTCCATCTGCTATTTCTCAGCCCAGTTTTGTATCCTATCAATGTCCTGCTGTAACCTTTGACAGCCCTCCCGACTATCCACAACATCTCCAACCTTTGTGCCATCAGCACATTTACTAACCCATCTCTCCACTTCCTCATTCAGGTCATTTATAAAAATCACGAAGAGTAAGGGTCCCAGAACAGATCCCCGAGGCAGACCACTGGTACCGTCCTCCATGCAGAATATGACCCATCTCCAACCACTCTTTGCCTTCTGTGGGCAAGCCAGTTCTGGATCCACAAAGCAATGTCTCCTTGGATCCCATGACTCCTCACTTTCTCAATAAGCCTTCGATGGGGTACCTTATCAAATGCCTTACTGAAATCCATAGACACTACATCTACTGCTCTTCCTTCATCAATGTGTTTAGTCACATCCTCAAAAAATTCAATCAGCGTCGTAAAGCACAACCTCCCCTTGACAAAGCCATGCTGACTATTCCTAATCATATTATACCTCTCCAAATATTCATAAATCCTGCCTCTCAGGAACTTCTCCATCAACTTACCAACCACTGAAATAAGACTCACTGGTTTATAATTTCCTGGGCTCTCTCTACTCCCTTTCTTGAATAAAGGAACAACATCCGCAACCCTCTAATAGTCCATAACCTCTCCCGTCCCCATTGATCATCAAAGGTCATCACCAGAGGCTCAGTAATCTTTTTCCTCAACTCCCACAGTAGCCTGGGGTACATCTCAACTGGTCCCGGTGACTTATCCAACTTGATGCTTTCCAAAAGCTCCAGCGCATCCTCTTTCTTAATATCTACATGCTCAAGCTTTTCAGTCTGCTGCAAGTCATTACTATAATCACCAAGATCCTTTTCCATAGTGAATACTGAAGTAAAGTATTCATTAAGTACCTCTGCTATTTCCTCCAGTTCCATACACACTTTCCCACTGTCACATTTGATAGGTCCTATTCTTTCACGTCTTATCCTCTTGCTCTTCACATACTTGTAAAATGCCGTGGGGGTTTTCTTAATCCTGCCTGCCAAGGCCTTCTTATGGCCCCTTCTGGCTCTCCTAATTTCCTTTTTAACCTCCTTCCTGTTAGCTTTATAATCTTCTAGATCTCTAACATTACCTAGCTCTCTGAACCTTTTGTAAGCTTTTCTTTTCTTCTTGACTAGATTTATTACAGCTTTGCACACCATGGTTCCTGTACCCTACCATAACTTCCCTGTCTCATTGGAATGTACCTGTGCAGAACTCCGCACAAATATCCCCTGAACATTTGCCACATTTCTTCCATACTTTTCCCTGAGAACATCTGTTCCCAATTTAAGCTTCCAATTTCCTGCCTGATAGCTTCATAATTCCCCTTACTCCAATTAAACACTTTTCTAACTTCTCTGTTCCTATCTCTCTCCAATGCTATTGTAAAGGAGATAGAATTATGATCACTATCTCCAAAATGCTCTCCCACTGAGAGATCAGTCACCTGACTGGGTTCACTTCCCAATACCAAATCAAGTGCAGATTCTCCTCTTGTAAGCTTATCTACATATTGTGTGAAGAAACCTTCCTGAACACACCTAATAAACTGCACCCCATCTAAACCCCTTGCTCTAAGGAGATGTCAATCTATATTTGGGAAAATAAAATCTCCCATCACAACAACTCTGTTATTGTTACACCTTTCCAGGATCAGTTTCCTTATCTGCTCCTCAATATCCCTGTTACATTTATCAGCCTCACATTTATCCTCCACCTCATTCTATTCCTGTACTCATTGTCGTGTGGCACAGGCAGCAATCCTGAGATTACTACCTTTGCGGTCCTGCTTCTCAACTTCCTTCCTAACTCTTTTTTCAAGATCTCTTCCCTTTTCCTAACTTGTGATTGGTATCACTGGATTGTTTCATCGTGTTAGTTCCTTCTAGTGGATAAATTCGGTATCACGGCTCTACAAAAACATCTTTACAGGGCAAGAAACTTTAGAGTCATAGTACAGAAACGGAACATTTGGCCCATCTATTCCATACCAAAATCTTTTAAACTGTTTACTCCCATCAAGCTCAACTGGGACCATACCACCCCCCCCCCCCCCATATCCCTACTATCCACATACCTATCCAAACTTCTCTTAAATATTGAAATCGAGCTCCTTGCACCACTTGTGCTGGCAGCTCATTCCACACTCTCATGACCTTCTGAGTGAAGAAGTTTCCCCTCATGTTCCCCTTAAACTTCTCACCTTTCACCCTTATCTGATTACCTCTGGTTGTAGTCCCACCCAACCTCAGTGGAAAAAGCCTGCTTGCATTTATCTTATCTACACCCCTCATAATTCTGTGTACCTCTATGAAATCTCTTCACATTCTTCTACATTCTAAAATATACAGAGCTAACCTATTTAGTCTTTCCCTGTTTCTGAGGTCCTTCAGTCCCAGCAACATCCTTCTAATTTTTTTTTTGCATTCTTTCAACTTTGTTTACATCCTTCCTGTAGGTAGGTGACCAAAACTGTGCACAATTCTCCAAATTCAGCCTCACCGACATCTTCTACAACTTCAACATAACATCCCATCTTCTGTACTCAATACATTGATTTTAAGGCAGGTGTGCCAAAAGCTTTCTTTGCAACCTTTCCTTCCAAAGTGATCTAACGTGACACCACCTTCAATGAATTATATGCCTGTAATCCCAGATCCCTTTGTTCTACCACAATCTTCAGTGCCCTACCATTCACTGTTTCAGACCTACCCTGGTTGGACCTACCAAAGTGCAAAACCTTAACCTTGGCTGCATTAAATTTCATCTGCTACTTTTCAGCCCATTTTCCCAGTTGATGCAGATCCTTCTGCATGTCATGATAGCCATCTTCTCTGTCCACTACACCCCCAATCTGGGTGTTATCCACAAATTTGCTGATCCAGTTAACCACATTATCTTCCAGATCATTGATATAGAGGACATACAACAAAGGACCCAATACTGAGGCCAACGGCACGTCACTATGCATAAGCTCCCAGTCAGAGGGGCAACACTCTACTACCACTCTCTGGCTTCTCCCACCAAGCCGTCCCAAATGCCAAGTGACTGAACTTCCTTGGCCAGCCTCCATTCTGGGACCTTGTCAAATGCTTTATTAAAGTCCATATAGACAACTTTCACTGCCCTGCCTTCATCTACCTTCTTGGTAAATTACTCAAAAAACTCCGTAACATTGGTTAGACATGACCTACCATGCACAAAGCCATGCTGATTATCCTTAATCAGTCCATGTCTACACAAATACTTACATATCCGGTCCCACAGAAAACCTTGCAATAACTTTCCCACAAATGTCATCAGACCCATAATTTCCCAGTATCTGGTTGAAGCCTTTTTTAAACAGCTGAACAACATTGGCTATCCTCCAGTCCTCTGATACCTCTTGTGTCACTAAGGATGTTTTAAATATGTCTGCTAGGGCCCAGCAATTTCTGCCTACTGTAGGGTCCAAGGGAACACCTTGTCTGGCCCTGAAGATTTATCCACCCAATTTGCCTCAGGGTATCAAACACCTCCTCCTCTGTAATCTGTAGAGGGTCCATGAAATTGATGCTGCTTTGCCTCACTTCTATAGACTCTGTATCCAGCTCCCAGGTAAATACAGATACAAAAAATGCACTTAAGACCTTACAGCAAAAAGTCTCATTAAATTTTTAATGTTGCAACAGCATATTTGTCATATAAACTAAATATTTAATTATTAAATTATATTTGAATTAAGAATTCATCCAGATATACAGCATTGAGTCTGCACAGATATTTGCACTCATGCCACAATTAATACATTTTATTCTCCCTACTTTCTTATATACTATCTCTGATTCTACCACTCACCTAGATGCTAGAACCAATTTGGAAGATGGGAGGAAACCAGAGTGCATGAGTGAAATTGGAAATAGAATTTTTGTCACATGAACTAGGACATGGAAAATATTGTCTTGCATATCTTACAGCATAGATTTGATCATTGAATGTTTTGATCTGTAGATCAAATTATTGCACAGTACACTGAGGAAGTACAAGATAAAACAAAAGCAGGATGCAGAATAAATTGTAACAACAGTAGGACAAGTGCAGTATAGGTGGACATAAGACTATATGATACAGGAGCAGAAGTAGGCCATTCAGCCCATTGAGTCTGCTCCACCACTCAGTCATGGGCTGATCCAACTTATGTACCCTTTGATGCCCTTGATAAGCAAGAACCTATCTACCTCTGCCTTAAAATATCTCTGGACAGTGTAAGTCAAGAGTACATCTTATCATACAAAAGGACTATTCAATAGCTTTATAACAGAGGGGTAGGAGCAGTCCAAGATTTAACCCTGGTCATTAGAGCTGTGGGGAAGCAGCTATCCTGGCTGCATCACAGTACTGCTTCTATGTCCTATCAAAAGAGGTAATATAACAGTGTAACAATTCCTTAAAGATGCTGAACAACATCAACCAAAATGCACAATCCACAAAATAGAACTATATTTAGTTAGTAGTCTTAGTTAACTGGGTAACAAAGGTGGCTAATGTGGAATATGGGCACAAGATTGTTGCCAAACTTGGGTTTAGAATAAGAAACTTTGAACACCATTAGAAACTTTGAACACAAATTACTCTCAACATTTGTGGTAATGTCTGATGTGAGGAAACGACATAAATGGGATGCATTAATTTCCCCAGGTGCACTAATGGTGTAAAGTTAAATAGGGCCTTAAAAAGTTTACAAAAGGACTAAGACGAGTTCAGTAACTGGGCAAAAATGTGACATAAAGGAGTGTTGATGATGTTAAGGATTATAAGGTAACTCACATTGGTAGAAAACACTATTTGTTTTCAGGAATGAGAGGTGAACGTATTGAAAAATGCAGTTTGTTAAAAGGAATTGTTTTATAGATTTGATGTCTTAGCTGGGGGTGTACAGATGTAGTCAAATTTAGGATTGACCTAATAAGCAATTTCTTTACTCAGGGTGCTGTAAATCATTGTGATTTCATGTCCAAGTTGTGAATGATGAGATATTTAATATATTTAAATGTGTGTGATTATATTTTCTCTATTTCAGAGAATAATGTATTTAGAGAACAAGTAGACAAGTGGAATTGATGTTGGCAATAACATTTTATCTTACCAAATAGTGAAGTGAGGCAGAGAAATTCCATGCCCATTTATGTTCTTAATTTTTTAAAAAAAATTCTTATAATTTTATGTATTTTTGATAGAGCATTTGTTAATAAATAGAAAACAATATGAAAGAAAATAAGAAAAGATTTACTCAAAATATATTTCACCTGAAATGTTTAACATATTTCAAGTTTATTGTTTTTTGTTGTAATTTTTATCATTAAAGTTCTTTTTCCAGTGCTTGCTTTTATTTCAGATTTCCAGCATCTGTTCAATCCCAGCATTGCTTTTTACTGTCTGCACTCTGTGACCACCTTATTAAGTATGCTTGTAGACATACATTAATGTAACGATCTAATCAGCCAATCGTGAGGCAGCAACTCAATACATAAAAGCTTGCAGAGATGGTCAAGAGGTTCAGTTGTTGTTCAGACATCAGAATGGAGAAAAAATGTGATCTAACTGACTTTGGCTGTGGAATGATTGATGATACCAGACAGGGCAATTCGAATATCTCAGAAATTACTGATTTCCTGCCATTTTCATGTGGAACAATCTCCAGAGGTTACAGAGTATGGTGCAAAAATCTAAAAAACTTCCAGTGAGTGGCAGTAAAAATGCCTTGTTGATGAGAGAAGGCACAGGAGAAAGGCTAGACTGGTTCAAGCTGACAGGAAGGTGACAGTAACTCAAATCACCACGTGTTACAGCAGTGGTGTGCAGAAGAGAATCTCTAAATGTAGAACACATTGAACCTTGATGTGGATGGGTTACAGCAGCAGAATACCAACCATGGTCCCACTCCTATACCTAATACACCTGTTTCCACTCCTATACCTAATAAAGTGGCCACTAATTGTATGTGTCCTCTAGACAAATCTGCCATGATGTATAAGCCTTCACCAACTTGTTTCATTTGACACTAGCCATGTCATCCAATCTTTCTTGGGCTCTACTCTTACAGAGACATTTATTCTGTCCTCTTTACCCCTCACATTCTCTGCAACTTGAAACACATCCATTCCGTCACTTTTCCAGTTTTGCTGATAGATTACCAAACTCAAAATATCTTTCCCTACAAAAGATATTTATTATAATACAGAATGCATGTTGACTGTTAGCAAATAGCATTTGAAACAATACCTGAGATTAGTCACTAATTCCTTTGTTTTCCTTCTCCCCTGAGTGATGCCCAGCCTTACAGCTCCACAAATGGGTCTGTTAACTACAATTTTAAACAGAATGTTGATGGAGTTTATAATGGTTTACCCTTAAAGATCTTCTGCTGTGAAGGTGAAGACATTGGGTATATTTAAAACTAATGTTGATAAGGTCTTGATTACTAAGGGTATCAAATGTTATGGGGAGCAGCACGAGAATGAGGTTGAGAGGGACAATAGATCAACCATGATAGAACAGCAGAACAGTCTCGATGGGCTGAATAGCCTAATTCTGCTCCTATAATTATGGTCTTATTACAGCTTACTGCTGACAATTTAGACCATAAGACACAGGAGCAGAATTAGGCCATTTAGTCCAGCAAGTCTGCTCTGCCATTCACTCATGGCTGATCCTTTCTTTCCTCTCCTCAACCCCATTCAGCAGCCTTCTCCCTGTAACCTTTGACACTGTGTCCAATAAGACCATAAGACAAAGGAGCAGAAGTCGGCCATTCGGCCCATCGAGTCTGCTCCACCATTTCATCATGAGCTGATCCAATCTCCCCTTTAGTCCCATTCCCCTGCCTTCTCACCATAACCTTTGATGCCCTGGCTACTCAGATACCTATCAATCTCTGCCTTAAATACACCCAAAGACTTGGCCTCCACTGCCGCCCGTGGTAACAAGTTCCATAGATTCACCAACCTCTGGCTAAAATTTTTTTTTGCGTCTCTGTTCTGAATGGGCGCCCTGCGATCCTCAAGTTATGCTATCTCATACTAGACTCCCCCACCATGGGAAACAACTTTGCCACATCCACTCTGTCCATGCCATTCAACATTCAAAATGTTTCTATGAGGTCCCCCCTCATTCTTGTAAACTCCAAGGAGTACAGTCCAAGAGCGGTCAAACATTCCTCATATGTTAACCCTCTCATTCCCAGAATCATGCCAGTGAATCTTCTCTCAACCTTCTCCAATGTCAGCACATCCTTTCTTAAATAAGGAGCCCAAAACTGCACACAGTACTCCAAGTGTGGTCTTACCAGTGCCTTATAGAGCCTCAACATCACATCCCTGCTCCTATACTCTATTCCTCTAGAAATGAATGCCAACATTGCATTCACCTTCTTCACCACCGACTCAACCTGGAGGTTAACCTTAAGGGTATCCTGCACGAGGACTCCCAAGTCCCGTTGCTTCTCAGAACTTCAAATTCTCTCCCCATTTAAATAATAGTCCGCCCGTTTATTTCTTCTACCAAAGTGCATTACCATACACTTTCCAACATTGTATTTCATTTGCCACTTCTTTGCCCATTTTCCCAATCTATCCAAATCTCTCTGCAGACCCTCCGTTTCCTCAGCACTACTGGCCCCTATCTTTGTATCATCACAAAGCCATCTATTTCATAACCCAAATCATTGATATACAAAGTAAAAAGAAGCGCCCCCAACACAGACCCCTGTGGAACACTACTGGTAACTGGCAGCCAACCAGAACGGGATCCTTTTATTCCCACTCTCTGTTTCCTGCCAATCAACCAATGCTCTATCCATGTATGTAACTTTCCCCTAATTCTACTGGCTCCTATCTTGTTTAGCAGCCTCATATGCAGCACCTTGTCAAAGGCCTTCTGAAAATCCCAATACACAACATCCACTGCATCTCCCTTGTCTAGCCTACTTGTAATTTCCTCAAAAAATTGCACTAGGTTTGTCAGGCAGGATTTTCCTTTAAGGAAACCATGCTGAGTTCTGCCTATCTTGTCATATGCCTCAAGGTACTCCGTAATCTCATCCTTGACAATCAACTCCAACAACTTCCCAACCACTGATGTCAAACTAACAGGTCTGTAATTTCCTTTTTGCTTCCTTGCCCCCTTCTTAAATAGCGGAGTGACATTTGCAATCTTCCAGTCCTCCGGAACCAGGCCAGAGTCTAGCGACTTTTAAAAGATCGTTGCTAATGCCTCCGCAATCTCCACAGCTACTTCCTTCAGAACACGAGGGTGCATTCCATCTGGTCCAGGAGATTTATCTACCCTTGGACTATTCAGCTTCCTGAGTACTTTCTCTGTCGTAATAGTGACTGCGCATATTTCTCTTCCCTGATACCCTTGAATGTCCGGTATATTGCTGATGACTTCCTCAGTGAAGACTGATGCAAAATACTTGTTCAGTTCCTCCGCCATCTCCTTATCTCCCATTACAATTTCTCCAGCATAATTTTCTATTGGTCCTATATCTACTCTCACCTGTCTTTTACTCATTATATACTTGAAAAAGCTTTTAGTATCCTCTTTGATATTATTTGCTAGCTTCCTTTCATCTTTTCCCTCTTAATGACCTTCTTAGTTTCCTATTGTAAGCTTTTAAAAACCTCCCAATCCTCTGTCATCCCACTAATTTTTGTTTCCTTGCTTTTACTTTTGCTTTGACTTCTCTTTTCAGCCACAGTTGAATCCTTTTTCCATTTGAAAATTTCTCCTTTTTTGGAATATATCTGTCTTGCACCTTCCTCACTTCTCACATAAACTCCAGCCACTGCTGCTCTGCCATCCTTCCCGCTAGTGTCCCTTTCCAGTCAACCTTGGCCAGTTCCTCTCTCATGCCACTGTAATTTCCTTTACTCCACTGAAATACCGACACATCCGATTTCGGCTTCTCTTTCTCAAATTTCACAGTGAACTCAATCATGTTGTGATCACTGCCTCCTAAGGGTTCCTTCACTTCCATCTCTCTAATCACCTCTGGTTCATTATACAATACCCAATCCAGTACAGCCGATCCCCCAATGGGCTCAACAACAAGCTGTTCTAAAAAGCCATCTCGTAGACATTCTACAGATTCTCTCTCTTGAGATCCAGTGCCGACCTGATTTTCACAATCCACTCGCATGTTAAAGTCCCCTACAATTATTGTAACACTGCCCTTCTGGCAAGCCTTTTCTATTTCCTGTTGTAATTTGTAGTCCACATCACTGCAGCTGTTTCAAAGCCTGTAGACAACTGCCATCAGGGTCCTTTTACCAATGCGATTTCTTAGCTCAACCCATAAAGATTCTGTACCTTCCGATCCTATTTCAACTCATTCTAATGATTTAATATCATTTCTTACCATCAAAGCCATGCCACCCCCTCTACCTACCTGCCTATCCTTCCCATACACCGTGTATAAAGAAACAATCAATTTCTGCCTTAAATTCACCGAACGACCTGCCCTCCACAGCTGCATGGGGTAACATGTTCCACAAATTCATCACGCTCTGCTAAAGAAATTTCTCTGCATCTGTGTTTTAAATGAATGCTCCTCTATCCCGAGGCTGTGCCTGAGGAGATATTAAACTATAGTGGAACTCATAGTGGTTGCTACCATTTTGATGGGCATCCTCGCAGATGGCATTGGTATTAAGGTTTCCCAATAAAAGCCATTGATATTCCACTCCTTCCATCAGCTCTTAAATCCTTATGGTGAAGAAATGGAGGAAGTTTGAGTGTGGAAATGTCTACTTTGAGAGATATTAGCTGCCAGTCAGACTGATTCTAGGTGTTGATACCTGCCACTGGGCATGGAGAGAAGCTTTGTTACTGTTGGGAAAGGGTTTCCTTTTGTTAACTAGCAGGAATGCTAATTTACTGATAACGAGAATGGTATTCCTTTGTAAACCAAATGGGGATTAATATTCTTTCTTCTGAGTCTGTAAGCTTTTATTGACGGGCTTTTGGGCAGATCGGCGCGAGGGGGTCGAGAGAGAGGACGCAATGCTCTAAGCTGGGCGAGGATCGGACCCCAAAGGGGGGTCCGAGGCCGGGAGATTCTCCGAGGGGAGGGGGGGATGAAGCTAGATGTGCTTGGTTGACCACTCGGAGGGTCCTGAGCTGTTTGGAGAGTCGAGGAGTTCGGAGGGTCCTGAGCTGCGAGTCGAGGAGTTCGGAGGGGATCGAATGGTGGCCAGAAGACTTCAGAAATTGAGCTCCAACGGCTGTGCACGAAGTGGTTTGGACTTTGATAAGTTTGGCGCCTTTTCTTTAATTTTCTCTTCATATATACTGTATCGTTATTAATCACCTAGTTATAGTAACCTTTATAAATTGTACTCATTTAATCGCATATGGTGTACTGTCTGTTTTTGGGCGAGGCGGGGACATTACACAGCATCCACACCAGCTGATTACCCAGTTTGGCGGGGCCGAAGGCAGCTCCCCCTAGACAAGAACGAGCTGAGCGAGCCTGAGGCGACCCAGGGGGTTACATTGTGGGGTGCTCGTCCGGGATTGATTTCTGTGGAAGCTGTGTGATCACCCTCTTTAAATTGTGTCTGCGGCGAAGAGCTGGTGTGCTTTTGTGGGTGTGTGATTGCTGGTTATCGCTACGTGTGTGTTGGGTGGGGTGGCTGCTATTGCTAGCCTGGAGGTCGTAGTTCGATTTCCGACTAGTGCTGACGAAATGGTGGTGGGACCATGGGCTGTCCGTACTGTTTGGAGAGTGAGGAGTGACAGGTTGGGATGTTTCAGCAGTGGTGAGCTCCGCCCGGTTGTTGGTATAATGTCCAGCCCTAAAGGGGCGGAGGCGTGGGCGGAGCGGACCCCTCAGTTGTTGGGTGAGTGGCAGTGCTTGGCTGAGGGAAAGCGACAGGGACGGGTTGAAAGTTTCAGTAGGCGGGCTGGTGACTTTGTTAGAACTGTCGGGCGCAATTACCTCGAAGTGACCGCTGCCAGTTCTGGGAAAGTGTGGGAAAATGTGTGTGGTTCGACTGGAAGTCAAATGCCGCAGCTGGGGGGCTTATCATATCCATGGGAGGAGATTGGTGGGAAGTTTTTAGGGTATCCCTTTTTGCCTAGGGGGGCAGATAAATTGCTTGTGGTGCCAAGGGGATCAGTTGTTCCGTTGATTCGAGAGGTGTCGGGAAACTTAGAGGAGGCCCAGTGGGGGAACGGCTTGGGGTCTCTGGGGGAGCACGTTCCCAGCAATGTACCAAGGAACTCCCGAAAGGAACAGACTCTATTCCTGAAGGCTTAGAGGGGCCACGCGCACAGGTGTTGTAATGGATGGATGGAAGTCAAGTTAAAGCCATCCTCGGCACCGGGGCGCCGGTTAAGTTGCTGTACAGTTTGTTTCATAACCGTTATTGGAAGCATTTACCCTTGACGACATTGAGGACACTGGAGATTCGGGGTACCAGTGCCGGTGATTATCCAGACGACGGTTGTTGGTCAGTGAAAATGGAGTTCTTGGAGGCAAATGTGGAGGAGACTGAGGTTCAGGAATCGTTAATGCTGATGTGTCCGGACCCTGTTGAGACGGGCAGTGTTTCTGTTCTAGAGAGAACCAATATCCTGCTGGTGTGCTTGGGGGCCTGCCCGGAGGAGGCAGGTGAGCGTTGTTTGGAGGCATTGTCGATGCACCCAGAGTTTCGAGCTGCTTGTGTGGACGTGTGTAGCAGCATTGGACTGATACCGAATTCAAACAAGAGCCATTGGCGGTACGGCCTGGGGGAAGTATCTGAGGGTGAGACCCTCCTAGTGGACGCTGCGAAATACCACGAGGGAGCGGAGTTGACTGCTGAAGACACCTCGGAGAGAGAGAGGTTGCGGCGACTGGCCCCTGAAGCCGTGGAAGACGTAGGCAGCGTGTGTATGGATTATATTGCGTTGAAGAGGCGCACTGTCAGTGACCAGAATATGGCCCTGAGGGCCGGAGAGGCGATGGCCTGTCTGAGTGGTGCGAAATGGTTTAAGGTGCTGGATCTGAGGAGTGGATGTTGCCAGATCCCGATGAGTGGGGCCGACAAGGAGAAGACGGCCGTTATAAATTCCCTAGGAGTCTTCGGGTCCAAAATGATGCCACAGGGCATATCTGGAGCCCTTGCAACCTTCCTGCTGGGCAGGTGGAAGACCATAGGGGATGTGGAGGCGTTTGGAGTTTTGGTGTATGTGGATGATCTCTTGGTGTTTGGATTTGCCTCAGGAGAATATGAAGTGAGGTCGTTGCAGAAGCAGCTGAGAACTACCGAGTTAAAGTGTTTTCGGGACACGTGCCAGGGCTGGCGAAGGTCGCAGCTCGTGAGTGACTGTCTCTACGGAATCAAGTTTGAAATGAAGACGGAGAGACTGGGGAAAGTTGATCTGGAAGAAGTCATGAGGAAGAAAAAGCTGGAGAGAAGTGCAGTGAATACTGAACAGGAGGCTGAAGAGACTCCGGGAGCAGTGCAGGCCATGTGTTTCCGTTTGGAGCAGATCAAACAGCAGCTACCGATCAAAGAAATGAGGAAGGATACAGATTCGATGGATGACATGCTGGATGTGTGGTACATGCTGCCTTTTGCTGACTTTCCCTCAATTGAGGAAGAGACCTTTGGCCCTTCTCCCATTGAGTCAGGTGTAGCGGGGAGGGTTAGCTGTGTGCAGTGTGGGGCATGAGTCAGAGGTTGAGAGAGGAGTTGGTAGTGGGCCCAAGGTATCCCCAGTTGTGTCCAAGCCTGAAGGGTTTAGGTGAGGGGGTACGGAGGCCTCAGAAGGGTTAGGGAACTCCCAGATAGTTGGCCTAAGTAGCGCCTGAGGAACAGGGCGTGAGGGTTACTGTGTGGGGAGGAGATGTCACTGTTTGTGCTTGGGTTACGGTGTGTTGGCAGGAATGGTGGCGAGTTATTTAGTAGTCATGAGGACATGACTTTTATTTGGTGGAGGAAGTGTGTAAAGGGGGTTTCTTTTTTTTCTTTGTTACTGTTGGGAAAGGGTTTCCTTTTGTTAACTAGCAGGAATGCTAATTTACTGATAACGAGAATGGTATTCCTTTGTAAACCAAATGGGGATTAATGTTCTTTCTTCTGAGTCTGTAAGCTTTTGTTGACGGGCTTTTGGGCAGATCGGCGCGAGGGGGTCGAGAGAGAGGACGCAATGCACTAAGCTGAGCGAGGATCGGACCCCAAAGGGGGGTCCGAGGCCGGGAGATTCTCCGAGGGGGGGGGATGAAGCTAGATGTGCTTGGTTGACCACTCGGAGGGTCCTGAGCTGTTTGGAGAGTCGAGGAGTTCGGAGGGTCCTGAGCTGCGAGTCGAGGAGTTCGGAGGGGATCGAATGGTGGCCAGAAGACTTCAGAAATTGAGCTCCAATGGCTGTGCACGAAGTGGTTTGGACTTTGATAAGTTTGGCGCCTTTTCTTTAATTTTCTCTTCATATATACTGTATCGTTATTAATCACTTAGTTATAGTAACCTTTATAAATTGTACTCATTTAATCGCATATGGTGTACTGTCTGTTTTTGGGCGAGGCGGGGACATCACACAGCATCCACACCAGCTGATTACCCAGTTTGGCGGGGCTGAAGGCTGCGCCCCCTAGACAAGAACGAGCTGAGCGAGCCTGAGGCGACCCAGGGAGTTACAGTATTAAGGTTTCCCAATAAAAGCCATTGATATTCCACTCCTTCCATCAGCTCTTAAATCCTTATGGTGAAGAAATGGAGGAAGTTTGAGTGTGGAAATGTCTACTTTGAGAGATATTAGCTGCCAGTCAGACTGATTCTAGGTGTTGATACCTGCCACTGGGCATGGAGAGAAGCTTATGAAGTTAGCTCCACCCAGGCAGATAGACCATAAATGATGATAATGCCGAGATAATATCAGCACTGACAAAGTGATCTCAATAATGCCATCCATTCAAGAATTTCCTAATTAAGGACAAAAATTTCAACAGGAAACAACATGCCACTGGCAAAATATATGACCATATCAGAGAACATAGTAGAAACTTGCTGAAGGCAGGAGTGTTTAACTCAGCAATGACAGAAGATCAAAACAAAGATGAACTTCTGTTTGGTTTTGTGGAACTGAAAGTAAGAAGGAGGCTATTTTGACAAGCTGAAGATGGATAAAACTTTCAGCTTCTGAGATCGACTCTAGTTCACTGGGAAGTTTTACGGATAGAATGCATGTGAGATAATTACAGTTAGGGAAATTCCATGATGTGACACGGACAGGCTTTGGGAAAATGCTAATGACACTATAGAGCCTTGTGAGTCCTTTGAACATGGAAGATGGATAAGTTCCACAAGAGAGGGGAATGTGTTCATGCTCTGGAAAGGTATGTAAAAACTACAGAGCAACCATTTTGCGGTAAATTCCAAAGAAAAGGATTATCTTCTCATAGACCCCTAGACCAAATGACGAAAAACGAAAGGCAGAAGAATCTCTTATTACGAAGCTCATTAGGTTAATCAGTTTGACTTAAGTGCCAGATTCTACATTCAGTCTGAAGTCTGGCAATGGCTTAAGATTTCCAATGCTAACAGACATCATTGAGCATAACAAAAATAACAAAGTTTACTGGGATAACAGCATCCATCACCAACAAGTAATAAAATGATCAAACAAAGAGTGGTTAATATTGAAATACCTTCGTTAGTTAGTAATGGGATAGGATAAAGTAGGATAAGAAGTATCGAGTTAGATTTGTCAGTGCAGTAGATGTAGTATAATAATCTGGTGCTGCTCAAATTTGGACAAGCTACAGTCTAGACAGCCTCAATGACATAACTTAATGGCTTTTATGGATCATTTCAGTGGTCAGACAAACAATGGCTCTGCAACAATCTGGCGTAGATCCTGACTTGAACAAAGTGATCAGTTGAGACCTGTTTAGATTAAACAATTGTGTTATGAGGTGGTGTTCACAGGTTTATGGGCCATCAGAAGATGACGGAGGGGAGGAAGCTGTTTCTGAATAGTTGAGGAGGCTCCTGTACTTCCTTCCTGAGAGTACTGATGAGAAGAGGGTGGTGAGGGCCCTTAATGATGGCTACCAACTTCCCGAGGCACTACTTCATAATGTTCTGAATGGTGGGGTGGGTCTGTGCCTGCGATGGAGCTGGCTGAAGCTACAATCCTCTGCAGTCTCTTGCAATCCTGTGCAATGGAGCCTCCATATTGGGCTGTGATGAAACCAGTCATTTTCATCTTCAATCTTTTTTTTATTGAATTTTAAAAACAAAAATGAATAGATAAAAATCAGAGGAGAAGTTATATCAAATACATAATACAATAAACATAAACAATGAAAGGGATATATACTGTCAAAGTCATCTAAATATAATATTAGGCTATTGTGTATAAACAAAGAACCACAATTCCTCTTGGCAATTCATACAACAAAAAAGACCAGAAACCAGTCAGAATGCCTTTCACCATACACCTGTCAAAATTTGCAAGGGTCTCTGGTAACAAAGCAAGTCTTCTCAAACTCCTCATAAAGTGGAACTGTTGGTGTCCTTTCTTTGTAATTCCGTCTACTGTATGTGTTGGAGTCAGGAGAGACTCTCTGAGATGTTGACAACAAGGATCTTAAATCTGCTCACCTGTTCCACTGGCTGGTTGAGGACTGGTTGTTGGATAGCAGAGGAAATTGAAATATATCATGGCACCATTTTACCTAGGTAAGATTTATTTCTGTTTAATGTGTGATCAGAAGTAGCCATTTTAATTCATGTAGCTCATTACTCTAATTCACAATCTACTTTCCCTGATTCCACATTATTATTCTCTTATTCTTTTGTGATTTTATAATAGACATACATTGTTAATATCTTCCATATGACAATGATGTCCATAATATCAGGAAGTGCACTGAATTATGGATTACTGTGATGATTGATTTATTAAACCAAATCCAACACAACATTGCTTCATAATCATTTTATCAGTACAAGCAAACTATGGTGAAGCCAGCCCCTCAAATTTGCAGAATCAACATTTGAATCTTTGTATTGCATTTAAAATTTGATGAATAAATAAAAATACTGAGAATGTGGATTGTTCAATAGGTATGTTGAAAAGTGGTATTATGGAATTATTTTTCAGTAGAAATACTGAATTATCTATTAGTTTGTTTAATGCACACTGTACATGCACCGTTTTGGATCTTGTGGTGTCTTGAACTGCACTTCACATACAAATTTTGAATTTTTTTCCATGTTTAGGTTATTGATAAATACCAAGAAGAGCAGTGATTTTTTTTTTATATATGTCTGAGCCTGCATCCTCACTTTACCTCATTTCTGAGACCTGAGTCACTCAATATTAATCACTTCATTTTCCAGCCAAACTTAAATAAGAAAGAAAAGTGCTTTCACTCCTGGTTCCTCAGAGGAACTTGTCTATTCTTCCCTCAAATCTGAAAATAAAATGTGCACTATTATAATCTAGTCAATGTAATATTTTGATTTTAGTCTACCAATCTTTAACCAATGTTGTGTAGGAAAATTTTGGGTAATACAAATATCAAAGCAAATACATTATTTGAAAGCCTGCATCTATTTTATCCAACAAAAGTAAAACTCTGGACTCTTCAGAAATTGAACATTTCTTACTTCAGATAAAATTAAATTTTAACTCATTTTCTGTTCAATCCATTGATGACAACACGGAAGAATCTCCCTTTAACAAATAAATAAAGGCAGAGACTGAATTATTAAAAAAACAAACCTAAGACCAAGAGCAAGTCACACAGCTAAGAAAATGCAAATCACATAGATGTCCCTGTTGCAAGGCTAACGCTCTATGTTCCCATTATATTTAACGGAAGCAACTCAATGACAGAATCAAGCAATTATTGAGAATCATATGTCATGTTTTATTATGTCTCTATAGCATCCATATGTAGGCTGACCTATTGCAAGGTATGACTTTCAAGAGCTATTACAGTAGTGGAAAGATAAAGGAGGATGTGTAAAGTTACCCGAAATAAAATAAACTAGCACATGAAATAACGGCCAAGCTTAGATAACTATAGAGAATAGCAAGCTGGCTTCAGAAAACTCTAGTTTGCTTTGAATAAAAAGCTATTTTCCTACTGAAAATACCTCAAGCAATGCCACAAATGTTAATGCTTTAGAATAAAACCAGTAAAAACTGAAAATACCCAGTAGGTCAGGCAGAAAAAGAGTGAAACAGTTAACATTTTACGTGACTGACCTTAGATCCAAAATCTTTTATTTCAGGTTTATAGTGTCTATCACTTGTGGCTTTTCTATAAACTGTTGAGGCCCTGGATCCATTTCTGTGATACAACTGTTCAAAAAGGGTTAAGCTGAAAAGGAATGCAACAAGTCCAATTTGTGCTAGCTGCTTTATTAGGTGCAAGTTCTCAATGCAACTTAGATGACTGATTACGAAGTGACCTAGTAAGAAAATTCTATGTGACACTGGCTAAAGCAACAGTTCCATTCTGTTCATGTTTGTAAACCATGTGGTTGTTCACTGGCAAACCCTCTGATAACTGCCTTGTGCCTTTGCTGTGACACCAGAATCCACCTATCCAAAGTATTTAAGGGCTGAGAGCTATCACACCAAATTGTGCCTGGAAATTCAATGCGGGCCTCTTGTTGGAATACGAGATGTTTGCTGCTAAGTGGTAACAAGAGCATAATGTTCAATAAACTGTGCTTTTTTGTGTTTTTCTCATCAATTTTACAAACAATAAGTCACCTTCACTCTGCAAAACAACTAGTGCAGCCAATTGTTTTTAGAAATCACATAATTAGTTAAATAGAGATCTGTTCTTAGAGTCCTGTGTGCAGACAAAATACATATGTACCTGGAAGGTCCAAATGCTAGCGAGTCAGTATCCTGGCAAAAACTACACCATGAAGACAAAAGAACACTCCAAGAAACTCCACGAAAAGTTTATTGAAAAGCACAAGTCAGGAGATAGATACAAGAAAATTTCCAAGTCACTGAATATCCCTTGGAGTACAGTCAAGCCAATCACCAAAAAAATGGAAAAATATGGCACAGTTGTAAACCTGCCTAAAACTGGCCATCATCGAAAACTGAGTGACCATGCAAGAAGGGGACCAGTGAGGGAGGCCACCAAAAGATTTATAACAATTCTGGAGGAGTTACAAGCTTCAGTGGCTGAGATGGGAGAGATTGCACATACAACAACTGTTGCTTGGGTGCTTCACCAGTCGCAGCTTTATGGGAGAGTGACAAAGAGAAAGCCACCATTGAAAACAATTCACATCTACAGAGTGTACCTACTAAATATGAAAAATGTATTCACCCCCCTTGTAAGTTTTCATGTTTTGTTGTTTTGCAACATTGAATCACAGTGGATTTAATTTGGCTTTTTTTGACACAAGCAACAGAAAGACTTTTTCGTGTCAACGTGAAAATCAATCTCTATAAAGTGATCTAAATTACTTACGTATAAAACACTAAGTAATTGACTGCGTAAGTATTCACCCTCTTCAGGTCAGTATTTAGTAATGCACCTTTGGTAGCAATTACAGCCTTGAGTCTGTGTGGTTAGGTCTCTATCAGCTTTGCACATCTGGACACTGCAATTTTTCCCCATTCTTTACAAAATTGCCCAAGCTCTGTCAGATTGTGAGTGAACAGCTATTTTCAAGTCCAACCACAAATTCTCAATTATATTGAGATCTGAACTCTGGCTCGGCCCCTCCAGGTCGTTAACTTTGTTGTTTTTAAGACATTCCTATGTAGCTTTGACGTAATGCTTGAAGTCATTGCCTTGCTGGGAAATAAATCTTCTCCCAAGTTGCAGTTCTCTTGCAGACAGCATCATGTTTTCCTCTAGGATTTCCCTGTATTTTGCTGCATTCAATTTACCCTCTACTTTCCAGGGTCTGCTGCAGTGAAGCATCCCCACAGCACGATGCAGCCACCACCAAGCTTCACAGTAGGGACTGTGTGTTTTTGATGATGTGTGTTTTTTGGATTACACCATAGTGTTCAGTCTAATGGAAAAAAAGCTCATTTTTGGTTTAATCAGATCATAGAACCTTCTTCCAACTTACTTTAGAATCTCCCACATGTCTTCTGTCAAACATTGCAAAGATTTCATGTAAGTTGTTTTCAACAATGGCTTCCTCTGCCACTCTCCCATAAAGCTGCATCTGGTGAAGCACCCGGGCAACAGTTGTTGAATGCGCAGTCTCTCCCATTTCTGCCACTGAAGTTTGTAGCTCCTCCAGAGTTGTCATAGGTCACTTGGTGGCTTCCCTCACTAGTCCCTTTCTTGCACGGTCATTCAGTTTTTGAGAATGGCCTGCTCTAGGCAGGTTCACAGCTTTGCCATATTCTTTCAATTTTTCAAGGGATATTCAATGACTTAGAAATTTTCTTGTATCCATCTCCTGACTTGTGCTTTTCAATAACCTTTTTGCAGAGTTAATTCTTTTGTCTTCATGGTGTAGTTTTTGCCAGGATACTGACTCACTAACAGTTGCACCTTTCAGGTACAGGTATATTTTTACTACAATGAATTGAAACATGTCTGCTTGTCTGCTCACAGGTGATCTCTATTTAATTATGCGACTTAAGAAACCAATTGGCTGCGCTAGTGATGATTTTGTGTGCCATTTTAAAGGGGGGGGGGAGGAATACTCATGCAATCAATTATTTTGTATTTTATATTTGTAATTAATTTAGATTACTTTGTAGACATCTGTTTCCACTTTGACACAAAAGAGTCTTTTTCTGTTGATCAGTGTTAAAAAATCCAAATCACTATTAATCACTATTAAATCGCTACTAATCACTATTGTAAAACAATAAAACATGAAAACTGCCAAGGGGGCTGAATACTTTTTTTAGGCACTGTATATATATGCATTTTGAATACAACTATATTATTGAAGTTCACTCCTATTTAGGGGTTTCCATATATTAGGCGTTCATAACCCAGGGACAGCCAGTAATGTACGTACATAGCTCAGTTATAGGACATAATGGATTGAAAAGTCTTCTTGCATTAGTGTAAAAGGCAAAGATTATGGACGATCTAACTTCGTTTTGGGGTGAGGTGGTAGCAGCATGCCTAAGTAATGCAGGAAGTGTGAGAAAGGACTCCATTGACCAGAATAAATGACCTTAAAGCATATGCTAGGTCTTAGAAACATGGAAAACCTACAGCTCTACAAGCCCTTCAGCCCACAATGCTGTGCTGAACATGTACTTATTTTAGAAATTACCTAAGATTACACATAGCCCTCTATTTTTCTAAGCTCCATGTACCTATACAGCAGTTTCTTAAAAGACCCTATCGTATCCGCCTCCACCATCATTGCCGGCACTCACCACTCTCTGCATGAAAAACTTACCCCCGACATCTCCTCTGTACCTACTTCTGAGCACCTCAAAACTGAGCCCTATCAGGTTAGCCAATTCAGCCCGAGGAAAAACCCTCTGACTAGCCACACGATCAGTGCCTCTCATCATCTTATACATCCCTATCAGGTCACCTCTCATCCTCCATCGCTACAAGAAGAATAGACCAAGTTCACTGAACCTATTCTCATAAGGTATGCTCCCCAATCCAGGCAACATCCTTGTAAATCTCCTCTGTACCCTTTCTATGGTTTCCATATCATTGCTGTAGTGAGGTGTCCAGAACTGAGCACAGAACTCTGTGGGGTCTGACCAGGGTCCTGTATAGCTGTAACATTACCTCTCAGCTCTTGAACTCAATCCCATGGTTGATGAAGGCCAATGCACTGTATGCCTTCTTAACCACACAGTCATCCTGTGTAGCAGCTTTGAGTGTCCTATGGACTCGGACCCCAAGATCCCTCTGATCATCCACACTGCCAAGAGTCTTACCATTAATACTATATTCTGCCATCATATTTGACCTACCAAAATGAACCACTCACACTTATCTGGGTTGAACATCTGCCACTTCTCAGCCCAGTTTTGCATCCTATTACTGTCCCGCTGCAGCCTCTGACAGCCCTTCACACTATCCACAACATCCCAACCTTTCTGTCATCAGCTAATTTACTAACCCATCCCTCCACTTCCTCATCCAGGTCATTTATAAAAATCACAAAATGAAGGGGTCCCTGATACACACCAACAGTCACCGACCTCCATGCGGAATATGACCCATCTACAATTACTCTTTGCCTTGTTACGAACCCCGTAACTGGGTCACTTACCAGCAAAGATAGAGAGGTCCATTGAAGTCTGATGATACGATTTTTAACAGTATTTATTAGTAAAAATACACAAAAATAATGTCAATGCAAATATACAGATAATATACGTCATCAATACTAAATCTAAAAGTGTGGGTATAATAATAATCAATAAGAAATATGCTCTATCGTTGTCTAGGGGATAATGTATTGTCCGGTGGAAATATAAAGTTCACTCAGTTCATGCAGGCTGCAGCCTTTGGGGACTGCTGGGTTTGCAATGGTTGGAGAGAGAGAGAGTTTTGGGAGAAAAACTTGCCGACTTTTCCTTTTCTGATTTCAGTCCGTCGGAGTCTCGTTGTTGTGGCCGTTTACTTGTGGCCTCTTCTTTAGCTAAAGCCGTTCTTCCGTGGTGAGCCTGCCAATCCCAGGCAAGGGAAGGACGCACACGAGCCCCCACCGGCTGTCACTATTAAATGCTGTCACGGGATTTCTAGCGTTTCTCTTGGTGCGTCTAAAGGGATTGTTCCCCAGACCCTCTTTTATCCTTACTCATGGGGTCTCAGATGTCAATCAGGTTGAGATGATGCAATCCCTCAACTAGCCCACTCTGGTCATCCCCTGAGGGGCTTCAATGAATAGTACATTACTCAATACACAATTTCGTCTCCAAGAGACAATAGCCGTTATCAGTGGTTTTGTTTTGCTGAGGCCAGGACACATTCCAAACCTTGTGGATTCTGGACGTCTTCTCTCATTTCCTGGGTCTCAGACCCGAATTAATAGCGATCTTGCGATTCTCAAAAAGGAGGGGGTGACTTTGTACCCTTCAGCCCCTCAGAGTTGTGGCACATTCGTAACAGCCTTCAGTGGGCAAGCCAGCTCTGGATCCACAAAGCAAGGTCCCCTTGGATCCCACACCTCCTTGCTTTCTCAATAAGCTTTGCATGGGGTACCTTATCAAATGCCTTGCTAAAATCCATATACACTATATCCACTGCTCTACCTTCATCAGTGTGTTTAGTTACATCCTCAAAAAAATCAATCAGGCTCATAAGGCAGGACCTGCCCTTTACAACGTCATGCTGACTATTCCTAATCCATGATGCCTCTCCAAATATTCATAAATCCTGCCTCTCAGGATCTTCTCTATCAACTTACCAACCACTGAAGTAAGTCTCACTGGTCTAAAATTTCCTGGGCTATCTCTACTCCCTTTCTTGAATAAGGGAACAATATCTGCTACCTTCTAATCCTCTGGAACCTCCCCCATCCCCATTGATGAAGCAAAGATCATTGCCAGAGGCTCAGCAATCTCTTCCCTTGGCTCCCACAGTAGCCTGGGGTATATTTCGTCGCGTCCCGGTGACTTATCCAACTTGATGCATTCCAAAAGCTCCAGCACATCCTCTTTCTTAATGTCTATATGCTCAAGCTTTTCAATCTGCTGTAAGTCATCCCTACAATCCAAGAACCTTTTCTGTAGTGAATACTGAAGCAAAGTATTCATTATGTACCTCAGATATCACCACTGGTTTCAAACACACTTTTCCACTGTCACACTTGATTGGCCCTATTCTCTCACATCTTAACCTCTTAACCATAGTTGTAGAATGCCTTGGGGTTTTCTTTAATCCCGCACACAAAGGTCTCCTCGTGGCCTCTTCTGGCTCTCCTCATTTCATTCCTAAGCTTCTTCCTGCTAGCCTTATAATTTTCTAGATCTCTATCATTACCTAGTTTTTTGAACCTTTCATAAGCTTTTCTTTTCTTCTTGACTAGATTTTCAATAGCCTTTGAAAATGCCTTTGAATGGTTCTTGTATCCTACCATCATTCCCCTGTCTCATTGGAATGTACCTATGCAGAATGCCATGCAAATATCCCCTGAACATTTGCCACATTTGTCGTAAATTTCCCTGAGAAGAACTGCTCCCAATTTATACTTCCAAGTTCCTGCTTGATAGCTTCATATTTCCCTTTACTTCAATTAAACATTTTCCTAACTTGTCTGCTCCTATTCCTCTCCAATTCTATGGTAAATGTGATAGAATTGTGATCACTATCTCCAAAATGCTCTCACACTGAGAGACCTGACAGCTGACCAGGTTCATTTCCCAATACCAGTTCAAGTACAGCCTCTCCTCTTGTCAGCTTATCTACATATTGTTTCAGGAAAACTTCCTGAACACACCAAACAAACTCCACCCCATCTGAACCCTTTGCTCTAGGGAGATGACAATCAATATTGGGGAAACTAAAATCTCCCATCATAACAACCCAGGTATAACTGCACCATTCCAGAATCTGTCTCCCTATCTGCTCCTCTATGTCTCTTTTACTATTGGGTGGTCTATAAAAAATACCCAGTAGAGCTATTGACGTCTTTCTGTTTCTAACTTCCCACAGAGACTCCATAGACAATCCCTCCATGACTTCCTCCCTTTCTGCAGCCATGACACTATCTCTGATCAGTAGTGCCATGCCCCCACCTTTTTTGCCTCCCTCCCTGTCCTTTCTGAAACATCCAAAGCCTGACACTAGGTAACCTAAGTAACCATTCCTGCCCTTGAACCACCCAAGTCTCTGTAATGGCCACAACATCATAGCTCCAAGTGCTGATCCATACTCTAAACATCCACTTTATTCATGATACTCCTTGTATTAAAATAGACATATCTCAAACTTTCAGTCTCAACGCATCCCTTCTCTAACACCTGCCTCTCCTCCCTCTCACACTGCTTACAAGCTTTCTCTATTAATGAGCCAACCTGCCCTTCCTCTGTCTCTTCAGTTCAGTTCCCAACCCCCAACAATTCTAGTTTAAACTCTCCTCAAAAGCCTTAGCAAGCCTTTCTGCCAGGATATTGGTCCCCTTAGGATTCAAGTGCAACCCATCTTTATTGTACCTGCCCAAACGAGGTTCCAATGAATCCCTGCCCCCTGCTCCAACCTCACTCAATTCCTTTACTCACTGTCACGTGGCACAGGCAGTAATCGCAAGATTACTACCCTCATGGTCCTGCTTCTCAGCTTCTTTCCCAACGCCCTGTAATCTGTTTTCAGGACCTCCTCCCTTTTGCTATCTATGTCGTTGGTACCAATATGAACCACAACCTCTAGCTGTTCACCTTCCCACTTCAGGATATCATGGACACAAGCAGAAAAATCTTCTGGGAAATGAAAATATTTGAGATGCCTTAATATGAAAGGTTTAGTTTGTTTGCATCAGTTGGAGATTAGCTTGGTCTGAGCATGCAAAGTTAGAAGCATCATCAGTGGAAGACAGCTCAGCTGCTGACGTTTGGATACTCTTTACTCTGGAACGTAGTTACCTCAGCTTGAAGAGCTTTGCATTAGCTCTAAAGATTAGGTCATATAAGCGGGAAACGTGTTGCAAGTGTAATGCAATATTACAGCAAGGCATTTTTCAGTGTTGGAGCAATGGCACAGCCTTGTTTGACACCTGTCCACCTATTTGAAATATAATGCTTTATATTTCAACCTCTGTAGGCAACCGAATTTCAGGGGAGCGTTCCACAGCGCCTCCCAGCTGATGGAGTCCAAGGTCTGGGTTGGGTCAAAGAAAGGTACATATATTAGTTGTTGTTCCCTGCATTCTCTTGGAATTTCCACACCGTGAAGATCGTACTCACTGAGCTTCTCAAGGGACAGAATCCGTACTGTGATTCATAAAACAGTTTTCTGGCCACCAAGAGGAAGGGATTGAGAAGGACACTGATAATAATTGCCTCTTATCTAAAACAGGGTCATAATTACCTTATCTCAGGGGCTTCCTGGAATATCTTCCTCTTCCATGATGTTAGCAATGATACTGTTGACTAGTGACTGGAGCTCTTTGCTGCTAAGCTTTATGAGTTTTCTGAGTTCAGCAGAGATGCCGTCTGCTCTACGTGCCTATCACTTTTGAGTTGGGATGTGGTCTTCTTGATTTCTGATTGGTAATCAGTGGCAGAAAGGTGAGATGTAGTAAGATGGAGGCATGTGTGATCACAACATGGATAGTCATGGCTGAAGTGCTTCTAGTGGCCCTCAGTCACTAATGGATTCACCTTTATTGCTAGTTCTCATTCAGCTTGGACCTTTTATGATGGACTTGTAGATTACTTTCACAGAACCTAAAAACTCATGCATATTATGGTTGTCAATGTGATGCTGACCTTCCTGCCCTCTCTCCACTCACCAGATTTTCAAAGATTTGAAAGATTCAAAGTACATTTATTATCAAAGTACGTATGCAATATACAATGCTGAGATTCGTTCTCTGGCAGGCAGTCCTGAAACAAAGAAACATTATGGAACCCATTCAAAGAAAACATTAAAAACACCCAACACACAAAAAATGAATAAATAATGAAAACAGCAAAAAATTAATGAATAATAGAATATTGAACACCAAACAGCAGAGTCCTTGAGATGGCCAAGGCATGATCAGTTTAGTTTTGTGCATTTCAGTTAATTACTGTGCCATTCATTGACTGCAGGACACAGGGACAGAGCCAGTCTGCACCAAAGCACCCCAAACAAACTCACACAAAATAACCGTTAAATAGGAGTAACCGGAGACACATGAACCACAGAGCAGTGCCAATCAAACTTGCCCAAAGTCCAAGACTCCTGCACCTTACCCTGGCAGCAACGGGAAAGAGGGAGAGGGAAACCCATCAAACAGGCTGATGGCGCTGGGCACCTGTTCTCACCCTCATCGATTTCAATCCTGCTTGTTGCTTTAATTGGCCGGACCAATGAGTGATGGAGCTGATCATAGATGGGTGCTTTGCCATCAGGCCACACACTCCATTCTCAAACATGCTCTCAACCTTGATGAACTCCCCCAGAGACAGCAAAAGTGGCAGAATGTACAGTCAGCCCAAAAACACATAATCAAAATATAAATTACAGTTTAGTAGTAGAAGCATATTTAAAAGAAGGAGAAGAGGTAGTAGTTTTGTGAACTGTCTGCAGGACGTCACCATTGGCTGCCTTGTTTGTTGGTGCCATCTTGTATCCTTAGGTATCAGGCTTTCTACTGGGCCTCTGTCTCCAGGTGCCTATAAAGTTATTTCTTTCCCTTTTAGGAAATATGGAATCTCCAAACAACATTATTGTAGGCAGGTTTGCTAGAGCCGTTGGGGAGGGTTTAAACTAGCTTGCAGGGGGATGGGAACCTAAGTGATAGGGCTGAGGATGTGGCAGTTGGTATACAACTAAATGCCGTGTGTAGTGAGACTTTGAGGAAGGACAGGCAAGTTTTGTTTATACAATTTGTTTTTTTATGATCCAAGGACAATTCTAGTGCAAGAACATCAGGTACTGCAGGGCTGCTCCATCAGTGAGCTGCTCGTTGATCAGAGCAGCTGGACTGGTGTCAGCGGCAGAGCTGGCCAAGATGTTGAAGGGGCCAGAGAACCGGCCGAGGCATCGAAGGCTGGAAAGGTGAAGAAGGAGCAAGCTGGCCAAGGTGTTGGTGGATCCAGCTTGGGTTCAGAGGAGCAGACCTGGCTTCGGGATGTATTGCTGCCCACTACGAAGAAGCATCAAAGTTGGTGCAGCATAACCGTGGGAGATTGTCTTGGACATTTCACTTACAATCGTAAGACCCTGTTGGATTGTGATAATGTCAGTTGCTGCAGGTCTGTCATATTGTCTAATTCTTCAGGGCTGTGAATATTCACCCATGCTCCGAACATAAGCATTATTTTTGGGTAAACTCTTTGAATCACACCAAACTTAATCCCTGTGGCATCAATAAAGTACTTTAATCATTTTCTCCGACAATAATTTAAACACAGGCTTAAACACACAAACCACTTAATCAATTCTTACAGCAGTTACATCAGCTTTCAGCAAATCACTGAACAATAACCCCCACAGTGAAGCCCCTCCCATGGGCTTGTATGTAAATGGCTTGTTGCTGGCCCCACGAACAGCCATGGGACTCAGTGGTGAGAAGGCTATCTTTCATAAACAAAATACATCTAGGGTCAATATGATTTGAGGTTCAGCCAAACAGGAACATCATGATGTTCGGATTAAAGAAACCTCGATTTGAACTAATGCTGTGTAAATACTGCCCATACACAATTGCTGGTCCACACGAAATAACAGATGTACACACATAAAATTATAAAGAAAGTATATTTACAAATTTCAAAGAGATAGTAGGAAAAAGACAAGGAAAAGATAAAACCATCCTTGGACCACGTATTGTACTGGCGTCAAATTTTGCCATTGATGACACCACTTTAACTGCTAACACGAGGAAATCTACAGATGCTGGAAATTCAAGCAACACACACAAAATGCTGGTGGAACGCAGCAGGCCAGGCAGCATCTATAGAGAGAAGCACAGTTGACATTTCGGGTCGAGACCCTTCGTCAGGACTAACTGAAAGGAAAGATAGTAGGAGATTTGAAGGTAGGAGGGGGAGGGGAAAATGCAAAATGATAGGAGAAGACCGGAGGGGGTGGGGTGAAGCTGAGAGCCGGAAAGGTGATTGGCAAGAGGGATACAGAGCTAGAGAAGGGAAAGGATCATGGGATGGGAGGCCTACGGAGAAAGAAAGAGGGAGGGGAGCACCAGAGGAAGATGGAGAACAGGCAGAGTGATGGCAGAGAGAGAGAAAAAAACTAAATATATCAGGGATGGGGTAGGAAGAGGAGGAGGGGGCATTAACAGAAGTTAGAGAAGTCAATGTTCATGCCATCAAGTTGGTGGCAACCCAGCCGGTATATAAGGTGTTGTTCCTGATTGATATAATGTTCCGTAAAAGGACAATGACTAGTATCTGCAGGATGATGAATTCCAGTAAAGGCACACATCACCAACATCAACAGAATTTGGTCTCTCAAAATGGAGCAATCTGCTACATCAGATAATATCCCAGGCATGCTGATCAATGACTGTGTAGTTCTATTCAACTCATCAGGCTCCTGTTTTTTGAGATTACTTCGTGGTCATCTAGATTAAGGAAAATACACTTTCATACCTAGTTTATTATTAGGCATAACTTTTGCATTTTAGTTTTCAATGCATCATCAGAATGGGATGATATTATGAATAAGAAATAACACTAAGAAGAACTATTGGCCACATATTGTCACTTGGCTCAAATTTTGCCATTGATGACATCTCTTTATCTGCTATCAGTTCATGCTAGCACCAGAATAGAGAACCTACAATAGACTGATAAGAGAACTATCCTAATATTATTTTGAGTAAAATTCTGAAATCTGCTCAAGAAACTAAACCAAATAAATGTATTTGCATCAGATTATGCCTTTAAATTATTTAGTGTCCTTTGAAATCTACACATTACAATGTAACTGTCCAGATATGTAGTGGAGGCTTGATCCAAATGCAAAGCAGCAGAGATCATTTAGCAGTAAATGATATTTTACTAATAAACTGCAAAATATCAAGCCATGAGGAATCACAAAGCAAGGAAGACATGCTTAACACAACAAGGCAGTTGAGGCTATGAACAACTGGTTGAGATGGCTGGTTCGTATGAGTGAAGAAGGATTGTGGATGAGAGAGGGGTTGCAATGGACTGAAGGTGATGAGTTGGAAATGGGTGGCAAGTACTTCTGTTTGTTGGGTAGCGACTGGGAGGCGTCTGCCTGCACAAGACAGGATCCCTCTCTCCCACAGCTTCACCTGATGATTCAGGTTGACCCAGATGGTTCTGGTGGACCTCTCCGATTGGGTGATGAAACTGGTAGGCATCCCAGACCTCCTCCTCCAGGCTGTACCCTTCCCAGCTGATCAGGTACTGTAAATCCCATCCATGATGATGTGAACCATGGGCACTAGACATCGCCCTCCTAGGTTCTGGAGGGCTCAGGTGGATTGAGTGGCGTTATGGGGTAGCAGTTGCACGGATTTGTTAGTGAGACACAAGACACTGATTACAAAGAAGCACATTAACTGTGTATTGACAGGGAAACAGTAAAACATTCAACCATCTAAGTCAAACAAGTACTCATCTAAGCCACCCCAACCTGCAAAAATGATGACACTAAACATTCAGAAACACCTTAAACTCAGTTGGTATTTAATTATGTTTTTCCAAAATACACAACTACAAAGCTAAGCATTCAACGGTTATTTAGCTAAGTGTGTGTACGGGCTCTCCTATTTGCAGCATACTTTCCCAATGGTTCTTCTGCACTGGGTGCAACCTCAGTGTGAAGAGCAGCCCCTGGAGACAAAGGAAAACAGGTGAGTCCCTCGCACATGCTACTCTAAAACCCCTGAGGCGCCCAGAACTGGAAACTAGTGCAATGGCTTACAAGGCAACCAATGAGAAAAAGCTGCTGCATCCCTCAAATGGACCAATTGTGGAATTCAACGTGGTGGAAGTGGCTTTCGACTGGCAAGTGCACTAACCTTTCATATTACATGTGGTCCATGGACAGTGGGCATGAGGCCATCAAAGTCAGTCTTATGGCTATTGCGAGTGCGGTGTTCTGCTACTGCCGACTTTTCCGGGTAACCCAATGGATATGCCTCCTATGCTCCTTGATGCGGGTTTCCACCATGTATCCCGTTTGGCGGATATACGCTGCCCACACTCATAGGAAATCCTGTAAAAAGCAGCAGTCCTGAATCCCAGGTCACCTGCATCACATCAAAAATTTGTCCAATGTCATAAAAATGATAACCAACATCCAGCTGGCGCTGGAGAACATAATGGTCAGTTTCAACATGGTGTCCCTGTTCACAAGAGTTCCTATTAGGGACAGCTTGGTATTCCTCTGGTCAAGGTTTGATAAGGGTACCATCAACCTTTTTGAACACACCCTTACATTGACGTACTTCCTCTATAAGGGAAACTACTATGAAGAAACGGACTGAGTGGCCATGGGATCACCCTTGTCACCAGGTATTGCTAATCTGAGGACTTAGAGGAGAGCGCTCTGAGTTCATCACCTGCTTATGCCCCAAATGCTTCTTCAGATACAATAATGACACTTCTGTAGCACCATGGACTCCAGGCACTCCAACAGTTCCACAACCATCTGGACAGCATTCAATTTATGATGGAGATGGAGAAGAATGGTTGCCTCCCGTTCCTGGCCATTCTAATATGACAGAATATATTTGGTAACCTCAGATCTGGCATCTATCGGAAACCCACTCACATGAACTTATACCTCAACAGTAACAGCCACCATTGCACCTTCCAACGTAAAGCGGTTCTTTCTGCTTTGATTGACCATGTGAAAATTACTTCAGACCTGGAGAGTCTCTCTAAAAAAATAAGATGATTTTGCATGGCATTTCAACAGAATGGCTACAAGGTGAAGGAAATCGATCAGGCCCTTAAGATGGCTGACAGAAAAACCGGGAAACCTAACAATGAGGAGGAGCCTATCTCTACCACCTATCTTCCCTTTATTTCCACAGTTTCTGAAAGGATCGCCAGGATCCTGAAGGAAAAACAGATTAATACTATCTACATAACTGTAAAGAAGCTCAAATCACAGCTTATGAAGGTCAAAGATGACCTGATACTCAGGTCGCTAGGCATTTAAATGATTCCCTGTGAATGCAAAGCTGCATATGTCAGCCAGATAGGACTCACGATGGAAACCCACATCAAGGAACACAGGAGGTGTATCTGTTTGGGTTAACCAGGGAAATCGGTGGTAGCAGAACATTTAATTTGCAATGGCCATAGGGTTGACTTCGACGGCACAAAACAGTTGTGCCATACCAATGGCATTTGGCACTGCCTAGTGAAGGAAGCCATTGAGATAAACCTAGAGGAAAATAATTTTAACAAAGGCACAGGTCTCATTAATTAATTAATTAAAGAATTAGAATTCGATTGCAAACAAGGTGGGACAGCGGAAACCTGATTGGATGAGGACTAACCAATCAGGAGAGACGGACAACGGGATATAACTACCACTGGACTAAACATGCCCAGGCATTATCACGGATAAAGATGGCAGAGATCGCCATCAAAATGTTGGTTAAAGTCGATATGTGTACCTGGCTGGAAGCCTGTGAAGAGTTTATTGATGAATAATGAAGACATTATAGCACTGAAAAAGCACTGTCAGAAGAAGGAAAACAATAGGAAGGTGAAATCCAGAACGTGAAAAAGGATTGATTATAACAGGATTGGCCACAAGTTTGAAGTGATTTAAAGGTTTGACAATGCTAGGAGAGCAAGATCCTAGATTAGCTGGATACATTAAAGCTTTTAGGGAAGCCAATGACAGTATTTGGAGCTTTAAAGACATTTTAGAAGAAAAGAATGAAGAAACCATTCAGTGATCACTTGATTTTTTTTTAATTTTAAAAGGAAATCAGAGCATATCACTTCCAGCTCAGTAGCATCTTTTAGGACCAGACACATCTACCTCGATACTTTGGAGATATGGTTACCATATCGAGTGCTTTTGTGTATATAAGGGCATATGTAGGCGTATAAGATGATGAGAGGCCATGATTGTGTGGATAGCCAGAGGTTTTTTCCAAGGGCTGAGAATGCGAGGGGCCATAGGTTTAAGGTGCTTGAAAGTAGGTGGGGGGGGAATGTTGGGGTAAGTTTTTCACTCAGAGAGTGGTGGGCGAGTGGAGTGCGCTGCTGGTGGTGGTGGTGGAGGCGGATGCAACAGGGTCTTTTAAGAGACTCTTAGATAGGTACGTGGAGCTTAGAGAAATAAAAGGCAACTTAAAAAACTTTAATAGGGTAACTCTAAGCAGTTTCTGGAGTAGGCACAACATTGTGGATCAAAGGGCCTGTAGTGTGCTGTAGATTTCTATGTTCTATGTTTTCAACTTATGAACAAAATTGACTTATCATCATCTGTGAAAATAAAACCCATGTGCAACTTGGGGATGTCCTGTGACAGCATTTTTAATGAAACCTTTAACAAGTGAATTGTTGGAATGTACACACAAGGTTATAATTTAAATATTACAAACATTTTATTTATAAATAGAGTTATACAGTATGGCAATTGGTTCCTCATCCCAAATGATCCATGGTGATCAGGGTGCCTGCCTGAGTTATAGAGTCATAGATAACTTCAGCACAGAAACAGGCCCTTCAGCCCATCTAGTCAATGCCAAACAGTTATTTTGCCAAATCCCATTAACCCACACCTGGACCATAATCTCCATATTTCTGCCATCCATGTACCTAACCAACTTCTTTTAAATATTGCAATCAAACCCACATCAATCACTTCTGCAGGTAGCTCGATCCACACTCACATCCCCCACTAAGAGACAAATTGACCCCTCAGGTCTCCCTTAACTACTTCGCTTTTCACCTTTAACCTATATGACCTCCATTTCCAGTCTCACCAAACCTCAGTGGAAAAGCCTGTTTGAATTTACACTGTCTATACCCCTCATAATTGTGTATACCTTTATCAAATCTCCCCATATTCTATGATTCTTTAGGAATAAAGTCCTAACCTATTCAACATTTCCCTATAACTCACGTCCTCAATTCCCTGTAAAATCTTTTTAATAGTTATTTGTACTCTTTCAAGTTTAGTTTCTAGCTACATGACCAGAAGTGCTGTGTATCTAATATTTCAATAATATTTGAATAATTTTGTAAATATATTGTTTGGTTAAACATTACTTGTTGCTTATATTGTTCATTATGGGTTCAATTTAAATTCCATAAGTAATAACAAATAGGAGCAGGAGTAGGCCATCCGGCCCATCAAGCCTGCCCCGCCATTCAATAAAATCATGGCTGATCTGTCAGTAAACTCAGCTCCATCTACCTGCCTTTTCCTCATAACCCTTAATTCCCTTACTATGTAAAAACCTATCTAACTGTATCGTAAATATATTTAGTGAAGAAGCCTCAACTGCTTCCCTGGGCAGAGAATTCCATAGATTCACCACTCTCTGGGAAAAACAGATTCTCCTCATCTCCGTCTTAAATCTTCTCCCCTGAATCTTGAGGCAACGTCCCCTGGTTTGAGTCTCACCTAGCAAAGGAAACAACTTTCCTACTTCTATCTTATCTATCCTTTTAAAAATTTTTATATGTTTCCATAAGATCCCCTCTCATTCTTCTGAACTCCAGAGAGTATAGGTGACTCCAGGTGACTCAATCTCTCCTCATAGGTTAACCCCTTCATGCTTGGAATCAACCTGGTGAACCTCTTCTGCACTGCCTCCAAAGCCAGTATATCCTTCCTCAAGTATGGAGACCAGAACTGCACACAGTTCCCTAGGTGTGGTCTCACTAGTACCCTGTATAGTTGCAGCATGACCTCCCTGCTCTTGAATTTAGTAATGAAGGCCAACATTCCACTTGTCTTCTTAATAACCTGTTGTATCTGCAAGCCAACTTTTTTGCGATTCATGAACAAGCACTCCCAAGTCCCTCTGCACAACAGCATGCTGCAATCTTTCAGCATTTAAATAATAATCTGCTCTTCTATTATTCATTCCAAAGTGGATGACCTCGCATTTGCCAATATTGTATTCCATTTGCTACACCTTGGTCCACTCACTTAACCTATCTATATCCCTCTGTAGGCTCTCCACATCCTCTGTACAATTTGCTTTTCCACTCAGTTTAGTGCCATCAGCAAATTTTGCTACGCTACACTCCATCCCCTCTTCCAAATCATCAATGTAAATGATTAACAGCTGCGGGCCCAGCACCAACCCCTGCAGCACCCCACTCACCACCAACTGCCAACTGGAGAAACACCCATTTATACCCACTCTCTGTCTTCTATTGGTTAACCAATCTACTATCCTTGCCAATACACTTCCTCTGACTCCAGACATCCATATCTTATTTATAACTCTCCTGTGCAGCACCTTATCAAACATCTTCTGGAAATCCAAGTATACGACATCCACCTGTTCTCCTCTATCCACAGCCCTCATTATGTCCTCAAAGAACTCCAGTAAGTTTGTCAAACAGGACCTGCCCTTTCTGAATCCATGCTGCGTCTGTCTAACGGAACCACTCGTTTCTAAATGTTTTGCTATTTCTTCCTTAATAACAGCTTCAAGCATTTTCCCAACTACAGATGTTAAGCTAACTGCCCTATAGTTGCTCATCTTTTGCCTACTTCCTTTTTTAAAAAGTGGCGTGACTTTTGCTGTTTTCCAGTCTGCCGAGACCTGCCCAGATTCTAGAGAGCTTTGATAAATGACTACCAACGCATCTACTATAACCTCCGCCAATTCCTTCAGCATCCCATCAGAATCAGGGGACTTAACTACCTTCACGTCCTCTAGTTTGCTCATCCCTATCTCTTTAGTGACAGTGATTTTATCGAGGTCCTCACCTCCCATTTCGTTCATAACATCCCTCTTTGGCATATAAGATGTGTCCTCCACTGTGAAGATCGACTCAAAATAGTCATTCAATGCCTCCGCCATTTCCTTATCACCCAATATCAGTTTCCCCTTCTCGTCTTCCAAGGGAACAATGTTTACTTTAGCCACCCTCTTCCGCTTTATATATTTATAAAATCTTTTGCTATCTGTTTTTATATTTTGTGCCAATTTACTTTCATACTCTATCTTTCCTTTCCTTATTTCTTGTTTAGTTGCTCTCTGTTGCATTTTAAAGTTTTCCCAATCCTCCAGTCTCCCACTATTCTTTGCGACTTTGTACACACGAGCTTTTAATTTGATACTATCTTTTATTTCCTTAGTTATCCAAGGTTGGCTCTCCCCACACTTACTGTCCTTACTTTTGACTGGAATACACTTTTGTTGAGCACTGTGAAAAATCTCTTTGAAAGTATTTCACTGTTCCTCAACTGTCCTACCAAATAGCCTGTGCTCCCAATCCACATTAGCCAACTCCTCCCTCATCACATTGTAATCTCCCTTGTAACATAATACGCTAGTTTTAGAACTAACTATTTCATCCTCCATCTGTATGCAAAATTCACTCATACTATGATCATTCTTTCCAAGAGGATCCCTGACTACAAGGTCATTAATCTTACCTGTCTGATTGCACAGGACTAGATCTAAGATAGCCTTTTCCCTTGTAGGTTCACTAACATGCTGCTCAAGAAAGCCATCACGGATGCATTCTATGAAGTCTTCCTCAAGACTTCCTTGACCAACCTGATTCACCCAATCTATGTGGAAGTTAAAATCCCCCATGACAACTGTCTTTCTGTTCTTACAAGCCCCATTTATTTCTTGGTTAATTGCCTCTGCCACTGCAATTTTTATTAGGTGGTCTATAGACAACTCCCACCAGTGATTTTTTCCCTTTACTATTCTTAATCTCTACCCAGATGAACTCAACATTCTGTTCTGTAGATCTTATATCATCTCTCACAATCATCCTAATATCATCCCTAATCAAGAGCGCCACCCCACCTCCTCTGCCTTCCTGCCTATCCTTCCGTATAACCAGATACCCTTGGATATTTAATTCCCAGTCATCTCCACCTTGCAACCAGCTTTCTGTAATGGCCACTAAATCATATGCATTGGTACTGATTTGTGCTGCAAGTTCACTAAATTTGTTTCTAATACTATGGGCATTTAGATAAAGTACCCTTATACTCATTGTCCTTTTAGAATCTAGGTGAATTTTGTTTTTTACTTTTATGCACTCTACTCTTACTTTTTTCTTCACTAACTCTAGCTTTGGTGTCTGCATCACTTCCCTCTTCTTTTCTGTGTGGGTTCCCATCCCCCTGCCATATTAGTTTAAAACCTCCCCAACAGCACTAGCAAACAATCTCCCGAGGACATTGATCCCAGCCCTGCCGAGTTATAGACTGTCCAGATGGTACTGGTCCCACCTCCCCCAGAAGCGGTTCCAATGCTCCAAGAATCTAAAACCCTCCCTCCTGCACCACCGCTCAAGCCACATATTCATTCTAGCTATCCTGCTATTCCAACTCTGGCTAGCATGTAGCACTGGTAATAATCCTGAAATGATTACCTTTGAGTTCCTACTCTTTAATTTATCTCCTAGCTCCCTAAAGTCAGCTTGTAGGACCTCATCCCACTTTCCTCCTACATCTTTAGTACCTACATGCACCATGGCAGCTGGCTGCTCACCCTCCCCTTTCAGAATGCCCTGCAGTCTCTCCAAGACATCTCTGACCCTTGCACTGGGAGGCAACACACCATACGGGAGTCCCGTTTGTGGCCACAGAAGCTCCCCTCTATTCCCCTTACCATGGAATCCGCTACCACAACAGCTCCGCCACTCTTTTTCTTGCCCTCATGTGCAGCCATGATCCTGGCTACTGCTGCCTTCACCTGATGAGCCATCTCCCCCAACAGACTAAAAAGCGGTATATCTGTTTTGGAGGGAGATGACCGCAGGAGACTCCTGTACTACCTTCCTGCTACTACTTCCCTCTTCGTACGTGAATGGCATACGTCATTATTCCACTGTGTCATAAGTACCCACCTTACTTAAAGTACAAATGAAGTTTGCACGTGTCTCTCAGGCTTCCTTGTTTTTCTTTTGATTAGTTTATCTTTTGGAATTACAAAACATATTAGTAGAGATGAGGAAGTTTTAAATTAAACCAAGACAACTACCTACCTGTTGAAGTGCTGTGAGGCAATCAAGTTCAAAAAAATCACCGCACTTTTTTTTCTTCGCAAGAGGAGAAAGACGTATGAGTTTTGAAAAAAAACAGAAAATAGATGAATTCTCAAGTCCATAATCAGTGAGTACTGGGTGATAATAATAATAAATTTTAAAAAAGCAGAAATGGCCTGAAACATCAGAAGGATAGATACATTCAAATGTATGAAAGATAACTGGCTGCTGTATGTGGAATAAATTGAGCAGTATTTTGAAGCAAATGAAAAAGCCAATGAGAAGCAAGTGCTAGTTTTGCTGAGTGGAAGAGCATACAGATTGCTTAAAAGTTTGACTGCTCCAATCAAACCAGGCAAACTGAGCTTTTCGGGTTCTGTGAAAGTAATTCAGGAAAACTTACAGCCAAAACAATTGCTGATTGCAGAACCCTTTAGATTTCATAAACAGAATCAAAAGAAAGGGGAGTCCATTTCAGTAGACATGGCTGAACTGAAGATGTTTTCTGAGCATTGTCAGTATATTGATGGGCTTAATGAAGCTCTGAGAGATCATTTAGTTCATGGAATCTTACAAAAAAACTTTCAAAAATGGATCCTAAATGAAGTACAACTCATATTTAAAAGAGCAGTTGAAATAGTTGTATCAATGGAAAAGGCAGATAGAGATGCAATTGAATTGCAGTCAGGAATGAAAATAACTGTGAACAAAATTACAATGTCTAAAAAGAAACCTGCCTGAACAAACAAATTCTGTTACCATTATAGCAGGAATCACATGAGAACATAAGAAATAGGAGCAGGAGTAGGCCATCTGGCCCATCAAGCCTGCCCCACCATTCAATAAGATCATGGCTGATTCTGTCCATAAACTCAGCTCCATCTACTCCATCTTTTCCCCATGACCCTTAATTCCCTTACTATTTAAAAACCAATCTAACTGTTTCTTAAATATATTTAGTGAAGAAGCCTCAACTACTTCCCTGGGCAGAGAATTCCACATAGTCACCAGTCTCTGGGAAAAAACTGTTTCTCCTCATCTCCATCCTAAATCTTCTCCCCTGAATCTTGAGGCATTGTCCCCTAGTTCTAGTCTCACCTACCAATGGAAACAACATTCCTAGTTCTATCTTATTGATCCCTATCAAAATTTTTATGTTTCTATAAGATCCCCTCTCATTCTTCTGAATTCCAGAGAGTATAGTCCCAGGCAACTCAATCTCTCCTCATAGATTAACCCCTTCATCTCTGGAATCAACCTTGTGAACCTCCTCTGCACTGCCTCCAAAGCCAATATATCCGTCCTCAAGTACGGAGACCAGAACTGCACACACCACTCCAGGTATGGCCTCACCAGTACCCTGTATATTTGCAGCATGATCACCCTACTCTTGAATTCAATCCTTCTAGCAGTGAAGGCCAACATTCCATTTGCCTTCTTAATAACTTGTAGTATCAGCAAGCCAACTTTTTGCGATTCATGAACAAGCACTCCCAAGTCCCTCTGCACAACAGCATGCTGCAATCTTTCACCATTTAAATAATAATCTGCTCTTCTATTATTCATTCCAAAGTGAATGATCTTGCACTTACCAACATTGTATTCCATCTGCCAAACCTTGGCTCACTCACTTAACCTATCTATATCCCTCTGCAGACTCTCCACATCCTCTGTACAATTTGCTTTTCCACTCAGTTTAGTGTCATCAGCAAATCACCCATGACAACTTACTGCTCCATTCTCCAGACACCAGACCAATGCAGATTTAAAGGCAAATCTTGTAGAAAATGCAATGAAGTAGGACACATACGCATATCAGGCAGACAAAAATAAATGGCCTGCATCGGGCAGAGAAAAAGATAAAAGTCAAGTTATTGTTTCTAAACGACCACTAATCTGGATGCTGTTGATGTAAAATATGATAATAATGTGAGTGACACAGGACTGTGAAGTTTTAAGATTTTCAAAGTGAAAACTGACAATAGACAAACAATATGGCTTACACCAGAAGTGAACGGCAAATTAATTAAAACGGAATTGGACACGGACTCGGCTGTTTCCACACCATGAATTTGAACGGCATTTCAAAGATACTGAACTTAAGCCTGCAGATTTCCAACTACGGCCTTCTACCGGAGCAAAGATAACTCCTGAGGTAATGGCTTTTGTAACTGTGAAATACAACAACCAACAAGCCACATTGTATGTGGTAAAGAAAAGGGCTAGCGTTCTGGGGATGTGAGTCGCTGAGACAATTACAACTTGATTTGAGATCCATCTATCATCTGCATGCCACATCCTCTGCAATAGAGTCAATTGAAAGTGAATTAAGAAAGCTACTGGATGATGCCACAGCAGTGTTCAAGGATGTTCTTGGAAAACTCAAATATTTCAAATGTAAAATAGTGCCAAACCCAATTTTTGCAAACCCCACCCAGTTCCTAATACCATCCATGATAAAGTGGATAGTAATCTAGATGGCATGGAGACTGAAGGAATTCTTTCCAAGTTTGAGTGGAGCCGTGAGCAACAGCAGTGGTTTCAGTAGACAAGAGGAATGAGTCTGTCAAGATCTGTGGTGAGTTTAAGGTCACCATTAATACAGTACTGGAAGTAGATCAATACCCTCTGCCCAGGATAATCTTTGCAAACCTTTCTGGAGGAAAACACTTCAGCAAAGTGGTCTAAACTGAGGCCTAAGCTGATGGCAATGGAAGAGCAGCCCAAAGTGTTTCTCACCATAAACACCCACAAAGGGTGTTATCGCTATAAGGGGTTTATTTTTGGATTAGCATCTATACCTATACTGTGGCAGAAAGCTATGGATCAGGTGACGTATTCTTCCTAACGCCGATCGAAAGTCTCTCTATTCAGCGGAGTTAATCCAGCGGGAAACCAGAAAATGCTGCACACTGTGTCAGATCCACCTGTTCACCCAAAATAGCTGGAATGTGGAGCAGACACTTCAGAACCCCATTATTAACAGCACCAAGGTGAACTTCCCCTTGATGGAGGTTGCCTTACGTGGGAAGTGAGCATTGTTGCACCATTCAGGCTGAGAGCTAACATGTTGGAGGAGCTATATGCTGGTCATCTAGGTGTGGTCAAAATGAAAGCGTTGGTTCAAAGCTTTGTCTGATGGCCTGGGATAGAAGATCAGATAAAGTAGCTTGTCATGCACTGTTTGAGATGCCAATACACACAGAAGAATTGTATGCAGAGCTGTGAGAACCACTTCCTGCTCTCAGAGGTTCAACTGCCACAGTGACTGAGATTGTTTCACAGCCACAAGTCTCATCTAGCAAGCAGAGTGACTCCCCTGACAAGAAAAAACATTATTCCACAAGAGTAAGATATGCTCCACAGCATTTAAATCTTTAGGCCTGGATGGGATAATTTAAATTTTACTAAGTTGTGATTGTCTATAAAATAGTTGTATTATATAGCATATGTTAGTGTTATTTATATAAATGCATTTAGGTTGCGAGCCATTCTATATTGAGTTGGACTTCATAGTTAAGAAAGGAGGAGTGTTACGTATTTAATATTGCAGTAATATTTGCTTAACATTATAAATATATTGTTTAGTTAAACATTCTTTGTTGTTTATATACAAACCCCATTTCCAGAAAAGTTGGGATATTTTCCAAAATGCAATAAAAACAAAAATCTGTGATATGTTAATTCACGTGAACCTTTATTTAACTGACAAAAGTACAAAGAAAAGATTTTCAATAGTTTTACTGACCAACTTAATTGTATTTTGTAAATATACACAAATTTAGAATTTGATGGCTCAACACTCAACAAAAGTTGGGACAGTTAAAATAAGATTGAAAAGTGCACAGAATATTCAAGTAACACCAGTTTGGAAGACTCCACATTAAGCAGGCTAATTGGTAGCAGGTGAGGTATCATGACTGGGTATAAAAGTAGTGTTCATCAAAGGCTCAGTCTGTGCAAGCAAGGATGGGTCGTGGCTCACCCCTTTGTGCCAAAATTCATGAGAGAATTGTTAGTCAGTTCAAAACGAACATCTCTCAATGCAAGGTTGCAGAGAATTTAGGTCTTTCAACATCTACAGTACATAATATTGTGAAAAGATTCAGAGAATTCAGAGACATCTCAGTGCGTAAAGGGCAAGGTAGGAAACCACTGTTGAATGCACGTGCTCTTCGAGCTTTCAGGTGGCACCGCCTAAGAAACCATCATGCTACTGTGACCTGGGCTCGGGAGTACTTCGGAAAACCATTGTCACTTAACACGGTCCGTCACTGCATCCAGAAATGCAACTTGAAACTGTAATATGCAAGGAGGAAGCCATACATCAACTCTATGCAGAAACGCTGGCGAGTTCTCTGGGCCCGAGCTCACCTCAGATGGACTGAAAGACTGTGGAACCGTGTGCTGTGGTCAGATGAGTCCACACTTCAGCTAGATTTTGGAAAAAATGGGTGTCAAGTTCTCCGTGCCAAAGATGAAAACGACCGTCCTGATTGTTTTCAGCGAAAGGTGCAAAAGCCAGTGTCTGTGATGGTATGGGGGTGCATCAGTGCCCATGGCAAGGGTGAGTTGCATATATGTGAAGGTACCATTTACTCTGAGGCGTATATTAGGATTTTAGAGAGACATATGTTGCCATCAAGGTGATGTCTCTTCCCGGGACGTCCATGCTTATTTCAGCAGGACAATGCCAGACCACATTCTGCACGGGCTACAACAGCGTGGCTTTGTAGACACAGAGTGCGTGTGCTTGACTGGCCTGCTGCCAGTCCAGATCTATCTCCTATTGAAAATGTATGGCGCATCATGAAGAGGAGAATCAGACAACGGAGACCACGGACTGTTGAGCAACTGAAGTCTTATATCAAGCAAGAATGGACAAAATTTCCAATTGCAAATCTACTACAATTAGTATCCTCAGTTCCAAAATGATTAAAAAGGAAAGGTGATGTAACACAATGGTAATCATGCCTCTGTCCCAACTTTTGTTGAGTGTGTTGCAGCCATCAAATTCTAAATTTGTGTATATTTACAAAATACAATTAAATTGGTCAGTAAAACTATTGAAAATCTTTTCTTTGTACTTTTGTCAGTTAAATAAAGGTTCACGTGAATTGACATATCACAGATTTTTGTTTTTATTGCATTTTGGAAAATATCCCAACTTTTCTGGAAATAGGGTTTGTAGTTCATTAAGGGTTATATGTAAACATACATGAATGTGATACATTATTACACCACCACGCCATAAGTACACACCTCACTTAAAGGAAAAATGAAGGTCACATACATTTCTCAGGCTCCCTTGTTTTCCTTTTGTTTAGTTTTATGTTTTGGAGTCAGAAAACATAACAAGAACTGCACAATGCTTCACATTTGGCCTCACCGCCATCTTAGACAACTTCAACATAATATCCCAACTCCAGTGCTTAATACTTTGATTTATGAAGACCAATGTGCCAAAGACTCTCTTTACCCCGCTATCTACTGTATTTGTGATGCCAATTACAAGGAAATAAGCTGGACACATTTGCCTTGTTTGGCTCATAGCTCTCTAACCTTTCCTAGCTACCCACCTGTATAGACATCTTTTATATGTTGTAATCATACAAACCTCTACGGCTTTCTCTGGCACTTTGTTCCACACACCCACCACCTTATTTGTGGAACAGCTCCCCCTCTTACCCAAAGCTTACTCCCTCTAGATTTAGACTCCCCTATGCTGGGAAAAGACAGCATTATCTATACTTCTCATGATTTTATGCTTTCTGTAAAGCTCTCAATCTGCTACGATCCAGGCACAAAACCCCAAGCTATCCCACCTTGCATCTTGTGTCGGTGCGGGCAGCGGAGTGGGAGTAAGGAGTGCTCGTGATCAACAGATGACTGGAGATCAGAGGATCAGCCATTGTAGGTAGGCCGAGACCCTCGGACCTAGCTGGAGAATACCTGAGGAGAAGGGTAAAGCTACGCAAGCGCGGGTGACATCAGCGGCGAGCGCGAGCTTTAAAAAGCGGCCCACTTTCAGCGGAGTGCGCAGGAGCAGAGTGCTGGGCTTTGGCTCAGCGGGCTTCGACGCAAGAGGACTTTGGCAAGTAGCCTGCTTTTCATTTATTCTGACTAATCTGGGATCAGGTAATGGGGGAGACAGTCAGAGCAGTGGTGTGCTCCGTACGCAGTATGTAGGAGGTCAGGGTCAACACAGTTGTCCCTGATGACCACACCTGCAATAGGTGCATCCAGCTGCAGCTCCTATCAGCCCGAGTTAGGGGATTGGAGCAGGAGCTGGATGAACTACGGATCATTCGGGAGGCAGAGGCAGAGATAGATAAGAGTTATCGGGAGGTAGTCACACCGAAAAGACAGGAGGTAGGCAAATGGGTGACAGTCAAGAGAGGCAGGGGGAGCAGACAGAGAGAGAAGAGCACCCCTGTGGCCATTCCCATCAAAAATAAGTATACTGTTTTGGATACTGTTGGTGGGGATGACCTACCAGGAACAAGCTGCAGTGGTCCTGTCTCTGGCACTGAGGTTGGACCCTCGACTAGGAAAGGGAGGAGGAAAGAGAAGAGAGTGGTAGTGATAGGGGATTCTATAGTCAGGGGGGTGGATAGGAGATTTTGTGGGGAAGATCAGGAGTCTCGGATGGTATGTTGCTTCCCTGGTGCCGGGGTCCGAGACATCTCAGATCGGGTGCAGGTTATTCTCAAGAGGGAGGGCAAGAATCCAGATGTTGTGGTCCATGTAGGGACCAATGACATGGGTAGGATGAATGAGGGGGTCCTGCGTAGGGAGTTCAGGGAGTTAGGTGCGAAGCTGAAGAGCAGGACCCCCAGGGTAACAATCTCTGGATTGCTACCTGTGCCACGTGCGAGTGAGGCAAGGAACAGAAAGATTATAAAGATTAAATGTGCTGAGAGGATGGTGCAAGAGGGAGGGCTTCAGGTTTGTAGATAATTGGGCTTTGTTCCAGGGAAGGTGGGATCTGTTCCGAAGGGACGGTTTACACCTGAACTGGAACGGTACTAACAATCTTGCAGGGAAGTTTGCTAGTGCTTCTTGGGGGGGGTTAAACTAAATTTGCAGGGGTCGGGGATCCAGAATGTGAGAGAGGATAGTGAGAGGAAGAATAAAGGACAGGTGGGGACTACACGGTTCCGGAATATTAAGTGTGTAGTAGAGAAAGGTGAGGCGGAACAAGTGATAAGGAGGACACATGTACAGAGGGATGGTCTGATGGAACATGGAGTTAAATGTGTTGAAAGAATAAGTAAATTTAGAAGGACAACAAAATTCTAGGGGCATATAGCCCGATGGGAGTTCGGGGAGCTGGGTTAAGCACAATAGGCAGCGATTCGAACAGAGAGAGGAGAAATGGGCTAAAAATTCTATATCTGAATGCACGAAGTGTCAGAAATAAGGCGGATGAGCTTGAAGCCCAGGTGCGAATGGGTAACTATGATGTTGTTGGGATAACGGAGACATGGCTGCAGGGAGATCAGACCTGGGAAATGAATGTTCAAGGGTATATGTGCTACCGTAGGGACAGAAATGTGGGCAGAGGGGGTGGGGTGGCCCTGTTGGTGAGAAATGAGAATCAGTCCTTTGCAAGGGGGGACATAGGGTCAGGAGAAGTAGAGTCTGTGTGGATAGATTTGAGGAGCAGTAAGGGCAGAAGGACCCAAATGGGTGTTGTCTACAGGCCACCAAACAGTAGCATGGACATTGGGTGCAAGTTGAATAGGGAGTTAACATTGGCATGTGGCAAAGGTAATGTCGCAGTAGTTATGGGGGATTTCAACATGCAGGTGAACTGGGAGAATCAGGTTGGTGCTGGACCACAGGATAGGGAGTTTGTAAAGTGCCAATGGGATGCATTCTTGGAACATCTTGTACGAGAGCCGACCGGGGACAAGAATATTCTGGATTTAGTGATATGTAATGAACAGGATTTGATAAGCGATCTTGCAGTAAGGGAGCCATTAGGAGGTAGTGATCATAATATGTTAAGTTTTTATCTGCAACTTGAGAAAGATAAGGGCAGCTTGGAGGTGTCAGTGTTGCAGTTGAACAGGGGAAACTATGGAGCCATGAGGGAGGAGCTGGCCAAAGTTGACTGGATGGATAGCCTAGCAGAAAAGACAGTGGAACAGCAATGGCAGGTATTCTTGGGAATAATGCACAAAGTGCAAAATCAGATCATCCCCCAGAGAAGGAAGGATTCAAAGGGGGGAAAGGGGCCACAGTGGTTGACAAAGGAAGTCAGAGATTGCATAGTATTAAAAAAAAGGAAATATGACAGAGCTAAGATGAGTGGGAACACAGATGATTGGGAAGTTTTTAAGGAACAACAGAACTTAACTAAAAAGACAATACGGGGAGAAAAAATGAGGTACAAATGCAAGCTAGCCAGGAATATAAAGGAAGATAGCAAAAGATTTTTTAGGTATGTGAAGAGAAAGAAGGTAGTTAAGAACAATGTTGGGCCCTTGAAGAATGAATTGGGTGAAATTGTTATGGGAAACAGAGAAATGGCAGAAGAATTTAATGAGTACTTTAGATCTGTTTTCACTAAGGAAGACACAAGCAATCTCCCAGATGTATGGCTGGGCCAAGGACAGGGTAACAGAGGAAATGAAACAGATTGACATTAGGAAGGAAACAGTGATGAGAAGACTGATGGGACTGAAGGCTGACAAATCCCCAGGTCCAGATGGTCGGCATCCTAGGGTGCTAAAGGAGGTGGCCCTGGAAATTGCAGATGCATTGGTAATCATTTTCCAATGTTCCTTAGATTCAGGATCGGTTCCTGAGGATTGGAGAATGGCTAATGTTATCCCACTTTTTAAGAAAGGAAGGAGGGAGAAAACAGAGAACTATCAACCTGTCAGCCTGACATCGGTGGTGGGGAAGATGCTAGAGTCCATTATTAAGGATGAAATAGTGGCATATCTAGATAGCAGTGATAGGATTGGGCCGAGCCAGCATGGATTTATCAAGGGTAAATCATGCTTGACTAATCTGTTGGAGTTTTTCGAGGATGTAACCAGGAAGTTTGATGGGGGAGATCCAGTGGATGTAGTGTACCTCGATTTTCAGAAGGCATTTGATAAGGTCCCACATAGGAGATTGGTGGGTAAAATCAAAGCTCAGGGCATCGGGGGCAAGACATTGACATGGATTGAAAAATGGTTGGCAGATAGAAAGCAAAGGGTAGCGGTGAATGGGTGTTTCTCAGAATGGCAGGTGGTGACTAGTGGGGTGCCACAGGGCTCGGTATTGGGACCACAGCTGTTTACGATTTACATCAACGATTTAGATGAAGGCATTGAAAATAACATCAGCAAATTTGCTGATGATACTAAGCTGGGTGGCAGTGTGACATGTGATGAGGATGTTAGGAGAATTCAGGGTGACTTGGATAGGTTGGGTGAGTGGGCAGATACTTGGCAGATGATGTTTAATGTGAATAAGTGTGAGGTTATCCACTTTGGGAGTAAGAACAGGAAGGCAGATTATTATCTGAACAGTGTAGAGTTGGGTAAGGGAGAAATACAAAGAGATCTAGGAGTCCTTGTTCATCAGTCACTGAAGGTGAATGAGCAAGTGCAGCAGGCAGTGAAAAAGGCTAATGGAATGTTGGCCTTTATTACAAAGGGAATTGAGTACAAGAGCAAGGAAATCCTCTTGCATTTGTACAGAGCCCTGGTGAGACCACACCTGGAATATTGTGTACAGTTTTGGTCTCCAGGGTTAAGGAAGGACATCCTGGCTGTAGAGGAAGTGCAGCATAGATTCACAAGGTTAATTCCTGGGATGTCTGGACTGTCTTACGCAGAGAGGTTAGAGAGACTGGGCTTGTACACGCTGGAATTAAGGAGATTGAGAGGGGATCTGATTGAAACATATAAGATTATTAAGGGATTGGACAAGATAGAGGCAGGAAATATGTTCCAGATGCTGGGAGAGTCCAGTACCAGAGGGCATGGTTTGAGAATAAGGGGTAGGTCATTTAGGACAGAGTTAAGGAAAAACTTCTTCTCCCAGAGAGTTGTGGGGGTCTGGAATGCACTGTCTCGGAAGGTAGTGGAGGCCAATTCTCTGGATGCTTTCAAGAAGGAGCTAGATAGTTATCTTATGGATAGGGGAATCAAGGGATATGGGGACAAGGCAGGAACTGGGTATTGACAGTTCTTGATCAGCCATGATCTCAAAATGGCGGTGCAGTCTCAAAGGGCCGAATGGTCTACTTCTGCAACTATTGTCTATTGTCTATATCACTAGGCCTCCAGTCCCAGCAATAGGTGAATTTTAGTAATTTTGTAAATTTTAATAAATATTGAATTTTGATATAATTATCAAAATTATTGTAATTTTGAGATTATAGGAAAGATTGTAATTTAAGAGCATTGTGACTTTCAGCAGTAATTGTGGTTTAATATTGTCCTTAACAAACTAATTATATCTCATTCAATTACTCTTTACATTTTCTGAATGTTTTAACAAGTATATAGTGTAAAAATAAAGGTGGGTTGATAAGTATTCCAGTCAGCAAGGAATATTACAGCTCATCTTGTACATATGGGTTCATTTGTGTACAAATGAAGTTGTTACCTGCGCCAAAATTTAAGGCACCATTCGTCAGGGGTTTCACTACTCAAAAAAGTTATCAAATCCTGGCCTTCCATTATTTCCAGAAATTAATTTCCTTTGAGCTCTATTGAGACTTGTCTTTGAATTTCTCTTTATCCTTTGAAGAACTGAATTAAGCATTTTAAATAAATTGTTTCTCAACTTTTACATACTTAGAATGAAACGGCTTCGCCCTGTGATTCGACCTTCCCCAAACCAGAACGGAAAACCAAAAGCGAAAACTGAAATAAAACTTGCGCACTTTGAGCCGTGCGTCAGCTTCTCCGACCCTGGACAGCGTGATTGATGGGAGGCTCTGCCAATCAGCAGTAGGAGAAGGCGCGCAAGGTCCAATCGGCGATGCAAGGACAGGCGCAGCAGGAGGAAGGAGGAAGTGGCTAGTTCAGGGGGCTACGCTTTGTGGACGGAACGGTCTTCAATTCGAGGGCTTGAAATGGAGGTGTGTTGTCAGTGTTTGTGTTTCCAGAAACGGACCTAGAAGCCGTAATTTCCATGTGTGTGTTTTTTTGTTGTTGTGGTTGCGGAGTAAACAACCCAGCGATTGTGATTGGTCAAGTAATTTTATTAAGAATCTCTCCAGATTACTATTGTAGTATTTATGATTGATTTAAATGATGTTGCGCCGCGCTGGCTGCTGTTTATGCTCCAGGTTTTTCAGCCACTGATAGCTTCAGCCTTTTAGGCCCGAGCTCGTTCCCTCCCACTTTCCTCCTCAAAACCTTATCCTTCGGCCAAACTTCTGCTCATCCTTTCTGCTATTTTGGCGCAGCATCAACTTTTAAGTATCCTTCTATGTCAAATACGGGTTCTTAATCTACTTGCCCTGTATACTGTGAAATTGTAGGCCGACAAGGGAATCCACTTGGGCTGCTCTTAAATAGTCCTCCGATTGACGGCTCAACGTTGTTATGCCCAAATCGTTTCACTTTTTGGTCTACAGTACATGGTATGCTCATTGAATTGTCTCTAGGGATAATATGCTGCTTTCTTGCCCTTTTCTGTAGCGGTAGATTCAGATTGTTGGATTCTTGTTCAAAGTCTAGTTTGATGTAATCAGTCAGGAAAATTAGTGATCGAAGTTAGTGCAACCAGCAACTTTTTAAACATTTTTCTTTCACTCAATTGCATTTCAGTTAAGACCAACACTAATTATTCACTTTCTGCACGTCGCATTTTTACTTTCACTTTCTCCTCTTGAGCAACTGCGATGCATTTGCTTTGGAAGTTGCAGTTTGCTGCATCAAGAACTTGGGTAGTACGAAAGAAGCCACTTTGCTCTGGTTTTAAGTTATATAGATGCTTGTTCCATATTTCTTTCTCTGAATGTCATTGCTGACCCAAATTGTTTCTTTCTGACAAACTGGTAGTGTCGATGTTACAGACAGTTAAACATTGCTGGATTTGAAGTAGCATCTATGAGTGTTTAAGGCAGGCATCTCGAATACTAACCCAGTAATGTTAAAATGTTGTCATTCTTGACTCTTATCACCCTTGGGTATGAAGAAATTCTTAACCCTCCAAGTTGCGCATATGATGATTTGGAAATAGTTTTCCAATATTGTTGTTGAGTCTATGATGACCCTTGTAACTCCCTGCCCAAAGTCATTGGTATATCACACAGACTACAGTGGTTTACAATGGTTTGCCTTCACTTGTGATAGATATTTGCTTCCTGGGTCAGGGAGTCTCTTGCTTTTTTTTTGGCAGAGCTTACCTTTCTAAGCACAACAGGGATCACTTGTAAAGATCAAATGGTTATAAGTGAAATTTCCAACTATATTCTTTATTTAGTCTCTGGTCTTAAATGGGAGCTTGTCTTCAGTTCTTATCAAGAGTTAAGAAAGACAATATTTTAACATTACTGCATTAGTACTTCATATGCTTGGCTTAAACACTCAAAGATGCTACTTCAAATGGAAAGCCATAATGAACTTGAAGATGTAAATAAGTTTTGTAAACATGCACTGTATAGAGCCACAAAGTTGCTGGCTCATAGCACAAGGCTAATTGCAGTATAACACAATGGGTTACTTAATTTGGCGTATTTCAAACTAAATGCTGGGTAAGTTGCTTAGTTTAAGGAAACTTGCAGACAAGATGTGGACAATCGCTTAGCAGATCAGTACTTAGTATTTGTGTTTAGGGCAGCAGTGAAGGCCCTCCACCTCTGGCAAGTATCTAGTGCTTCCTTCATCATGTCAATAGCTTCCGCTCAGTTTCCACTACTGTCAGTCATGCAAGACCCGGGTGGAGACTCGGGAATACCATTGCATTCTGATGCAGAAGGATTCTTCACTGCTGTTTCTGTGACAATTTTGTTTTACCAGTCAGTGTTGTTAGCACTGAGCTGAACTCCCAAACATGAAGGACCAGTAGACAACTCTGAATCCAGCCTCTACCCTTTGATCTGTTTGACATGGGTGACCTTCCCATGAGCCAAAGCATAAAGCCCTGACTCCAGCCAACATGGCTCTCTGGGTCATTGAAGCACACACGCCTCCAAACCCAATGACAAGGTTGTGCTCCTCTTGGAGGTAGCAGATCAATAACTGACCTGTTAATGAGTTGGAAGGTTTATGTACTGTGGATACCTGGGATCTTTGTGATGGACGACTGGTTCGTCTGCATCATTGGTATGTCTTTGTAGCTCTTGGAAATTGTACCTATGTTTTGGAAATCCTTTGTGTTTTAGAAATGGTTTGTAATATAGAGGTCTTTTAAAAGACAGAAAATCCCTGTGAGTTTTAAATGTTTTTAAGAATACAGTTTGAATTTAAACATGTATCACTGTAAATAAATTAACTTTGTTACAACTACTTTGTTAGCTGGAAGTTTCTTCTCTTTAGTAGAGAGGCAGGACCCACTGCTCGTGTAGTGGGTATAGGCAGCTAAACTCACCATGGAGAATAGATAGGGAAGTAAACTAGTCTTTAAAGATTGGATAGTTACAGTATAACTTCACTTTAGTGAGGATACTTGTGGCTATCTGTATTGGATTGGAATTAAAGTCTTTGTTTGAGTTTAGAGCTATGCGGTCACCAAACCCAATACCATCAAACGCTGCCAAAGGCAAATAGGAATGAGCAATGAAAATTAGGCTGTGAATGACTATAACAAGTTCTACAGTACCTGAAGGTTGTACGTACATACTGAAGGAAAAAGTAATTTTCCAATGGACAGATTTTTCAGGGGCAACTCAACCATTGATAGCTCTGAATTTGTCAAGGGCATGCATACATAGTTTTCTTTCTTCAGTTTTGCTTGGCTGTAGTAAGTGTCACCACTGGAGGAAAGATTCCGTGGGGATTTTGGCGTTTCCAAGCATTTTATTCAAATATTATTTATATTAAAAATTAAAACTCAGCAGGGTAGATGGCTTGTATGGAGAGTAATGAAGCCACTGACTCTCAATAGGAATTTAAAAACATTAGAAATAACCTTAAATTTGTAGAGAAATGGAGGGCTGGAGATAACAGAATGGACTACCCTTTGCTACGTTGGAGATGAGAAAAGCTTCAATAACGTGGTGGTGTCAGTTAAAGGGGCAGGGATGGAGAAGATGAATTAAACATAATATACCAGTGAAGAGGAGAAAATTATGAGTGCTAGACATGAGAGGCGTGATGCTAGAATGACTGGTCATCTGAAATTCTTGATCTTGATGTTATTATTTTGGAGGACCTGTCTTGAGCCCAGCACCTCTACATCCTTAGGAGTTTGCTAATATTTGGCACGACATCTGAAACTTTGACAATCTTCCATAGATTTGTGGAGACTATATTGACTGGTTGCATCACAGCCTATTATGGAAATACCAATGCCCTTGAACAGAAAATCCTATATAAAAAAAATAGTGGATATGGCCCAGTCCAAAACAGGTAAAGACCTCCCCACCATTGTGCAGATCTATGTGAAGTGTTGTCACAGGAAAGCAGCATCCATTATCAGAGATCCATTATCTGTATCTCTTCTGTAATCTCTATCACCACAGGAGGACCACAGGGATGTGTGCTTAGCCCCCTGCTCTACCTCCTTTGCCCTTATGACTGTGTGTCTAAATACAACTTCAACACTATATACAAGTTTTCTGATGACACCACTGTTGTGGCCTTTATCCTGTATACTGGAGCGAGATTGAAAACTTGGTTTGAATAGTGTCCTAACAACCACCCCTCTCTCTCCATATCTGTAAGGCCAAGGAACTGATTATAGAATTCTGTAGAGGGAAACCAGAAGTCCATGAGCCAGTAATCATCGGAGGATCAGAGATGGAGAGGGTCAGTAACTTTAAATTCCTGGGTATCAATGTTTCCGAGGACCTGTCCTGGACCCATCATATAAATATAATTGCAAAGAAAGCACAACTGTACCTCTACTTCCTCAGGATTTTGTGGAGATTTGGCATGTCATCAAATACCTTGGCAGACTTCTCTCAGTTATGTGGTGGAAAGAGCTGACTGGCTACATGATGGCCTGATAAGAGAAAACAATGCCTGTGAGCAGAACGTCCTATAAAAGGTAGTGGATTCGGCCCAGTACCTCATGGGTAAATCCCTCCAAACCACTGAGCACATCTACATGAAATATTGCTTAGAAAAGTAGCATCCATCATCAAAGATCCTCACCAGCCAGGCCATGTTCTTTTCTCGCTGCCTTCAGAACTTTCAAAACCTGGTTCAAAAACAGCTATTACCCTTCAACCATCAGGCTCTTGAACAAAATGGGCTAACTACACTTATTCTACTTCTGCTGTTCCCACAACCAATAGTCTAAGGACTCTATATCTTGTTATTTCAAGCTTGATACTTATTGCTTTTTATTTATATCTGCATTCGAGCAATTTGTTTTCCATTGATCCTGTTTAAAGTTACTGTTTTATAGATTTGCTAAGTATGCCTGCAGAAAAAAAAGAATCTCAGGGTTGTACGTGGTGATGTGTATGTACTTCGAAAATAAATTTTACTTTGAACCTCCACCACCCAGATCATGCTCTCCTGTTGCTGCTGACCACAGGAAGAAGATACAGGAGACTCAGGACTCATCCCCTGGTTCAGGCATAGTTATCACCCCTCATCATCAAGCTCTTGAACCAAAGATGATAACTTCACTCAATTTCTCTTGCCCCGTCATTGAAATGTTTCCACAACCGATGGACTCATTTTCATGGCCATTCATCTCACGTTCTCAATATTTATTGCTTATATATTTATTGTAATTCTTTCTTTTTTATTTGCCCTGTTTGTTGTTTTTTGCACACTGGTTGAACACCCAAGTTGGTGTGGTCTTTCATTGATTCTATTTAGTTATTATTCTCTTATGGATTTATTGAATAGGTCCACAAGAAAATGGATCTCAAGCGTGTGTATGGTGACATACATGTATTTTGGTAATAACTTACTTTGAGCTTTGAAGTCCTGAAGGCTGTAATGTGCCAAAACAGAAGGCAAGGTGCTGCTTCTTGAATTTAAGGTACCATTGGAACAATGAGGGAAGTCAAAGTAGGGATGGAATGGAGAAGTAAAGTGACAATTCTGGGATTTTATTGATGAAATTCTGGGGTTTTATTCCAGGTCAGATATATGGATAAGAAATGTTTGAGCCAAATACATGTAAATGGGTGTGACTTAGACGAGCCCCTTGGTCAACATAAACTGTTGGGCCGAAGGGCCAGTTCCAATGCTGTCAGGTAGATGTTGGAAAACCAGAGCACTGGAGCCTGATCTGTACCACTTCCTTCCTACATCACCCCTGCAGGGCTATGTCACAGCATCTGTCTTTACTTGCCCATGGTCATCATGGAGAGCTTGAATCACAGATAGGAATTTCTGACTTGCATGATGTGCTTGCTCCCAGTGTTCATGGTATTGAAACACTGATCACTAAAAGGGGTTGGTAAAACTTAAATCATTGACTGAGGTTGAAGCAAACCCAGTTATATTCAGGAAGAGTTAAAAATGTAGAAAAATGCTTGTACTGTACTAGTATTTACACCTGCTTCAGGTAACGTAGAGAAGTGATACATTAGTAAAGATTATATACTTATTGCTTATTTTTGCCTTTTGCAGGTGTTTCCTGAAGTCAGAGCAACCATTGATTTAAGCGTTTTTAAGGGCAAAGAAAATGAAGCACTGGGTATCATTAAATTAAGCAAAGTATTTGAAAAATGTCAAGGTGGCCTTAAAAGTTATGAAGTTATCGATTCATTTGAAAAGATTGATAGAATTCACACTGAATTAACAAAACTTAAAATTGGGCTCTCTGGATCAGGCATTTCAAAGTCCTCAGGTGCAGAACCTTGTGCATCCTTTGAGGAGGAGAACGCAGGGCCCTCTGAAGTAAAATCTCCAATGTCGTCTGATTTCAAGTTTTCAAGTTCCACCAGAACAGAATCCTTCAATGCTTCTGGTGCAAAATCTGCAAAAGTCTCTGGTGGGAAGTCCTCTCATACAGAATCCTCAAGACCTGGAATGGAGTCTGGAAAGCCTTCTGCTGCAAAGTCTTCTGGTGCAGGATCGGCAAGGTTTCCTGAAACAGAAACTCCAATGTCTCATGCATCGCTGAACTCATGTGATCATGATGTAATATCTGTAGACAGATTTATTATGAGTTACATTGAACATATTTATAAGGATGAGCTGCAAAACATAGAGAGAAATTTTGATGTCATCAGAAAAACAACAAATTCTGGGAAATGTTCAACTGTACAATTTATAAAAAATAAGAAAAACATACCATGCTGTGCTGCAAGAGAAGAGTTTGTTTCTTTCTATCAACATATTGCAACAAATCTACGCATGAAAATAATAACACCTAACCTTACAGGGAGAGGCCTAACATTTAAAAATTTGGAAACATTTCTCCTAAAGAATTTTCCAAAAGTTTGGCTTGGGTATAAGGATACAGAACTTAGCTTAGTGGGAAGTCCTGATGATATTACCAAAGCAGAAGCTGCCCTGGATCCCAATAAAAGGCAAGAGAATTTTCAGCCTAGCTCATTTGGTGCCAATACAGTAGACTCGGGCAGGAGGCAACCTTTACAATCTGAATGTAATCTCACCTCAAATTCAGATGCTATGATAAGAAAAGCAAAAGATGAGGACAAAACATGTCCAATTTGCTTGGAAGAAATGGAAATGCAAGAAACGTTAAAATGTAAACATTCGTTTTGTAAGGAATGCATAGACAAAGCTTTTAAAACTAAGTCTGCCTGTCCAGTATGTGGAGAAGTGTATGGAGAGTTAAAGGGAAACCAACCTGAAGGTGGCCGGATGATTCACAGGCTCATGCAAATGCGTCTTCCTGGTTATGAAAAATATGATACCATTGAGATACACTACACAATACCAGATGGCTTCCAGGGGGTGAGTAGCTTTTCTGCTGTACCATCATTCTGAGCGAAAGGTGTGATTACAGAATGTTAGAGTAGTACCTAGCAGCAATTGGCTGATCAAGTCTGCTTTGGCTGCATGAAAAGCAATCCATTTAGATGCACTCAACCCTGACATTTTTTTTCTTTATTTGGGAAGTTAATAACCCTTTCTGAAAGCTGCTGCCTCTTTGTATCTGGGTCTCCACCATCTTGGCCATCAATTCTTCATTATATGATGTGTAAAACAGTCTTGGTTTATGTAGCACTAGACATTGAATTACCTTTAATGGCTCCCCTTTTCTTGTCCAGATTTTCAATATGATGTCCTCCATCTGCCCCTGGCACAATGTATAGTTTCCATGTGCAGCATCATCACAAAAAGTGGCATGAGTTTCTGCACGCACATTGGTAATACCCTGCTTGGAATGCTCCACCTTCACTAAATGTTGTCTAATGCCCAAAGATGAATGAGTGGAGTTTTCTTCTTAATCAAATATTGAAAATAGTGAGAACATTGTTGTTTGATACCATAACAAATTCTGATGCCTTTCTACAATCCTTATCTTTGCCTCTGATCATTTCCTGAAACTGAAATCATCATACAAACGTTTGTACGTATCTTCATGATGCCCAGACTGTTCTATTACAATGCATTCCAAATGGAATATTCTCATTCCTGCATTCAAATCTGTCCATCGGGTCACTTCTCCCTTTCCCTGCAGTCTCCTTCAATTCTTTAATGGATTGATGTAAGGCATCGATTTGTGGTGGTTGGTGTTTTGAGCAGCGACTAATTGGAGATCTGAAGCTTAAGCAGACATACCTCACTTGGGTTTGCTGATTGATTACATAAGGCATCGACTTGTGACAGTTTGGTGTTTTGACCAATGGCCAATTGGAAATTGGGATTGATAGGCAAGAACAAATTTAAACAAGGCAAGGCAAGCTGAGTTACCATTGATGGAGCAGCCATCATTGGAGTGGACAGTGTTAGAGTAGGGATTTTGAGGCTTCAGTGAGGAGAGGCTTGAGTGGGTGAAGGTGAAAATAACTGTAGGTATATTCCCTTCCCCCCCAACCCCAACAGTTTATTTATTGTTTTTTATTCTTTATATTTGCTCAGTTAGAACAGTAGGGAAGCCAAGTCTTTGGGTATATTTAAGGCAGAGGTTGATAGATTCTTGAATGGTCAGGGCATGGAGGGATATGGGCAGAAGGCAGGAGATTGGCACTGAGAGGAAAATTGGATCAGCCATGTGAAATGCCGGAGACTTGATGAGCCAAATGGCCTAATTCTGCTCCCATATCTCATGGGTGTCAAGCAGTGTAGTTGAATGCTCCTCTGGTGGGATGTGGGAAGGCAGGGAGAACTCCATTGTCCATTTTGAGTACATCTGCAAGAGCTGCATCCAGCTGCTGACTTTTCACACAAAGGAGTTGGAGCTGAAACTGGATGAATTGTGGAACATTCGGGAGGCTGAAGAAGTGATAGATAAGACACATACAGAGAGGTAGTTACACCCAAGGTGCAGAGCACAGGAAATTGGGTGGCAGTCTGGAAGGAGTTAAGCAGTGGCCATTCCCCTGAACAGATGTACCTTACCACTTTGGATACTGTTGGGAGGGATGACTGAGCAGAGGAAAATCACAGCGGTCAGGTCTCTTGACTCGGTGCCAGGGGGAAGGTGGGGGCGAGAAGAGGCAAGCTGAAGGATAGTGAAACAGAAAGGAGGTTCTGTGGATGAGAACGAGATTCGCAGGTGCTCATTTGCCTCCTGGGTGCCAGGCTCCAGAACATCTCCGATCTAGTTCTCAGCATTCTTAAGTGGGAGGGTCACGTTCCATGTGGGTACCGATGAAATACAGCAGATAGGAAGAGTGCCGAGGTTCTGCAAAGTGTGTTCAGGCAGTTATCTGCAAAGTTAAAGGGCAGGATCTCCAGAGCTGTGATCTCTGGTTTGCTAGTGAGGCCAGAAATTGCCAAAAAGAGCTAAGGAGTTGGTGCGGGGGTGGGAGGGGGAGGAGATAACAGTTTTTTTTTGTCATTGGGGTCTCTTCCAGGAAAGGTGGAAGAGATGGTTTGTACTTGAACTGGAGGGGGACTAATACCCAAGCTGGAAGGTTTACTAGTGCTGCATAGCTTTGCCAGGGCTCAAACTGGAGTTGCAAGCAGATGGGAACCAGAGTGCTTGAACTGACAGTGGAGAGGTGGAGACAAATGTTGATAAAGACCTCAGACAAAAAGGAATTTAAAAAGGTTGAGCATGGTGCGAATAATGCCCTGAGCTGTGTATCTTCCAATGCAATATGGACACAGAGTCTACAGAAGTGAGGCAAAGCAGCATCAACTTTGTGGACCTATACAGATTACAGAAGAGGAGATGTTTGCTGTCTTGAGGCAAATCAGGTTGAATAAGTCCCCAGGGCCTAACAAGGTGTTCCCTTGGACCCTGTGCGGAAATTGCAGGAGCCCTAGCAGAGATATTTAAATCCTAGGTTAATCGAGGGACATTTTACAATACCCAATTAACCTACAGACCGGTATGTCTTTAGACTATGGGAGGAAACTCACGTGGTCACGGGAAGAACGTTCAAACTCCTGTAACCCTCAGATTTGGCCAGCACATGTTCATCTAGGGGAGGACAGCGTCTGGTCCCGCCAAACTGAGAAATCTCTGTGTGATGTGCTGCCCAGTTACAAATCTGAACCGCAAAATATCAGACAGTACTTTTTTTGAATTTTATATAAATCTTAATCTGAATATAGGGTTAGTAAAGAAAAAAGGAAAAGGGCCTATTTTAAGGAAAAGGTCAAAAGTGCACGTTGGAGCTCACTGATATGGCCATTCATCAACCATTGACCTCCTCCGAGTGTTGTCAACCTTCAGACCCTCGCTCCCAGTTCACCGGCTCTCTCCACATGTGTCTTCCTTCTTCGTCTCTCGCTGACAAAAGACCGCGAAAATCCCTCTTCCAGACGCACAAGAAAGAACAACACCCCTCCTGTTGGCTAACATTCATTCCAATGTCCCCATTATCTCTAGTCATAACCCAAACATTGTTGCTACAGAGAAACCATTACCTTAGCCTCAGCAGTAAAACATTACAGAGAGGCCATTACATCAGCAGTGAAACCTTACAGCCTGTATCACTCCTTACACACAGTGACGGGAAATTAATCCAGGTCACTTCTACTGTAAAGTGTTGTGCTAACCACTACGCTACCTGAATTAAGTCGTCTTATGGTCTTCACAATAATCTTTTACCACTCATGCACTGCTCTGCATGCTCCCTAGCTTATCAAAATAATTTCTCTGAGAACACGGAAAGTAGGACTTCCCTTATTGATCTGGTGCTCCAAAGTCGTCTTGTGCTTCTTAAAGTGCAATATCTGAAATACAGAATTCTTTAATCTAATGTTCTTGTTTTTGCACTCAGTGCTTCTCAGGGGTATAGCTCAGAATTTTAATTTGTGATTCACGGTAGTAGGAATAAGTTTGTTAGTTTGATGAGATTATTTTGCCATTTATTTTCATATACTCACTCAACTCGTGTTAACAATGATGATGAAGCAATTATCAATGGCATTTTAAAAATTAATGATTAACCTAGTATCAATTGCTAAATTTAGAAGACAGTTCCTCAGTTCTATGATGCCTGGCACATAGTGTTTCAAAATTTCACTTTTACTGACCTGACTCCTTAAAATGACCAGACCTCTGGTTGCAGCATTCCCTTTGGCTTCCCCTTGTTTGCCATAAAACGTGTATTTTGATCAGGTATGACTTCTAAAGCAGAAAGTAATGAAAAGGTGGGTTGTGATATTAATAACATCAAATAGTCTGGAAAATCTGCCTCTTCAGCACCAAAGCCTCAAGTATGCCAGATTATCAGACTTTCATAATAATTTCCCTTAATTGTTGATTAAATAATACACTAATCCACTGTATTAGTTACTTTTCAAACAACACAGCCACCTGCACTCATCTAGTGGAAATATGAAGGGCTGATCAAGCTGGCCCATTGAACTCTGGTGTCATGTGGGATTGTGGGTAAACCCTGACTGTTAGCAAGCATGAGGGATGAGCCTCATCTGCCGAAATTGTTAGGGATTTAAAAGCTTTCAATCTATTAGTGTGATGTTCTGGGTGGTGGCATGGTCGACAGCCTGCCCCTGCATTTCTAATGACCAGTACTGTATATTGTTCTTGTGTTAAAATGCTTTTGTGGGATTATGGTGGGAAGTTCCGGTTTGTTTATTGTTACATTTTAGCTTGGGTTATACAGTTATTTGCTTGTGCATTTGTGGGTCACCTTAACCGTAACCAGGGTGTGTGATGGTCACCTTCCCCCATCGGTGTGAGACTGGTTGGGTTCATTCTCTGGGTCATAATGCCTGGTCTGTTACGTGTCCATCACAGTAAAATGGTTGTTGAGTTAAAGAGTTTCCTGGTCTGTCATCATGGACCAACTTGTGTCAACTTGACTCAAATCACCTCATCTGTCACCAACATTCATTCCACGGTCAAAGTCACTTAGATCACATTTCTTCCTCAATCTGAGGTTTGGTGTGAGCAACAACTAACCACTTGACCATGTCTGCTTGCTTTTATGCATTTAGTTGCTGCCACATGCTGGCTGATTAGATATTTATGTTAACGAGCAGGTGCACCAAATAAAAGTGGTGACAGAGTGTAGAAAGTAGCCATTAGGAGGTTTGAGGAGGCAGTTTAATTTCTCCTGTAGTGAGATTTTTTCAATTCCATCAGTACCACATTCCCAAAAGCAAGTTCGGCTCCTTGAGAGGGAGGTAAATACATTTACAATAATGGCCCCAGGCATGAGGTTCAGTATGTCATTTAGGCAGACTGGAGAAGGTGGAATTTCTCTCCCTTGATTAGTGAAGGCCACAAAATGTGACTGGTGTTCAAAATCGTGAAGGTTTGTGTATGAATAAATTTAGAAAAATTGTACCCAATGGTAGAAAGCTTTGTAACTGAATGAAGCCTCGAAGTTAATGACGAAAACACAGGTAACATGAGAAAATTATGTTCTTCATTTGCAATGATCTGGATGCAGGTTCATTACTAACATTTAAAATAAAATAGATTTGTAATTGAGAGAAAAAGTTTTAAAGGACTGTGGAGAATAATAAATGACAGGGCTAGTTATCAGCTTTTAAAAAAAATATATTATTCTACCCATCAGAGTGAAACCAAGACAAACAAGTATGGCATTTTTATCATGCCTGCATGTGGAGATAAACCAGATAAACTTACTGAGTCATTACAGAGTGGGAGAATAGGAGCAGAACTATAGTTTTAATATTAAAGCATGCGGATAATTTTGTAATGTTATTTGTTTAACTTGTAGAAAGAGCATCCACAGCCTGGCCAAAGGTATATTGGTACGTCGCGTACTGCTTACTTACCAAACAGTCCAGAGGGGAGAAAGGTGCTCAAGCTCCTACAGCGAGCTTTCAATCAAAAACTAATCTTCACTGTTGGAACGTCTAGTACCACGGGGAGAAGCAATGTGGTGACCTGGAATGATATTCATCACAAAACAAGTACTTTTGGAGGGCCACCAGCGTAAGTATGGTATTGAGGATAAGTTTATCTTTCATCTTTATCTGGCATACAAAAGTTTAAAAAAAATTGTCTTGGGGAGTCCTACAGAAAGTGTGAGCTGCTGCAGCCTATTCACTTTTTTACAAAAGCAGCTGAATGTATTACTGAATGACGGCCATATTCAATGGATGGAAAATTTGGGAGAACCTAAATATAATCAGCCAATCACTGAATGACTGTTTGCCACCATGACTAAATCTTTCATGTATGTTAGATAGTCTGTTTTTATCAAAAGTTGGATTTATTTACTGCTCTAATAAAGAAGTAGTGATTTATTAATTCTTTCACTCTTTGCAATTATCTAATTGAAGCCCAGAAAGTAATTTACCCATTGTGGAAAATTCCAAAATGCTCACCGGATAAAGTTGATCAACTCTGTTTTGTATGACACTGTCACACACAATAGATTTCACCCCTCACCTCTGTGTTAGTGTTGGAGTTAGGAACTGAACCTAGTTGCACTTCAAATTGCTGTCTTCTTCTTCAATTTTATTTTACTGTCGGCTACTTTTGGTGTTTAAATCAGAACAGCATCTTGCAAAATCAGAGATGATTGAACAGCTGATCACTCAGCTCTGATGCTCTTGCACATTTATTCTGTTCAATTTCAGCTGTTTTCCTGTTGCTGCCAGACTCCAGCACTGGTTGCTTGATTTCGCGTGCCAAATACAGCTGGTCATCTTCCATTTCTCAGCTTTAATCTGTCTTGTTAAAACTGTATCAGAATGCATCATCTCAGTGCCCTTAAACCTCCATTTGTTAATACAATGATGAGGTCATGTTTCACCCATTTCTTTGGATAGCAGGTTTTGCTCTGTCCATAACACGGTTTCCTTTCAAAAAGATTGACTTGATATCAACCTTTATTGGGACACATATTGTGTCATCATTATTCCAATGACTGTGGCATAAAATAAAGAAGATTTTCATCAAGAAGTACAGAAATTTTCTCAAGGTTGGGGGCCTCGAACAAGAGAGCAGTGGTTTATAGTGAGAGGTGAAAGATTTAACTGGAATCTGAGGGGTAACATTTTCCCGCAGAGGTGGTCCATATATGGAATCAGCTGCCAGTGCAAGTGGTTGAGGCAGGTATACTAAAACTTTAAAGGCAATTGGACAGGTATATGGGCAGGATAGGTCTAGAGGGATGTGTGTCAAACATGTTCAAATGGGGCTGGCTTAGATGGTATCTTGATCAACCAAGATCAGTGGGCCTGTGTCTGAGCTGTCTGACTCCAACTTGTTAAAATACACAGCTTCTCAATATGCATTTGATTGATAAGAATTCACTATGTTTCAGGCGAGGACCTTTTATCATAAATCCCAATTCCCTTTCGTTAATGGTTTTGATGTACCTGGCCACACCATAATCTGTTTAACTTTTACTGATGATTTCACACAACTTCACTTTTTTCCCCCTTTTTCAATGATGATTTATTTGAAATCCATTTTAATAACCTGTTGCAGAAAACAATCAACCATGGATTTGCTGCCCTTACAGGAGAAACTATAGAATTAACCCACTTTTTAGTCATATTTTCTGATTACAACCATACATTTTTTTCAAAAGTATGAAGATGACGCTTAGCTATAGCTATTGAAAAGGCCAAAAGATTCAAAAAATGGTTAAAATCCACAGGATCCACAAGGGAGCCATGCTGTCTTCTTACTGTTCCCATTAGGAAGAAGGGACAGGAGTGTTGGGTCCCACAGGAACAGTTAATACCCTTCAACCATCAGGCTTCTGAACCAGTGTGGATAACTTCACTCACCTCAACATTGAACAGGCTCCACAACCAGTGGACTCATTTTCAAGGACTCTACAATTCATGTGGTCAATATGATTTATTTATTTATTATTATAGAACATAGAATAGTACAGCACAATACAGGCCCTTCAGCCCACAATGTTGTGCCTGCCCTCAAACTCTGCCTCCGATATAACCCCCCACCTTAAATTCCTCCATATACCTGTCTAGTAGTCTTTTAAACTTCACTAGTGTATCTGCCTCTGCCACTGACTCGGGCAGTGCATTCCACACACCAACCACTCTCTGAGTGAAAAACCTTCCTCTAATATCCCTCTTCAACTTCCCTCCCCTTACCTTAAAGCCATGTCCTCTTGTACTGAGCAGTGGTGCCCTGGAGAAGAGGCGCTGGCTGTCCACTCTGTCTATTTGTCTTAATATCTTGTATAGCTCTATCATGTCTCCTCTCATCCTCCTTCTCTCCAAAGAGTAAAGCCCTAGCTCCCTTAATCTCTGATCATAATCCATACTCTCTAAACCAGACAGCATCCTGGTAAATCTCCTCTGTACCCTTTCCAATGCTTCCACATCCTTCCTATAGTGAGGCGACCAGAACTGGACACAGTACTCCAAGTGTGGCCTAACTAGAGTTTATAGAGCTGCATCATTACATCGTGTCTCTTAAATTCTATCCCTCGATTTATGAAAGCTAACACCCCATAAGCTTTCTCAACTACCCTGTCTACCTGTGAGGCAACTTTCAGGTATCTGTGGACATGTACCCCCAGATCCCTCTGCTCCTCCACACTGCCAAGTATCCCGCCATTTACTTTGTACTCTGCCTTGGAGTTTGTCATTCCAAAATGTACCACCTCACACTTCTCCAGGTTGAACTCCATCTGCCACTTCTCAACCCACTTCTGCATCCTATCAATGTCCCTCTGCAATCTTTGACAATCCTCTACACTATCTACAACATCACCAACCTTTGTGTCCTTATTAGGTTTTTTGTATTTGTTTCTCTTTTGCACATTGTCAGTTTCTGTGTGTAGTTCTACCGTGAATGCCCACAAGAAAATTAATCTCAGGGTAGTATATGGAGTCATATGCTTACTTTGATAATAAATTTACTTTGATCTTTGCGAAACTATCTCAGCTATCTGTGGGACTAAGGTGCAGTGGGACCCTGGGCTCCTGTACCTCCTTCCCAAAGAGAGCAGGTCCTTGATCATGGATGCTGCTTTCCTGTGGCAATACTCAGTGGTGAGGAGGACTTTACCTTTGGATTCTAACCAATTGTTGAAACTGCTGGCCTTTTCAATAGCTGTAACCAAGCATCATCTTCATGCTTTTGGAAAGAATACAGTTGCAATCAGAAAATATGATTTTAAACTCTATCTCAAAGGAGTAAAAAGACCAGAAAATGAAGTGAAACTCTCTGAGTGCTTGAACAAGACTAAATAACTGCACAGATCATTTATAGGGGAATTGTAGGTGGGGGACAGACTTGAATACAGGTATTTAATACAACTGATAAAGAATAAAGTACAAAGAATGTTAGTAGCCCATTTTTAATCCATAGTTTGACATCTTTTGCACCTTATTCTTCCTTCCTTCCTTAGCCTAGTGGCAGAGAAATGTACACAGCTCATGTATATTTATCCCAAGCTTTGCCTGCTGGTACTTCATAGCGGAGCTGTTTGTTACAATTGGCCATCACAATATTTTGTTCACTTCTAAGGTCTGTAAGTAAATAATTGAAAGAATTGCTGACATGCAAAGGCTTCTTGTGCCCATGCTTCTAATGGAGCTTTGCAAAACTTTTGTATTGTATGTGCTGAACTGTCAGCTTTCAAATTGGCCTTTTGGAATGTACAAGAATATTCAAAATGCTAACTTTGAAAACATCTGTGGACAAGGTTTATAGACATTGGAGGGTCGTGGAGAGGAAGAAGTATTGGGTTTTATTGTAGTTCTATTCTGGAACTAGAACAAACATACATTTCTAACGATAACTAGAAAAATGACCAATTTGTTATAAAAATCCATTTGGTTCATTAAGGCATGGAAATCTGCCACCTTTATCTGGAGTGGTCTTCATATGATTCAGGTGACCCATGTGATCGTCACTTTAATTTCTACAGAAATGACTTAGCAAGCCATTCGTTTGTAGGTATCTCACCACCAACACCACCATACAACATCTTGTGGGGGAGGCAGGAGGATGGTGCGAAATGAGGACTGCCAGCAATCCTTAGTGGATGGGGGGAAGTAGACAACAAAACAATCCAGGAAATATTAAAGTATGTTACTATTCTCCATTTTGTGTTGGCACAGTAACTTAAGAGCTTACTTAATTTTTAGGTTTGGGTATCCCGATCCAACCTATCTGGCAAGAGTGCAGGATGAGCTGAAGGCCAAAGGAATTTTCTGAACCGTATTGTAAAGGAAACAGTTATGTACAATATTCGTGTGTTGTAGGTGTTGCTGCTTGTAGTTTGAAAATGCTTTAATGTATATTGCTGCCCAACAACGATCACTTGTATGCTTTATATATGCATTGACTTTCACAAAAAGCATAAATAGCAATAATCTGATGCATAATTGCAATTTCCTTTTGTGAAATAGAAACTTTATTTGTGAACTTCTGTGCCAAATAGTATATCTCTGTGCATTGGAGTAAATTTACTGCAAAGCACATAGTAATATTGCAGCTACTGTGTCAAATGGCACTGTATTGACTTTTGGTTCATCTTTCCCACAAAAAAAAATGTTGGTTTCAGGCACAGAAAATATCTTAAGAGTTTTTGTAGCTATTGACAGTCACAATTATCTCAATTATTTTGAAAACTGGTAAATAAAAGTAGCAGGGAAAGACAATGTGGAGAATACAATATCAAACTGGAAATTTACCTTAGTTCATTTTATCTGCTCTCCCTATTCCCTATCACACCAATTGTTTCATCTCTTCCTAGAATATCTTTTCATCTCCAGGAATTTGTAAAATAGGGTGATACAAAGCAGAATACTAACTCTTTGGAACAGTTCAAATAATACAAAGTAAACAAGTAATACAAAAATCAAATCAAGAACATGTGAGCAAAATTGGTAGACAGCTACTTTATAAGATAGAAATAAAGAATGCGTACTTTTTTCTAAGTCACTTTGAGGCATTTCCCCATTTGAAATTTATCTTACTATTGCACCTGCTCTGGATTGAATTATCCAGATGACCATAATTACAATTACTTTTCATGAATGTGCACATGGAATAGAGACATTACACTCTCCATGGGAAGTAAATTAATAATCTGGAAACTGCCTTTTAAAAATATTATGTTTGGTAATCATGACTCATCGTAACCAAGCTGATTTTGTATTGTACAACAAGATTTAAATGAATTCTGGAACAACTTGTGCTTCATAGCCCTTGCTCAGTGTGAAATTCTGTTTTGAGTTCTACACTGAAAGTGCATATTATGTATCCCCTATCATTGCTTTTCTGATACGATATTTAATTGGAATGGTATTATTAAACTGTTTATTGATTTATGAATGATAAACATCATATTATTCCTTTATACTTGCAATACAAACATATTGTATATGTGACTAGTCGAAAGAAGCTCAATGTTAGAAAGTAAATCAAATTATGCTGTGTGTTAGCAAATAACCATTTAAACCCACTTCAAACTCTTCGGTTTGCCATTTTACTTGAGGTGTTATTCTGTCACTGTTAGAAATGTATTTATCATGATTCCTAAGTATGGCATACTTTAGTCATTTCCCATTTAATATTGGTGGCAGAGTGCAAAATGTTGATATTACTTTGTAGCTGAAAGAGCAGCACAACCTTATTGAAATTGTGTGAAAAAACCATCTTTACCAATGAGAGATACTTAACTTTTATACATTGTCATGCAGCAAAATAAACTTGCTTCACCTTGTTGGTGTATATTTTGTCTTGCAGCTCATGCACCTGACCCATATTTAAAAAAAAACTAAAAGTAATATTCAGTTCAAAGAGTAACTTTTATGATTCAGTGCGAAACTTGTTTGTAATATTTCACTCCACAATCTGTGCACCTCAGTCTTGTCAACACAATGTAATTTTAGCTGAACTTGGCCACCAAAATAAATTGTATAACTGGTTTGGTTGGATGATTTGAATATTTACAAAGTACTACCTGCCTTGTAGCTCTGCATTGAATATCTATCATAAATTATCACCCACTATAATCAGTCTGTATAAAAGATGACTCAAAATTCCTTCAAGCTAGTTAAGTGCAAAGGAATGGATACAGTGATATTTACTAAATCGTAGTTGGTCATAAGTTGATAAAGCTGCTTTATGCAATTCACCATGCCAGATAGTTTAGACTCAGTTTTCACGTTCTTATGTTTAAATTCTTAAAGATTTGGATTATAGTTGTTAACACATGTTCAGTTTTGCATGATGTGTGATATCTTAAATAGCCAATGCGAAAAATGGTGAATTAACTTAAATTTAGAGTAAGGCTATTCCACTGTCTCTATATTAGAAAGTATTTGGTTACTGTGAGACCAGCTGATGATCAACATTTGGAATAAAGTCTTTTGCCCCCTCAGTGTTGCTTTAATTATCAGAAGATAGTTTGCTAATTGGTGACCTAATTTGAGAAATCTTCATTCATTTAATTTTTGCCAATGCCTTTGGTTAATAAAACATACCCATGATGGGTTACAGATTGACCACTGAGTCGGGATCAATTATTATTTGTAAAATGCATTTCCAAATTTCTGTACCGTTTTTATGTGAAGTGTTCGCTAATCACATTTGTCCCCTCTTCATCTAGTCTATCCAGTTACTATAGTATAGTAGCACTCACATCTATAGTGCTGAAATGTTTTGAAAGCTTGGTCTTGGCCTGAATCAAGTCCTTCCTCAGCAAGGACATGGACCCACTACAATTTGCCTGTTGCCACAATAGATCTACGGCAGACGCAATCTCAGTGGTTCTTTACCAGGCCTTAGATCACCTGGACAATACAAACACCCATATCAGGATGCTGTTCATTGACTATAGCTCAGTGATTAACACCATCACTCCTACGGTCCTGATCGGTAAGCTATGGAACCTGAGTCTCTGTACCTCCCTCTGCAATTGGATCCTCAGCTTCCTAACCAGAAGACCACGATCTGTGCGGATTGGTGTTAATAACTGTTCCTCGCTGACGATCAATACTGGTGCACCTCAGGAATGTGTGCTTAGCCAACTGCTCTACTCGCTCTATAGCCATGATGGTGTGGCTAGACATTGCTCAAATGTCATAAGTTTGCTGATGATGCAGCCATTGTTGGCAGAAGCTTAGTTGGAGATGAGAGGGTGTACAGGAGCGAGATATACCAGCTAATTGTACGGTGTTGCAGCAAAAACCATGCCCTCAATGTCAATAAGACCAAAGAGGTGACTGTGGACTTCAGAAAAGGGTTGTATGAGGGATCACAAATTAATCATAGAGGGATCAGATGTGGAGTAAGTAATTTCATGTTCATGTTCTCTGAGGATCCAACCTGGTCCCAAATCTCAATGCAGCTATAAAGAAGGCAAGTCATTGGCTATATTTCACTCAGAGTTTGAGGAGATTTGGTTTGTCGCCTAAGACACTCAAACTTCTACAGAAGTACCATGAAGCACCTTCTGACAGGCCGTATCACTGGTTTGGGGAAGCTATTTTACAGGATTGAAAGAAGCTACAGAAAGTTGTAAAATTAGCTCCATCTGAGGTGCTAGCCACCATAGTATCCAAGACATCTTCAAGGAGTGGTATCTTGGAAAGGCAGCGGCACCATTAAGGACGGCTATCACCCAGGACATGCCCTCTTCTCATTGTTAGGATGTACCGAAGCCTGAAGGCACACACTCAGCGATTCAGGAACAGTTTCTTCCCCTTTGCCATCCTACTTTTAAATGGACATTGAACCCATGAACACGACCTCACTTTTTTATTTCTGTTTTTGCACTATTTTTAATTTAAATATTTAATGTGTGTGCGTGTGTGTGTATATATATATAACTGTAATGGAGTAATGGATATACTGCTTCCTGTGTAATCATGTATTGCATTGCCCTTCTGACACTAAGTTAACAAATTTCATGGCATATGCTGGTGATATTAAACCCCATTCTGATTCTAGACGCCCCAACTAACAGGGGTTGTTTATCATTACGCTCTATCTGATCTAATTTATATGTAGGACTATCCTTCTGTTTTCTATCTCCATTGTATTCTATGTTGTGTGTTTATTATGTAGTCACGTGGGTGAGGGTGTTTAAAAGCAAAAAGGTTTAGTAACATATTCTCAGCAGTTTAGAACTGGGGACCGTTGGGCATCATATCATTTGTTTAATTATATCTCTTAATTACATTTGAGATCACTTAACTTCGCTTAGGTACGTTTAATATTGCTAGTTTTAGTTTCACAAGTTTCATCACTTCAACATTGTATGTTTTACAAGCAAGAGAAAGTCTGCAGATGCTGGAAATCTGAGCAAAACGTTTATGTTGGAGGAACAACACCTTATATTCTAAAGGGAAAAGTTGGGGGTTGGTGGTCAGTAAGCTGCAAGAAAGGCTCAATGGTAAGATTAACAAGTGAGACGGCTACACACCCGGTGTTTGAGAATGTATACAGCGCTATATCACTCGCAGTAAGCACAGTGAACAAAACGAAGTCACAAATTCATTCTAAGGCTAAAGGATGCAGCTTTGCCACCGGGGAAAGTAAAGCTAAAACTGAGACAGGACTAAATGAAAGGGAGATGGTTTTGTCTCCCAAAAGTGTCTGTTTGTTCTGCTAGGATGAACATACTTTGGATTCATGCTCTCGGCTGGAGAACGTGGTTCATAATGAGAATATTGCCTTCCTAAAAAAAGGTGGCGTCTGTTTTGGTTTGTGTACGAGGCACGTCAGCAGTGATTGCGGGAAGCGTCTTTCAAGCAAGGTATGCAGTGGCAAGCATCCCAGCATGGTTCATATTCCCTCTGAAGAAAAGGGTGTAGATCGGAAACAAGCTGTGAAAGAATCTAACACAGCAGCGAGTCATGCCCTGGAGTCTAATGGCCTTACGGGAGCTAGCAATCATGATTGAAAGCTTCCTATAATTCCAGTTTAGGTTAAGTGTAACAAGACAGTAGTTACTTATGCTTTGCCAGATCAAGGAAGCACAACAGTGTGTTCTGTTCAGTGAGCCTCATGAACAAGCTCAACCTGACTGGAAAAATAACACACACTCTTAAGCACCATGGGTCAAGAGAAGGTTGTGATGTCGTTTCAGAATTAGAAATTGCGGGGTGAGATAATGTGAAATACTGTGAATTGCCTATTATCTGTATGTAGGAAAGTATGCCTGTCACAAAAAGGAACATTCCTCGTCAGAGGAATGGGGTCACCTGAAGCATATTCATTTGCCAGAAATTGAACTGCTGATCGGGGTGAATGTTCCTAAAGCACTGGAGCCATTGCCAGTGATACAAAGTGTTAATGATGGGCCCTATGCAAATAAAATAATGCTGGGTCGGTCTGTTAATGGATCATTGAAAGGAAACCATCGTGGTGGAAGAGATTACGCTCAGTCTGAGCTAACAGTTAATGGAACTTCAGTTTTGAACTTCGATAAGCTTTTACAGCAGTAGTTTAAGACAGGTTTCCCTGAATGCAGTCAAGAGGAACAACCTGGTTTGTCAAGAAGTTCACAGTCCAGCAGAAACCGCTTACCAGAAAGACTTAAGTGTGAACGTTTTCTGAGTTTTGGTAATAAGTGGTTGAAATTATAATAATTACGGGGCTGGAATGTAGGCTTCTGTTTTCGATCTGCCTTCTGTGTTGTGCGTTTCTTATGTTAATTACCACAATTAACTCACGTGAGTATGGGTGATGTTAATTCAAAGGGTTTAGTTACGTATTCATGCTTTGCTCTTGGCAGTTTAGAGCTGGGCGTTATCTCTTTTGTTGATTACTTAATTTTGCTTAAGTCGTTTAATGTCACTAGTTTTAGTTTCAGTAAGTTTCATCGTTTCAAGATTGCATGTTTTGCGAATATATTTCTTTAACTTTTGGAACATTATTATTGGATTGATCAGAGGGAGCGTCAAACAAAATTAATCCCCATGTGGTTTTCAGCAGTGGCACTGGTATGTTCAAGCTGCCTCTATCTAATATGTTGAAGAAATTGCTCAAAATATCCATGCCAAAATTTGATAAATTCATGATGCAGAGCCTAAGGCTGAAATCTCAGTCCTAAACTGCAGTGCCCAAATTTCATGTGATCTAAACACGGGTGTTTGTATAGGTCAGGAGTTCCCAACCTGGGTTCCATGTCCTCTAGTTAGTGATAAGGCTCCATGGCATAAAAAATGGTTGGGAACCCCTGCTATAGGTATAAAACAACCTACTTTGTGCATCCACTTGCCTCTTTTCTCTTTTACGATGTATTCACACCACGAGTGATTTATCATAGAAAATTAGCGGACCAGTATATTCTGAGGAAGTGCGTGCAGTCCCAGAGAGAACATATGAACCTCACAAACTACCCAATGTCAGGATTGAACTTGGGTCATTGGAGCTTTGATACAACTCTGCGCTGCCCCTAAACATTAACTATGCATTACAACACAGAGGAGTGCATTTCTGAGTCAACTCCTGAACAATCTTACCCTGCCTCCCGATTTTTCTGTCGTCCTGTGATGATTTTACCAGAGGCCATCAAGCCCCTTTCGGATTCTTTATCCACCTATTGTATTCAAGTTCTCAGCATGCCATTTACCTTTTTAGTATTTGCCATGACATTTATTTTTAAGATTTTAAGCCAAAATAAATTAAGGATGTTGAACTGATAAAGACAAATTCAAACAATTGAGAAGTAGGAGTGCTCCAGCTAATCTTGACCATGATGAGTAAGAATTTTCAGTTGGCTTTCTACAGCTTCTAATGAAGTTGTACCTGATGAACAACTCCACATTAATGCTCTTATGCATCCCTGCTCTTATATTCTAGACCTGATGCAAACAAAGCTAACATTGCTTTTGCCTTCCTCACCACTGACTCAACCAGCAAATTAACCTTTAAGGTGTTCTGCACAAGGACTCCTAAGTCCTTTTCAATTTCAGATTTTTGGATTTTCTCCCTGCTTTAGAAATTAGACTGCACATTTATTTATTTTACCAAAGTGCATGACCATCGTTGCTCTTCTATCATCCCTGCCAGCATCTCCTTCCAATTTTGACAAACTCCTCTCTCATACCATTGTAATTTCCTTTACTCCACTGAAATATTGCTATGTATCAACTTTCAAGTTGAACTCAATCATGTTGTGATCACTGCCTCTTAAGGGCTTCTTTACCTTAAGCTCCCTAATCACCCCTGGTTCTTTACACTACACTCCAGTATAGCTGATCCTCTAGTAGGCTCAATGACAAACTAGTCCTAAAAAGCCATATAGCAGGCAATCAACAAATTCTCTCTCCTGAGATCCATTCATCACTAACCTGATTTTTCCAATAGATCTGCATGTTAAAATCTCCTATGACTATCATAACATTGTTCTTTTGATATGCTTTTTTTTATTTCCCACTGTAATCTGTAGTCCACATCCCAGATACTGTTTGGAGGCCTTCCATAAGCACCCTTTTACCCTTGCAGCTTCTTAACTCAACCCACAAGTATTCAACATTTTCCAATCCTATGTCACTTCTTTCTAAAGATTTGATGCCATTCTTTACCAGCAGAGCCACGCTACCCCCTCTGATTACCTTTCTATCCTTCTGATACAATGTGACTTTGGACATTCATCTCCCAACCGCAACCATCCTTCATCCATGATTTAGTGATGGTCACAACATCATACCCGACAATCTGTAAAAGTGCAACAAGAACACCCACCTTATTATACTCTGCATTAAGATATAACACTTTGAGTACGTTATTTGCTACCCTTTTTGATTCTGCATCCCTAATGCACTGATACTCACCCTGCTGGTCGCAATTTTGTCTTAGCATCTGACTGCATGCTATTTTTGATTTTTACCATCCATGAGTTCCTTCACTCTGGTTCCCATCCTCCTGCCAAATTAGTCTAAACCCTCTCCAACAGCTCTAACAAACCTGCCCACAAGAATACTGCAACACACACAAAATACTGAAGATACTTAGCAGACTAGGCAGCATCTCTGGAAAGGGTAACCAGTCAATGTTATAGTCTGAAACTCTTCATCGGGCTTAGTAAATAAGATGAGAAGTTAGAGCACGAACGCAGGGGGTGGGGGTGGATGGGAGGAAGAAGTACAAGGTGGTAGGTGAAACAGGGACTGGGGGAGTGATGAAGTAAAGAGCTGGGAAGCTGATGATTGAAAGAGATAAAGGGCTGGAGAAGAGGGAATCTGATAGGAGAGAGCAGAAGACCATGGAAGAAAGGGAATGGGAAGGAGCACCAGAGGAAAGTGATAGGCAGGTAAAGAGACAGTGAGAGAGGGAAACAGGAATGGGGGAATGGGGGGGGGGGGTGGTCATTTACTGGAAGTTCAAGAAATCGATACTCATGCCATCAGGTGGAAGGCTACCCAGGTGGAATATAAGGTGTTCTGTTTCCCAACCTGAGTGTGGCCTCATCACAACAGTAGAGGAACCCATGGACTGACATGTCAGAATGGGAAGTAGAATTGAAGTGGGTGGCCACCAGGAGATCCTACCTTTTTGGTGGATGGAGTGTAGCTGTTTGGTGAAGCAGTCTCCTAATCTGTGTTGGGTCTCACCAATATACAGGAGGCCACACTACAGTAGATGACTCCGACAGACTCACAGGTGAAGTGTCACCTTCACTGGAAGGGCTGTTTGGGGCTCTGAATGGTAGTGAGGGAGAAGCTGTGGCTCTTTTGCCACTTGCAAGGGTAAGTGCCAGGAGGGAGATCAGTGGGGAAGGACGAATGCACAAGGGAGTTGCATAGGGAACAATCCCTGCGGAAAGCAGAAAGTGCGGTGGGAAGGAAAGATGTGCTTAGTGGTGGAACCAGTTGGAGATGGTGGAAGTTATGGAGAATTATGTGCTGGACGTGGAGGTAGTGGGAGGTAGGTGAGGCTAAGAGGAACCCTATCCCTGATGAGGGATGGAGTGAGGGTAAACATGCGTGAAATGGAAGAGATGTGGGTGAGGGCAGCGTTGATAGTGTCCTTGTTTTCCAGCATATGTGAAGCTTTCTCTTAAACTTGAGAGTGATTTAGTTCAATATTTTTAACTACCTCTTTGGATGTTGTACGATTACTGGTGTAGTAATGTTATTGTTAATTTACTTGCATGGACAGTGGAGTTTCCCTCCAGGAAGCTTTGCAATAATGTCCATTGAGCTCCAACACAGGGAAATGAACTGAAAGTGGCTGAAAATTCACTGTGGAAACCTGAAAAGTAAAGCAAATCATCACCTATTATCACTGATTGAACAGCTTTTGTTTTGTTGTGAAGTGCCGGACCTTTACTGATTAAATGTCTATGATGGCATGAGTGAAAACAAATATTGATCAGACATAAATGCTGCATATCGTGAATACAACCAAATTGCAATACATTCTGTTGCTCCTTCAGTTAAAGACAAATCATTGGTGGGTCTTGTGGCATCTGTGGAAGCAAAGGTATGTGTAATATTTTGGGTTGAGATCCTTCATCAGGACTCATTGATCTAAATCAGAACTGAGAAAGGTGTGGACAGTTTAAAGACAGTGATTTCTTTAAATAATTATATATCCTCTTAGAACTCTTAATTGTTGCTGGGCAAGTGTAAATACAGTAATGTCTATTCTGAGCAGGCCATCCTGTTGGGTCCACAAATGCTGTTTGACATGCTGAATTTGTTCCAGTAGTTTTGCTCCATATTGCAGCATATGCAGTCTCTTATACCTCAGTTATTCCTTGTTGTCTGTGATATTACGGGTGGATCCCTGCAGGTATATACTCAGTGGCCACTGTACTAAATACCTCCTGAAGCTAATAAAGAGGCCAATGAGTGTACTATGTTTCTGGTCTTCTGCTGCTGTAAAGCATCCACTTCAAGGCTCGACACCTTGTGCATTCAGAGACACTCTTCTGCACTCTGCTGTTGTAACACATGGTTAGGTTGCCATGGTAATGTTGTGGTTAGTGCGACGCTATTATAGCTTGGGGTGTTTCAGAGAAGGATTTCAATTCCCTTGCCATTTTGTAAGGAGTCTCTGCATCCTCCCTGTGGAGCATGTGTGTCTTCTTCAGGTCCTCCAGTTTCCTCCCACAGTCCAAAGATGTACATGGTTGGTTGATTGGTCTTTGTAAATTATCCTGTGATTAGGTTAGGGTTAATTGGGTTTCCTGTGGCGGTATGGCTTGAAGGACCTACTTAGCGCAGTATTGCTAAATACTGAATACTGTAAATAAAATTTGAGCTGTTATCACCTTTCTATCAACTTGAACCAGGTTGGCCATTCTCCTCTGACCTCTCTCATTAACAAGGCATTTTCACCCACAAAACTGCAGTTTACTGATTGTTTTTTTTTTGCACCATTCTCTGTAAACTTTAGAGACTGTTGTTAAGTGAAAATCCCAGGAGATCAGCAGTTTCTGAGACACTCAAACTGCCGTCCTTGGCAGCAATAATCATTTCATAGTCAAATTCACTTAAGATCATATTTCTTCCCCATTCTGATGTGTGGTCTGAACAACTGAACCTCTTGACCATGCCTGCAAACTTTTCTGCACCGAGTTGCTGCCACATGATTGCTAATTAGTTATTTGCACTAATGTACAGGTGTCCCTAATAAAAATGGCCACTGGGTGTATGATCCTTTATCTCACACTTTGCAAGTTTGTGCAGCCTGCTGCTCCATTCTTCATTTATTCTGGAATGCACCCTCAATCCACATCTTCAGTGGAAGTCAACGTGTGGAGCTTCCATGCATTTTTCCAGAAAAAAATAATTCTGCCTAATCTCTGTTTAATAAATTCTGCCAATCAGTAATTAACCTCAAAATTACATGTGTGAAATTTATAATCTGATCCTGCCTCCCTCTCACGGACACACCACTTATCCACTATAAACTGCTTTCTTGGAAGCTCACCTGCGTCTTACAAGTTCTCTAGAAGGGATTTACCTTGCAATCTGAATTTTGTCTATCAATGCATTTGAAGGAAGATCCTGAGTAATGTTCACAGCCTGAAACGTTGACTGAAATATTCATTTCTATAGATACTGTCTGACTTGCAGAGTTCATCCAGCATTTTGTGTGTGGGTGTTGCTCCGGATTTCCAGCATCTTAACATTTTTTTTGGTTTCTTAAAATTGGACTGACTGTTTTCTTTTAAATGTTGAGAGATGGGATATATTGTTTTTCAAAGAGATCTCAATGTCTTTGCACATAAATTACAGCAAATGTGCAAATGGTCTGTTGGTCTTCATTGACATTAGGTTTGAATATAAGAGCAAAGATGAGAAATGTCTGCCCTGGAGGACTGTGAAAGTTCAGTCATTGATTTCATTAAAGACTATAATCAATTTTTAAAAAAATTTCAGAAATCATTGAATATGGGGTTAGGGCAGATGAATAATCTAGCCATTGTGTGATACAGCACAGCATCAGATCCTTTGGCTCAGCATATCCACTAATCCTTCTTTAAAAAAATATTTTTGCCTATATTCTGTCCCTCCAAATTATATGCCTACACACTAGGAGTAATTTACAGTGACCAGTTAACCTAGAATCTGCATATCTTTGTGATTTTGGTTGAAAAGGGAGCATCCGGACAAAACTGACAAATTGCTTAGAAAGCACCCATTGAACCTGGTGTCTGGTCACTGTAAGGCAACAACTCTACTAGCAGAAACATTGCTGATAAATGGTGGAGATCTATCATGATGGTGGAACAGATGCAAGGGTCCAAATATCCTACTCCTGCTTCTATTTATTACAGTATTAGTATAAGAACATAAGGTTGAGCTAATTGATAAAACTTTTTTCTACTTGCTGGACATTGAGTGTGTTTTTTAATTTACATTTTTAAACTATCAATATGAAATTTCTTATAATTTACAGTACTGTGCAAAGTCTTAGGTACATGTATAGCTAGGGTGCCAAAGGTTTTTTGCACAGTATTGTATATTATGTCTTTCCACTTACCAAATAACACTTAATACTACTGCTAATACAAAGCTAAGTTCTCATATTTCTGTTAACCAACCACCTTCCTATTTAAAAAATTTTGCATATACTGTAGGTTACTTCTAAATAGTAATTTTGCACCGTTTTTTGTACTTGCACGGTGTTTATTGCAGATTTTCATGGGGGTTAAGATCAATATTCCCAAAATACAATAACATAACTTTTTGCGTATTTGTCATAGCGATAAAAATATAATCCCACCGAACAGCTCACTTATTAAATGCATGGAAATTCACTCCTACTCACAGAACCATACTCTTCAGACACAGAAAACTCACCAGAAAGAATTGATTACCTTTTTAATGAAGCATTTACATCAATGATTGATCAAAACATTTCATGAACTGATCAAACAGCAAACATAAATCCAATTTGAGGAAATTAGACAGCAACAGGACCTAAACTTCTAATTAAAAGCAATGTGAACCGAGTACAGAAAATATTTGGCCTCTGTATTTTTTTGGCAAATTTACATCATGTACATACATTGATGTCGTTGTTGACAGTATCTTATACTTCTAAGGCACTGAAAGCTAAGGTACTGAATTACAATTACATCTGTTTGTGACTGCTGTTCTTCATCTTGTGTAATGAAAATTCTGCATCAAATTTTAAAATGAAAGCATAAAAAGGACAAAATAAGTGGGTTAGGAATAGAGTGGTGGTGAAAGTGGAAGCTCAGACAGATGAAGCTGCTGTGAGTCTTGATTAATTTTTCCTTTACAGCCATGCCGCTAATTGTGTCTGTTCTTTATGAATACTCAGTGATTAATCGTGAGAGAGAGGCAAAATGGATGAAACTGGTCTTTGGCAGTGGTGCACAGTGGGTGAAAACAGATCAACAACTATTTTACACAACTATGAAAGGAAGTCTGACATAAAAACACATACTGATGGAAATAAACAGCTGATTAGGCAGAATTTGTGGAAAGGGAGCCAAAGATAATGTTCTTTAATGTCTCTTCGTTACAAGTTTTCTTAAAGATGGCTGATCTCTTTTCCTACTTCATAGATGCTACCTGACATTTTGGAAATTTTCAGCATATTCTTTTGTTTTTACATGGTGTAGCGGAGTTGCCAATTTCCAGACACCGACATTTTGTTTCTACTGCAGGCTAGTTTCACCTCAAAAGATGAAAGTGAAAGGAATATAAATGACCGGAAGATTGGTTAGTATTTCATGTGTATCTCTAACCATTTGCTAAAGGGCCTTTATCAGTTTAAATGTGTTTCTCTGTTGTGGAGGCTTACCAATTTAAAACTTATTTTAAAACCTGGTATAAAAACTGAGAAAAACATAACAAAGTTATGTTTGTCATGGTATAATTTTCAAAGTAATATTAGCTCTAGGGCATTTTCCTATTTCAAGACATGCATTAATTATCACAATACACACACTCTATAATTAAGAGAAAATAATTAATATTCAACTTTTTAGCAGGATTGTCTGATGGATTCTCTGATTTTCTTCATTTGAATCATTTAAAATTAGTTGTGTCTCAATACCTCTCACATTTCCTTGTCAATTAGGTAATTATTTGAAATCCAAATGCAAATAAACCCAAACTTGCGATACTTAGTACACAATAGATCTGCAGGTGTTTTCTCAAACACCTTTCATTTGTATTGATAGCATGGCAGCGTGTAGTCTTAATTTAATGTCGAACAGTAGTATGGTCCACTTGCTTCATGCACATGCTTCACTCACTGGGTAATTAATTGATAAGCAAAAGATTGGCTTGCTTCTAATGTATTGAGTGAGTATAGCTCAATGGCAGAAACAGTAGTAGGTCATTCAGGCATTTGAAACAGTTCTACCATTCAGTTCCATCAAGTCTAAAATAAGGGGACAAAACACTCATTTGGCAATTGAGAAGAACAGTGAGAAAGCTGTTCAGCAAACTCTAACACACTGTTTGACCCAACAAAGGAAAACAGAATTAGATAAGATTTATGAAAGGCTGCAAAGTTTTTATCATTGGTCTTGCACTTTGGCCAAAAACAAATTACACCCTTTGAAACATTTTTAAGGTAATTACAAACCACTGAAAGCAACAGTCTGGCATGCAAATAATACACAGTCATACCTTAATTTGTGTTAGTAGCCATTCAACACTTCATAAAGAACCAAGTTTCAAATCACAGCTCAGACTACTAGATGATACACAATCTATATTTTTAACATGTTAGTCTCCTGACAACACACCCTTACCACCATGTCAAGAATTCCTTGATTCTGGCATGGTTCCGGAGGATTGGAAAATTGGAAATGTCACTGTGCTTTTTAAGAAGATGCAGAAGAAAGGAAATTATTAAGTTAGTTAGTTTGACTTCAGTGGTTGGAAAGATGTTGGTGTCCATTACTAAGGATGAGGTATTAGGGTACTTGGAGTATTCTGAGCAGTTTTGGGACCCTTATCTAAGAAAACGTGTTGGCACTGGAGACAATCCACAGGAACTTCACTAAAATGATTTCAGGATTGAAAAAGTTAATGTATGAGGAGCATTTGATGGCTTTGGGCCTGTACTCACTGGAGTTTAGAAGAATGGAATGGGAGGGGGATCTGACTGAAAACTATTGAATATCGAAAGGCCTAGATAGAATGGATGTGATGAGGATGTTTCCAATACTGGGTGAGTCTAGGACCAGAGGGCACAGCCTCAGAATAGAGGGGCATCCATTTAGAACAAAGAAATTTCTTTGGTGAATTGAGGAATTTATTGTCATGGATGGCTGTGGAGGCCAAAACATTGAGTATATTTAAAATGGAGGTTAATAAGTTCCTAATTAGACAGAGCATCAACTGTTATGGGGAGAAGGCAGGAAAATGGGATTGAGAGAAATAATAAATTAGCCATGATGGAATGGCAGAGCAGATTTGATAGACCGAGTGGCCTAATTCTGCTCCTATACCTTGTGTCAGAATACATGAGAGCGAAAGCAGTACTGATGGAGTTCATCTGGTATGAAAAAACACAGCAAACTGATAAAATCAGAAATCTAACTTTAGTGATAAGTCAATTTGACAATTTATATTAATAATCCCAAATGGCTTTGTAAAAATCTTAAACCTATACCATAAATACCTATATTATTAATAAAATGCACTGCATTGCTCACATTAACATTTAATCAGACTGTGCCTTACAGTGGAATGTAATGGAACACCGCTTGTAGGGCAAATATATACAGTGGTCTTAAAGTGTAAATTGCAATTTCAGTTTTCCAATTGCCCATGCAGCATAGCAGAAAAAATGAGCAGCAAGCAAAACACGGCTAGGAAAACAAATTTTTCAGGGTATGGAAAACTTATAGTCCACATTCTAACTTGGGTGAAATATTCTCCTCTCCACCAGTAGTTAGTTTTATGTGTAAAGGATGCACACTGTAGTATACACTGTTTTTATATGTGTTCAAACCATGTTTGTGGGCTAAGTATGGACCCATACAGCGTCCTACCCAGGGAGCCCAGAAAAATTGTCAAGCTCCAGTACAACCTGTGTGATGGGGAGGGATGCATTAGTAGGATTTACCAGAAATATCCCAAAACATAGCAACTGTTCTTTTAAGGGATTCAGCAGGCCAGACAGCATCCATGGAACAGTTGATGTTTGGGTTGAGACCCTTCGTCAGGACTGGAAAGGAAGTGGAAATTTGACAGAGTAAGACGGTGGGGTGGGGGGCGAGGAAGGGGAAGCAAAACAAGCTGGAAGGTGACAGGTGAATCCAGGTTGGGGGCGGGGGGTAGATGGGTACTGTAAAGGACTGGAGAAAAAGGAATCTGATAGAAGGAGAAAGTGGACCATGGAAGAAAGGGATAGAGGAGAGGCAACAGGGGGTGATGATAGGCTGGTGAGGAAAAGAGGTAAGAGGTCAAAGTGGGAAATAGAAAAAGGAAGGGGCAGGGGGAAAAATTACCAGAAGCTGGGGAAATGAATGTTCATGCCATTAGGTTGGTGACTACCTAGACAGAATAGGTTGGTATTGCTCCTCCAACCTCAGAGTGGTATCATCAGAGCAAAAGAGGAGGGCATGCCAGAATGGGAATGGGGATAGGAATAAAAAGGCTGGACACTGGAAAATCCTGCTGTTTGCAGATGAGGCGGAGGTGTGCGACAAAGCAAACCCCCAATCCATATTGGGTCTCGCCAATGCACAGTAGAGGAGGCTGAATCGGGAGCACCGGATACAGTAGATGGCCTCAAAGGATTTGCAGGTGGTGTTGCCTCAGCTGGATGGATTGTTTGGAGTCTGAATAGGAGAGAGGGACAAATGGGCAGGGGAATCGCCCAGTGAATGATCACTGTGGAGAGTGGAGGGGAGGGAAAAGTAAAGATTGTTTCAGTGGTAGGGTTCTGGTGAAGATGGATGATGTTGCGTGAATGATGTGTTGGATGTTCATGGGTTTGTAGATGAGGATAAGAGGAACTCTATTCCTGTTAAGGCAATCAGAAGATGGGATGAGTGTTGGTGTCTGGGAAATGGAGGAGATGCGAGTGAGGGTAGCATCAATGATGGAGGAAGGGAATCCCCATTCTTTGAAGAAGAAGGACATCTCTGATGTCTTGGAAAGGAAAGCCTCATCCTAAGAACAGATGTGGTAGGGATGAAAAAACAGAGAAAAGGGAATGGCATTTTTACAGGAGACAGGGTGGGAAAAGGTATAGTCAAGATAGCCATGGGAATCAAGAGGTTTACAAAAGATGTCAGTAGACAGTTTGTCTTGAGGGATGGAGACAGAGTGATTGAGAAAGGGGAGAAAGTTGTGAGAAAGGGTGAGAGGTTCAGAGAAATAAGACAATGGCTAAAAGATCTATTTGCACGTTTAGGTAGAAATCTATAAACCATGACATCCAGACATTGATTCTCCTCCTTTGCCCCAAAGATATCCTAGTTACCTAGGTTTGGAATAACTAGCAACTAAAATGCTCCATTAACCTAAGAACAAATGCCTGTTGTTCAGTTAACCCAGGACAGCCTTGGATTTTCTTCCATCAAATGACAAACTCTATGACATGGATAACCTAGATTGAAACAGGCACAAATCTGAACTCAAGGAAGTTTCCATGGAAATTAATGAACAAAAACTCATCAAACTTGAGCACAGCCTGTCAGAACAGCAATGGATGTTGGCTTCAATCTACGTGTAAAAACTAAGAATATCATAAAGAATGAAGTTCAGGAAATCTATACTATTTTGAAAGATTAATTTTGCTTAAAACTACTCAGAATCACTTTTCTTTTATGGCCATCTCTATTTTCCAAAGGTAAAATTCACTACCTTTATAAAGCCAAATATGATAAAAAAATAATAAACTGATTAAAAAATAGCTTCCCGACAAGACTATGAAGCCTAGCTATGACTCTATACTTAACAGAATTGTTCCAAGCAAATGTAGACGTTTGAAGTCCATTCTGCGTGGAAGCGGCTTCCTGCCTGTGTTTCCTCCCATAATATGCTATTGAAAACATCATTAGAACAAATGCACAGGTGAAGGCTAGCACTGTGCTCTTGATGAGGAACATAGCCCACAAATACCATCCCAGTAGGCTTTGTTTTTCAGTTGTAGGAATATTATGCATGACAAATGACAGAATAGTTAAATTGAGTTCTTGATCAGAGACAGTTTCTCAGACGGAAATGTTTGAAAAATTGTTGCTTGCATGTATCTAGTAAAGGATGTACTGGAGGGCATAATGTGCCAATTTCACTGATAAGGATGAACCTGGGCAGAAGCTTCCATTCATCCATTTTGCTGGAATCTCTCGTGATCATCAAAAACCTTGATCCTTATCAGTTACTTTCCTGGTGCCCAGCAAGGCAAACATAGTTTTACAATAAATGTCTTCTATATATTAGCTTGAGACAAAGTCACATTTTTTAAAATTATGAAATGAAATTTATTGAGAGACTTAAACATTGTCGGCACAGTAGCTTAGATCCCTCTTTGATCTCAAACATGGATGCTATCTATGTGGAGTTAGCATGTTCTCCCATGTTTCCACTGGGTGCACTGGGTTCCTCTTGTTCCAGTCACATAATGATTGGTAGGTTAATTGGCTCTAGTGCAAATGGGTAACAAATGAATCAGGTGTGGTGGAATGGGCATGGGCATGGGTGGTTGGGATTGGGTGTGAGAAGTTCAGAACAATGTAAGAGGGAAAAAGGGAGATACTTATGTGGGCGCTTCATGGTCATCTATGGGGCAAAGGTCTTGCTTCTGTGTTCTATGCTTCAATTAGTCTATAATGAGGCACTTTTGTAGGAATTGTTCTTGTATTCATATGATCTTATTACATCTCAAAATGCTTCAACAGCTTATAATTACTTTTCAAATGCAGTGACTGCATCATAAGCAGGGTGACAACCAAACTAAGGACAGTTCGTTGAACTCACGGTGAAAGAAACCCATGAGTTAATGGGCAGAATTGTGCTGGTCTGGGATTGCTATCCAGAACTGCTACCCATGGCCCTTGCATACTTGCACTTATCTGTCCCAAACAGGAAGCCAGTCTTGATGGCCCTCTGCTCATGATCTCAGTGGTGCCTAGCCTGTTTCTGGCATAGTCCCGAGCAACGCCTAAAAATACTGATGGTTGGCAAATATGAAATCAGTTTTCCTGCTGTAAGATGAATAAGAGATATTCATAGTTCATGCATGCCTTGGACATACTGATATTTATAAATCACAAGAATTGAATTAACAAACATTGGAAATTAACATAACGAACAAACTCAAAAGTGCTTAAAATAATCAGAAGATTTTTTTTTTAGAAAATGAACTCTTCCATTTAACCTCACTATAAATTGTACTGAAACCAGTGGGATTTCTAATCCAGCTTCGTCTTTTTGGTTCCACCATGTAGGGAGGCAAGCTGATTTGATTCCACAACTCTGTCAGTGGGTCACAGATTTCTGCATTTCACAGCATGGGCACACAAACCTTCAGTTTGAATAACTAATCTGTAGAGTTCTGAACGAAACTGCATACTGCACCCAGCAGTATCAGATCCAATGTGCTTTGGCAGTATTTTATAGTGAGGGCTGTTATTTTATAGTACTGGGGAAAATCATGGTTTTTCTCATTATAGCAAATATTTTGCTTCTAGTTTCAATTAAAGGACAGGCAGATTTTAAATTTCATCTGATTGATGATACTTCCAATAATACAGCATTCCTTCAGAGTATGCTCAAATGCTGTGCTTATAACAGCATGTTGTTAAAATTATTCACACAGCTAACCTAATATGCATAATACATTCCAAAAAGTTATCTCAAAAGACATCAGGTTAACAGTTTATGCAATCAAGTACAGTCAATGCTTTAGGGTTTGTGCTTTGCTTGCCAAAGACCACTTTTACCCATTCACAAATGTAATGTCCATGACTGAAAGTCCTTTCACAAATACATGTCTAGTATGTTAATATGGACTCTGCTGTTATAGTGGGCAATGCCATTAGAAGTATTAGAGCAAGAAAACATATCCCACATGCCCTTTTTTATTTTAAGTGGCCCAAGTACCAAACATAGCCTGATAACAATTGATATTTACATCTGTGACAACAGCCATTTTCACCATTTGTTTATGTGGTTAATAATTATACTTCCAAGGGATATTAACCACTTTTCCATTTCTGGGGAAGGTACAAAATAAATATGCTAGTCAAAAACACTCTTTACTTCACTGTGATGCTCCATGAATGAGAATACATATCGTCTGCTCGTGCTACTCCGCTTAGATCCATTTTATCGTACTTTGGGAGGATGAACACCGGTTAAAATGCAAAGAATAGATTACAATATAAAAATACAGTTTGGAGATGGTGAGAAAGGAGGGGACGGAGTGGTTGGTGGGGCAATAGAACCACTACCTAACAATTTAGTTTCCATTACACTGTTCATCCTCCCTAATTTTCACGTCCATTCATCTTGAACTTTTAACACAAGAGATTCCACAGATGCTGGAAATCCAGAGTAGCACACACAAAATGGAGGAACTTGGTAGGTCAGGCAACATTTGTGGAGAGGAATAAACAGTCAAAGTTTTGAGTTGAGAGCCGTCAATGGGACTGGAAAAGAAGCCAGAATGAGAAGGTGGGGCAGGGAGACGGAGAACAAGCGAAACTTGATAGGTTAAGCTGTAAGGGAGATACTTGGATGTGATGGGTGGAAAAGGTAAAAGGCTATAGAAGAAGGGACACCAGAGGGAACCAACAGGTAAATAAGGAGAAAAGATGAGAAGGGAATCAGAACATGGAATGGAAAAAGAGAGAAGGGGTAGGAGACAAAATTACTGGAGATTAGAGAAATCGATGTTCTTGCTATTAGGTTGGGGCTACCCGGGTGGAACCTTCCCCCTTACATGGCTTAACCTATCATCTTGCAGCTTGTACAATTTCACTTACCCCCACCCTCTCATTCTGAGTTCTCCCCCCTTTCTTTTCAGTCTTGATGAAGGGTCTTGGTTTGAAATACTGTCTGTTTATTCCTTTCCATAGATACCTGACCTGGTGAGTTCTGTGTGTGTTAATCTTGATCTGTTAGTTGATTTCTGACCTAGAATTGAATTTACTCTAAATAATAGAAGAATCAGTGAAACTTATTATTTTAACTGTTTTAAGTATTGACCTGTGAAACCTTGGGTTACTTTCATGAACAAATCTAAATATGCAACATTGATTACTGGGACTGCAAATTGTGACTGGGAACCTATATGCTGCAGTGTGGATATACAGACAGTGCTTAATGCAGGGTTGGTATTATATTAGAAATAAGTAGAGGAAAATTGAACAAAAGTTGTGATTTAGTCAAAGAAGTGAAAGATGCTAAAATGCAAAGCAGAAATATATTTTAAAAGGACAGTACAAACTATACCTCATAATAGTGAAATCTGGTGTGGTGGCACAGCAAATGTCCAAAACGAAAGCTTTCAACAAATCTTCACAAATTTGTCAAATAAGTATAAATAGAGAATATATGTTGAAAAACTTGATACCTATTTTGAAGAGTTAGTTCACATTGCATACCTTGTTACAAACATGCTTACAATCTGCATCTTTCAACTCTGAAATATGTCACAGGAATTATTCCTTTAACTGATACTTAAGACATGTTATGATAGTGTACAATGATAATGTAACAAATACTTAAAAGAAGTGATTTCTATATTTTAAACAAGTCCAAAGAAAGTTTGATTTGTAAACTTCTTTCATACCTGATATTTTAATCTTCATTATTTTAAGCTGAAATCAGTACCATCAATATATCGTGAGAGAGCAAAAAGAATGAAACTGGTTGATCTGTCTGAAAAGTTGCATTTCTAAACTCTTTGTAATTAAAGAGTATCAAATTAAATGCTGATTTTTAATTGTATCTGATACAGAAGAGTGGAATAAGCAATACCATTGTAAAGTGTTTTGTGCTTGTATCTAGATTAAGTCTGTAATTTCCAAGAGCTTTATGAAAAGTACAGATATTGCAATGTTCTCTTTGAACTACTGCTCCCCAATCTGCAAAATTATAACTTACATAACAACACAGGCTGTTTAACGTTCTCCAAAGTGGATCCCTCCTCAATTCAGCTTTCTACGGTACTTTTGAAATAAAAACTGAGAACAAAATCATTTTATCGTTGTAAAATGGCACATTGTAGAGGGGGTTTTGCTGTAAATCAAATACCAAATGTTACTAATTTTAACTGCATAATTAAATCTTCCTAACAATAGACAAGTATTCAGTCATATTATGATGACATCATTGACTTAATGCCACATGGTCACTCCCACATGCAAGGTACCTAGGGTACTCACTGCAAGGATTATATAATATTGGTTCAAAACAGTTACTAAGAATCTTTTTTTTCTTCTTTTGAAATAATATGCCAAAATCTAGTAACTCTTCACATAATAATCGTATTAGTAGGGAGTTCAATATCGACAGAATTAAAAGGTGTCAGAGCAATGTTGGATGGATCATTTTTATCCCGAAAGAAGATACTGTCTGTAAAGGGAAAAAAAACTTCAACCAGATTCAAAACTCAGGAGCGGAGTGACAACCTTATTTTAATTGAAGACCAATCCTTATTTTAAACATAAATATGCCACTTTTATAGAAAAAAGCAGTGTTCTATTTTTTTGGACAAGTTCAGATATCAAAATGACTATCCTTTATTGTCTCAATATGCTGAAATTCTGCACTACATTTCTATTTTTTAAAAAAATGTACATTTTGGATACCATTTCTCAAGACTCTGGTATTGTTTTAGTTTTTATTCTGGTCTAAAAGGAATCTGTAGTGGCTGCCAGCACCAATGTCCATCACCACCAAGAGTTTTTAAAAAAGGCTTTGTTATATAAAAAGTTGGCATCATTATGGCGCTTTAGAAGGGAGGGTTTCTTCACTAAGGCCCGCAATCAAAGCACCCCAGGCAGTATTTTGTTAAATTTCTTTTTGTCTTCACAATTATAACATTTTTCAAAATATAAATAAAACAATGGTTTGGCTGGTATAGGATAGACTGACTTTTTAAAAAGTAACACAGTTCTCACTCCTAATGGGAGTGGACTATATCAACATTGCTAAAACTATGTGGTATTTATGAGTAAAAGAGGAGCAACTGATAAACATGGAACATTCTTGATTCATCTGATGCCTGAGGCAGAGTTTTCCTCCTCAGCATTCCTACATGGCAACTTAGAGATACAGTGGGGTGCAATCCCGTAAGTATCACTCATCGCAAATTCTACACTTCGCCAAGATTCACAACTTAACTAATCAGCACCAGAACCTAATCCAGTCATAACGCACCAGTCTCATGCTCAATTTCCCAAAGCCGAATAAAATCAGGGTCAATACACAATACTGTACAACTTTTCCAGGAAAACCCATCACAACAATGCCAACTCGATGTCTGGCAAAACTTCGGACTTAGCTTTTCTAAAATATTGGGTTCGAATGAGAAATCTTGAAAATAAGTGCGTTATTTAAATCTTAGCTTGTGCATTTGAAATTAGGTTGTTAATATTTTAGTTCGAAACTGCACTGCAGCTTAAAAGCCAGACGTGGCATTCTGATCCAGTCAGTGATGATGTGTGATTCTTTTAACCTGTTGCTGTCTGGTTTCCAATAACCCGAAGAATTTCTTTATGAATGCTGGCATCCTGTGTGTTTGTACTGATATCACCCACTTGGCCATCTTCATATCTGAAACAAACGACAAGTCAATGTTCCAGGTGGAGTATGGGTTCTTAGCATCTATATTTCTATGAATAAATGCTATTATAAACTTCCACCTCCCTGGGCCACAATCATGAGACTAGGATTGAGTTGGGAAAACAGATGGAGACTAGAAATTGGAGGAGAAGAGGAGAGGACAGAGAGGGTAGTGTAGTAGAAAATGGCTTTGGGGCAGTGGAAGTTAGTCTAGGATAAATATAACTAAATTTACTTGGCAGATTGTCTAGTCTTACATTGCACTTCAAAGTCTACAATATAGTGGTAGTGGTTTATTATTGTCACATGTACCAATATACAGCTTGTCTTGCATACTGTTTATACAGATCAAATCATTACACAGTACATTGAGCTGGAATAATGTAAAACAATAATAATAGAATAAAGTGAAAGAACTACCAAAAAGGTGAATGGCAGGTAAACAGTTAAAGTGCAGGATCATAGGTAAATTGTGAGTCTAAGAGTCTATCTTATCCTACTAAATATTTGGAGTGCCCAATGATGGGTCTTCACATGGCAATCTAATCAAAGTTCCTATACAATGTTACATTAGAAATTAAAACATTCTCCCATGGATGCCCATGCAGAAGTGATGTTAAGTTTTCAAGGGTGAATCAAGCCTTGAAATGCCTGGTCATATTTCTGGAGTGACACAAGAAGAAAAAAAATTATCAATACTTCAAAAAGCAGTTGTGAAAATGCTAATAATACAGTGCATTACATTTCACTTTTCTTGCATATATTTTTCTTTATTCATATGCTTTTATAGACACTTTATTTCACAGCTTTATTTTCCTTTGTTTTCTCTCTTTCTTTAACTGCCTTATTTAGTTACTAAGAAGACACTCTGATCACTTGGCCTTATCCTATCAGAGGTATTTCTTTTTGTACCTCTGAAACTTAAAATTAATTTGTTTTCTCACTTTTGTAATTCTGATGAAAGACCTTCAAGCTGATCTTGCCTTATCTACTGAGACTTTTTAGCAGTTTCTGTGTTTTCCTTCAATGCATCATCATCTGTTTCTATTTGATTCCACTTCAATGACATCTGAAATAATTCCTTACTTACTGCCTTATGGGAAATAGGTTCTTAATTCAGATGAAACAAAATCAGTTGTTGAACAAAAATACATCAAGCATGATCAAAATAATGACAAATATAATTAGGGACCTAAGGACAATTCAAAAGCATTCTATTCAAAATCTCTTTTCATATACTGTTCATAACCATATAACAATTACAGCATGGAAACAGGCCATCTCAGCCCATCTTGTCCATGCCAAATGCTTACTCTCACCTAGTCCCATCGACCTGCACTCAGCCCATAACCCTCCATTTCTTTCCTGTCCATATACCTATCCAATTTTACTTTAAATGACAATATCGAACCTGCCTTTACCACTTCTACTGGAAGCTCGTTCCACACAGCTACCACTCTCTGAGTAAAGAAATTCCCCCTCGTGTTACCCCCTGAACTTTTGTCCCCTAACTCTCAACTCATGTCCTCTTGTTTGAATCTCCCCTACTCTCAATGGAAATGTCAACTCTATCTATCCCCCTCATAATTTAAAATACTTCTATCAAGTCCCCCCTCAACATTCTACGCTCCAAAGAATAAAGGCCTAACTTGTTCAAACTTTCTCTGTAACTTAGGTGCTGAAACCCAGGTAACATTCTAGTAAATCTCCTCTGTACTCTCCCTATTTTGTTGATATCTTTCCTATAGTTTAGTGACCACGACTGTACACAATACTCCAAATTTGGCCTTACCAATGCCTTATACAATTTTAACAATACATCCCAACTCCTATACTCAATGCTCTGATTTATAAAGGCCAGCATACCAAAAGCTTTCTTCATCACCCTATCCACATGAGATTCTACCTTCAGGGAACTATGCACCATTATTTCTAGATCACTCTGTTCTACTGCATTCTTCAATGCCCTACCATTTACCATGTACTGTATGTCCTATTTTGATTATTCCTACCAAAATGTAGCACCTCACACTTCTCAGCATTAAACTCCATCTGCCATCTTTCAGCCCACTCTTCTAACTGGCCTAAATCTCTGTAAGATTTGAAAGCCTACTTCATTATCCACAAAGCCACCTACCTTCGTATCATCTGCATACTTACTAATCCAATTTACCACCCCATCATCCAGATCATTAATGTATATGACAAACAATATTGGACCCAGTACAGATCCCTGAGGCACACCACTAGTCACCGACCTCCAACCTGACGAACAGCTATCCACCACTACTCTCTGGCATCTCCCATCCAGCCACCGTTGAATCCATTTTACTATTTCAATATTAACACCAAAAGATTGAACCTTCCTAACTAACCTTCCCTGCGGAACCTTGTCAAAGGCCTTACTGAAGTCCATACAGACAACATCCACTGCTCTACCCTCGTCAACCTTCCAAGTAACCTCTTCAAAAAATTCAATAAGATTTGTCAAACATGACCTTCCATGCACAAATCCATGTTGACTGCTCCTAAGCAGACCCTGTCTATCCAGATAATTATTATACCATCTCTAAGAATACTTTCCATTAATTTACCCACAATGACATCAAACTTACAAGCCTATAATTGCTAGGTTTACTCTTAGAACCCTTTTATAACAACGGAACAACATGAGCAATACGCCAATCCTCTGGCACCATTCCTGTTTCTAATGACATTTGAAATATTTCTGTCAGAGCCCCTGCTATTTCTACACTAACTTCCCTCAAGGTCCTAGGGAATATCCTGTCAGGACCTGGATATTTATCCACTTTTATATTCCTTAAAAGCACCAGTACTTCCTCCTCTTTAATCGTCATAGTTTCCATAATATCCCTACTTGTTTCCCTTACATTACACAATTCAATATCCTTCTCCTTAGTGAATACCGAAGAAAAGAAATTGTTCAAAATCTCCCCCATCTCTTTCGGCTCCACACATAGCTGTCCACTCTGACTTTCTAAGGGACTAATTTTATCCCTCACTATTCTTTTGCTATTAATATAACTGTAGAAACCCTTTGGATTTATTTTCACCTTACTTGCCAAAGCAACCTTGTATCTTCTTTTAGCTTTTCTAATTTCTTTCATACGATTCGTTTTACATTCTTTATATTCCTCAAGCACCTCATTTACTCCATGCTGCCTATATTTATTGTAGATCTCTCTCTTTTTCCTAACCAAGTTTCCAATATCCCTTGAAAACTATGGCTCTCTCAAACTTTTAACCTTTCCTTTCAACCTAACAGGAACATAAAGATTCTGTACCCTCAAAATTTCACCTTTAAATGACCTCCATTTCTCTATTACATCCTTCCCATAAAACAAATTGTCCCAATCCACTCCTTCTAAATCCTTTTGCATCTCCTCAAAGTTAGCCTTTCTCCAATCAAAAATCTCAACCCTGGGTCCAATCCTATCTTTCTCCATAATTATATTGAAACTAATGGCATTGTGATCACTGGACCTGAAGTACTCCCCAACACATGCCTCCGTCACCTGACTTATCTCATTCCCTAACAGGAGATCCAACAGTACCTCTTCTCTAGTTGGTACATCTATGTATTGCTGCAAAAAACTATCCTGCACACATTTTACAAACTCCAAACCATCCAGCCCTTTTACAATATGGGCTTCCTAGTCTATGTGTGGAAAATTAAAATCTCCCACAATCACAACCCTGTGCTTACTACAAATATCTGTTATCTCCTTACAAATTTGCTCTTTACAAATAACAAAGTTTCCATTTGTCCTTTTATTTGTTTTTCTATTTTGTGCACATCATCAATAAGACGCATAATTTTATCTCGTTTGGTATTCGTCAAAATAAGCAAACGTATGTATTAATTGATTTATTACAGAGAAAGCATTATTTTTCTCAAGTCATGATTCTCTGGGTGGTGGAAGCAGAGGATGAAAGTTTTTTTAAATGTGGGAGAAGGAAGGATTGAAAATAAACTATGTAGACAGATTGCAGTGTTTAGGTATGATAGGTTAACAATTAAATAGTGGTACATGTTTGTAGGTCAAAGGTATTAGACCAAAAGACATAGCTGCAGAATTAGGCCATTCAGCCCATCGAGTCTACTCCACAATTCCATCAGGGCTGATCCCAGATCCCACTCAAACCCAAACACCAGCCTTCTCACCATATCTTTTGATGCCCTGTCCGATTGGGAAACGATCAACTTCTGCCTTAAATAGATGCACCTACTTGGCCTCCACCACAGTCTATGGCAGAGTATTCCACAGATTTACTACTCTCTGGCTAAAACAATTCCTCCTTACATCTGTTCTAAAGGGTCACCCCTCAATTATGAGGATGTGCCCTCTAGTTCTGGATAGGAAACATCCTCTCCACATTTACCCTATCTAGTCCTTTCAACATTTGCTAGGTTTCAATGGGATCTTCCCCCCCCCCACCCCCGCATTCTTTTAAATTCCAGTGAGTACAGGCCTGAAGCTGCCAAATGCCCCTCACGTGTTAACCCCTTCATTCCTGGATTCATCCTTGTGAACCTCTTCTGGACTGTCTCCATTGACAATACATCTTTTCTGAGATATGGGTCCCAAAACTGTTGACAATACTCCAAGTGTGGCCTGACTTGTAAAGGATCAGCCTTACCTCCTTGCTTTTATATTCTATTCTCCTTGAAATAAATGCTAACATTACATTTATCTTCTTTACCACAAACTCAACCTGTAAATTCACCTTCTGGGAGTCTTGCATGAGGACTCTTAAGTCCCTCTGCACCTCTAATGTTTGAACTTCCTCCCTATTTAAATAATAGTCCACACTATTGTACTTTAACCAAAATGCATTATCATACATTTCTCAACATTGTATTCTATCTGCCACTTTTTGCCCATTCTTCCAATTTGTCTAAGCCCTGCTGCAATTGCATTGTTTCCTCAAAACTACCTACCCATTCACCTATCTTCGTATCATCTGCAAACTTTGCCACAAAGCCATTGATTCCCTTATCTAAATCACTAACAAACAATGTGAAAAGCAACAGTTCCAATACTGACCCCCCCGAAGAACACGACATAACCAGCAGCCAACCAGAGAAAGCCTCTTTTATTCCCACTCATTGCCTCCTGCCTGTCACCAATTCCAATATCCATGCCAGTATCTTTCCTGTAAAGCCATATGATTTTATCTTGTTAAGCAGCTTCATGTGTTGCACCTTATCAAACATTTTCAGAAAATCCAAGTAAATGACATTCACTGTCTCTCCTTTGTTCACACTGCTCATTACCTCCTTGAAGAACTTTAACAGATTTTTCAGGCAAGATTTCCCTTTACAAAAGCCACGCTGACTTTGGCTTATTTTATCATTAATCTCCAATTACCTCAAAACTGCATCCTTAATAGTAGACTCCAACACCTTCCCAACAACTGAGGTTAGTCTAGTTGGCCTATAATTTCCTATTTCTGCCTTCTTCTTTTCTTAAAGAATGGAGTGATATTTGTAATCTTAGATTATGTTAGAATCAAGTGATTCTTGAAAGATCATGACCAGTGTGTCCATTATCTCTTCAGCATCCTCTCTCAGGACTTTGGGATGTGGTCCATCTGGCCCAGATGACTTATCCACTTTGAGAGTTTTGAGTTTGCCTAGCACATTTTCCTTTGTAATAGCAATGGCACTCATTCCTGCTCTCTGACACTCACAGATCTCTGGCACACTGCTAGGGTTTTCCATAGCGGTGACTGAAACAAAGTACCCATTGAGTTCATCTGCCATTTCTTTGCCCCCATTATTACCTCACCAGCATCATTTTCCAGTGCTCCAATATCAACTCTCACCTCCCTTTTATTCTTTACATAACTGACAAAAACTTTTAATATCCTGTTTTATATTATTGACTAGTCTGCCCTCCCATTACATCTTTTCCCTTCTTATAACATTTTTAGTTGTCTTTTGTTGGATTTTAAAAGCTTCCCAATCATTCAACTTCCCACTTACAGTTGCTACATTATATGTCATTTCTTTAGCTTTTATGCAGTTGTTAACTTCCTTTGTCAGCCACAGTTACCTACCCCTGCCCTTTGAGAACTTCTTCCTCTGTGTGACATATTTATCCTGTGCCTTGAGAATTATTCCCAGAAACTTCAGCTATCTCTGCTCTGCTGTCATCCTGCCAGTATCTTCCTCCAATTCACCTGGGAAAGCTTCTCTTTCATGCCTCTGTAATTCTCTTTATTCCATTGCTACACTGATACATGTGACTTGTGCTTCTCCATCTCAAATTTCAGTATGAATTCAATCATATAATGATCACTGCCTCCTAAAGGTTCCTTTATGTTAAGCTCCCTAATAAGATCTGGGTTAATACACAACACCCAATCCAAGGTAGCCTTTCCCCAAATAGGCTCAAGTTCAAGCTGCCTTGAAAAGCCATCTCATAAGCATTCAATGCATTCTCTGCCTTGTGATCTGACACCAACCTGATTTTCCCAAACCCCTTGCATATTGAAGTCCCCCATTACAATTGAGTCATTACCCTTGTTAGATGCCGTTTTCAGCTCCCTTTGCAATCTCAATCCCACATTTTGGCTGCTATTTGGAAGCCTATGTATGATTCCCATAATGATACCCTTGCAATTTCTAAACTCTATCCACAAAGATTCAACATTCTCTGACCCTATGTCACCTCTTTCCAAAGATGTAATTCCATCTCTTATCAGCAGAGCCACACCACCGCCTATGCCTTCCTGCCTGTCCTTTCGATACAAAGTATATCCTTTGATGTTAAGCTCCCAACTATGGCCTTCTTTCAGCCACGACTTAGTGATTCCTATAATTTTATATCGACCAATCTCTAATTGCACCATGATTTTGTTCACCTTATTCCGAATACTGTGCTCATTTAAATACAGCACCTTCAGTCCTGTATTCTTCACCCTTCTAAATTTTGCCTCTGTGGTACAATTTAACTCTTTGCTCTTGTCCGCATTTGTACCCAATCATTGGCTTATCCTTCCTTACATTCATGTTACACCCATCATCTACTTGTAAACGTGCTGGCTCATCCTCAGCTCTATCATCCTGGTTCACATCCTTCATCAATATTAGATTAAAACACTCACAACAACTCCCGTAAATCTGCCTGCAAGAATATTGGTCCCCCTCAGATTCAAGTGCAACCTGTCCTTTTTGTACAGGTCCCACCTGGCCCAGAAGAGGTTACAATTATCCAGAAATTTGAATCCCTCCCCCCTACTCCAATTCTTCAGCCATGCATTTATCAGCCACCTGATTCTATTCCTATCCTCACTGTCACATGGCACAGGCAGAAATCCTAAGATTACTGCCCTTGAGGTCCAGTTTCTCCTAACTCGCTATATTCTTTTTCAGGACCTCCTCCCATTCTCTTCCTATGTCATTGGTACCAATATGTACCACAACTTCTGGCTGCTCACCCTCCCTTTTCTGGATACTGTGGTACCGGGGTGGCAAACTACCATTCATGTTTCCTTTCTGCATCCACAGAATCATTTATCTGTTCCCCTGACTATAGAGTCCCTATAACTGCTGCCAATCTTTTCAGTTCCCTACCCTACTGAGCCACAGGGCCAGACTCAGTGCCAGAGCATGGCCACTGTTGCTTCCCCCCAAGTAAGTCATCCACCCCAATGGTACTCAAAATGGAGAACTTATTGTTGAGTGGGACAGCCACAGGGGTGCTCTCCACTATCTCATTCTCCCTTCCCTCTCCTCACGGTCACCCATTTATCTCGCTCCTGTAGCCTTGAGGTGACTACCTCCCTGCAGCTCCTGTCTATCTCTGCTTCACTTTCCCAAACAAGCTGGAGGTCATCGAGCTGTAGCTCCAGTTCCCTAATGTGTTCTCTAAGGAGTTTCATCTCGATGCACCTGGCACAGATGTGCCATCAGGGAGGCTGGGAGGCTCCTGGAAATCTCACATCTGATACCCAGATCAGAACACTGGCTCGTTAGGCATATCCCCTATTCTGTCTAGAGTTGAATAAGAAATAAGGAATGACTTGCCTACTTACCTAGACTCCGTCAGTTCTCAGCGAAGCCCTGTTTAGCCTTCCTACTCTGCCTGAGAGTGGGTGTTCTGTGCACCTAATTCATATGTTCATATGGTTTCCTCAACACAGTCACAGATTATTTATATTGAAAATTCTTTCCTACATCCATGCTTTATCTTGTATTAAGAAATTGGATGTCTTCAAAATGGAATGAAGAATACATTCTTAAGGGCAGAAAAACTTTATAAATCACAGTTTAGGCCTCATCTAGTATATCAGGGAGAATTTGTCTTCTGCATTTCAGAAGTGTCAGTTAGAATTCAACTCAGTTATTTTAATTATTGAAAATTTACTGTATCAGCTAAGATCAGAAACTAACAGTACTTACACAAAGAAGAATCTTGTGCAGACATGATCTGTTTGTGGAACTACCCAAATTTCTCCATGTTTGTGCAAATCTGGTGAAGTGATCACTGCAAAAAAAAGCATTCATATTTTTTCTACTATTTTAGTTACTTTTCTCATTTTCCTGTCAATTATGTTAACTTATCTTCCCTCCTTTCATGAAAACAGTCTTGTCAATACTGCTATTCCTCTGGTTCTTTGCTGTTGGCTGTTTCTCATGTGCATTTCTGAAGTTTACAGTTCATTCAAATCAATGACATATTTACCCACCAACTGTTGTCTGCAATTCACTCTTACTTGCCCTCTTAACTTAGAGGATGGGTGGCTACTGAAGACTTCCCTATCTTTAGACTGCTGATAACATTTGCTTTCTTAAATTTTATTTTTACTGTACATTTTTTGTTTTAACCTATATTTCCATATACTATCCTTGCCAGAGCAATTGTCTGATCCACCAACATTCTTCTGTATATCCAATTCAATATGCTCTCAAGAAATACGCACTTTCTGTATCCAGTCACCTCTAATTCTCCCCACATTCACTCCATGTGAAACCTACCTTGCTAGCAGAGTGATATAATGGCAGAGGCTGGTGTGTAAAACTCTACTTACTGCTTGTACATGCAGGGTTTGATCTATCTTTAGAAGGCATCTGGCAAATTCCCCACATAAAAAGCTGGTGCACAAGCTGATGTGCAGCATTTAAGGTGTGTTAGCACAGACTGAAAAATGGTCAAGATGACTGTTTATTCTTCTCCGTAGATGCTGACTGACCTGTTGACCTTTCAGTATTTTGTGGTTTGTTTTAAGAACAATTGTCTTTTGAAAATGATAAGATGTTGTCTCATATAGTGAGGTGCTCCAAGGATTAATTATTGGCCCTGAGTTACTTATATTTATATTAATGACCTAGAGGAGGGAGCAGAGTATATGTCTGGATTTGCCGATGACAGAGAAATAGGGAGCAGCATATGTTGCAAAAGGTTATTTGCACTCTGAGTGATTATGAACAGACTTAGAAATTGGTAAATATAAGGCTATGTGCTTCAAAGGAAGCTAAAGGTAGTCTAATATCTAAATGGAGAACGAATGCAAGGTACAAAAGGATTGGGATGTTTCTTCGCACAAATTACAAAAATATAGTGGACATGAGTAGTAAGACAGATGGTATGTACGAGTTTTGCCCTTCGTGGCAAAAGGGTTGGATTTAGAAACAGGGAGATATTGTTACAATGGTACCAAGAACTGTTGAAAACATACCTGGAACACTATGTACAGTTTTGATCTCCTTAATTTAGATGGGATTAATTTCCATTGGAGACAGTATAATATACATCTACTTTCAAAGATGAAAAAAGTTATCCAAAAACAAGTGACTATACAAGACTTAATCTATATTCTTTGGAGTTTAGAAAAACAATGGGTAATCTTATTGAAAGATACAAGATCCTTAGCAGTTCACGATGGGGTACATGTCAAGAAATTACCATCTAGTGGGAAATTCTCGTACCAGGGAACAATTACAAGATTAGGGACAGTCATTTTAAAACAGAGGTTCTTGCAGATGGTGGTGAATCTCTGGAATTCTCTTCCCCAGGAAGAGTGGATACATTTTCGAAACATCAGCAAAATGAGGATAATAGGGAATTGACATGGAAGAAAAAATGAAGCCTGGAGAGTAAAACCCGTGATCATATGGAATGCTGCAGCAAGCTTGCGTGGCTGAATCTTGATCTTTTTTTCAGATGTTATGTTACATTACCTCATTTATTCACAAAACATACTGATACATGCAGCAGGTATGAGAATCATTAATATCTTTATTTTTGCTTACTGAAGGTAATTTGTCTAAATGATTTCACTGCAGTTGATTATATCATATCTGTTCTATGTTTCTGTCTTTGTTCTCATTACATGACATCAAGACTCATCCCATTCAAGAGAGAAACCCAGATTTGAACCTGCACATTTAGTATTTTCCATTACCTGGTCAGTTAATTGAGAAATAACACATGTAACTAAACAGGTATGCTTTGTATCATCCATTGGTACTTCAAATGGTAAGAAAATGTCTCAATTCCTCACTATGTATTGTATGTCAAATTTCTTACTTAGCTTTGCATGTGGCCACACAGCAAAGAGAGGGTGCCAGGCCAATGGGAAAATATTTAGTAAATTCAGTAAATTTAGTAAATTTAGCCAACAGAAAAATAAGTGATAAAATTCATCTGGATTATTGATCATAAAGTAAAACATGTTCTTTTCTTCCAGAGGAAGGGTAGTAATTACTTCAATCATCAAAATTAGATTAGCTATCCATTAAGAGAATTGCTTTCAGTACAGAGTGAGAACTCTCATTAGAATTTAAAATCATAAGTTTTACAGTATTGTAAAACACAAGTGTTCTTCCATATGTTTTCTCTGTATATGAAGATTTGCCCGGCAATGGAGAAATACATACCTTCACATAAGGCTATACACTTCAGGTTACGACTCTGCAAAAACTGGGGTTGCTGTCCTTTTTTCTGTGACTGGAAGAAATAAAATGGGTTGATTTTATCTACACGAGTCTAGGCTTTATATATAAAAGCATGGATGTTGTGCTGAATCGTTGAGAAACACTGCTTCAGAAACAATGAGAAGGACCAGGAACAGTGTATAAGAATGATTCCTGAGGTGAAAGCCTACCTTTACAAGAAATGGTCATGGAGAATGGGAATATTTTCCTTGAAGTGAATGCTGAAGGGAGATTTGATCATATATAAAACAAGGAGGGATATAAAATGTACAAATAGTGATAGGCTGTTCCCTTTGGTGGGGCAGTTATCGAGTAGAGATCACAAATAGAAAATAAAAGATGAAGAATATTGAAAATATCATGAGGAAATGCATTGTTTCGCTGCATATGGTTGCCTGCCAAGCAATTACTCCTGATTGGAATCACCCATGTTGAAATGTGGTCATCTTTTTCTGTGCACAATCTGCCAGTTATCTACAGTCTTTAGTTTCCAAATGCAAGCCTTCACCAGCGATATTGCAGCCACTGACATAAAACTGAACAGATGTTCAAGGATAAGCAAAAATTTAATGATGTAATATTAGTGTCAATGCACAAGGGAGCTTAAATTCATTTTCTCTTCAATGTTGTATTATATCACTTATAAATATCTCTATTTTTTGCTGGATGTTATGACGCTCCTAGTGAATATTAAATGCGCATGAGCAATTTTACTGAAGTGGCATTTGGGGTGCCTCATTAGAGATGTGTATCAGGACAAAAATGTGTGCTCCTGTGCCCTATTTCAAACTTGCACTCTGTTTGATTTCGAACTTGTGGGAAGGCAGCATGCAAAGCCCAAAATATTCCATGTAGCATAGAATCATCAAAGAAAATAACTGAGAAGATGGACCATGTGGTCTTATAACATAGGTGGTAGAGAGCTGGCAGTCCATTTTACTTCTAACTATTATATATATCTAGACTCAATAGAAGACAACATGGAGAAGTGTGTAATGAGTAGCCAACCTTCTGTGACCCTGGCAGATGTGAATTTCACACCTCACAACTATGCTTTTAGAATGGCAGTGGACAACTTGGGTTGAAGTTGAGATATGCTTGTATTGGGAGATTGGAAATGAATCAATACCCTATGGTAATCTAGTACACTGCTATGTAAATCTGGTGGCTCCCAGTACAACAAGCAGCATTGGCACAACTTCCTAGTCCAGTCTAAAGCAAGTGTTCTACACTGAAACATCTTAGGATATTTCACAGTATCAAAACCATCAAATACACAGTATGATAATATTAATAGTTTTTATCATTTGATTGCCATGTATAGGAGCTCCTAGAATACACCAAAGGCCTCCTAATTCTAGAGCTTCACAATGCCACAAGTGTCAAAGGCGGATCAACCCTGATACAATAACGCAAGGTACCACAAATTCAATAAAACCATAAAACAAGTGATACTTCGTCAAACTTCACTTTTTATTCATAGCATGCAATTAGATGCAATTATTGATAGATACAATTATATGTAAAATCATTATTGGTTAGTTATAATTATTTCTGCCAAGGCCAGCATGGACACAGTCTTAGTTCCTTATGTTGACACCTGCCCCTACTCTCGAATGTTCTACCAACCCCCCCACAATGTCCTTCCCCTATTTAGTTACGTTATACCTCAATAATTCTTTGTGCGGCCAGATAATTCTTTATTTAGACCTACGTCTAATGCTATTAGGGAACAATGTCTGGTACATCACTTGTTGCTGGGTAAGATTCCCTTTTTGGCTGTACAGCAACCAACATAAGGTACCTATAAGGTAATTGATCATTAGCTAATCATTGTCTTTTAATCCCCTCTAATCTATACCCCTATTTACCTATCCCTTTACTCCATCACAAGGTTCTCTGGGTGCAAGTACGTGACCCTACAGAAATGACCCAACGTGTGTCAGATTGGGTTAAGCAGATGCATTTTCCAGTGATTTGGAATGGAAACATTAAACACAGTGTCAGGAGCAGGGTGACTAAAAACATACTGCTTTGGTGTTGGAATTCATTATTGGATCTTTATATATGCTGCAGCTACATGATGGATAATGCAAGATGGAAATTGTCTTGGCAGCATCCCAATACCTGTAAAGTGGCTGCTTTATTGTGTGAAGGCTGTTCATCCTTGGTTGTCACCTTCTGCTGCTTTTTATTCATCCCTAGAGGGTAAACACAATGGAGAATCATCATAAAGGAGAATTTCATTGTTCACATTGACTGTATCAAAAGGAACCTTTAGTCAACCATTCTATCACTATTTTAAAGAGAATGGAATATATAAAAATGTGATTTAAATACACCAGAATCAAACAGTATTTTTTGTGACAACATATAAAGTGAGTGGTTATTTCAGGACTGAAGTATCCCATTGTGATAAGTAGTTTCCTTTGTTGCCTTGCTTATATTTTGGATAAATAAAATAATAGGTTTTGTGAATGTCCAATTATTTCAGAAAATGCAAACATCAGAGGTATTTTCATATTTTTTATTTGATACAGTAGGAGGTCAGCTGTTCCATCGAGCCTGATTTGGCCCTCAGAGCAATCCCATCTATCCCAGTGCCTAACTTTCTTCCCCATAATCTGTTCCCTCAAACATGCTTGTTACTTGTCCCCTGGTTCTCCAGATACACTAGGGGCAAGGTCCAGTAGCCAATTAACTATTGCCACATCTTTGGGGTGGGAGTGTAAACCAGGGCACCCACCTGGCTATGGTGAGAATACACAAGCGATTCAGTTAGAGCCCTAATTCAGTATTGAATGTGGGTTGCTGGGAATATGCAGAGGCAGCACTAAACACTGCTCTGCTGTATTGCCCACACCCTCCTCCACAAACACAGTAAGTTGCTTACACTGATCTCTCCCAGCCAGAGACATGCATTAAAGCCTCTCTTAAGGAAAACTTCGAGGTTTCTTCCGTTATTTCAATGGACTAGTTTACTTTCTGAAGTTCCTTTCAACGTTGAATTTGCCATCAGCAGCATCTCTAAAGTAACTCTTTAACTAGTTGTCTATTCTTTATATCTCCATTTAGAACTTAGAATTGGCTTAAACTTGTGAAAAGTTAATAGATATACTCAATAAATCAGTTCCCTAACAGACATCAAGTCTCACCAATGTTGAGGAGGCCACATCTGGAGCACCAGATACAGTAGATGACCCCAAAAGATTTGCAGGTGAAGTGTCAAAACCAAGAGAAAATCTGCAGATGCTGGAAATCAATATACACAAAATACTGGAGGAATTCAGCAGGCCAGGCAGCGTCTATGGAAAAGAATAAACAGTCGATGTTTCAGGCCTGAGATATTGACAGTTTATTCTTTTCCATAAACGCTGCCTGGCCTGCTGAATTCCTCCAGCATTTTGTGTCTGTGTAGGTGAAGTGTGTTGCATCATCTGGAAGGATTGTTTGGGGTCCTAAATAGAGGTGACAGAGGAGGTGAATGGGCAGGTGTATCACTTCTTCTGGCAGGGAGAAGTATCAGGAAGGAGATTTGTGGGGAGAGATGAATGGACAAGGAATTCACAGAGGGAGCAATCCCTGTGGTTAGTGGAGATTGGGGAGGAGGTAAAGATGTGTTTAATGGTAGAATCCTGTTTAAGATGGTGGAGGTTGTGGAGAATGATGTGCCAGATGTAGGGGCTCATTGGGTGGTAGGTCAGGACAAGTGGAAGTCTATTCCTGTTAAAGTGGCGGGAAGATGGAGTGAGGGCAGATGTCCAGGTAATGGGCAGCATCAATGGTGGCTTGTATGTTGTTCTGAATTTCTAGTATCTGCAGAATCATTTGTATTTAAAAATGACTGCTCCAAATTGAATTCTTCACTTTTCTGCAATATTTTATACATCAACTTGTTTGCATTCAAGAAAGTTTAGACAGAAAGAATTCCAGTCCTTACATAAAAAGAAATCAGCAGATGAGAAAATAAAGATACATATTTTTCTTTCCTTTGTTTAACACTATTAAAGATTTGGGTCTTAAGCTTAAGTTAAAATATACTTGCCTGAGTAACCAAAAGAAATACTTGACAACGGACTAAGATAAATGCCATTTCCATACACTGCTCCATGTAGCTGTGGTAAGTGGGATAAAAACAAACAAGCAAATCCTTAGAATAAAAGGTAGCCCATTTGATCTATGTTGTATACTTCCAACAGGTTTTCATCCACTTAACAGATATTATCAGCAAGACCATTTACTTAACAGAAAGAGCCACGTAACCTGAATAAAATAGGGTGATTTGTCATATAATTGGCATTTTCCTCCTTCGTGAAGATGATCTCAATTTCTTATGAATACAAGAATACAAAACAATTGGAGGAATAGTAAACCACTTGCCCCCCTAAAGCATGGCCTCCCATTCAATATGATGACGGGTGATCTTTCCTAGGCCACATATGGTCCTTTGTACCAGTTCAAAAAATTCTCAACCCCCTGATCATTTAAAAAATAACTAAATCCTCTTTAGTGCCATTGAGTTGTAATGCGCAGAAGTGAACTCTTTAGTCCAACTAGTCCATGACAATGTTGCTGTCTGTCTATGTTAATCCAAACTGCTTACATTGAGGCCATAGCCCTCTACTTCTGTCCTATCAAGTATTATCTAAATTTTGTAACTGTGTTTGCCTCTACACTTCCACGGCAGCTCACTCCACATAACTAACCCTCTCTTCGAGAAAAAACTTTCTCCTTCAATCTCCTTTAAATTTCTCACCTTTCACCTTAAACATACACCCTCTAAAGTTAGATTCTTCCTTAATAGGAAAGAGACATTGACTACTCAATCTTTGACTCTCCGAATTCTTGAACAGGAGATACTACTTTTGTGACATGTACTGTATAGTAGAATTCCATAATTTGTTCTGTAATATGTAACAACTTGTCTTCCATAGGATATTTTGTTTTCTTGTCATATGTTTATAGTCAACGATGTGTGAACAAATAATTATTGCTATTACACATCTAATTTTTGGCAGAAGAATCTGAGCAAAGGTTTAAAATGACATTAAAACATTGGATAAAAATCAGGACTTGGTTTAATTTGTTTTACTTTATAAAGAATTATCAAATGTATTAGTCCTATATACATACTGTATACAGTATGCTATATGCGTCACTCGAGGTATGAAGCAGTAGCAGTGTGCATCTTTTGGGAAGTATGTTTCCTGTGGAGTTTTGACTTCTTGCGATGATAATGATCAACTGAGTATGGTTGTTAGAGAACAATACTGAGTTGCAGAATAATTCCTAATAATTCCGAGTCGGATCTTACCTGTAATCGTGTGTTAGATGCAACAATTAAACCATTCCTTAAAATGGAGTGCCAGTTCTCTATATGTGAACCACTAGATATAAAACATAAAGAACTCCAGTAGTATTTGGGAAATTTATGTAACATAATCAAACATCATCACCTTCATATTTCATGCCTCCATATAATAATAGTACTTTATTGATCCCAAGTGAGAAATTATTTTGTTTCAGCAGCAATGTCTAAAACACACTTAGCAATAATAAATAATAATAATAAATATGATAATATTAACAAATAATAAAGTACATAGTAATTATATAACCAACAATACTTGTGACAACTGAGGCGAATCAGCCTGTTCGAAAGGGTGCTTTACTTGGTAACTTTGGGTATAGATGAAGTTTCTGACAAACCTCCACCTCTGTAATATTGGGTGAATGGGGGAATTTCCTAGTCAATACATTAGTACTGTTCAAAAGTGCAAAGATGTAGTTTTCATTTAAGCTCTTTTCCTCTGGATGGTTTCAGAGTGAGGAATGGAAAGAATGCATAAAGGAAGTGGCAGAAAACAGAAACCAATGTGACCTCAGTGAATGACTATCATGAACCAGGACGAAACTGAAATGCATAGACAAGGTACAATAATGATACACGTACAGGCATGAAGACTGGCACCAGCCTGAAAAAGTACAAGCATGTTCACACTCAAAATGGGTCACAGAGTAATTAAGAGTCACAGAAGCAAGGACACAGAAATAAAGAACCAGGATTAAAGAACAAAATTAATAAGTGCTCTATATACAGAGTTACAAGAGAAAGACATTTAGATAGAGAACCATTGGGGTGATTGGGATAGTAAACGCAAGAAAAAAGGGAAGGTTATAAAACTGCAAAGATATCTTATCTGTTGGAAAAAGGGATATCAGGAATTTAGACATACACTTCCCATTATTTTAAATACATTTGCACCTCTATTAGTTTATTACTGATCATGTTTACCAGTTTAAATGTGAATCTTCCTGAAACCTAGTTCTTCCAACACTTCTCCTTCTCTGTCCCTTGAAATATTTGGCATAATAAAGCCTCATTGTTATTAATTACTGTCAAACAGTAAAAATAAAAGGAACTTTCTTTTTCAAACTTTTATATTGGAAAAATATTTAGCAGCTATCATGATTTAAAAAAAACAACTAACTTTTACATATTTAAGCAGACACTGATGAAGTATTTCTTTCCTCGTTACATTTGAAAAAAATGAGCAAATATGCAATTCACATTCTTAAGGATTTTGCAAATGGAAACTTACTGAAATGCAAAAGTGCTCCCATAAAGTTTCTTTGCTGCCCTGAAATTGGATTCTTTGGCCGGTGGACTGCTGAGGAGCAGGAACTGGTGAGGCGTATGCATGAATTTTAGTTGCTGCATAAAAGAATGAAGTGACAAGTTTTACTCTGTATTCAACAAATCTGTTCACAACATGACATTACACTCAGAAGAATCAGAATCAGGTTTAATTCCAATGGCACGTATCGTGAAATTTGTTGTTTTGCGCAGCAGTACATTCCAATATTTAATGATAAAAAAAAACTGTAAAATACAATGATAATATATATGTAATTAAATGTTATCTATATATATACGTGTAATTAAATGTGTAATACAGAAAGACAGCCCAAAAAGAAAAAATATATAGTGAGGTAGTGTATATCGGTTCATTATCTATGTTAACACATAAATTCCACTGTTGATTGTCTACTTTAATTTCCCAAAACTGAAACTTACACAAAATATGTCAATTTCTGATAACTGTAAGCTTAGAAAAGTACTGACATGTTATCAAGGGATCACAGGTAAGAGTTCCAAAACCATCCTGTAACTTGTAACTCAACGGTGCAGCGAGGCAAGGAATTAATTCAGAATCTTAATGCTTCTGGTATACTGTAGATTTTTTTCCTGTGTTATGTTAGGGTTCCCTATGGCATTACACATTTATGCATGGAATTATTTTGGGTGGTGAAAAATAGCAAGAAAAATGTGTGCAAATCGAATGCTGTTAATTAGTGGAGGCAAGGAAAACAGATGCAATTTGTATGACAATGGTGTGAGGGGAAAATGTACATTCCAAAACTGTTTTTCTTTCAAAAATGAAGTGATCAAACTTCTTACCCTATTTGCAGGTAATTTTACAATATGGGATCTGTTACTGGAAATAATCCTAAACAAGAAAAACACAGCATCATTTCATTTCCTTGATCACAAGAACCAGCAATTATAACATATACAGTGGTGCTAGAAAGTTTGTGAGCCCTGTAGAATTTTTTTTGTTTTTGCATAAATATAACCTAAAATGTGATCAGATCTTCATTTAAGTACTAGAACTACATTAAGAGAACCCAATTAAATAAATAACACAAAAACATTATACTTGTTTATTTATTTATTGAGAAAAATTATCCAATGTTACATGTATTTGTTGGAAAAAGTACCCGTACCTCTTTTTTCAGTAGCTGGCGTGACCCCTTGAACAGCAATAACTTCAACCAAACATTTCCAGTAACTGTTGATCAGTCCTGCACATTGGCTTGGAGGAATTTTAGGCTATTACTCCTTTCAAAACTGCTTCAACTCTGTCCAGGCCTTGAGGCAGCAAAGCAGCCCCAAACCATGATGCTCCCCCCATCATGCTTCACAGTTGAGATGAGGTTTTGGTGTTTTCCTCCAAACATACCAGCGTGCATTTCTGCCAAAAAGTTCAACTTCTGTCTCATCTGTCCAGAAGCACTGCAGAATATCCAGGAGGTCTTTTGCAAAGAAATGTCACAATTTTATTTTGGGGGGGGGGGAGCAGTGGTTTCCTCTGTGTGTCCCTCCATGAACACCAATCTTCTTCAGTGTCTTTCTTATGGTGGACACGTGAACAGAGACTTTAGTGAGTTCTGGAGATTTCTGCAGGTCTGTTGCTGTTATCCTTGGGGTCTTTTTCACTTCCTTCAGCACTGCACGTTGTGCTCTTGGTGGGATCTTTGCAGGATGCCCTCTGCTAGGGAGAGTAGCAACAGTACTGAGTTTCCTTCATTTGTAGACAATATCTCTTACTGCGGACTGATGAACACTCAAGTCTTTGTAGCCTTTTCCAGCTTCATGCACCTCTACAATTCTTCTTCTAAGGTCCTTGGAAAGTTGTTTAGGTTGAGGCATGATGCACATAAACAGATATTTCTTGATAAAAACAGGTTCTGTCAGTAACCAGACTTCGTGTGACTTTTTTTTACAGGCAGCGCACCTCAAGAACCCAACCTCTAATCTCATCTCCATGACTGGAACACCTACTCAAAATAGCTTTTGTAGAAGGCATTACCCCAGAGGTCCATACACTTTTTCCAACAAATACATATAATATTGGATCATTTTCTCAATAAACAAATGAACAAGTACAACTTTTTGTGTTATTGGGTCCTCTTGACCTAGTTATAGGACTTGCGTGAAGATTTGATCACATTTTAGGTCATATTTGTGCAGAAATAGAGAAAATTCTACAGGATTCATAAGCCTTCGAGCACCACTGTAGCTGGCAAATTAAATAAAAGCACATGGCTGAGTAATCATAATAATGTAGTTAATCATAATGGAGAAAAGTACTGAACAAGGAATGCTCTGTAGAAGCAAATCAATGCATCTCCAGGCAGTGAGAGCAGTAATATTGTACACCATTAATATTGTACACTAGTAATTTTGTCTAGAGGTTAATGCATTACAACTGCTTAATGTGTTAAGAAAAAAATGGATAAACAAGTTTAAGGCATGAACTTGGAACTGTCTCCACCTCCACCATGGGAATGAAGAAGGTAATAGGTGGAAGAGGTAAAGGGCTACAGAAGAAGGAATGTGATAGGATAATAGAGAGGATTATGGAAGAAAGGGAAGGAAGAGGGACACCAGAAGGTGCAGCTGGGCAGGCGAGAAGAGAAGGAGAATGAAGAATAGAAAAAGAGAGACGGGGAGAGGGACGAAATTACCAGGTTGGAGAATGGTGGTGAGACTACATGTCTCCCTAGTCTACTTGCTTCTGCCCATTGATCTACCCTGGCACTTAATCATGCAAGCAAAAATAATTGCTACACCTACCCCTCTATCACCTCTCTCACCATCTTTAAGAGCCCAAATGATCCTTCCAGGTGAGGCCAACTTCAACTGCGAGTCTGCCTGGGTCATTTTACTGTATCCAGTGCTCCCGGTTTGGCTTCCTCTGCATCGGACAGATTGGGGGAATGCTTAGTCGATCACTTTCACTCCCTAAGCCACAAGTGGAAGGATTTCTGGGTTGCCGCCCATTTTAATTCCACTTTGCGTTCCCTTTCCAACATGTCTTTCCATGGCCGCTTTTACAGCCATGATGAGACCACTCTCAGGCTGGAGGAGCAACACCAAATATTCTACCTGGGTAGCCTCCAATCAGATGGCATGGACACTAATCTCTCTAATTTCTAGTAATTTGTCCTGCCCCTCTCTTTTTTCCCATTCCTCAATTTGGCTCCCCTCTTGTGCCTTTTTTTATCATCTCCTTCTGGTGCCACTCCTCCTTCCCTTTCTCCTTTGGTCTACTGTCCTCTCCTATCACATTCCTTTACCTCTTCCACCTGTTACCTTTCAGCTTCTCACTTCTTCCTCGCACCTTCTCACCTCTCCTGGTTTCACCTATCACCTACCAGGCTTGTACTCCTCCCCCTCCCCCCACCATCTTTTTCTGCCTTCCTCCCCCTTTCTTTCCTGTCCTGCTGAAGGGTCTCGGCTCAAAACGTTGACGCCTTATTCCTCTCCAAAGATGCTACCTGACTTACTTACTTCCTCCATCATTTACTGTGTGTTGCCACATTTAAGAGAATTGGCACAATTGCATTATTTTGCACTTGTTGCTGTATTCATTGTTGTTCTGATTATTACTATTTATATTGTTTACCTTGTTGAGCTTCAAAAGAGCAAGGATTTTCATTGGACCCTGGTGTATATGACATTAAACTAACCCCAATCTTTTAGACAGGTATATGAGTAGGCAGGGAAAAGAGCTAAACATGCCTTGTACAGGCAAATGGGATTATTTTGAGTTGGTATTATGGCCAGTACAGGCATCGTGGTCTGAAGAGCCCTTTGCTGTGCTGTACTATTCTACATTTTATGATCAAATCCAGTTCCTGCTGTAAAATTCCACTATTCAATATTGGTGTAAAAGTACCATTGTAACAGGGGATGTGCCAGTGGATCCTGCTTGTCCATCTGCTTCTTGATTTCCAAATACGGTGCCTATCAAGACAAACAAATTAAATAGATTTTTCCCACGGTTCATCATGCACTTTATTTATGACCATAACCTCGCAATAAGGAAAATACAATTAGGAAATTCTTAAAGTACACAAAAAGCTCTATGGAACATGAAGAGTTAATCTAATATTTCTGACTTCTGATGGAAATTCTTTTCTCTAAAACATTTATCCATCTCTGTCCCAAAACCGGCAAACTTAGTGTGCTTAGAGAATGTTTTCTAATTTTAGTTAAACTTTTATGCTTTTTTTTGAGTATTAATTATACCAGCCTTCAGCTTATTTTTGTACAATATTAGGCCATGTTAATAGATCAGGTCCCGAAGAGCTACAATGGTTCAATTTACTGAGTAAGCTTCAGGCATGGAAGCCAACATATTAATTCATATCTGACCATCATTTATTCTGTAAAATGTCACATCTACAATTCCAGCAGATTCTGGTTAATTGGGCCATCGGTTAATCAGGCAGCCACTTACCTGGGACAATTCTAAAAGAACAAAAACTAATTGAGAAAATAGCTGGAATTCCCTTCATTTATTTGGGACATGGTGCCACATAATTGGGACAGGAGACCATTGCAGAACAGTTTCTAAGTAGCGTCAGTCACTTGCACTTTTCCTGCTATTAGATACTACACCATCCTTACAGTAAACAGTTTTTAAAAAGAGTCATTTGCATGTGCTTGTGTTGAAAATGCACTGACAGGTAGTTGGCGAGAAGTAAGCAGAAAAACAAAACTGTTTTGCTCACTGTGGTTTCAAGTATTCAGGCTTGGAGATGCTAGAAACAGCCAGGAGCGAAAATGGAATGTTTCATAACTTCAATGAATTAGGACGTATAAAGAATTTGAAGATATCAATAATCATCTTGAGTGCTTCAATGAAAATTAAGATTTGGAGGGTGCCATCATCTAAAGCATATTATGAATGTAGTAGATTATTTGCACTAGGTGCCTGTGCTGATTCTGTTCAATCAAAAAGAAAAAATACAGTAGCATAGCATTGGATGAATTCCTCTGTTGAAGACTATTAAGAACCAATACACTGTTTTATAGTACTGTAGTAGCATTGGTAGTATCCTAGTTTGTTTATTTAAATACATAAGTGGCTATTCAGTTAAATAGCAGTTTGTCTTTTTTATACCGATTTAACAATTTCCAAGAAACTTCAGCAGCCGCTTAATTGGGCAAAGATATACTAGACCTGAGGTGTCTAAATACACTGTGTTTTATTATATTTAATTTAATCATGAATTTAACTGATCTTATAAAAGTGTTAAGATATTTCATATCATTGACGTCCATGAACCAATTCTCACTTGCAGAAATATCTGGCTGATACGTTGGAATCTAATGAGCACACACCAAAGAAGTGATGGATGCTTATTACCATACAAAAACATTAAGATACAAAGTCTCTGTGAATGGGACATTCACAGCACATTTAAATTATTTCTATGTTGACACTTTAAACCGGTGGACTAAATGTTCCAGGCTGCCAGCACATCACATGGCTTTCCTTTCTGATTGGATCACATATGGATTTATGCATGGATACAGAGAGAACGGCATGCTCATGATTAACAATACAGAACAGGTTGATTACTTTCAGGAAGTGCTACTCTTTCATATGCTCAAACATGGTTACTGAGCAGAAACAAATAATATAAGTAGAGTTTAACGAATATGTGTATTCTGAAATGACTAATACAGATACAGAAATGGATAATGGGAATATGTACACTTGGAAATAATTCAGTGAATTGGAAATAAGATTCAGTTATGATGGATGAAGTCACCACACATAAAACCAATAATTTAATTTTGAATTTGCTAAACACAAAAATTAAATGACTTGGGTTGTGTTATTATGCTAAGGACACAATTTCTATGCTAGATGTTTGAAAGTCTGGACAGTAACTCCTGATTAAAGTACTCACTCCAATACCGATGAACAGAATGTAGCAAAACCAGAGTTTTCAAACAAAAACAGAAGTCAAGCACCTGGAAGTGAAGGTGGTATGTTAATATTTTAGGGTAATTTTCATCCAAATTGGCATGTATTAAAAATTAACTGCACATGATTGGGGAAAAGGAGTGCAAAAAATAAAGAGATTAAATTAATTAAGTAGAAAATGGTTGCTGGCAAATACATAAAAATCTTAATTTATGTAAGATTCAATGTGGAAAATCACACTGTGAAGGGATATGTGAAAAGCTAAAGTGACTTGTTAGATTTATTTCTCACACTGTTTTAAAATATTACTGAGTTTTGTTCATTCTGAAACTGATCCATGTAGTATGACTTTAGGAGGAACGGAAGAAACTAAAGCATTAAGGCAATCCAATTGGTGAACCTCAATAAAACAAGTTGTTAGATAATATGCCAAAACGTAAACACCTGTAGGCAGAATTGGAGAATTCCATGGAGAAGTCTATGGAGAATTGCCAGGGATGTTCTCCTTGCTTGCCCATGATTTTCACATCTGCCTATTGTAATGCATTACCATTGGACGTACTGAGTTCAAGAATGGTGCACAAATGGCCTGAGCTGACGGACTAGATGTATTTCACTCCAGTCCCTCAGCTTTCGATAGGGATGAATGAGATAAGAAAAGAACCAAGTTCCTATCAATTTAATGGGATTATCAAGCTAAATTAAAAAGCTAAACTGCTGACTTATTTTTCTTTGGTTTAGTTAATTTCTAGGAGTTAAAGTGATCATTAATGCTTATTTTGAAATAATTTAATAACTTTTTCTAAATTGGAAACACAGAAAACCTACAGTACAATACAGGCCCTTCAGCCCACAAAGCCGTGCTGAACATGTCCTTGCCTTAGAAATTACCTAGGGTTACCCATAGCCCTCTATTTTTCAAAGCTGCATGTACCCATCCAGGAGTCTCTAAAAAGACCCTATTGTTTCCGCCGGCAGCCCATTCCACGCATTCACCACTCTCTGCATTAAAAAACAAACTTACCCCTGACATCTCCTCTGTACCTACTTCCAAGCACCTTAAAACTATGCCCTCTTGTGCTAGCCATTTCAACCCTGGGAAAAAGCCTCTGACTATCCACACAATCAATTCCTCTCATTATCTTATACACCTCTCATCCTCTGTTGCTCCAAGGAGAAAAGGCCAATTTTACTTAACCTATTCTCATAAGGCATGCTGCCCTATCTAGGCAACATCCTTGTAAATCTGCTCTGCACCCTTTCTATGGTTTCCACGTCCTTACTGTAGTGAGGTGACCAGAACTGAGCACAATACTCCAGAGCAGGGTCTGACCAGGGTCCTATATAGCTGCAATATTACCTCTCTGCTCTTAAACTCAATCCCACAATTGATGAAGGCCAATGCACTGTATGCCTTCTTTACCACAGAGTCAACCTGTGTGGCAACTTTGCTTTGAGTGTCCTATGGAATCAGATCCCAAGATCTCTCTGATCCTCCACACTGCCAAGAGCCTCGCCATTAATGCTATATTCTCCCATCAAAATGAATTGACCTACCAAAATGAACCACCTCACACTTATCTGGGTTGAACTCTATCTGCCAGCTCTCAGCCCAATTTTACATCCTATCAATGTCCCACTGTAACCTCTGACAGCCCTCCACACCATCCACAACACACTCAACCTTTGTGTCATCAACAAATTTACTAATCCATCCCTCCACTTCCTCATCCAGGTCATTTATAAAAATCACAAAAAGCTAAGGTCCCAGAACAGATCCCTGAGGCACACCACTGGTCACTGGCCTCTATGCAGAATATGACCCGTCTACAGCCACTCTTTGCCTTCTGTGGAAATCCATATACACTTCATCTACTGCTCTACCTTCATCAATGTGTTTAGTCATATACTCAAAAAAATTCAATCAGGCTCGTAAGGCATGATCTGCCTTTGACAAAGCCATGCTGACTATTCCTAATCATATTATGGCTCCGTCTCTAAATGTTCATAAATCCTGCCTCTCAGGATCTTCTCCATCAACTTACCAATCACTTATGTAAGACTCACTGGTCTATAGTTTCCTGGGCTATCCCTACTCCCTTTCTTGAATAAGGGAACAACATCTGCAACCCTCCAACCCTCCAGAACCTCTCCCATCCTCATTGATGATGCATTGATGATCGCCAGAGGCTCAGCAATTTCCTCCCTCGCCTCCCACAGCAGCCTGGGTTACATCCTGTCTGGTCCCTCGACTTATCCAACTTGATGCTTTCCAAAAGCCCCAGCACATTCTTTTCTTTAATATTCACATGCTCAAGCCTATAGATTATTTCACTTTATTTGATCTGTTTCTAAATGTAGATACATAGAAAACCAACAGCACAATACACAATCTCTGATTTCACAGCTGTTAGCTGTCAAAAGGCCATTAGGATGTTCTGGATATAGGATCTAAGCATGCATCAGCTGAGGTCTAGTTGCTCCTCGGAAGGAGGGTGTGGCATCCAAACACTGAGCTCAAATGGAATTGTAGAGCTATAAATGGCAAGTTCAGCTAGGTGTGGTGGGGGTGACTGAAAGCTCATATGATGAGTGAGATCATACAAAGCCACTCATAATCCAACAAATGTTGATAAATGCATTTTTTTCTTAGAAGAAGGGATTAACTTGAGCAGAAGGTAGTTGCTCCATACTTTCTAATTCACTTAAAACTTATTTTAATAAAAACAGGATTATAGTTACCTGTGATGCAGTGTAAAGCTTGCTACTAAACGTTGGTCCTTACCTGGGTCATTTCCCTGATGGATGTTATGCTGTCCAGTGCTTTAACTAACCGCTCATAATCCTTTTTCTTGTTGAAACATGGAGAAAAAATTCACTTTAGAATTTTATAATAATTGCTGCATAATTATAAACAATTGTAGTAAGCTCTACTTCTGCTTCCAATGCAAAAACATCAGAGTTATATCACTGAATAAAGCTATTGAACTTATTCATGTCATTACTGGTCATCCAACTGATCATGAATTCCAATCATATTCCAATCCTGGTCTCATTATTACATTTTTTTCAGTCTTACCTTGGATGTTGTTATAGTTTCTGTATCAAACATTAATGCTAAGTGAATTCCATAAACTCAATACACAATGAAAAGACATTTCACCTAGACATTTCATTAAATAGTTACATTCAAGCTTGTATTTATGGCTAAAAACACAAAATGCTGGCAGAACTCAGCAATCCAGACAGAATCTATGGGAGGAGGTAGTGACGATGTTTCGGGCCAAAACCCTTCATCAGGAGTGAAGTAACATGGGATGGTCGAGGGAGGATAAGAAGTGGGGGGAGGGATGAAGTAGGGAGCTGGGAAGTGATAGGCTGAAGGGAAATGGGCTAGGGGGAAAGTGGAGAATTATGGGAAATAAAAGAGAAAGAAAGGTAGGGCTGGGGGGCAGATTATAGTGAGGGGGGAAAACAGAGAGAAAGAGAACCAGACTAAAATTATAGATAGGGATGGGGTAAGATGGGGGGGGGGTGGTGGCAGGGGTATCAACAGAGGCCTGGGAGTTGGATGTTCATGCCGGCAGGTAGGAGGCTACCTAGGCGGGAGATAAGGTATTGCTCCATCAACCTGCGTGTGGCCTCATCTTGACGGTAGAGGAGGCCATGGACAGGCATGTCGGAGTGGGAGTGGTCTGTGGAATTGAAGTGTGTGGCCACAGGGAGATCCCACCACTGCTGGAGGACTGAGTGCCGGTGTTCGGCGAAACGGTCTCCCAGTCTGCTATTTATGGCTTCCTTTTTGAAAGTATTACAAACTGCTAACCTCTCCCATCTAAAGATAAATTGACAACTACTGCTTCAAAATATATTCTTTTAGAAATTGTTTTCTATTTATGTTTCATCATGCCAGAGCCTGGCAAATTAGGTTAGGCCTCACTAAGAAAGATCAACTGCATGGTTAAAGAAAGCCTGATTCGGTGCACAAGGCCCATGCCAAACGGAAGACTACTATTAGTTTGTTCAAGAATCACTAGATTTTGGAATACTTCCAGAGGACTTGATAATTGCAAGTGTCATTCCACTCTTTCAAGAGGGGAAGAGGACAGAAAAAAGGAATTTATAGGCCAGTTAGCCTGAAGGTAGTGTAGTGGCATCCACACTGGACTTCAAGGCAGGTGGTCCTGGGTTCCTTGAACTCTTTCCATCCATGCTGGGTTGAGCGTCAATCTAGCAACTCGGCCTCATAAAAAACAGACAACTGCAAAAGAAATTACATTGGCTCATTGCGCCACAAGGTGTGGAGAGGGACTAGCTAACTAACTAGCCTGACTTCAGCGGTTGTGGAGATGTTAGAGTCCATTATTAAGGATGAGGTTTTGGGATACTTGGAGGTACATAATAATGTAGGCCAAAGTCAGAATGGTTTCCTTAAGGGGAAATCTTGCCTGATAAATCTGTTGCAATTCTGCAAATATAACAGTGGAATTTGTTTACTTAGATTTTTGTAAGGCCTTTGACAAGATGTCACACATGAGGCTGCTTAACAGGATAAGAGCCTATGGTATTACAAGAAAGATGTGAAGATGAATAGAAGATTGGCAGACTGGCAGGAAGTAAAAAGTAGGAATACATCTTTTCTGGTTGACTCCTGGTAATTCGTGGTGTTCCACAGTCATCAGTGTTGGGACTACTTCTTTTCAAGTTATATGTCAATCATTTGGATAGCTTTGTGGTCAAGTTAAGTAAGTAGGTGAAGATAATGTTGAGGAAGCAGAGAGTCTACAGAAGTAGAGAATGAGCAAAAAAGTGGCAGATGAAATATAGTGTAGAGAAATGTATGGTCATCAACTTTGGTAGAAGGAAGAAGGAACAGATTATTTTCTAAACGGGCAGAAAATTCAAAAATCTGAGATGCACAGGGACTCAGGAGTGCTCTAAATGTTAACTTGCAGGTTGAGTAGGTAATATGGAAGGCAAATGCAATGTTAGCATTCATCTCTAGAGGACTAGAAAACAAATGCAAGAATGTAACACTGAGGCTTTATAAGGCATGGTCAGACTTTGGAGTATTGTAGCATTTGTAGTTTTCTTATCTATGGAAAGGCATTCTGGCATTGGAGAAGATTCAGAGGAGGTTCACAAGAAAATGATTCCAGGAATTAAATAATTATCATATGAGTAATGTTTTATGGCTTGAGGCTTGCTCTCTCTGTAGTTTAGAAGAATGAGGTGGGCAGCTCATTGAAACCTACCAAATATTGAAGGCAACACACAAGATGCTGGAGGAACTCAGCAGGCCAGGTGGCATCTATGGAAAAGAGTAAACAGTTGATGTTCCAGCATCTGCAGATTTTCTCATGAATATTGAAAGACCTAGATAGAATGGATGTGGAGAGGATGCGTCCTATTGTGGGGAAGTCTAGGACCAGAGAGGACAGTCCCAGAACAGAGGGACATCCAATTAGAACAGAGATTAGGAGGATTCCTTTTTTTGCAAGAAGGTATAAAACTATGGAATTCATTGCTACTGTCAACTGTGGAGGTCAGATCATTGAGTATATTTAAAGCAGAGGTTGATAGGTTCTTGATTAAATCAGGGCATCAAAGGTTAAGGAGAGAAGGCAGGAGACTGAGGTTGAGAGGGATAAAAAATCAGCCATGATGGAATAGTGGGGCAGACTCGATGGGCCAAAAGGCCTAAATCTGCTCTGATGTCTTATGAACTATATTGCAATGTTACTTGATCTCTACTGGAAGGACAAAACCTTCATCCCAAGAATCAATCTAGTGTAGCTATGCTGCACCACCTCCAATTTCCTTCTTCATGTAAGTTTATAATGAAGATTTTTTTTTGAGTCAGATATAAATGTCAACTTTCTCTTCTTACTCCCAACTCCAGTTCAGGCTCACAATACTGAGTCAAAACCAAAGGCAATCATCTGTCTTCACTCTAATCAAAGATAGGTTATCCTTGATCTTTCATTTCCTTTGAAGTGCAAATAGAATGAAAAAGAGGTTGTCTAATTCTAGAAAGAAACTAGCTGACAGCATCAACTACTAAGAAGCACTATGGTACTTGATTCAGAGTTCACAGCCATTGTCAGGAAGGAAACATAATGTTGATCTAAGACAGTATCTGTTCAACTAATCCAAATGTCAGCATAATTTTATCTCAATTCTCAGTTATAATTCACTGCCAATCAACGTCTTATGATGCAATTCTATATGCAATTATATAACTATGAGCATATTGTGGGCCATACCTTAGCTACTAAAACATTGAATAATCAAATTGATCAAATTATACCTTGTTATCAACAAGGACTATAACAGACAGTATAAATTAAGGAACTGCCTGATAAATATCAAGTATCATTAATAGCAAAAAGGCCAGGCAACAAGCATTTCCAACAAAAAAGGGTCTAACCATCAACACTGGCATTATTGTCACCAAGTCCCTTATCATCCATATCCTGGATGATTCAATTATTGACCAGAAACTGTCTTCATCCAGCCACTTAAATACATTACTGTGAATGTACAGTACGAGCACAAGAAGTGATCACTAAGGACGTTCCACCAAATAGAAGGCACAGACCTGAAACAATGGTGGAATAATCTCCACTTGACTGGAGGAGTGCAGTTTGAACAATGTTGAAAAAGCTCAGTGGTGAATGAAGTAGTCCTTTTTGCATACTCCAGCCCTGCGATTTCTACCAGCAAAATGAACAAGAGTAGCAATTGTACAGGAATACCACCAGCTCCAGATCCCTCCACTCTGCATGCCATTCTATCATGGGAATGCATCTCTGTGGCAGTGCCTAAATCCTGGAATTCTGAAACATCTACTTCTAATGCAGAAATAACAGCACCACAGGAGGACTTTTATCAGACGGACTGCAGAAATTCAAGAAGGCAACTCAATGCCTTCTCCTTAAGGGCAACTACGGTTGAGCATTGTTGGTGACTTCAGATAACAAAAAACTGGATTAGGGCTAAATCGTATACAATCTTGTGGAAAGTATTTTTTGGCCACAGCTCTTCAAATTATGCTTTCAAACCTTGGGCAATTTTAGAGTTGGAATATCATGTTGCACTTGTACAAAACAATGGTTAGAACACACTTAGAAAATTGTTCTGGTAATCACCCTACAGAAAGAATATGGTAGTAATAGAGAGAATGCAGAACAGATTCCTCAAACTGCTGCATAGAAGTGAGATTAAATCAACGGGTTTCTTTACTCACAAAAATAGCAAACTATGATTGGTGATTATGATGGATGTTATGTTGCCTCCCAGGTGCCATCTTGGATTACATCCACAGCACTTAGGGGGAGGGAGAGCAGCCAGATATCTTGGTACAAATTAGTACCAATGGCATAGGAAGGAAAAGCAAAGAGGTCCTGAAGAGAGAATTTAGAGATCTAGGCAGAAAGCTGAGAAACAGGACCTCCAGGATAATAATTTCTGGATAGCTAGCTGTTCCATGTGCCAGTGAGGGTAGAAACTGGTTGATTTGGCAGATCAATGTGTGTCTGATCCAGGTTCTTGGATCATTGGGATCTCTTCTGGGGGAGGTATGACTGGTACAAAAGGGATGGTTGCACCTGAACCCAAGGGGGACCAATATTCTCGTGGGCAGGTTTGTTAGAGCTGTTGGGGAGGGTTTAAACTAATTTGGCAGGGGGATGGCAACTGGAGTGAAGGGACTCAGGATAGGACAGATGGTAAAAACGCCAAGGTAGTGTGCAGTCAGACTGTCAGGAAGGGCAGGCAGATGTTAGGACAAATTTGCAGCCAGCAGTTTGAGTATCAGAGCATTTAGAGATGCAGTATCAAAAAGGGGAGCAAATACAGTACTCAAGTGTTATATCTTAATGCACGGAGTATAAGAGATAAGGTGGATGATCTTGTACTTTTACAGATTGTCGGGTATGATGTTGGCCATCACTGAATCATGACTGAAGGATGGTTGAAGTTGGGAGCTGGAAGTCCAACGTTACACATTGTATCGGAGGGATAGGACAGTGGGTGGCATAGCTCTGCTGGTCAAGAATGGCATCAAATAATTAGAAAGATGTGACATAGGACTGGAAGATGTTGAATCCTTGTTGGTTGAGTTAAAAAACTGCAAGGGTAAAAGGACGCTGATGGCAGTTATATACAGGTCTCCAAACAATAGCTGGAATGTGGACTATAGATTACAAGAAAACTAGGAAAGGTGTGTCAAAAGGACAATGTTATAATAGTCATGGAGAAGGCCAGGAAGTGGGGCTGAGGATCATCGATGATTGAATGGTGCACTACACTCAATGGCCCAAATGGCCTAATTCCACTCCTATGTCATATGGTCTTACGGTCTTTATGGATGTTTATAAATTTTTTTCCCAGGGCATAGATAGGCTAGATAGTCACAATTATTATCCCAAGGTAGGGAGATCTGAAAATAGAGGACACTGGTTTAGATGAGAGGGAAGTTTAAAGGAGATCAGATGGGTAAGTTTTTTTTCAAATCAAGTGTGGTATCTGGAAAGAGTTGAAAGAAGATGTGGTGAAGGCAGATACAACTGCAACATTGTATCTGATAAGGAGTTCAATATTGTATATTGAGTATCTTGAATAGAATTATTCTAATGCAGGCAAATTGGTTTGAGGTGGACTTGCATCATGATCACCGTAGAAGAAATGAGCTCTGATCACTGACCAATCTGGGCATCAGAAGTTTGAGAGAAGGGGGTTTCACTCAGGTCCACTGATGGAGTTGAAAAATGCAGTGGTGGAGTGTGGCAGTGTAATTGAGCTATGACCAGCCACCAATCCGTGTTTGGGATTGAGTAGTAAGAGCAGGAAGGCTTGGACAAGTGCTGCAGCCATTGTCTGATTGGACAGAGTCAGAGTGGCGACCTTGAGGCTTTAACTCTCCGAGCCTCCAGAGAAGAGAGGCTTACGCCAGACAAAGCAAAAGAAAAAATGCTTTAGGTAATTTTTTTTTCCTTCCCTTCTTTATATCTACTCAGCCAAGACAGTCGAGATGTCAGGCAGTTGGATGCTTCTCTTGCGGGATGTGGGAAGGCAGTAAGACCTCTAGTGTCCCCGATGTCTACAACTGTGAGAAGTGCATCCAGCTGCAGTTTCTGCTATCTGTGTTAAAGAGTTGGAGCTGGAACTGGATGAAGACCGGCTCATTTGGGAGGCAGAAGGGATAACAAATAGGACATACAGAGAGGCAGTTACACCCAAGTTGCAGGACACAGGAAACTGGGTGACAGTCAGGAGGATGAAAGGGGTTAAGGAGCCTGTGCAGAGTACCCCAGTGGCTATCTACCTCAATAACAGCTATACCACTTTGGATACTGTTGTGGGGGGGGGGGGGGCAGAGGGAAATGACCTAACAGAGGAAAGACATAGTGGTTGGGTCACTGACACTGAGTCTGCCACTATGGTTCAGAAGGGGCATGGGGGTGGGTGGGAAGAAGAGGGACACTGTGGTGACAGGGGATTCTTTGGTTAGGGGAATAGATAGGAGGTTCAGTGGATGAGAATGAGATTTCCAGATGCTTCCCAGTTGTCAGGTCCAAGATATCTCAGATCGAGTCCTCAGCATTCTTAAGTGAGAGGGTGAACAGCTAGAAGTTGTGGTCCATTTAGGTACCAATGATATGGTAGGACAAGTGATGAGGTTTTGCATAGGGATTTCAGGGCGTTAGGTGCTAAGTTAAAGGGGAGGACCTCCAGTGGATTGCTACCCGTGCCGTGTGCTTTGGGAATATTGGCCTTAATGTATTGAGTACAGGAAATGAAGTGCTGAAGTTCTATAAGACACTGGTGAGGCCTAATTTGGAGTATTGTGTGCAGATTACAGGAAAGATGGAAATGAGGTTGAAAGAATACAGAGCAAACTTACAAGGATGTTGCTGGGTCCAGAGGACCTGAGTTAAAAGGAAAATATGAATAGTTTAGGACTATATTCTTTAGAATATAGAAGATTGAGAGGAGATTTGATAGACAGTTAGAAAGTCATGAGGGGTACAGACAGAATAAATGCAAGCAGGTTTTTCCCACTAGGGTTGGGTGGGACTGCAACCAGAGGTCATGGGTTAAGGGTGAAAGGTGAGTAATTTAAGGGGAATCTGAGTGAAAACTTTCTTCACTCAGAGGGTTGTGAGAGTTTGGAATGATCTGCCAGCATAAGTGGTGCACATGAGCACAATTTCAATGTTTAAGAGAAGCTTGGATAGGCAAATGGATAGCAGGGATATGGAGGCTGTGGTCCTGGTGCAAGTTGATGGGAGTAGGCAATTTAAATGGTTTTGGCATGGCCGAAATGGGCCAGAGGGCCTGTTTCTGTGCCTTATGACCCTATGTCTCAACTGTGTTTGCTGTTTCAATGATTTCACGATAATAAACTGAAAATCGACGATGGACTGCTTGGGAAACACTTTTCACAGGAAGGGTAGTAGAATGTGGAACTATCTTCCAAAATGGAAGTACATGCTAGTTCTGTTCATAATTTTAAATATGAGATCAACAAATTTTGGTGAACAAAGACAAGGAGCAAAGGAGAGTGGAGAGCATTTAGCTGTTGATCAGCCTCATTGGTGGAATAATCTCAAGAGAATGAAGCTCGAGTATGTTCCTTACCACTCGTCATAAAGCTTTACATGTTCAAATAATCCTTCAAATGTAATTATTTTGTTCATTTCCCAGTGATTACTGAGTGTTCAATTCATAATACAGAGCAAGCAATCTTTATCTATATTCCTTCTCAAATCTTAGCATAATTGCAAATATATTAATTAAAATTCACTGTTCTGGTGAAAAGATTTTCAATTTAAGCCTTTCTTCATTAGCATAAGCATATTAAATCATTAATAGTCAATACTTGCTCCCTCAGAGCCTGTGCTTTTCCTAAAATAGACACAGAGATAACATTGATTATGCTGGCTGTGTTTCTCCTAATATTTAGTTTAAGTTCAAAATAATTTCATTATACCTGAAGGAGACTAGACTTTCATACAAGTAATTGATTTTTAAAACCAACTAGATGGATAGTATTGTATCAATCTCTCATCCCTAAACTTTTCAGATTACCATCGGGTGAATCTGTTTTGTGTTGAAGAAACTTTGATCAAAGTGCCATTCCCAAGAACGTTAGTTAGAAACAACATGGTCATAGAAACGGGTCTTTTTTTCCTTAAATTACTTGTGTTATATTTCATAGAACAAAATTCATTGAGAATATGACTAGACTTAGCCAGTGTAATATCTTAAATAAACATTTGCTGGTATCTAGACATACCAAGTGTAATACTGGAACAGAAAAGTGTGGTAACATTTTCAGACCAATCAAATCACCAATGTGATGACTATATAGTAAGTAAATATTTCTTTATTTTGTATACAATATACTGATGTTAATTTTCAGTGTGCGATGGTGATTGCCAGGTATCTTAACACAGAACACTACCAAAATGCTCAATTTATCTTTGTGGCTATATGTATTTTTCATCCCAAATATATACACTTAGTGGCCACTTTATTACGTACAGCTGTACACCTGCTCTTTAATGCAAATATCTAATCAGCCAATCATGTGGCAGCAATTCAATGCATAAAAGCATGCTGACATGGTCATGAGGTACAGTTGTTGTCAGACCAAACATCAGAATGGGGAAGAAATGTGATCTAAGTGTCTTTGACCATGGAATGATTATTGGTGCCAGACGGGATGGTTTGAGTATCTCAGAAACGGATTCTTCTGGAATGTTCATGCCTTGTTAATGAGAGTGGTGAGAAGAGAATGACTAGATTGTTTCAAGCTAAAACAAGGGGGACAGTAACCCAAATAACCATTCATACAACAGAGGTGTGCCGAAGAGCAATGCTAAATGCACAACACATCAAACTTTGAAGTGAATGGCCTTCAATAGAATAAGACTACACCAGGCTTCACTCCTGTTCTGAATAAAGTGGTCACTGAGTGTATATCAGAGAGTCAATATGTAGATGCTTAATCAACAGGAAGGAAAATACCCTTGGGTTAAATGCCAGGCTGCGATGATCAAGTGGGTCCACCACAGACGGATATGGCTCAAATATGACCATTTTTCTTGGAGACTCCAAAGCAGATCGGCACATTGACACCAACAAATCCACCACCTGCAATGACAGAAGGGTATCAATTGGAAGTGTGTGTAACTCAAAACCGATTATGTCATATGTACTAATAATGCCCTTCTGCAGGATCCAGATTTTATGCTTATACAGGTACTGGGTGAAATTCACCATGGTCTAACATTACAAATGCATGACGGAAATAACTGTGATCTGGAGTAGCAAACATGACGCTGGATCAGGCAGCATCTTTGGAGGGAAATGGATAGTCATTGTTTCTGCTCGAGCCCCTTCAACTGTGAACGCTGTCAACTTCCCTCAATGGATGCTGCCACTAAATTCCTTCAGCATCTTGTTTGATGTTCCAGATTCCAGTATCTGCAGTCTCTTGCATGCTCAATAGAAAGATTTCTTTGGTTAAATGTCAATTTGACTAAACTAATATCACAGTTCTTTCTGCATCAGCTAAACTAGTTTCAATTTACTTTTCCAAGACATTATTGCAGATTCTAGGTTGCTATCATGTGGAATGTGGGAAAACTTGCGATGTTGGCATCTGAACTAACTTTTCACCATTAAGATACATAAAATCAGTTTATATTACATTACTTCCAACAAACTAATAGAATGAATGGCAGTGATGCTTCACTACCAGATGAGTTCAATGCCTTTTATGCCTGCTTTGAAAGGGAGAATATAACTACAGCTGCGAAGATCCCTGCTGCACTCAGTGACCCTGTGATCTCTGTTTCTGAGGCCGGTCAGGCTGTCTTTCAGGAGGGTGAACCCTTGCAAGATGGCAGGGCCCGATGGAGTACCAGGTAAGGCTCTGAAAACATGTGCCCACCAACTGGTGGGAGTATTCAATGACATTTTCTACCCCTCACTGCTACAGTCAGAAGGTCCCACCTGCGTCAAAAGGGCAACAAAGAGTAGTGTGAGCTGTATTAATGACTATCGTCCAGTTGCATTCACATCTACTGTGATGAAATGCTTTGAGAGGTTGGTCATGGCCAGAATCAACTCCTTTGTCAGCAAGGACCTGGACCCACTGCTATTTGCCTATTGTCACAATAGGTCTACAGCAGACACAATCTTAATGGTTCTTCACACAGTCCTAGATCACCTGTACAAAACACCAATGTCAGGATATTTTTTTATTGACCATAGCTCAGGTTTAACACCATCAATCCCACAGTCCTGCTTGATAGCTATAGAACATGGGCCTCAGTACCTTGCTCTGAAATTGTATCCTTGTCTTCCTAACCAGAAGACCACAATCTGTGTGGATTTGTAATAATAATAATATTTCCTCCTTGCTGCCAATCAACACTGGTGCAAGTTAGAGATGTGTGCTTAGCCCACTGCTCTACGCTGTCTATACCCATGAGTCTGTAGCTAGGTATAGCTCAAAGCCCTCTATAAATTTGCTAATGATATATCTATCGCTATCAGAATCTCAGACGGTGATGAGAGGGTGTACAGGAGCGAGATATACCAACTAACTGACTGGTGTCATAGTAACAACCTTGCACTCAATGTCAGTAAGATGAAAGAGCTGATTGTGGACTTCAGGAAGGGTAAGACAAGGGAACACGAACCAATCCTCATAGTGGGATCAGAAGTAGACAGAGTGAGCAATTCCAAGTTCCTGGGTGTCAAGATCTCTGAGCATCTAACCTGGTCCTAATATATCCATGCAGCTATAAAGAAGACAAAACAGCAGCTATATTGCATTTGGAGTTTAAGGAGATTTGGCATGTCACCTAAAATACTCAAAAACTTCTACAGATGTACTGTGGAGAGCTTTCTGACTGGTTGAATCGCTGGAAATTTTACCCTTTACTTTTGTAGCTTAAGATGTGAACTATACCTATCTTCTGCTTCAAGAGTTTGTCCCAGGAGCTGCATTTTAGAGTATAGAACAACACAACACAGCAGCGGCTTTTCAGCCCACAGTGTCATGCCAACCTTTTAACCTTCTCCAAGATCAACCTAACACTTCATTCCCACAGAGACGGCCATTTTCCTTTCATTCATGTGCCTATCTAAGAGTCTCTTAATAGTCCCCAATTAATACCAGCATCACTTCTTTCATTCATTAACTGTACAGTTTATAGTTCACTGAGTGATATTGTAATTTAATACCAAACATTGCTGAACTCGTACAAATTTTAGCACAAAGCCATTGAAAACCTTATTGAGTGTAGTCAAACTCAAAGAGCTGTTTTGCTAATGTTGTGGAGTCACTGTCCTTTGAAATCTGTCCACCGTGACAGTTATTATGGTACCAATGAACAGCTTTGCAGTGATGAAAAGTAGAAATAGCTGATAAGTCATAATGCAGGAAAAAGTGACTCATAACTGATTTTCTGCGCTTCTTAAGATGAAAGCAACATTTATTAAGAAGGTTTAAGAATGAGACCTTTAAATCCAGAATTACTGACATTTTCATTACGAGCTTAATGAAAATAAGCAGCGGAGTGGTATAACAGTTAGCGAGTTGCTGTCTGGCTCCAGGTTTGGTCCTGATCCAAGAGCTGTCTGAGTAGAGGTTACACATTTTCCCATCGCTTCACTCCGCTGATCTGCTTTCCTTCCATATGCCAATGGTGCACTGATAAATCAAATGGCTACTTTAAATAGGTTGCAAGGGTTTACTATTTGGTGAGAGGTGAGCAAGGTAGTGTACATGTGAGAAAGAATGAGTTGTAGGAAATGAATAATAATTGATTGGGACTGATCGAAATGCTTGGACTAGCATGGAGTCATTGATCTAAATGGACTCCTACAGCAGAAGAAAATATGAGATAATAAAATATGAAATAGCTACTGACAAACCCTGAATTTAATTAAACCCGCCTGCCTGCCAAGACTGAATTAGATTCAGGTTAGATGTCTGATTTATGCACCATTTGAAGTGCAAGTTTCCATGATAACAAGTCATGTCTGCTTTATAAATCTCACCCTGCTTAATTAAACAAGCATTTCAAAATGCATTTTTTCATCTCCAATTAGATTTCTTTAGTGAAGGCACAGACTGATGTTGGGGTGCCATTGTTGGTATTTAGCATGAGAGGTTATTGTTTGGATGCTTCACGGTGAGGCTTGAATTTGGTCGCAGCCTCAGAAAGTTTAAACACAGAGTGTTTTGCGGGGCTCAGCGCATTAGCAGTGGACAAGTGATTCGAAGAGAAAGCTTCACATATGTCAGGGAGAAGAATTTTAAAAAGGAGCATTTTGCAGAGATGGGCGGATTAGTGGCAGACCAATTGATTTGCAATTAATTACTAGGAGCAAATAACAGTAACGCAGAGTCAAAACAGAGAGGTCAGTGTCTGAGGGGACCAGGTTAGGAGTGGGAACTTGAGGCTTTGGCTAGAAGGCAAAGGTAAATAGCAAGTGAGGCTTTTGTAGTGGTTGAATAAAAAGTCACCAAATTACAGCTATTTAAATACTGTAAAGGGATAATACAGGATCAGGTGATGTGCTGCAGCTGCATGATGTGGTTTCTGGTGACCACATCTGCAGCAAGTGTTGGCTGCTCAAAGTTGATGACTGGAATCTGAGCTTCAAACACCGTGGCACATCAGGAAGGGGGAGGACTACCTGGATGCTCTGTTTCAGGAGGTAGACACACCCATTAGATTAGCTGCCTCCAATTCGGTCTGTGGTGTGACCGCGAGTGAGGTGGGTAGTGGGATCCAAGACACAGTGCTGGAAGAGATTTAGTCCTTGAGCTCGTCCAACAGGTTTGAGATTTTTGCTCCCTGTGTGGATGAGAGTGGAGGCCGTAGGAAGGATGAGCAACCTAACTATGGCACTGTAGTTCAGGGAGCCATCCAAGAGGGGGAAAAGAAGAGAAATGTAGTGGTATTTGGGGATTGAATAGTCAGGGGAGCAGACAGAGATCTCTATCACGAGGATAGAGCATCCCGAAGGCTGTGTGGCTGCCTGGTGCCATGGTTCAGGAGATCTTATGTGACCTGCAGAGAAATTTGCAGTGGGAGGGGAATATCCAGTTGCCATGGTCCATGTAGGTACCAACAACATAGGTAAAATGAGGAAAGAGGTTCTGCTGAGGGAATTTGAGCAGGTAGGGACTAAATTAAAAATCTCTGGATTACTACCTGAGCCACATGCAAATTGGCATAGTGTCAAGAAGTTTAGAGAGTTAAATGCATGTCTCAAAGATTGGTGTGGGAGAAGTGAGTTTGAATTCCTGGTAAATTGGCTCCAGTATTGAAGGGTGGGGGGGAGAGCTGTACCAATGGGACGGGCTCCACCTGAACTGTAATCAGACCTGTATCCTTGTGAATCGCATAACTAGGACTGTGGATAGGGCTTTAAACTATAAAGGGGGGGGGGGTAGGGTCAACACATTGGAGAAGTATGGATAGAGCAAACAAGAAAAGTATGGATAAAGATAAAGAAAAAACAAAAATAAAAAAGAGAAAAGTAAGAGTGAAATGAAGGAAAGTCAAGTGCAAAAGGGTAAAATATTAAAATATCTTAAAAGCACAATGAGTGTAAGGACACTTTTTTTGAATGCCCATAGTATTCGAAACAAGGTCAGTGAACTGGCTCAAATCAGCTCAAAGACGTATGATTTAGTGGCCATTACAGAAACACGGTTGCAAGGTGGAGAGGACCGGGAATTGAATATCCAAGGGTATCATGTAACGAGGAAGAATAGGTAGGAAGGTAAGGGAGGTGGATAGTGCTCTTAATTACGGATGAGATCAGGGTGACAGTGAGAGATGATATAAGATCTAAGGAGAAGGATGTTTAATCCATCTGGATAGAGATTAGGAATAGCAAAGGGAAAAATATCACCAGTGGGAGTTGTCTATCGGCCACTGAAATAATAACATTACAGTGGCACAGGCAATAAACAGAGAAATATCTGAGGCATGTAAGAATGAAACATGGGGGATTTTAACTTCCACATAGATTTGGGAGTGTCAAGCTGGTCGAGGCACTCTTGAGGACTTCATAGAATGCATCCGTGATGGCTTTCTTGAACAGCACATTACTGTATCTACAAGGGAATGTGCTATCTTATATCTGGTCCTTTGCAACGAGACAGGTAAAATTAGTGATTTTGTAGGTTAGGGATCCTCTTGGAAAGAGTGATTATGGTATGATTAAATTTCTCATAGAAATGGAGGGTGCAATAGTTAAATCTAAAATCAGTGTATTATTCATAAACAATGGGATGAGGGAGGATGTGGCTAGTGTAGACTGGAAACACAGGCTATATGGCGGGACAGTTGAGGAATAGTGGAAGAATTTTAAAGAGATTTTTCACAGTGCTCAGCAGAAGCATATTCCAGCTAAAAGTAGGGCCAGTAAGGGTGGGGAGAGCCAGCCTTGGATAATTAAGGAAATAAAAGAAGGCTTCAAACTAAAAGCTCATGTAGACAAAGTCACCAAGAGTTGTGGAAAACTGGAGGACTGGGATAACTCTAAACAGTAACAAAAGTACCACTAAGTGAGCAATAAAGAAAAGGACAATAGACTATAAAAATAAACTAGCATAAAATATAAAAACAGATAGTAAAAGTTTTTATAATTATATAAATCAGAAAAGGGAGGCTAAAGTGAATGTAGGACCCCTGGAGGAAGAGAAGGGGGAATTGATATTGGTTAATGAGGAAATAGCTAAGGCTTTGAATGACTATTTTGTGTTGGTCTTCACATTGGAAGATGCATTTAACATGCCAATATCATATTAGATGTTATGGCTGTGATGAGTGGTGAGGACCTCAATGCAATAGCTATCACTAAACAGGCAGTGCTGAGCAAACTTGTGGGCCTGAAGATAGATAAGTCCCCTGGTCCTGAAGGAATGCATCCCAGCATACTGATAGAAATGGCAGCAGTTATAGTAGAGGCTTTGCTGTTGATTTGTCAAAATTCTCTGGGCTCTGGACAGGTCCCGGTTGATTTGAAAGATGGCATATGTCACACCACTGATCAAAAAAGGATGTAAGCAAAAGGCAGGTAACTATAAGCCACTTAGTTTACAATCTGTAGTTGGGAAAATGCTTGAAGCTATCACCAAAGAAGAAATAGCAAGGCATCTGTAAAGAAATGGATCCATCAGGCAGGTGCAGCATGTATTCAGCAAAGGCAGGGCCTGTTTGACAAACTTTCTGGAGTTCTTTGAGGATATAATGAGTGCAGTGGATAGAGGGAAACAGATAGAGGTTATTTACTTGGATTTCCAGAAGGTATTTGATAAGGTGCCACATAAAAGACTTATCCATAAGATAAGGATGCAAGGATCCATGCTTTAGCATGGATAGATGATTGGTTAACTATCAGAAGGCAGAGAGTTTGGAAACATAGATGTTTGTCTAGTTGGCAGTTAGTGGTGAGTGGTGTGCTGCAGCGGTTGGTGCTGGGCCCGCAGCTGTTCACAATATACATTAACAATCTGGAAGAGGGGACAGAGTGTAGTGTATCTAAGTTTGCTGATTATAGCAAATTGAGTGGAAAAGCAAATTGTGCAGAACATACGGAGAGTCTGCAGAGAGATACAGATGGGATAAGTGAGTGGGCAAGAGACTGGCAGATAGGGTACAATGTTGGTAAATGCTCTTCCAAAGGAAAAACGAAAGAGCAGATTATTACTTAAATGGTAAAAGACTGCAGCAAGCTGCTGTGCAGAGAGACTTGGGAGTGCTTGTGCATGAATCACAAAAGGTTGGTTTTCAGCTGCAGCAGGTTATCAAGAAGGCAAATGGAATGTTGGCCTTCATTGCTAGAGGGATTGAATTTAAGAGCAGGGAAGTTATGCTGCAACTGTACAGGGTACTGGTGAGACTGCACCTGGAGTACTGTGTGCAGTTCTGCTCTCCTTATTTGAAGAAGGATATACTAGTTTTGGAGGCGGTGCAGAGGAGGTTCACCAGGTTGATTCCAGAGATGAGGGGGTTAGACTATCAGGAGAGATTGAGTCGCCTGGGACTGTAGTCACTGGAATTCAGAAGAATGAGAAGAGATTGTATAGAAACATATAAAATTATGAAAAGGATAGATAAGATAGAGGCAAGAAAGATGTTTCCACTGACAGATGAGACTAGAACTAGGGAATATCACCTCAAGATTTGTGATTAGATTTAGGACAGGGATGAAGAGGAACTGCTTTTCCCAGACAGTGGCGAATCTGTGGAATTCTCTGCCCAATGAAGCAGTGGAGGCTACTCAATAAATACATTTAAGACAAGGTTGGATATATTTTTGCATAGTTGGGGAATTAAGTGTTATGGGGAAAAGGCAGGTAAGAGGAGAATGGTCCATGGCCAGATCAGCCATGACCTTATTGAATGGTGGAGTAGGCTCAATGGGCCAGATGGTCTACTTCTGCTCCTACTTCTTGCTTTCTTATAAAAAGATGTCCCTTTAGTTAGAACAGAGATGACAAGGAATTTCTTTTGTCGTAGGGTAGTGAATCCATAACATTTGTTGCCACAGACAGCTATGGAGGCCAGGACATTGGGTAAAACAGTTTGAAGGGTTCTTGAACTCAAAAAAAACAACAACTAAATAATATGGAGAACATGTGTTGTAGAGTCCTTGAAAGAGAGTCTAAGTTGTGGAATAGTTCAGTGTTGGTGTGAGTGAAGTTATTCATGCTGGTTCAGGAGCCTGATGGTTGAAAAGTAATGATTGAACATTTCGCTAACACAACTATTAGTGATTTTTCATACTAAACATAAGCTTGGTACTCAATGCCCATAGAAAATTTATTACCTAATTTGCTTCTGCTTTTGTTGTATCTAATTTGAATTCCAAATGTAAAGGCAGTGCCTGATTTACCAGTGCCACACAGCTATTCATTGTAACCTGCTCACTGTAACTGTCAGTTACTGTAAACGGCAAAAACAGTGAAAGGTGCCTACCTGGGCTCCTGTTGCTATTTCATCTGCAGCTTCATTCATTACTCCCAACGTCTGGAAGGCAAAAACGCACAGCTCTCGTTCACATACAGTGGGCTGCAATATACAAAACAAAAAGCGTTGTTAATAGAGCAACAAGATATAGACATATCATAAAGGCCATACATATGTCAGTAATAAATGTATAAGATGCTAACCTATCACTTTACTAAATTTCATGGCCATGGACAAATAAATTTGCATATATGTTTCCTAAAGTTATTCAACAACAACAGAGAAAATTACTTCGCTGCAGCAGTTCAAGACCAGCTTCCACCACCACTGTTCTGGGGAGATTGGAGATGGGCAATGATCCCAAAATGCTAAGGCCATTTCAAGGCCAATCAGTTTGGAACATATGAAATTCAGCATGGAATTTCATTACACTTACTCACATTGCATATATTCATCAGGTTGATTCCTGTAAAGGGGTTGTCTACTTCAAAGATTTGCCGTCTTAGTAAAGAAAATGAATGTCACATCTATTTTCAAATTGGTTTAATAATCTGAAGCAAGAGTCAAGTTGATAGAGGAACTCAGTAGGTCAGGCAACAGCTGTGCAGCAGCCTATGAATGGTATAAAGCCAAAATGTCAGATATTAATTTCCCTCCATATATGCAACCTGACCTGTTGAGTTCCTCCAGCACCTCGTGCAATGCTCCAGATTCCAGCACCTAGTGCCCTGTTTCTTCAGTTTAAAAGTGTGAGAAACTTTTAAAATTAAGTCACATAAGTCTATATATGGATACTATTCCTAAATTAAGTCAATACTCACAGAACTGCCTGGCAGACTATCCCATTTTCTACCATTCAGTCACTTCTTTATAAAAGCTTGACCATTGACTGCCATACCATTAGTGTCCAGCAGCTGGCAGCACCAACTAAAGGACTACACATATCGAACAACAAATGTGCCATCTTAGGAAATAGAGGAGCCTTACTTTCTGCAGAAGAGTTCATCCTCCGCTACAGTAATGGCTTATTCAAAGAGTCAGTTTTCATTCTCTGTACCTGTGATGGTGAATATGCTAACTTTTTACCTTGTTTCATCCCTGTGCATCATCTGACAAGGCTGACCACACCATCACTGTAATCTGCAGCCTTCAACAGTTAACAAACATTGAATTCCTTAAACTTTGCCCTCTTCTGTATTTCTTTTCTGTTTGCATCACCTTCGCTGGTCAGGGTTTGAGATGACCAAAACCTTACCATTTCCTCATTAAAACACTTTTGACCAAACTTCCACTTGTCCTTTTTATTATGTCTTTTGATACATTTATAATTTTGTTTCTTAGGCCTGTAAAGACCTTTCAAATGTTTGTAGGTACTTCTGATATTCTACTTTGATAACAACACTGACATCTATATTTTATATCCAAATGTAATATCTTTAATCAGAATGAACTTATAGTAGTACCAGTAAACCAATCCCAATACTTTGGGGAATTAGAAGTGGAAGGATTCAGCATCTTTAAATTCCTGGGCTTCAATGTATCGGATAACCTGTCCTGGGTCCAGCACACCAATGCAATCACAAGGATAATGTGCCATCATCTTTACTTTCTTAGGAGGTTAAGGAGTTCAACTTGTCATTGAACACTCTAACAAATTTTATGAGTATTTCACGGGTATGTCGCTTCCTGCCAATGGAAATATCTAGGGGAGGTGCTACTCTAGAAGGCAACGTCCTTCATCAAAGATCACTACCAACCAGGCCATGCCATCTTCTTGCAGCTACCATCAGGCAAGAGGTACAGAACCTGGAAGTTCCACACTACCTGGTTCAAAAACAGCCACTTCAATTCAACCAGCTGCTTCACCCTAATCACTAGAGTTCAGCAGCACTATGGCCACTTCAATTACTTTGTACTAAAATGGACTTTATTTTTGTTTTATGTTCTTTCTGATAAAAATTGTGAATGTTGCTTGTATGATAATGCTGCAAATATGATGTGCATTGCACCTGTGTGCATGTACTTGTGCACGTCACAATAAACTTGTCTTGACTTGAAATATAAAAATATCTTGTATCTACTTGACAACTTTGTAAAGCACTGTTGACTGTTCTACCACTACTCTTTCCAATACTGAAATGCTGAATCAACAAGCAATTCGTAGGACTGTTAGACTGACTAGAAAGATGACAGATATTTGTATTTGATCTGTTACTGAAATCTTCAGCATTTTGACTGCTCAAGGTTAAATTTTCCTCCCCAGGTTATGGCAGGGTTCCATTCCGGTGAACTGCTCATAACTTGGACAGCTTACAAGTCAGAAATGTGGCTTTGAAGAAGTTACCAGAAACCAGAGGATGCCCGCAGCTTCATAGCAACCGGCAAATTTATCCTGCAAACTCCCAGCCCCCAAACTGTCATTTGTATGTACCTGTATAGCATTATGTTCATATGCACTCACATTATTCATCTTCATCCCTTTTTCACCTTCTAACAGAAAATAATGACGAGCATCCATTAAGATTTTAATCCTAATCGTAACATCCACAACTTAAATATTAGGGATAGCATGGAACATACTGTTGCATGAACAAATATTTCATTGAATCTGGATAGTATCCTGGCTCAAAGTTCTTTGAAAGAGTAGTAGTTTTCACAGTTGCAATTCATATATAATCTCTTTCTATGCTCACTCTGACAAGTAAGCAATGTTGCTCACTACATACCCTCGTCATGATATTGCTGCATCATCAGATTAGGTTGACACACATTTTTGGAGACTGATTCAGTGTTTTACAATGTGCTGGATAAGCCACAGTAAGTTACGTCCGTTAAATAGGTTGAATGAAGAAATACTTTGTACTGACTGCCATCAATGAGGCTTGGCATGATGTTTATTCTGATTTTACACAATATGCAGACCGATTTCCCATTTGTACAATGGAAATAACTCTTTGTTACACAAATCCAAAATCCTACTTTCACTTCATGCACTCATGTAGGCAGTTTCAGCTGAACAGCAAGATTCAGGGCCTGTCTTCATCGAAAGGCAAATATCTGATTGTCGGTCATTCAGCCTTCCAGAATTGACTAAGCATCACACCGAGTGGAAAATGAACAGCAATGTTTATTTATACAATGGTATGATGACTTGGTGGGATGACTTGAAGTGTCACATGGGAGAAAACCTGAAAAGGGTGATGATACAGGACTGAAGGTCTAAGATTTGAATATGCACAGTATATGGAATAAGGTAGAAGATCTTGTAATGCAGTCAGAGATTGGCAGGTATGAAGTTGAGGGCAACTCTGAGTCGCATTTGAAAGAGTATCATAGTTGGGAGCTTAACATCCAAGGATACCACATTGTATCGAAAGGACAGGCAGGCAGGCTGAGGGAGTGGATGGATCTATTGGTAAAAAACTGAAATCAAATCCTTAACAGAGATGGCATGTGATCAGAAGATGTAGAATTCTTGTGGGTAGAGTTAAGAAAATGCAGGAGTAAAAAGACCTTGCTGGTCTTTACAGGTCTCTGAATAGTAGCCAGGATGTGAGATCCAAATTACAATGGGAGGTAGAAAAGGCATGTAAAAAGAGAAATGTTACGATAGTCATGGGGGATTTCAATATGAAGGTAAATTGGGGAAAATCAGTTTGGTGCTGGATCCCAAAAGAGGGAATTTGTAGAATGTCTAGTTTTAGAGCAGCTTCTGGTTGAGACCACTTGGGGAAAGGCAATTCTAAATTTGGTGCTGTGTAATGAACGAGATTTGATTAGGCAGATTAAGGTAAAAAAATCTTTAGGAGACCCTGTTCATAATATAATAGAATTCACTCTGCAGGTTGAGAGTTATAAAGTCAGATGTATCTGTATTACAGTGGAATAAAGGGAATTACACAGAAATGAGAGAGGAGCTGGCCAGAGTTGATAGGAAGGGGACACAAGAAGGATTGATGGCAGACAGCAATGGTTGGAGTTTTTGGAGACAATTCTAAAGTCGCAGGATAGATAAACCCCAAAGGTGAAGAAGTATTTTAAAGGAAGGATGAGGCAACTGTGGCTGGCAAGGAAAGTCATAGACAGCATGAAAGCAAAACAGAAGCAAAAATATGGCAAAAATAGTGAGAAGTTAGAGGTTTGGGAAGCTTTTTAAAACCAACAGAAGGCAACTATAATAGCCATAAGAGAAAAAAAGATGAGGAGAGAAAAGCTTGCTAATAATATAAAAGAGCTTTTTCAGATATATACAGAGTAAATGGGAAGTGAGAGTGGATTTTAGATCATTGAAGCATTATGCTGGAGAATTAGTAATGGAGGACAAAATAATTGTGTCAGTCTTCACAGTGGAAGACATTAACAGTATGCCAGAAATAGCCAAGAGTGTCAGGGGGAAGTAGTGAGTATAGTTGCTATTACTAAGGAGAAGGTGCTTGGGAAGCTGAAAGGTCTGAAGGTAGCTAAGTCATCTGGACCCAATGAACTACACCCCAGGGTTCTGAAAAAGGTAGAAGAGGTGATTGTGGAGGCATTAGTAGTAAAAGGTTCGTCCATCATCATCAATGAAGACCTCCACACCATTAGTACTTTTTACGATGTTGAGTTGCTAGCTCGATGCTCAACCCAGCACGGATGGAGAGCGTGAAAGAGAGCCGGCCGGATTCAAACTCGGGACCTCCAACCCCAAAGTCCATCGTTGATGCCACTATGCCACCAGCCAGCTGATGGTGTCGAGACTAGCGCCTGATTTGGATTTAAGTGAGGGAGAGTTGTGCAGTGTCAGCCTCACTTCCTCCTCCCAATTCCCATCTGGATCCAGTGGCAAGACAAGGGTTGAGATGGCTGCAGATGGGACTAGGTGCAGGTGGATGAACAGGATATCTTCTCTATCTTGTCGTGCTCTACGCATTCCACAATGCTTGAAAAGGCCACCTTCTTGATCGTTGGACCTTCCATTGGTCTCGTCCACCCAATCCGCCAGAGTCTGGCTTCACATGCTGGAGGAGACAACTCCCTATCTCACTGAGGGTTTGAGACCCATTGACTACCCTCAACTAGCTTAGCTGGCTTGTTGAGGCCATTGCCCAGGGTGTGGCTGCTGTCACATGCAAACCACTACGGGGAGCCACAGGTGAGAGCTGAGTGTCAGGTGGGTACCAAATGTGGACAAACTGCCCGAAAAGGACACAACATGTTCCCCCACCAGAGGTGCTACCCCTTCCTGACTTACCATGCAACCTGGCATTAGTACCGATCTTTCAAGAATCACTAGATTCTGGAATGTTTCCAGAGGACTGGAAAATAGCAAATGTCACTCCGCTCTTTAAGAAGGAAGGGAGGCAGAAGAAAGGAACTTCTAGGCCAATTAGCTGGACTACAGTGGTTGAGAAGATGTTGGATGAAGCTTCAGGGTACTTGGAGGTGAATTATAAAATTAGTCCAAGTCAGAATGGTTTCCTTAAGGAGAAATCTTGCCTGACAAATCTGTTGGAATTCTTTAAGGAAATTACATTCACTGACTCTCCTTTGTCGATCCTATCTAATATTTGGATTACTTGGATTGTTTACTTGGATTTTCATAAGGTCTTTGACAAAGTGCAGCACATGAGCATGGATGGAAGACTGGCTGACTGGCAGTAGGCAAAGAATGGGAATAAAGGAGGTCTTTTCTGGTGGGCTGCTGATGACTTGTGGTGTTCTGCAGGGGTTGGTAATTTCTTTTCACATTAGATGTCAATGATTTGGGTGACGGAATTAATGGCTTTGTGGTCAAGTTGGCAGACTATACACACATAGGTGGGGGGCAGGTATTGTCGTGGAAGCAGGGAGTTGGCAGAAGGACGTGGCCAGATTGGGAGAATGGGCAAAGTGGCAGATGTGTCAGCAAGTGTTTGGTCCTGTACTGTAGTAGAAGGAATAAAGACATAGATTGCTTTATAAATACAGTGACTATTCAAACACCAGAGGTGCTAATGGATATGGGAGTCCCTGTGTACAATTCCCTAAAGGTTAACTTGCAAGGTAAATTGGTTGTAAGGAAGACAAAGGCATTTATTTTGAGAGGACTAGAATACAAGAGCAAGGTTGTAATGCTGAAGCCTTATAAGACACTGGGAAGTCTGTGCTTGGATTATTGTTAACAGTTTTGGACCCCTTATCTAAGAGATGATGTTCCGGCATTAGAGAGGGTCCAGAACAGGTTTACAAGAATGATTCTGGATTTGTAAGGGTTAATATAGGAACAGTGCTTGATGGCTGTGGGCCTGAACTTGCTGGAATTTGGTAGAAGAAATAAATGGGTAGACTACTGTTTAAATAGGGAGAGAATTCAAAGTTCTGAGATGCAACGGGACTTGGGAGTCCTCGTGCAGGATACCCTTAAGGTTAACCTCCAGGTTGAGTTGGTGGTGAAGAAGGCGAATGCAATGTTGGCATTCATTTCTAGAGGAATAGAGTATAGGAGCAGGGATGTGATGTTGATGGTTTATAAAGCACTGGTAAGACCTCACTTGGAGTACTGTGTGTAGTATTGGGCTCCTTATTTAAGAAAGGATGTGCAGACGTTGGAGAGGGTTCAGAGAAGATTCACTCGAATGATTCTGGGAATGAGAGGGTTAACATATGAGGAGCGTTTGACTGCTCTTGGACTGTACTCCTTGGAGTTTAGAAGAATGAGGAGGGACCTCAGAGAAACATTTTGAATGTTGAAAGGCATGGACAGAGTGGATGTGGCAAAGTTGTTTTCCATGGTGGGGGAGTCGAGTACGGGAGGGCATGACTTAAGGATTGAAGGGTGCCCATTCAGAACAGAGATGTGAAGAAATTGTTTTAGCTAGAGGGTGGTGAATCTTTGGAATTTGTTGCCGCGGCCAGCAGTGGAGATCAAGCCATTGGGTGTATTTAAGGCAGAGATTGATAGGTATCTGAGCAGCCAGGCAATCAAAGGTTATGGTGAGAAGGCAGGGGAGTTGGACTAAATGGGAGAATGGATCCGCTCATGATAAAATGGCTGAGCAGACTCGATGGGCCGAATGGCCAACTTCTGCTCCTTTGTCTTATGGAATTTAGAAGAATGAGGGGGTGGGGTGGGGGGATCTTATTGAAATTTATTGGAAGGCCTAGAAAGAGTAAATATTGCTGATGTTTCCTCCAGTGGGTGAGTCAAGGACCAGAGGGAACAGCTTGAGAATAGAGGGACATCCATTTAGAACAGAGATGAAGAGGAATTTCCTTACCCGGAGAGTAGGGAATCTGTGGAATTCATTGCCACTGATGGCAGTGGATACCAAGTTATTGAGTATACTTAAAGCAAAATCTGATAGGTTATTGATTCGTCAGGATGTCGAAGGTTTATGGGAAGAAAGCAGAAGCATGGGGTTGAGAAGGATAATAAGTCAGCCATGATGGAATAGTGGCGCAGACTCAATGGGCCAAAGGGCCTATTTGTGCTCCTACGTCTTATGGAATTCTCTGCCCCGAAGGGTGGAGGAGGCCTGATCATCAGAAATAGTTAACAGGTTCATAGATAAATATTTGAATGACTGGGGAGCTGAAAATTATAGGCATCTGGTACAGAGAGGAATTGAAGCCAGGAAATGTCACTCTTGATCACATCCAGTGATGGAGCAGGATTGAGGAACCTGGTAGCCTCCTCCTGCTTCTATATTTTTGTGTTCTCGTCTAATAGATGACAAGAGTACAAGAAATGTTGACTGAGATAATGCAGAATTACACTAAATGCAATAAATTATTTGTTTAATAGGATTAGATGTATTGGCCAGAATTACATATCTATCAAAAACATTCTTTTGAAACAGACAAAGCATCTTGTAATAGTATTTAATCTATGAAGAGCTGGGGGGATAAAATGTGGAAGCTGAATTTACTACTCCAACAACCTGTTCTTGGGTTTCAGATTTACAAATAATCTCATTATGCCCTGTGGAATTACCCTGGTTCACCCTGCAGAAAGAAAAACGATTTAAGTTGTACTACAGGATGAATGAACGAAATGGAAAAGCTTATTTACTTGCTTGAGCAGTGTCTGAAGCAGCAATAATTAAATATGTTGTTGTCTAGGTATCGTATAAACCCTTGCTAAATGCACACCTGAGAACAATAAAAAACAGAAAAATGATCATAACTTTAACAGAGCCTCAGTAACAGATTACACTGTGTTGTATTTAATCTTCAGTGTTTTTTTTCACTCAAGGGCACACTTTCACATTTGAGAGAACCATTCGATGAAAAAATCTGGAGAACTGTTAGCTGAATCCACACCAGATTAGTCCTGATGCAGTAACAGCTAATCAGTTATTTTGAATAATGAAGATCATCTGTGAGGAAGCCAGCTGAGTATTAAATAATGTATATTTAGATGAATTGAGTTTAACTAAATGTTTTAATTCTATAAAAATATTCTGAATTTTTAAAAAATTTCCCTAAGCTTCTACATGTTATAGAATGTGTTACTGCTTTAAATTTTAAATTCTTAATCTTTTTGATTGTTTTTTTAGTTCTAATAGTTTATGCATTTTAATATGTGAAAAATATTAGAAATATTGATTATTTTTTAAGTTGGTTTGGCAGCTGGCCAATTTGTGAGTGTTGTCAGAATGGAGAATGAGCCCACTTATGCTGGTTCTGTTTGTGAATTCTTGTCACTTAGGCTAGTGACAAGCACAGATGGCCAGGAAATTTTAAATGTGTTGAGCACTTTCCAATAAGCTACCTAAATCACCAGAAAAAAAAACCTGTTTTTCTTCTTCTATATTATGTTTTGCATTGAACTGCTGCTGCTAAGTTAACAAATTTCACGTCACATGCCGGTGATAATAAACCTGATTTTGACTCTGATATTCCACTTCCTAGTCCCAGCCTGTGTTATTGAGATCAATTATATTATCTTAACCACTGGCCCAGCTGAGATCAGCTAACTTGAAATGGGTGACAAAAAATAACTATCTGCTCTATCTCCTACATCTTCAGTCACTGCCAAACTCCCTGTGTTTTCAACTTGTCTCTGACTTCTTGCTCTTCCTGCCTGGTGCTCAAATCAGTTGGGCCATTTGCGGATAAGCATACACATTTCCCTCACTCTTTGTTCAATCCTGTTCTTTTGAAGTTCTGTTCACCTGGCATATATTGCAGTTTCAACAGATGCTACATGCCAGCAGTTCTTTTATGACCAGCTGAGTGTTTCCAATGTATTGGATGGAGTTTCAAGTTAAACAGTAAGAATTTACTTGAATGTACTTTTGATTGATTGGCAGTCTTATGCCTCCTTGCTTCAGCAATCTGGGTTTGATCATGACACACAACACTCCCCTTGTGGAACTTATTCTCCCGGTGACAGCATGGATTTCCTGAGTTTTGTAACTTCAAAACATAAAGCTTATTGAAAGAAAACATAGAGCTGAGAAGTAACTTGTGTACGTTTAGTTTTGTTTTTACTTTAGTGAGGCACGTGCTTTTGACATGGTGGCGTGATGATGTATGCCATTCATGTACTTCATACAAGTAATCCATATTGAATTATTTAAATGAAGAATGCTTAATCAAACAATATATTTACAATATTACTCAGGTATTACTGAAATATTACAAACACAACATTCCCTTCTGCTTATCTATAAACTCCAACTAAATATAGAATGCACCTCAGTATACATACACACACAGTATACGATATAGACATCCACAGCACAGTGAATTTTAAATTGTCCTATTCAGGCCTAAGAAAACGTAATGCATTCCAAACCAAACTTAAGGCCTCTTTCGATCTGTGCACAATTTTTTGCTCTGGAGCGGTAAGGGAATGCAACGCAAAGGCTACGCGGACATTCATTTCCTTCACTCATAACATATGACATGATTACTCCAATACCAAATGGTGAGGCATCACAGGAAAGCTTCACTGGATGATGCAGATCATAACATACGAGTACAGTCTCTGCCGTCACTATTTCCTTTACCTTTGACAAAAACCTGTTGCAGTAATTGACAAATCCTAAAAAAGGACCACAACTGCGACACATGCTTTGTCCTTGCAGCATTCACTACTGCTTGAATTTACTCAGCATACTCAGATAATCCTTGTGCATCAAAGGTGTGATCACAGTAAATGATGCCTCTTTTAAATAATTCACACCTGTTGTATTGTGCTCTGAACCCATAACTTTCTAATCTTTTTAACACTGTCTTGAAATTTTGGATATATTCCTTGTCAACCTTACTGATATCAATGTTTGTCATCCAGGTAACACTGACTGCGTGGACAGCCTTGCAGCATCTCGTCCATAGCTTTCTGCCACAGTGTTGGTGCTACTCCAAAAATAAGCCTATTATAGTGTAAAGCCTTTTGGGAGAGTTTATGGTGAGAAACATTTTGGATTCTTTTGTTTTCATCTGCAGGTAGGCCTCAGCTTAGTCCACTATTCTGAAGTGTTTCACTTCAAAATTGTTTGCAAAGATATCCTCTATCCAGAGCAGAGGGTATCGATCTACTTTCAGTACTGAGTTGATGGCGACCTTAAAATCACTACAAATCCTGACAGACCCATTCCTGTCGTGTACTGGTAAAATTTGGCATTGCCCACAGGCTCCACTCAACCTTGGAAAAAGGTCGCTTGCTGGCTACTTCACCATGGATGGCATAAAGAACCGGACAGGCTTTGCAAAACATATGGCATTTTCATTTAACTTAATTTTACCCTTGATACTGTATGTTAGAGTCTTTCAGTGCCATTCATGAACACTGTTGTGGCGACATCCAGTACCTTTCTAAATTTGCTTTCAATTGGTTTTATTGTAGGGGATGTTGCATGCAAATGGTGGAGAGATCTCCATTCAAGTTGCAGTTATTTCAGGAATTCATGACCCCACTATTCTGGCCCTCCTGTTTTACCAGATACAAGACAAAGCCCAGCGTGGTTTGCTTGTTGTTGTATTTCATGAATGTCATTCCCACGGGAGTTATTTTTATCCAGTATAAGCTATGAGGGGTGATTGATAAATTCATGGCCTAAGGTAGTAGGAGTCAGTATTAGAAAACCTAGCTCATTTATTTTTCAACCTAGTCCCCTCTTACATTTACACACTTAGCCCAGTGGTCATAGAGCATACGGATCTTGGACCTCCAGGAAGTGTCCACCAATGGGTGATTTATAAGTTTGTGGCCTAATGTAAAAGGAGATGAGTTATACATCTCTCGTTACATGTGCATGCAGTTCAACTCTGAGTGATTATGCAGAAAGTTTGAAGTTTGATCTCCTTCTACCTTAGGCCACAAACTTATCAATCACCCCTGCTGTGGATGCTTTCTGGAGGTCCAAGATCCGTACGCTCTACGACCGCTGGGCTATGTGTGTAAATGTAGGAGGGGACTATGTTGAAAAATAAATGTGCCAGGTTTTCTAAAACTGATTCCTTCTATCGTAGGCCACAAACTTATCAATCACCCCTTGAATTAATTCGATATCTGCAGGCATCAGTTCACTATCCTCCTTCTAACACCGTCAGCAAATATGAGAGAAATATTTAAGGATTCCCCAACCCCGACAAATGTCTGGAACATGGCAATCTTCAGTAAATAACATAAATAATCAGAGGAAACTTATCAACCTAGAAATAAAAGTGGGTGGCTCTTGCAATGTTCTTATGTGAGAACATAAGAAATAAAAGAAGGACTAGACCATTCAGCCAGTCTAGGTGCTCAATAAGATCATGGTTGAACTTTTACCTTGATAGCACATCCTTGCACTACACCACATTTATTGCTTGCTTCAATATTTAAAAATCTATTGAACCTTGTCTTCAATAAAGCAAGCATCGTTGGACTACGCTGCGAGACAGCACATTTATATAAGTTGTACCAAAATGGTTTAACAAATTGATCAAAACCCAGTCGTAGTACAGTGCGCACATTTTGTAATAAGAACATACATACAAAAGTTGCAGAGAATACTAATAAAAATTAATTCTGTAAATGAGAAAAGATCAGGAAAGATAAAATCCTACGTTTTAGAGATGGGGTGCACAATTGAAATACTTATAATATTATTGGATGATAGCAGATGACTATTTCCTGACAACTCAGACCATTCAATGATGAATAGCTAAATTAGTGAAAGACAAATTTAAGTTAAATAATATATCAATGAGTTTTTACTTTAAAATGTCATAAAACTGATAGGCATCTTTCAGGCAAGTTAATAAAGTTAAAGATGTTAAGGATATTAAAGTTATGGTTGGTTGACGGACAAGAGGACTTGAAGGGCTAAGGAGATAAGCATCAGTGGACAAATTGTCTTTCCTCATCCTTGAATTGCTGTTCTATTTTAAAAGTAGTGTTGAAGTATTGTATCAGCATAGTCATCAGCAGAACTGACAAATCTATTATTGCATCAGCAGATTTGATCTTCAAATAGTGCAATGTATCACTGTGCTTGTAGAGACAATCCTGCTTCAAGGCTCCTTACTGATGAAGCTTCTCACCCACCTGCTGAAAATTAATCCTGTTCATTTCCCAGTCCCAGATTTCTGTATGTCATGAGACATTAATAATGAGTGGCATGTAGCTTCCCTTTAAATTATTTACTTTCTGGGATATTGGCATTGGTGGCAAGTTCCGTGTTTGTTATTTAACTCTAATTGCCCTTGGGAGGGTGGTGGTGAGCTGTCTTCTTGAGCCGCTGCAGTTCAGGTGAACTCTCACAGCACTGCTGACAGGGGACTTCCAGAATTTTGATACAGTAACAATTAAGATGGTGACTGGGGAACTGGGGCCATGTTAATGGGTATCACTGACATGAATTTTTCACTGAAAGCCCTGAAAAAAACAGACAGTCTTCCACACCCTCTTCCTTTGCTTCTACTTGTCATGCTGTGGTAATAGTTAAGCCAAGCCATGGCAACAAGTTTATACAGCATATGGCAGGCAACCACAAATCTTGATGTCAGGGTTTGGGTGGAAATGATGACAATTTCTTTCCTGTCACTAATACCGCTCAACCTGTGAGTTCTTCTCGTGGGTTGTGTATTGCTCCAGATTCCAGCATCTGCAGTCCCTTGTGTCTCCATAGATACCCTCTCTGCTGTGTACTGCAGAACTCTTCCACATTTGTCCGGGAAGGGATTTATTCTTTTGAGTACACTGGTAGCCTACTCTGACATATTTTGTAACAATAATATTAGACCATGAGACATAGGAACAAAATTAGGCCATTTGACCCATTAAATCTCTCCACTGTTTGATCGTGATGGACTTAGTTTCCCTCTGAACCTCATTCTCTTGCTTTCACCCCATAACCTTTGACATCCTTAATAACCAAGAACCTATCAATAGCTGCTTTAAATATACGCAATGCCTTGGCCGCCACAGCCTTCTATGACAATGAATTCCACAGATTCACCACACTCTGGCTAAAGAAATCCCTCCTCATCTCTGAAGTAAGTGTGTGTGTGTGTGTGTGTGTGTGTGTGTGTTTCATATATACACAACTCTGCACCTCTGACTCCTTCCTAGTAACTAATAGTGTCAAACAGGGCTGTTTCCTCACACCTTTTCTGTTCAGCCTGCTGTTTGCCATGACGCTGTTCTCTATCTCTGCTCTCTCACTGACTGATTCAGGAATAACGATTCGCTACAGGACTGATAGATGCGTCTTTGATCTGCGACGCCTCAAGGCCAAGACCAAAGTGCTGGAAGCAATAGTACAAAACTTCCTCTTTGCAGATGACTGCACTCTTGCAATGCGCACTGAAAGGGACCTGCAGGGGTTTGCTGACTACCTCGCTGTGGCAGCAAGAAAATTCGGCCTAACCATCAGCCTGCAGAAGACAGAAGTTCTACTTCAGTCCGCACCCTATGCCAACCCTGCAGAACCAGGTCTTGGGGTCTAGAAAGGTCTCTAACAGACTTGCAAAAGCTGGCAAGCTTTAGCAAACTATGGACACATGTGGAGAGAACATGGCATCCGGCTGAAGACCAAGATGGCAGTCTACAGAGCAGTCATCCTGATTTCTCGGCTGTATGACTGTGAAACGTGGACCCTATACCACAGGCACAACAAGATGCTTGACCAGTTCCACCTGCGATGCCTTCGCAAGATCATGGGCATCGTGTGGCAAGACAGAGTCCCACAACAGAAGTACTAGGAAGGGCTGAGAGCTCTGAGAGACACTGATCATGAAGGCTCAACTTTGATGATCTTTTTCCGAGCTGGCACAAGACACCAGAAAGCAGGAAGGCCCCACAAAGTGCTATAAAGATTATGTGAAAGCATCCTCGAAGGCATGCAATACTCCTGTGACTGGTTGGGAAGCCTTGGCTAAAGACTGCAACGCCTGGCACCTTGCAGTCTACAAAGGTACCAGCACATTTGAAGGGGAGCGGCTGAAGGGCCTCAATCAAAAGCAGCAGGACCACAAGGAGAGACCAGCTGATTCTTCAATGGCTGTAACGTGCCTGACCTGCAAGTGCATCTGCGCTTCCCAATTCAGGCTTTGCTCTCATCAGAGGCGCCACTGATGTTATCGTCATTCCTGACAGATTTCCAAGAAGTGTGATATATATATATATAGGATGGTGTGTATATGTAGTTTTTTCCCCTCAATCTCAGATCCCCTACCACAGGCCTGGAAGCTTGAGGGTCCGGCACAATATCCTTGCAGTCCCTAGTAGTGTGCTCTTCAGGACTGAGACCTCAGATGTTGTTCCCAGGATTTGTTGGAACTATTCTCCCACTCCTGGTGTCACAGCTCCAAGTTCTCCTATCACCATCAGGATTACTCTGGCTTTAACCTTCTACATCCTTTCTACAAGCTCTTTCAAGCCCTGGTATTTCTCCAGCTTCTCATATGCTTTCTTCCTGATGTTATTGTCATTCAGAATTGCCACATCTTTTACTATTGCCTTCCTCTGTTCCTTGTCTAATATTACTATGTCTGGTTGGTTGGCCAGTACCAACTTATCAGTCTGTATTGTTAGTCCCACAGGATTTTAGCTCTATCATTCTCCACTAACTACTCGGGTTTTTCCCATTTAGATTTGGGAGTGTCCAATCCATACCTGTACACAATTCCTGCCACTTGATTGTGCCACTCAGTGTTTGCTGTCTCTGCCCGCATCGTGTACCTTGTGCTTTCAATGGATTCTTTGCAGTCTGCATCTTGGGTCTTGTCTGGTGTGATAGACCCTTGCTTCTATTGCTCTTATACTTGTGTAGCGTCCTGTGCTGTCCCTCAGCCCTGCGTTTCCAGCCATTGATAGGAGTTCCTTATGTCAGCCACCTCTGATATCTAGTGACGGTGCATCCCGTGCAATGGCTTGTCCTGCCATGGTCTTTGGTCCTCTGGCTCTGCTTCACCCACTTCCATTTCCATGCCCTCTGCCTGCTGTCTGAGGTTCTCTCCTAGCAGGTCATCCTTTGGGGCTATCTTCCTGACACACTCATGTATACATTGGATTTCTTCTAGGACTGTGGCCATGACACTTCCAAGTCCCTGTCCTCCTTTATTCCGGCAGTTGTACAGTCACTTGACATTCACTTCGGGTGGAATCCTCCATGTATGTTAGTAGTTTCTGGATCTTGATGTCAGTGGCTTCCAGTTTGTTCCTTGGCTAGCACACTATTGCAACTGGGTATCTGATGACTGGTAGGGCAAATGTGTTGATGACTCTGATCTTGTTCTTCCTATTCAGCTGGCTTTTAGGACCTGAATTGAATTGACTTTATTACTTACATCCTTCTCATACATGAAGAGTAAAAATCTTTAGGTAATGTCTCTGTCTAAATGTACAAGGTACAATTTATAGTAATTTGTAATAAATAGTGTGTACCCTGGACAGTCAATATAACATAGAAATACAATTGTATCAGTGTGAATTACTCAGTCTGATGGCCTGGTGGAAGAAGCTGTCCCGGAACCTGTTGGTCCTGGCTTTTATGCTGCGGTACTGTTGGCATTAACCATTGGCGCGGGCGTTGTTAATCCAGGTGATGCCTGAGCCAGCATGACTCTTCTTGTTTCTGTCACTCTCATCCACAGGTTTTAGTGGGCAGATGTAGTTTAAGCACGTGGGGTCCAGCTCAAGACCCTGACTGGACCACCACCACTGGGACCTAAATCTCGGACCCCTGCATCACCATGGGTGGCAGGATGGAGAATGGATGGTTTCCGGTGTAGGCCTCAGGCTCAGCCCACGTGCCGGTGGCATCCTGCTGATTCTTACACACAGAATCCTGCAATATTCTGCTATATATATATAAACATTGCCTGTAATAAATGAATTGAGGACTAGTTTCAAGAGCAATGTTGTCAGCGGGTATCTTTTGTTTCTGAGTATCCCTCCTTTGATTTGTCCCAATAGCTCAAAAGCAGATGGTACTATGTCCTGTCACAGAATGAAGGCATCATAACTGTAGCCAAAATACTGGGCACTACCTCACATGATGTTTGGCTGAAGTTTCCTGTCAGCTGCACACTGAGTAGAATTACCTTCTGCTGTGGTATACTTCAGAGCTGTTGTATAAATTCATTAAAGATTATGTGCGGTCAATATCATCCTGAATCACAAGGAGGCCTGCAGTCATGAGGAAGCCATTACCTTACCCCATCTCGCTCTAGTGTCAGTGAAAATGTGCACTGCTCAGGCTTTTGCCGCTAAAGTCCTGGGTGCAGCAGTATTTCTAGACAGTCACAGAATTGTATATTGTAGAAACAGGCCATTCAGCCCAATCAGTCTACACCGACTAGTAGACACTCTTCCATATTGATCCCATAGCCCAACATTTGATCCATTGCCTTCTATGCCTAAGGAATTCAACTGTTCAATGGAACACCTGTATGGCATTGTTTAAAAGTATTTTATGATGGCAATGAGCTATTCTTGTATATTTATTACTGACAGTGTTTATCAAGTTCCCTCCAATTTCTGAAGAAAATCACACAGAATCTTGTGAGACTGCAGTGTCAAGGAGACATATCCTCCAAAACACAGCTGCCATTTTGTTTGGCTTTGTGGACTATCTTCAGGAATTTCTTAAACTCTTTTTTAAATATTTCATATATTTTAGTAAATTCATTGTCAATTAATGAACACCTAGTTTCAGATGTCAAAGATCCATTATTGTCAAGAATGATCAAGTCCATTGATCATTTCCTTCTCAACTAGTCTATTTATTTGAACAATATCTAATATCTTTAAAGATCTTAATTGTCTTCTAAAATTAATATTTTTTGAGGTAAAATAGCCCATGTCCCTGATGGGAGTAAATAGGGACATATAGCCCAATGCTGGGACTGTAGCCTTTAGCTACAGCCTTCTGTACTGGAAGATCACTGACACCCTCTTTGTGCAGTATGGACTTCCAACTAGATAGCCTCCTCCGAATGTTACAAAAGTCTCCAATTATCACTAATCCACCACGTGAGGAGCACAAATGGGATGATGTTCTACATCAGGCCATATTAAAACATTAAGAAAGATACTACAGCATTTTTCATTTTGAATTTAATTGTTCTATTAATATACATGCTTTAGAGACACACATTTGCCTTTCTCACACAAGCATGGAACACGCCTCCTTAATATATACTTGACTTTTGTTCAACTGATCTGTGTCCATCACACATGCATTTACATGTACCAAATGACATCATTCTTCCTTCATACCTAAATGACCTCTTTGTTCATCTGAGACAGTCAAATAGCATCAAGGTTGCTTGTGAAGTTAGTGAAAAGCAAGATACCTAGGCTAAATCTGGTTGGTTTATCTTTCCTTTCAAGTCTATATTGTGCCCAAAGGTTTCATCCTTTTGGCTAGAACCAGATTTCTAGCCCTAAGAGCAGACTCAAAAAGCAACAGTTATTGATTGACCCACCAGCAAGGGATGAGATTTGCTGAGCCTCTTTGCATCATCAATAGGGACAGGAGAAGTACCAGAGGATTGAAAGGTTGCAAATGTTGTTCCCTTGTTCAAGGCAGGGAGTAGAGATAACCCAGTAAATTTTAGACCAGTGAGTCTTACTTTAGTGGTGGGCAAGTTGTTGGAGAAGATCCTGAGAGGCAGGATTTTTGAGCATTTGGAGAGACATAATCTGATTAGTAATAGTCAGCTTGGCTTTGTCAAAGGCAGGTCATGCCTTACGAACCTGATAGATTTCTTTGAGGGTGTAACAAAACACATTGATGAAGGTAGAGCAGTACTGTAGATGTAGAGTATATGGATTTCAGTACGGCATTTGATAAGTTTCCCCATGTGAGGCTCATGTAGAAAGTAATGAGGCATGCAATCCAAGGAGACCTTGTTTTGTGTATCCAGAATTGGCTTGCCCACAGAAGGCAGAGGGTGGTTGTGAATGGGTCATGTTCTGCATGGAGGACGGTGACCAGTGGTGTTCTGCAGGGATCAGTTCTGGCACCCCTCCTCTTTGCCATTTTTATAAATGACCTGGATGAGGAAGTTGAAGGGTAGTTAAGTAAGTTTGCTAATGATACAAAAATTGGGGGTATTTTGGTCGTCTGCAGGGTTGCCAGAGGGACATCGATAGGATGCAGAACTGGGCTGAGAAGTGGCATATGGAGTTCAGCCCAGATTTGTGTGAAGTGGTTCATTTCCATAGGTCAAATTTGAAGACAGAATATAATATTAACGGTAAGACTCCTGGCAGTGTGGAAGATCAGTGAGATTTTGGATCCATGTAAATTGAACACCTAAAGCTGCTGCGTATGTTGACAGTGTTGTTAAGAATGCATATGGTGTGTTGGCCTTCATCAACCATGTGATTGAGTCCAAGAGTGTGAGATAATGTTATAGTTATATAAGACGTGGTTAGACCCCACGGAGTACCATGTTCATTTCTGGTCACCTCATTACAGGAAGAATGTGGATGCTATAGAGAAGGTGTAGAGGAGATTTACAAAGATGTTGCCTAGATTGGAGAGCATGCCTTATGAGAACAGATTGAGTGAACTTGGCCTTAAATCTTTGGAGTGACGGAGGATGAGAGGTGACCTGATAGAGGTGTATAAGATAATGAGAGGCATTGATCGTGTGGATAGCCAGAGGCCTTTTCCCAGGGCTGAAATGGCTAACTTGAGGGGCATAGTCTTATGGTGCTTGGAAGTCGGTACGAGGTGGATGTCAGAGTTAAGTTTTTCACACAGACTGGTGGGTGCGTGGAATGCACTGCCAGGGAAGGTGGTATAGGTAGATTCAGTAGAGTCTTTTAAGAGACTTTTAGATAGGTATATGGATCTTAGAAAAATAGAGGGCTTTGCAATAGGAAAATTCTAGGCAGCTTCTAGAGTAGGTTACATGGTTTGCACAACATTGTGGGCTGAAGAGCCTGTAATGTGCTGTAGATGTCCTATGTTCTATCATTGTTTGCCTACTCTATAGATAGAGACCATCACCATCCATGTTAAGACCACAATGAACCCTTTGAGTCCAGTTCTGCTTTAAGAAACACAGCCCATAAGTATCCACATAGTAAATTTGTGTTGATTGCCCAATTATGCTAAAAAGCGGAAAACAAATTCAATTAATACCCAATTCATTTACACCATTTTCACAGGGATTCTTACTGTCTGACTGGAATTATAATAGGAGGCTGGTGATTCGATTAAGAATATAATGTCAGAGGAAATTAAAAAAAAAACTGAATCAGATATCCAAGGGTTAAAGATGTACAGCTTTTGTAAGAAGGTAAATGATATTCATTGCTTCATGACTTCAATTGTCCACAATGGGCATATGATACTTCAGTTCGTCCTACTGCTGATATTAGGTACAGAATGGTTCAGTGATTCCTGATTAAATCATGGTAACTTTTCTTCCTTGTTCTTAGTATATTGAAGGAAACCTGTAATATTAATAAATGGAATGGGATAAGGATAGTTATGATTGGCTATCTATTAGTGCTGACAGGTATCCATAGTTTAACAATGGTCAAGTTTAGTGAATGGGTGCCAATTTCACGTCACATGCCGGTGATAATAAACTTGATTCTGATATTGCAATCCACAATTAAACTTGCTTAACACAGGTAACAAACCAACAATGTATTTCTTGCTCAATGGAATGATTTGTATTCATGAACAACTCCTTATCACACAGTTGCACGATTACTTCGAACATAGACCATAGAATAGTAGGGGCCCCTTGGTCCATGTTATTGGGTCAACTTTTAATCAATTTTAATCTAATGCTTTCCTCCCACATAGCTCTCCAGTTTGCTTTCATCCATGAGCCTATCTAAGAATCTCTTAAATGTATCTAGCTCTACCACCACTCCTGGCAGCACATTCCACACACCTACCACTCAGAGTGTGTAAAACCGATCTCTGATATTACTGCAACACATCCTCTAATCACAATAAAATAATTGCCCATTCTGATATGTCTATCCATGGCCTCCTCTAATGTCGAAATGACTCAAACGCATCTCTCCCATCTCCCGCACATCTGCCCTCACCCCATCCACCCGCCACCCCACTCAGGATAGGGTTCCCCTTGTCCTTACCTATCACCCCACCAGCCTCCAGGTCCAACGTATAATTCTACGTAACTTCTGCCACCTCCAACGGGATCCCACTACCAAGCACATCTTTCCCTCCCCCACTCTTTCTGCTTTTCGCAGGGATCGCTCCCTACGCGACTCCCTTGTCCACTTGTCCCCCTCATCCCTTCCCACCAATCTCCCTCCTGGCACTTAACCTTGTAAACGGAACAAGTGCTACACCTGTCTTTACACTTACTTCCTCACCATCATTCAGGGCCCCAGACGGTCCTTCCAGGTGAGGCGACACTTCACCTGTGAGTCGGATGGTGTGGTATACTGCATCCGGTGCTCCCGGTGTGGCCTTTTATATATTGGTGAGACCCAACGTAGACAGGGAGACCATTTCGCTGAACACCTAAGCTCGGTCTGCTAGAAAAAGCAGGAACTCCCAGTGGCCACACATTTTAATTCCACGTCCCATTCCCATTCTGATATGTCGATCCATGGCCTCCTCTATTGTCAAAATGAATCCAAACTCAGGTTGGAGGAACAACACCTTATATACCGGCAGGGTAGCCTCCAACCTGATGGCATGAACATTGACTTCTCTAACTTCCATTAATGCCCCTCCTCCCCTTCTTGCCCCATCCCTGACATATTTAGTTGTTTGCCTGTTCTCCATCTCCCTCTGGTGCTCCCCCCACCTTTCTTTTTCCTGAGGCCTCTCGTCCCATGATCCTTTCCCTTCTCCAGCTTGGTATCACTTTTGCCAATCACCTTTCCAGCTCTTAGCTTCATCCCACCCCCTCCGGTCTTCTCCTATCATTTCGCATTTCTCCCTCCTCCCACTACTTTCAAATCTCTTAGTATCTTTCCTTTCGGTTAGTCCTGACGAAGGGTCTCGGCCCGAAACGTCAACAGCATTTCTCCCTATAGATGCTGCCTGGCCTGCTGTGTTCCACCAGCATTTTGTGTGTGTAATTGCCTCTTGTATTAGCTATTTCTGACTTGGGAAACAGGTGATGGCTGTCCATTCTATTTGTGTCTCTTATCATTTCATACACCTCTATTGAGTTGCCTCTCATTCTTCTTCACTCCAAAGACAAAAGCCCTTGATCATTTAATCTTTCCTTATAAGACATGCTCTCTGATCCAGACAGCATCCTGGGCACCAGGATAGAGTAGCGGTTAGCGCAAGGTGATTATAGCAAGGGGCGTCCCGGAGTTTGTTTCTATTTTGGCACCTTCTATAAAGAGTTTGTACATTCTTCCCGTGACCACATGGATTTCCACTGGGTGCACTGGCTTCCGCCCACCGTCCAAAAACGTACCGGTTTGTTGGTTAATTGGTCATTGTAAATTGTCTTGTGATTAGGCTGGTGTTAAATTGGAAGGCTTTCAGTAATAATCCCTATATACTGACTGTACCTCTCTTATCTCTGACCTCTATTCAAATGCAGTTACTGGATGAGCTCTCCAGCACGTCCTCCCTACATGTGGATATGACGTTCTCCCTGAACAACTCTGTTGAGTCTTAAACATCTAATCCTCGAAAGCTGAGTTACCAGTCCTGCCCTGCTCTCAGACAAGTCTCTGTAATGGTGACAAAATCAGAGTTCCATGTACTAACCCAGACTACAAATTCACTTGCTTTACCTGCAGATCACAAATCCACCCTGCATGTCAACAACAGCAATGCCTCCCTGATAGGCTGCATGCCCTCTATGCATCACTTGATGCAATGAATGAGGTAATATTGAGGAAACCCCACTCTTCCCCTGAGGAACAGGGATTCTTTCTGGCCACTGCTGAGATGCAGAGGATCGTAGCCTGGGTCAACCCAGGCAAAGCTGCAGGACCGATCCACATTCCTGGTCAGGTGCTGAGGGTCTGTGCAGCACAGCTAATAGAGGTCTTCAAGGATATCTTTACTATCTCTCTGAAACAGTCCACTGTCACTGCAGGCTTCAAGGCAGCCTCCATCATTCCAGTGCCCAAGACAGTGATGGTAAATGGCCTCAATGATTACCATCCAGTGGCATTAGCTTTAACAATCATCAAGTGCTTTGATGGCTATTAACGGATTATTTAAAATCCCACCTTCCAGCTACATTGGACCCTTTCCAGTTCACTTACTGCTCAAACCAGTCCACTGATGGTGCCACAGCTCTCCATTCCATCCTGTTCTAGCTAGAAATACATCATACTCCAGGATGCTTTTTATTGACTTCAGTTTGACGTTTAACTCGATCATCCCTCAGATGCTAGTGTGTAAAATGTCTTCACTGGGAATCAACACCCCTCTCTGTAACTGGATCTTGGACTTCTTGATGAAAGGACTCCAGTCAGTCTGAGTCGGCAGCAATATCTCAAGCTCCATCATGCTGAGCACCTTTGCCCCCAGGGTTGTGTGCTTAGCTTGTTGCTGTTCATGCTGCTGACTCTCAACTACCAGATCCAGCTCAAAGCATATCATGATGATACAAGAGTGGTTGGCCATGATGAGTCAGCAACCATGATGAGTCAGCATACAGAGAAGAAGTAGATAATGTGAGAACAGCCATAGGACATTGGAGCAGAATTAGGCCATTTGTCCATTAAGTCTGCTCTGCCATTCCATCATGGTTGACTTATTATTCCTCTCAATCCCATTCTCCTGCTTTTTCCTATAACCTCTGATGCCCTGATTAATCAAGAACCTATCAACCTCTACCTTAAATATAACCAATGACTTGGCCAGCACAGCTGTCTGTGGAATGAGAGCCTGGTTCTCAAAGTGGACAAGACTAACGTGATGATTGTGGGCTTCAGAAAGGATCAGTTCGACCACTCTCCATTTCACATCAATGACTCTGGCCTGGAGAGAGGGAAGAGTACAAAGTTCCTTGGGTGTGCACATAATGGATGATCTGATCTGGCCCCACAACACCTCCTCATTATTCAAGAAGATGCAGCAGCGTCTACATTTTTTTTGGAAGAGATTGAGGTACAGACCATTGAGAGTGTCCTTCTGGCCGTATCATTGAGTGGTGCGGAAATTGTAAGGCATTGGACCACAAGACCTTACAGAAGATAGGAAAAACTGCTGAGAGGATCACAAGGGTCTCCCTCCTTTACTATTTGTGACATTTACCAGGAGTGTTGTAGACAAAGGGCCCAAATTACTGTTGAGGATATCTACCACCATCCCTCAATCTCTTATTTCAACTTTTATTTCAAACTCATTGCCTCAACTTGTTGACTTACTGGTCTGGTTCCCAAACCCCTGCCACATTAGTTTAAACCTTCCCAAACAGCCCTAGTATAGTATTTATGGTGTAAGTATTCTACAATGGAGAATACAAATGCAGATTGGGTGACAATTTTGAAGATTAATTTTCCAATCCACAGGAGCAACCCCGAGCTTTCAGTTGTCTGTCACATTAATTGTCCACTTTACAACACTTTGAGTTATCAATCTTCAGCTTCCTGTGTTATTTCAGTGGGGCCCAACAGAAACTTTGGGAACACCATTGTCTGTCAGTGCATAACACAGTCTTCAAGATTCAATATCACATTCAGTGATTTCAGATACATTACTTAAACTGTTTGTACAGAATTGCTGAGTTCTGTTATTTTATAGATCCATAAAGGTAAATCAGAGTTTTCTCACTCTACAGATGCGGCATAATGTGCTGCACATTTCCAACATTCTCTATTTCACTTCAAGTTTCAGTGACAACTCTGACCTACATCCTAAACATATCACTATTCATTCCTCTCTGTAATTTCCCTTATTAATCTGCTATCTGCACTGTTTTATATACTTTATTGTCACCAAACAATTGATAATAGAGTGTACAATCATCACAGTGATATTTGATTCTGTGCTTCGCGCTCCCTGAAGTACAAATCGAAGTAAAAATAATAAAAATTTAAATTATAAATCATAATTAGAAAATGGAAAAGGGAAAGTAAGATAGTGCAAGTCAGGTCCAGATATTTGGAAGGTACGGCCCAGATCCGGGTCAGGATCCTTTCAGCAGTATTATCACAGTTGGAAAGAAGCTGTTCCCAAATCTGGCTGTACGAATCTTCAAGCTCCTGAACCTTCTCCCGGAGGGAAGAGAGACAAAAAGTGCGTTGGCTGGGTGGGTTGTGTCCTTGATTATCCTGGCAGCACTGCTCCGACAGCGTGTGGTGTAAAGTGAGTCCCAGGATGGAAGATTGGTTTGTGTGATGTGCTGGGCTATGTTTACAATCTTCTGCAGCTTCTTTCACCCTTGGACAGGACAACTTCCATACCAGGTTGTGATGCACCCTAGAAGAATGCTTTCTATGGTGCATCTATAAAAATTAGTGAGGGTTTTAGGGGACAGGCCAAATTTCTTCAGCTTTCTCAGGAAGTAAAGGCACTGGTGGGCCTTCTTGGCAGTGGACTCTGCTTGGTTAGACCAAGTCAGGTCATTTGTGATATTCACCCCGAGGAACTTGGGCACCACTGATGTAGATGGGATCATGCGGTCCGCCACTCCTTCTGAAGTCAACAACTGATTCCTTTGTCTTGCTGATGTTGAGGGATAGGTTATTGTCTTCGCACCATGCCACCAGGTTCTTAATTTCCTCCCTGTACTCAAACTCATCATTACCCAAGATACGGCCTACAATTGTGGTGTCGTCAGTAAACATTAGGGTCACCACAGTTTCCACTTGTCCTGTTCATCCTTTGTCCATCCTCTATACAAAATCTAACTTATTTATTTTCACTTTTCCAGTTCAGATGAAGGCTCTTCGTCTAAAATACTTACACCTTTTCTTCAAATGCTACCTGTTCCTGACCTTCTGAATGTGTTTAGTATTTTCTGCTTTTACTTTGGATTTCCAGCATCTGCAGTTGTTTAACTTCTGCATCTTCTTCTCACATTCTACACCACCTTAACCCACAATGTCTTCTTACCTGGAGGCAACAGGTGTTCTAACCCCTCATACCCTCACTGTAATATTGCCCACAGTCCATGTCATTTTTGATGCATCTGGCTAAACAGTAGAAGATTAGCCTGAAAATAACGGCAAAGGCTATGGAGCACCAGAACTGGAAAAGACACACTGAAAACAGGTACAAAGGATGCCAGCTGAATTGTAGTTAAGCAGGCTAGGGAAAGTAAGTTGGCCAGATTTATTAATCAAATCAATACCATAATTAATATTGCTATTAGCTTGATTAATCAATCTGATTAACTTACTTTCCCTTGCATGTCAACTCAATTTATTGACATATACAGTTTTTTAAGTAATGTGGCTTTAGGTAATTGTGACTGAGTTCTGCATATCTGTGATACAAATGTCCTGCTGAAAGGTTTGGGCCTGAACCGTCGACTGTACTTTTTTTCCATAGATGCTGCCTGGCCTGCTGAGTTCCTCCAGCATTTTGTGTGTGTTTCTTGGATTTCCAGCACTTGCAGATTTTCTCTTGTTTGTGATGCAAACATACAGTATGTCATTCCAGTAGGTGCCACAGAGATGAAAATTCTTTGCAAAAACTGGAGCAGTTCGTTGGATGCAATGTTCCTTTTGCGAGAGTAGGAAAGTGGTGGATAGTTGGAAAATGAATGGCATCATTTTGAAAGCAAACACTTTTATTGTAGACCTAAAAGGCCAGTATGACCACTTACTGCTTTGATGATTTACTAATTCTTCTTTTTAGGTTATTTCTAATCTTAAAGATAATTTGTTCCGTCAAGAAAATGTAACTCAGTCTCACAGCTCTCACTGTTGTTTGTTACGAATTCATGGCTGTCACTTCAAATAATTCTATTTCAACTATTAATCTCCCTATGTTGCAAAAACTTCTAACAGACATTTTAGACCTTTGGACTGCTGAAGTCAGAGTTTCGGATTGATGTGGCGTCTCACTGTTCCTTCTCTATAATTATTATCATTGAAATGTTACAAATCATAGAGTAATTCAATAAAGAAACAGGCTCTTTGACCCACCATTCCATGCTAACTATCAAGTATCTATCAGTACTCATCCCATTCACCAGTCACTGCTCCAAAGCCTACCATGATTCTGTGATTGAAATGCTCTCCTAATGTTTCTTAGATGTTACAAGGCTTTTGTAACATCGTCTCAAGTCATAAACCCAACAGACACTGCAGATGCTGGAACTCCTGAGCAACAGACACCAAATATTGGTGGGATTCATCTAGACAGGTGCATCTATGGAAACAGTCAATGGCTCAGGCTGAGATCCTAATCAGGACTGCTGAAGTTATTTTACTTGTGGCCTAGCCAATGTTTATTGAAATGTTATACCAAATCCCCTCTGTTCTTATATTCTATGCTCCAGCTAATGAAGGCAAACATCTCATACACCTTAGAGGAATCCCAATTAGAGAAAGGCAGTATGAAGGTATTGAAAACTCTTCTTGGACTGATAGTTACTGTATAAACTTACCTTTAGCTAACTGTTTTCAAAAACGGATAGGATATTTTGCAATAAGTTCTCATCATTTACCCCTGTGGATTAACCTTCACCTTGATTTTCACAGATGATTCCCCTTTTCTCGAACATGCTCAAAATGATTACTTTAGCATGATTTCTACTTAGCTGAGCATATTTTCCAATATAATTGAATATTGTGTTTGTTCTTGTGATTGTGACTCTTAGTGACAGGATATGCTAAGCTCAAATTCTATTACTGTCTTTTCACTTCATGCTTAGTTATTTTGACATAATTTATGGTCTCTGCATATCATCTATTCTTTTTTGCCACTTGCTTTACACTTAACTGCACTGAAATTCAGCCACCTCTACTCCTCCACGCACATAATTAATCTTGCCCATTCTGACCGCCTTTTGAAAGTTGAATGACTGCCCATCCATTTCTGGCCATCACTGGAAATTTTAACCATCGTTCGGAAGCTCAGATTTACATTGAGCTTCAGAACAAAGCTCGTGACTATAAATTCACAATAATGGTTCACAAAGCATTCTATTTAACATTTCTAGCCCACAAATGCCTCCTGCTTCTTAGTCTGCATCTTACTACATTTCCAGATCCACACAGGGAGTTGTGATTGCTCTGAGCCTATTTTAACATGAATTTTGGCTCATCTTGTCATGACCCTACTAAAAGTTGATGGTACACTTTTAATGAAGTATCACAGCCACCAGTGCATTAGAAAACAAGTACATGCCAGGGTCATGACAAATGGATATTTACTATCACATAATTCCCCCAAATTGTTGAATATAAATAAACCAAAGAAAAATATCAGACAGAAATAAGACTAAAACTATCACTCTAATTATCTGTGTGAAAGGTATAATGTGCCCATGTGGCTTTAAAATGCCTTCTGTCTATGTTCCACTTTTAACAATTCTGTAAAATTATCTAATCAATTGATGAAGATGTCAGGGTCCAAGACACTTAGCTACACAGTGGGGTGTATAAGGACTGGGCCAGGTTCCAAATCCTCACCAGCAATATTTAATGCTTATTGCCGAGATGTCTGAATAATGCATGAGGCACCACTTACTCTGCAGACAAGCGTAAATAATGCCATATCTTATGATATTGGATTTCTGACTAATTCACAGGCAAATCTATCTATTTTTCCAATATCTAGTAGCAGACTTTCACCTTTGTGAGTCAGGTACTAAACCACTGCAGCAGTTTTCCTGCTTAATAAAGATTTTGCTTCCCAGGTTACTGTCAAGTAGGTGAAAGGGAAAATCTGCCTACCAGAGGGCAGCTTCTATTTGATATTTATAACAAATCCATGCTCTCAGCTGCACCACCATTGACAGCATTTATAACAAATACTGTCAACGGTGGTGCGGCTGATTAAATCATTAAAGGAACTCCCAGGGTATAACTCTCAGAATACAGGACGTTGCAACTTATAATATTCACAATGCAGAATATCAGTGAATACCTCCATCTGCGGAATAAGTCCAAATTTAATAGTATGTTAATAATATATAGTTCTATATATAGGACTATATACTTAGTTTTAGCCCAAGTCTGAGATTACATAAGAACATAAGAAACAGAAGGAGGAGTAGGGCATCTGGCCCTTTGAGCCTGCTCCGCCATTCAATAAGATCATGGCTGATCTGTCCGTAAACTCAGCTCCATCTACCTGCCTTTTCCCCATAACCCTTGTGATCTTTTAATGTCTTTTCTTCAATTGACCAATTTCTACTGGCTCATTCAAGGCAGTATCAGAAACTTCTTGTTTTCAGCAGCAGTACAGTACAATACATAAAATGACTACTGGTTACAATAAGAAATAAAAAATAAATTCAAAATCCAAAAAGAGAGCAAACATTTTATTTATTTATTTAGAAATAAAGGGTGGAACAGCTCCTTCCAGACGAACAAGCCATACCACCCAGCAAATGACCTATTTATCCTTAGTCTAATCATTGGCCAATTTACAATGACCAATGAACCTACAAACCATTCACCCTTGGAATGTGGGAGTAAATCAAAGCACCCAGAGGAAACCCACATGCTCAACAGAAGGACGGACAACCTTCTTACAGATGGTGTTGGAGTTTATCTCTTATCTCTGATGCCCCATGCTGTAGTAGTGTTGTGCTAACTGCTACATCGTGTTCCCCCCCCCCCCCCAGTAGGGGGGTAGTATACATGGACTGTTCGGTAATCTGATGGTGGAGGGGAAGAAGCTGTTCTTAAAAAGTTGAGTGTGTGTCTTCAGGCTCTTGTACTTCCTCTCTGATGGTAGTGATGAGAAGAGGGCAGGTTCTGGATAGAAATGGTCCTTAATGATGTATGCTGCCATCTATTGCTGGATAGATTCCAGCTTTTGAAGAAGTCCTTGACAGTGCAATGCTAGTGTTCATGATGGAGATTGCTAGGTCTACAAACTTCTGCAGGATTTTTAAATCCTGTGCATTGGACCTTTCATACTAGGTGATGACGTAATCAGACAGAATGCTGATCAAGGTACATCTGTATAAATTTGCTAAGACTTTGGTGACATAACAAATCCCTTCAAACTCTGAATGAAGTGGAATTGTGCTGTAGGTTTTCTATGCTTCTATGAAGTAAAGCTGTGGGTGTGCTTTTTTCATGAATACAGCAATGTGTTGGGCCCAGGATAGATGCTCTGAGATGTCAATGCCCACAGTGTGAATTACACCAGTATGTCTGCTGAGATCAAAATATAGTTCATGAGGTAAAGGATGTAGTACTTCCAAATCTAGAGAGACACCTGTCAGAAAGCTACCCTTACTTCCAGATCACCAACCCCACCCTTGCTCACTCTCTGCCTGTCTTGCAAGAATGATACAGTTTGACTTTTGAACTTATGTTTAAAGTTGAAATAACTGTGCCTTCATAAATTGGGAGCTTCATAGCAGTACCTGTCATTATTGATAGTACGTCACTCATAGACTAGTTGAATAAATTGTTTTGTTATCACAATGTTGGATTGAAGGAGTGATGAAAGACTAGTTATACAAACGTATAGTATGGAAACAAATCCTTCAGAGCATCAAGTCAAAATTAATCATTACCACTAATCCCCCATTCATCCAATTTCTACAGACCCTGCTGCTGCAGTTGCTGGATCTCTCCAAGTGAATGCCTCTCAATAAGGCTAAAATACATTGCAATAAGCCATTTGACACTACCATGAAGTCTGAAACTGCAAAATGGACAATGCAGATAATGTACACTGTAGCAGACTGAAAGGAGGCTGTGTCAAAGCGATTGAAAATGTGGTGACATTTACAATAAAAGGCTTGGTTCTGGCATAGGAACCAATAAGGCCTGATGCAGGATGTTGTAAAGATCCAAAACAGTTTCACTTAAGAAGTGCAGATCCTTGAAGCACTGCTCCTTAAAAATATGACTCCTGCCTCTGTTTAATGCTGGCTTATGTGGTTTTCACCAAATATCTCCCTCATCTGTTCATCCTCCCATCCTCTTCTTACTATCCCTCCATCCAAACGAAATTGCTGATGTCAGCACTTCCAAGATCTAGACAAAGCCTACTGAGACTAATTAAGAAAAGGGAATGAAGTTAATTGGAAGCTTAAAAACTCCCTTATGAAATCTATATAGTAAAAAATCTCATGTTCCACTATGATCAGAGATGAGGCCTAATTGTGGGTTGAACACTTGGGGTTTCTGATATTTTTGTATAATAGTGCTTCTGGGATCATAATTTCTTTATGGAAGCCTGAGGTACACAGGCTCTTTGGCTAAATTGACTGATTTGATTCAGACACTGGTAGATGGGCACCATTTTGTGAGTGTCAACAATTGAACTACCTGGTGCCTCGTTCGGATGAAGCTGATGGAGCCGCTTTATACAGGATGGAAATCAGCCCTAAAGGTCTCTTATGCACATCACATTCAGACCAAGTCAAAATGGTTCATCTTGATGTGATTCGTATTTTGTGTAGGAGTTTGATTTAACCAAGGAAAACTGTCAACACAAACTTTACGAGAAGCTATTATATCAATGTGACAGGAATCAGACTTCATGTGCCAGATATGAATCAAGGACAAGATAAGCTTTTGCCTTGGTGAGTGATTTGACTGAATACCTTCTGTTCATTTCAACTATAGAACAGTGACTACACTTCACAAGTGCTTCATTGTAATTATAAACAATCCTATTGACAGAACTCAGCGGGTCTAGCATCATCTGTGGGAGGAAAGGAATGGTTGATGATTTGGATTGAAATCCTGCATAAAGACTGTTGCAGAGTTTCAAACCAAAATTCCATCATTTGCAGTGTTTTGTGTTGCCTCTTCATTGTAATATTTGCTAAGTTTTGACATCTTAAAGTGATTTATATAAGTCCAAGTCATTCTTTCTTGTTTATGCTGATGACTTTGCAGAGCCATCAGCTGCAAAATTCACAGTAAATGCAAATATTTAGCCAGTCTGTAACTGGGACTAACAGGTACTGGGATTGATGTGCAAAGCAGTTGCTTTCCCATCAGACACCAGAAATTTGCAGCCAGAAGAATGCAGCACATTTTCTTCTTGAGAAAGGTAAGATTTATGTCATCTCCAGCCTAATTGCTCTGTATTTCTTTTGTGATACTGAACAATTGGTTGGCTCCGGGTTAGCTAAAGGCCAAATGTGCAATTTTATGCATCTTTTTTCATGATAATTAACTTAGAAATTATTTCTCAATTAAACACTCCAGGTTTCAAATCTATTTAAGATGAAGAATACTATTTAATATAAAGGTAAAACCACCTTGGAACATGTATTCAATACATTCATTCATTACCCTGGAATAGCACTTCACACATTTTCAATGTATCAAAAAATGTTGCATGTATCATCAATATCATATCAAATCACCCGCTTAAAAAAAAAGAGTAAGTTTGGCCAAAATAAAGTGTGAGATGGTATTAAGTTGATTCACAGAAGCAAGCACTAGAATAGGAAAGTCATTTCTCCATACTCAACCTACTGGGTCTTCAGACACTTTGTACAGAGTTATCCCAAAAAGGCACACTCTCCAAAGCAGCACACACACACTATGGATAGATGATGCAGGGGAGAAAATGGTTGCTCCCACATTTATTCAAAGTGACATGCAATTTGCAGTCAACAAGATCAGCTGGAAGGTGGCCAGGACAACCACTAGGATTACCATACCTCATCTAACAGCTTAGAAGGAAGTCTTCTGTGATTTCCCTTGGGAATGATAATCTCAACACAATAATAGAGCAACACAGTGATCTCACAAGAGTTGTCAGAGTGATCTACACATCGCTGTTTACAATTAAAGAATTTCACAAAGAGTGTATTTGATGTAGAGATCTGGTTTCTTTAAGGGAGGAAAAATTATTAGGAAAAATAAGTAACTGAAGTAGGGATTCAGTTATTCTTAGTGTTACAATCTGAAGAAGGGCCTCGACCCGAAAGGTTGTCTGTTTACTCTGTTCCATTGATGCTGCCTGGCCTGCTGAGTTCCTCCAGCATTTTGTATGTGTTGCTTTTGATTTCCAGCATCATCAGACTTTCTTGTGTTAGTGTTATCATCTACCCAAGAGAACCCACATACCAGGATGAGTGAGAGTTTTCTACACTGTTTCGTGTCCCTTGATGATTTTTGTTGTTCCATGTTTGTGGTAATGATAACATGGTTTGCACTGTGGACTATAATTTTGTTAAATTCATTTAAGGAAGATTCCCTCTTTCGCTGGCTTAGTGTTAGCTTATGTTGACAATGATTCCTTCTTTCACTGCTGAGTGATGAGGCTGTGGATGCTGAAGACTGACAGACCCCTTGTAATCACCTTATTTCTGTTAGTTCTGTGGATTTTGGAAAGTGAGCAACCTGCAGTGAATTCTGGAGCTCCCTGCTCAGGACTCCACATAGACTAATAGGTAAGCTTTATTTGTCACATGTACATGGAAATATAAAGTGAAATGTACAGTTTTACATCAAATTAAATCTCAAGGATGTTGTAGTCTGCAAGTGTCGCCATGCTTCTGGCACCAACATTGCATCCCCACAATCACGAACCCAAGCCCATACGTCTTTTGGAATGTGGGAGGAAACTGAAGCACTTGGCGGAAACCATGCAGTCACAGAGAGAATGTAAAAACTCCCTGCAGTCAGTGGCAGGAATTAAAACCCTGGCTCTGTAATGGTGTTATGCTAACCATGATACAACCGCACAGCCCGTGCACATATCAGCAATGCTACTTTAAAAAGCAAGGACTTTCACAATTTTCTTCTAGTTGATGGTGGATTGTTCTACAAAGTCCATATTTGTTCTTTTCATCTCTAATTTACATCAATTTATTTGGAAGTGTGTAGTACTCACTCAATGTTGTTATTTGGTGAACTTCTGTTAGGAGAAGGTCAGGTGCCCTGACATGGGATACCCATGAATAGTCTGTTCCTGTTTCATAATTGATGCAATTTCAACTCAAAATATTCACTTGTGAAATCTATTCCAGACAAAATTAAACTTGGCGTTATTAGCACCAATAAAATAGGCATCATGTGATCAATTTCAGGGTTTTGCTTTTAAAATTAAAATAGTAACCTTCAAGGTTTTCAAATGATTACTTTCCTTTCTTGGTTAACTTGCATGTAAACTGACTTCACGCTTCGTTGAGTTTGCAATAATAGCTATAATAGTTACCAGTAATTTCAATACTTGGTTAGAGTAGATATCTTGAAATGGACAATTTCAGTGACAACATGCTTCACTTTTTAACCTCTCTTACCTAACCCTGCCACTCTCTTACCTCTGGTTAATATCCTCCTCTTTGACCAAGCTCCTAGTCAACTACCTTAATGTCACCTTATGGGGATCCAACATTAATTAGTTTCATTATTTGTGAAATACTTCAGGATGTCTGATATGTCATAGTTGCTTTATAAATAGAAGTTATTATTACTATATAAGAGAACAAATTTCCTCATTACCAAATATACACAGACCCTGAATCCTGCAGTTCAAAGGAATTATAAAATTATTCCTGCTCTACCAGCGGAACAATATTGAACGGATAATTAAATCTGTCAATTATATGGGGGCAGTTAAGAGGAGTGAGATAGATGAAGTGTTGCTTCAGAGTTCAAAACAAATTTATTATCAAAGTACATGTATGTCACCATATACACCCGAGATTCATTTTCTTGCAGGCAATCTCTGTAAATACAAGGAACACAATAAAATCAATGGGAGTTCACACCCAAATGGATGGACACAACCACCGTGCAAAAGACAACAGACTGTGCAAATACAAAAAGAAAGAAAAGAAAGAAACAATAATAATAATAAACAAATAAACAATAAATATTGAGAACATGGTATGAATAGTCCTTGAAAGTGAGCTCATAGATTGTGGAAACAGTTCACAGATGGGGTGAGTGAAGCTGAGTGATGTTATCCCCACTGGTTCAAAAGCCTGAAGGTTGTGGGGTAATAACCCAGTAGTGTGGGTCCTGAGGCCTCTGTACCTTCTTCTTGATGATAGAAGTGAGAAGAGGGCGTATCATGGATGGTGGCAGCCCTTGATGATGGATGCTTCTTTTCCACAACAGCCATCCATGTAGATATGCTCAATGGTGGGAAGCTCTTTAGCTATGACGGACTGGGCCATGTCACTTCTCTTTGTAGGCTTTTCCATTCAAGGGCATTGATGTTTTCACTCCAAGCCCTGATTCTCTCTATCACACATCTGTACAAGTTTGTCAAAGTTTTAGATGACATGCTAAACCTTTGCAAAACTTCTAAGAAGGTAGAGGCGCTGCTGTGATTTCTTCATAATTGCATTTATGTGTTAGACCCAGGACAGATCCTCTGAAGTGATAATAGTGAGGAATTTAAAGTTGCTGACCCTCTCCACCTCTGATCCCAGATGTGGAATGGCTCATGACCTCTGGTTTCCTCTTCTTGTAGTCAATAATCAGCTCCTTGGTCTTGCTGACATTGAGTGAGATGTTGTTGCTGGATGTTCAATTTCCCTCCTATATACTGATTCATCAGCACCCTCGATGTAGCCAATGGCAGTGGTGTCATCAGAAAACTTAAATATGGCATTGGAGCTGTGCTTAGCCTCTTAGTCACAAGTATAATGCGAGGAGAGCCGGGGCTAAACACACAGCATTGAGGTCCACCTGTACATTTGTGAAGAAAGTGTTGTTACCAATCTGAACTGACTGGCGTCTGCAAGTGAGGAAATCGAGGATCCAGTTGTACAGTGAAATATTGAGGGGGTGATAGTATAGAATGCCAAGCTGTATTAAAAGAAGAGCATCCTCATCCAGTATTTTCACTGTCCAGATGTTCCAGGGTTGAATTGGCATCCGCAGTTGACCTGTTGTGACAGAAGGCAAGTTGGAGTGGATCCAAGTCATTTCTCAGGCAGGAGTTGATGTTTCATCAGCAACAGTTTGTCCTAATGGACATAAGTGCTACTGAACAGTACTCATTGAAGCAGGTTACCACATTCTTCTCAGACATCGGAATAATTGAAGCTTGACTCCACCAGGGGAAATAAACACATTTGTTGCTAAATGAAAATCACATTAGGATACCTGGGAAATCCACTGTTTATTAATCTTTGCTCAATATGGGCCAGGAAGCTCTCTCTAGCTATCTGTCATGAGGTAAATCAAGGTAAAATGTTTCAAGGATTTAATTTGTTTTCCAGAGCAGAACTACTGCACACTGTACTTTAGCAAGATGATCTTAGCTGAACTGATGCATTTTCCCCAGGCTTGTATGTTGATGAAAAGTAGCAACTTGTACATTTCCTGATGAAGGGTCTTGGCCCAAAATATCGACTGCTTATTCTTTTCCATAGATGCAGCCTGCCCTGCTGAGCTCCTCCACCATTTTGCGTGTGTTGCTTGGATCTCCAGCATCTGAAGGTTTTCTCTTGTTTGAACTTGGGCATTTTTGTTGGATTTTGTACATCCCTACATTATGTAAGGTTTTACCATTTAGACTTGTCAGTTCATTAATCATGATATTCTAGTCCTGAGTGCAGCAGAGATATTGGTGAAAGAAAAAAAAGAAGCCTTAAAATGAAATTGTTTACACATCAAGGATTGTAAACTAGTAAGATAAGAAATGGAAAAGCAACAAGAGAGTAGTCCAAGTGCTCAGGTGGGAGACTTCCAATAGAATGAAGCACAAACACTTAGTCTCTCTTGATCTTATCAAGGGCTGATGTGTAGTAAAGTAAGTTAAATGGATTTATTCAAAAGAGAAATACAAAAAAACTTTTATGTTGGGAAATTATGTCCAATGGTGTACTGAAGGGTATTGGTATGCTGGTTCAAGAAATGCAGAAATTAAGCATGAAGCTACAGCAATTAGGAAGTTAAATGGTACGTTGACTTTTATTACAAGGGGAATGGAGCACAGAAGAAAGTCCTGCTGCAATTGAACAGGGATTTGGTGAAACCTCATTTGGAGTACTGTGGACAGTTTTGATCTCTACAGCTGAAGGAGGATTAATGTGGAATCAATGCAGCATGGAATTACCATACTGAATGCTGGATATGTCAAGAGAAGAAATCGAGTAAGATTGACTGAAAATTAAATGACCAAGAGGCGATACCTCTGAGAAATATAAGGGATGAATTCACAGAGACTGTCTCCTATATTTCGAGAGAGTTTAGAATTTGGGACAATAGTATAAGGGTAAGGAATCAGTCACCTGGGATCGAGGTGTGAAGAAATTTATTTATGCCAAGGGTTGTAAATCTCTAAAAATCCTCTGGGGATAGTGGTTGAGTATATACAAAGCTGGGACTGAAAGATTTTTGGATGGGAATTTGGTAACAGTGTGGCTAAGTGACATGATCGATACTGATGGAATAGGTCCAATAATCCTGTTTCCATCTCTTATGTAAGAGACTGCTTTGACAGAGATATTCTCAGAACTCCATCAGCTTAGAACTTTGCCAGACCAATTCTCCAAAACACAAACGTTAATCTAAATGGAACTATAAACAATTGCTCAATTGCTGAATTTCTATGCAGGAAAAAAAATTAGTACATAAAGTGGTTGCAAAGTGTTTCAGATTGCAAAATCAAGATGGATAGCAGCACACAGCAACAGCTGGATTGATAATTCACAGCAATTCCTATGTGAAAACGTTCTTTGATTACATTTAATTCACCATCTGTTGACCACCACCTAGTGATTTTCCTTTAACCATCAAGATTTTCATCAAATCTTACATTGTCTTTGAAGAATATAAAATAAGTTAATGTTCCCAAGTACAAATGCACTGAGCTCTGTAATAATTCCTAAATCATTGCCCACTTCAGTGGATATTCTTTGATGAACACTAAAATATTTTGTTTCATTTTGCTTTTGATTGAAAGAAATAACTTTTTGTTGTTTTAAAGTAACAAGGTGATAAGACCACAGGAAATAATTCAATGCATTAGACATAGTGCTCATATTTCAGAAAGATACATAAACACTTTTTAAGAATTGACGATAACTTGCTTCCACTCTGCTTTTGTGGTTTCCTAGGTAGGTATGGAGGCATCTTGGGAATGGAAGAATCTTCCACAAATGGAGTGGGAAGTATCTGACCACGGTGATGGGTGGAAAGTTTGTGATATGGTAGTTTATTCCTTCTGCTCCTAATACATGCCATCTGTGTATACTCAATGGATGGCCCTGAAGTTCTCAATACCAACCCAAATACTCTTTCTCCACTTTGATTAGGTATGGACTATAGATTTTTAGGGGTTAGTAGGAATGTTGAATTTCTACAAGGAAGTTATGAGTAGACCCTTAAATCTTTTCTTCTGTCCGCCCAGTAATTATATCACACAAGAAACTCAAAATGGAGCTTCTGTTTTAGGGTACTGGTGTCAGATATGTGAAGAATATGGCCTACCCAGTCATCATACTGAATACTATTACTAAAATCTTAACCACCCTCTGCTGTTGTAGCATTGCATATTAAATTCTATTTCAAATGAATATCACAACTGTGACTCCAATGAGTAATGGCTATTCAGCTAACATCAGAGTGACATAAGAACATGAATAACCCCAATGATTTGCATTTTACCACCTGGTTGGTGGAATTAAATCTGGACCATCACGTCAGAGGAAGTGAGCACCATCACATCTATCAACCAATCTGAGCCATCTATCATTTGGTATAATGACTTTGTTTTTCTATATTTCTTCCTGACTTTCTTTGCTTGAAGTTCAAAAAGGCACGGGTTTCATAGGGATAGGGTCACCTTCAAAATGATATCGTGGGGTATTGTGTTCAGATCTAGTCACCTCATTATAGGAAGGATATGGAAGCTTTAGAGAGGATGCAGAGGGGATTTACCAGGATGTTGCCAGTTTTAAACAGTGTGTCCAATGAGATAAGGTTGAGTGAGCTAGAGCTCTTCTCTTTGGAGAGAAGGAGGATAAGATGTGACTTGATAGAGGTGCGTCAGGTGATAAGAGGCATAAATACAGTAGATAGCAAGAGATATTTCCCCAGGATGGGAATGACTAATACTACAGGGCATAGCATTAAGGTAAATTTAGGTAGGGGAGTGTCAGAAGTACATTTGTTTGAGAGTGCTGGTTGGATGGAATGCTCTGCTAGGGATGGTGATGGAGGCAGATACATTAGAGATACTTAAGAGACTCTTACATAGGAACATGAATGAAAAAAATGGAGGGCTATGTAGGAGGGAGGGGTTAGATTGACCTTAGGGGTTAAATGGTCTACACAACATTGTGGACGGAAGGACCTGTACTGTTCCATGGTTGCTGCTCTTCAAATATGCCCTAGAACTGAAACGAGGAGGGAGAGAAGGCACTGAATGTCTGGGGGGCAGCAGAATCAATTAATTCCTTTCTCGTGCACACCAATAGGTGTGCATGTTTTCTAAATTGAATTATAGTATAAGGATGTCAGTTATTGGAGGAGGTCAGGTCATTTGCTCTTGCTAGTCTGATCCACCATTAAATAATAACTGATCCTCCACCTCAATACTATCTTTCCTCCAATTACCTTAATGCTATGCCCTGTAGTATTAGACTCTGAGTGACATTGCTTAAAAGTTATTCTCCTTCTTCCAGCCAAGGTTGAGGCTCATCAGCTGGCTTCGTTAGGTATTTCTTTATCTGTTAGCTTTTCTCACAACAGACAGCCTATTTCACACTAAGCTGAGTTCATCCTTAACTTAGTGTGAGTCAGAACCACCAGGGGAAAACAACTAAGGAAGTGACAAAAACGTTATTTATATAGTAACTTGCAGCCAACCTGGCCTATGTGATCCATACAATAGCTTAGACCTATCTGAAGCTGCTGCTTATTTTTTCCATGCAGCCAATGAACAACATATTGGTAATTATGTCACTTTTTCTCTCTATCACACTGCAATTTTGCTAGGAAGGAGAAATATAGCCAATGCTTTTTGGTTTAGATTATTAATTACCATATAATGCTCTGGCCCCATCCCTTAGACTCACATAAGTCCAATCAATAAACTCAGCATGTTCTCTTTACAGAAAACTACAGTGCTCCATGCTAACACACTGCAAAATGGAACTGCTGGTTGATTAATTATTTGATCCTCTGACTTTAACATTGACTGAAAATAATAATTTATTCCATCCAACCATGAGATCTTTTTATATTTTGCATCTCGTGCACAGTTGTATTTTTTCATGGAAGGTAAAGGAAATCTGAACAATGTTGAAGAGGGTTGAGAAGTATCGGGCCATTTAGGAACAATCTTGATTCGGAAAGATTAGAGGTGGAGGAGTGTGGGTACTTATGGGTAGGGGAGGAGGTAGAATTTTATTGAGCTTTTCTGTTGGATTCGGGAATGCATAGCCTGGATGACCTCCTTCAATATTATTTGCTTGAAGAGCATCATCAAAGCACATATGGGACATTAATTTAGAATTCAAACAAGTAAGGTATTTGTAGTCAGTTTTGACTGAGTCCTAATCTAATTGTCAACCTTTAATAGAAAGTTAAGGGTAATTTCCCCAACCTCCCCAAACCACATTCCTGCCTTTGACTCTGCAATGGTTCCACTACTCGAACACTAAAATCATAAGAGTCAGACTGTTTATTCTCCTCCATATTCCCAACCTGACTTGTTGAGTTCCTCCAGCATCTTGTGTGTTTCTCAAGATTACCAACATCTCCAGAATTTCTGGTGTTTATGTTTAATTGACAGTTACGTTTCAAGTTTTTCAAGGGTGCTTGAATAATTTAAAGCCTTAAATGTCTTAATTTTAAATTCTTTTTAAGTATTTATGTCTGAAAAAAGCACAGAAATAATATCTGAGAGGAGTATTGCAGATTACAAAGAAACACTGATAAGATATTGAAGGCTTGAAGTAAGATTTCTTCTGGTTGACATGTGTTCACCAATTCATAAATGTAATTGTGACATATTCTTTAGAATGTTTTCATGATTTACTTAAGGATGAAAAATTTATGAAATCTTACTGTTACATTTATACTTACCAGAGAAATAATTCTCTCAGCAGACTTAACCAATTGGAAAGGATTACATTGAAATAGCAACTTAAATCTCCATAGATGGAATTAAGATAAAAATTAGTTATAGAACAGAACATAAGTCTGAGACATCAGATGATCACATCTAATTAACACAGGTTTTATTGCGAGACCAGAGGCCACCTTGTTTTATTTGGTACATGAAGTACAACAGACAACTAATTAGATCAGGTGGTGCAAGGGTAATAAGCATAACAACAGCCACAGATATTGTGCATATTACCCTTGCCCTACCCTTACCACAGTGACGTACCCTAAGTAGACTAAGTTCATTGTTTTTTTTAACAACACTGCCATCAGTGAAGCTGTGCACTTTACTAAATACATGAGTGGCTTGGTTAATGTGTTGCTCTGAAAGTCACTATTTCCTAACACCTATGCAGAATGTTCAGCACTTTGTATCAATTTCCATTCTGTGAGACTACACAAAACAGTGAAACCGTTGAGAGAATTTATCCAATTTTATGCAAAATCAAGTCTTCAAATCTGGCATAACACATAAAGTCTTCTGGCAGTTGTGACCTCCATTCTTTCTTAAACAGCTAATGAAGCCAATGCTGAATCTCAACAGAAGACTAGTCAGTCTCATTCCCTGCAGCTGTACAAGACTTCTTTTGACAGAATTATCTGTTTAGTTCACTTTTTAAAGTTATGATCAAATTCACTTCCACCTCTCTGTCATGGAGTCTTACTCTAACTCCTTCAGAGTCACTTGAACTCAATATAGTTTGGTTCTTGGCCATGGTCCACACATGGCCCAGTGTGAGCTCTTTTCCCTCTTCTCATTCCTCCGCACACTTGATGACTTTGAACATCTCCCATCTCTCAATCTTTACTATACTAATGGACAACAACAACAGTCTCTTTACTTTATTAATGTGTCTTCAGTTCCTCATCCTATCAATCAATCTGCTAAATCTTTTCTCAACCCTCTCAGGAGTCTCTACTGTCCATTCTTATATGTAGAACAAAACTAGAACCAATTTCTAATTGCAATATAACTTTGGTTTTGTATTCCACTCTCTTAGATATCAATCCTACAATCCTAGTGGAATTAGAATTGGTTTATTATCGTAATATGTACTGAGATACAGTGAAAAGCTTGCCAATGCTTTATGAACCATGATCTCAATCTCTCAATGAGCCATATACATATATTGAAAACTCAGAACTATACTCTTTCTTTTGCACTGCTTTTCTTTCTTCTTCTAACCAAAACATGCAACAGAGTTGCATAAAAACCGGATCTGCAGATGATGAGAGGCCGAGCATGAGAGCTTGTGACAGGGCAGAGGGAAAGGGTGGCACAGCCTGAAGGAAAAGATCACATCAAATTCAGCTAGAGAAGATGTTGGTGGGCCAGGCTGCAAAGTAGAACAGGAGACTACTATATTATGAGGAGTGCATAGGGGAGCATGGAGAGCATGGCATGGAGAATCGGCGAGCATGGAGAAAGCAACACAGGAATCAGCGCAAATCCTTCCAAAGTGAACACGCAGAACGCAGTGTACATCCACACATCCTGAGAATTGCTGCACTAAATATTATACAGTTTCATCTGAGTGCTTTAGGTCATACAGGAGCGGCTGCAACATCCCAATGTTCTGCACTAATGTGTTTCATGTTACAGCATGGGTCTCACATTACGTGTGTCGTGCAGATGTGCACGGGCTGGTACATATGGCAGAGTCCTTCACTGAAATTTAACCACACAGGCAAGTAGTCCTAAGGGGAGAGAGGGTGGGAGGATCTTGGGCAGCAGTGCCTCACAGCTACCAAGAGAAAAGTCATCAAGAGTTTTTGTGTGTCTGTAGCTGACTGGCTTTCAGTACAGACAATCCATCTCCTGCCATTTTGTTGCTGGGTGTCAGAAACATTACTTTAGCTGATTTATGAAGAACTTTGACTGAAATCTTTGGACAGAATAAGCCTGAAATTTATGGATCCTTCAAACTGTCTATGGATTCACCCCAGAAGAGGTCTCAGGAAAGCAGGTAGTTGAGAATGTTGTTAAATCAGTAATTCTGCAGCCTGCATCTATGAAATAGATTAAAATTGATTCATAATCTAAACCCAGTCTGTTTAAACACTGGGAGTAAGAAAGACTGATATCCATATAAGTTATCATGGATCAGGATGTAACAAATCAATCTGTTTGCCAAAGCCAGATTATAATCTTTGCGTGCTGTGATTTCCCTAGTCACACACACCAAGGGGGTCAATTTGTGAACTGCTCCCAACATGATTTAGCAAGCCATTCAGTTACAGTCTATCATTACTGCCAAAGCATATCAAAGACATGCTGTCAGCAAAACTATCATCTCAGGAATATATTATTGCGGAGGGAAACTTTAAGATAGTTTTAAATAAATTTGCCTGCTGCTACCTTGGTTGATTTTCCATGAATTTTTTCTGCAAATGAATTTGAAAACCACAGAAGTAGCACCACCCTCCCCACCAATCTATTTACTCTGTCATAGGACACACCAGTTGACATCAACCTAGGCACAGCATGGATTTTCTGGGTTTCTGGTAATCTAATAAAATCAGGGAGCCATCACTTGGGTGGGCTAGCGTTCTTCCGCAGCCCCTCAACAATGACCTAAATAACCCATTAGGCTTTGCATGTCCAATGCATCACAGAAGGACAAAACAAACACACCTTCCTTTTTTTGCATCTTAAAAATACTACCATAAGATTCCACCCAAAGTTCAACAAGTACCAACTAAAGTCTACAGCAAACTACACAACAGAACAGAAAGATTGGTGACTGCCATTAAACATTGGCATAAATATCAGAATCAACATTAATCTTGTATTTGACCACATAAAATTCCAACGGGCTTGATTGTCTTAAGCCTGGAGCATCCACACACTTTCTGTTCCTGAACACAAAGGCTCAAGTGAGCTGCATCCTCTCATTTGAACTCCTGGGACAAGCATATGTGTATTTATGTGACAGCACATTAAATTGAAATGGCAGTTGTTTCACTTTAGGCAGATTCAACTGTTCTTCGAGCCTATGGGCAGGGGAACCTCCAGAAGTATTTTAGAATTTGTTGAACTTTCCCAAGTACGTGTTAAAGCTTGCACTCATTTTTTTTTAACACAGAAACATCTGAATAACACTTAATAGAAAATCATGGTGCATAGCCATCTCTGAGAAGCTGACAGACTCTAAAACTGTATTATTGCTTGAATACCTACTTGATTTCAATCATGCTGACTGTACAGAACTTAAATGAATGTTATTAAAAAATTCCAATGTAAAGAAGAGTTTCAATATCTGCAGTTGTCTTATTATAGTTCATACTGACAGCAAAAGTATACCTTAAATTGTTGGGTATTCTGGAGGAGCGTGAGCTATAAATCGACTGCCTAATTATTCAGATATGGCCTTGCTGCTGGCAGATGGGATTAGGCCTCATAGTTTCTTGTTGGCAGGAACAGATAAAAACTAGCCTATCAATGCCAATGCCATTTACCCTTACATAGTCTTCAGTCTTCTGTGTTCACCTTGATGAATGTTGTGAGAGCTTCTGCCCCCACCACCCCCTCAGGCAGAAATTTCCACACTCTGATCATCTTCAGGGTAAAAAAATACTTCCTTAGATCCCCTTTAAACTTCTTACCTCTTACCCTAAACCTATGTCCCCTAGTGTTAGACACATCTGCTGTGGGGAATAGTTTCCTATTAGCTATAAGTTTCCTATTCCTATTAGTTTCCTAAGTGACAAACAAACTGATCTGTACACATGACAACTTACTTGACCTATGTGTTTACAGCCCGATTAGGAAGGAAGCAGTGGAGACAGACCTTGTGGGACAACCCTAGCATGTCTTAGTGGGGTGGACTTAGAACAATGATCCCTGAGCATCATAAAATTTGGAGCAATTGCGGAAAAAGACAAGTGATAATCACATTTAAATGTGATTCATTGGGGGATGGCTAAATTCAGTCAGTTGAAGAGAGATCAGTTTTACATCGAATTTGTTCAGCAGTTGTATTAGAACAAGAGAAGACGTGTCACATTACCACATGGGAATAAAGCGCTGGAAGTGGACATAGTGTACACTCTGGCCATAGTCTTCTATTCCACCTCAGAATAAAACTAGTGCATAGACTGTGGATGTTAAACATAGAATACTGATAATTTCAGCACAGTATGGCTCTTCAGCCCATGGTGTGTGTTCACCTTTTAACCTTCTGTAAGATCAATCAAGCCCTTCCCTCCTACATAGCGGCCCATTTTTCTATCATTCCTGTGCCTACCATTTTCTTAAATGTCCCTAACATATCTGTTTCTACCACCACCCCTGGCAGCGCATTCCATGCAGCTACTATTCTGTGGAAAAAACCTTACATTTATCATTTCCCCGCAGAGCTTTCTGTAATCACCTTAGAATTATGCCCCATTATATTACTCACTTATACTCTGGAAAAAAGTCTCTGGCTGTCCTTTCAATATATATCTCTTATTATTTTGTACTTCCCTATCAGGCCACCTCTCATCCTCTTCCACTCTGAAGAGAAAAGCTCCAGCTCACTCAACCTATGCTCTCCAATCCAGGCAGTGTCCTGGTAAATCTCTGCATCTTCTCTGAGGTTTCCACATCCTTCCGATGATGAGACAGCCAGAACTGGCTACAGTGGTTTTATAGAGGTACGACATGCCCTCCATTACATCCACCGATGCGATCTAATACCAGGAATCAATTATTCCTTTCAGGTAACAGTGCGACCCAACTGAGACACATGAAATACATCAGAACAAGTTGCAGAACTGTATTGAAGAGCAAGCAAGTGCAGTCAGTTCAAGTTTAGCCATTTAGCATAAAATTCTCAAAATTCATTATTCTTTTCATATACCTGCATTCTCATCATTAAGTGCACACCATAATGAAACGATTAGCTATGATTAAAGTAAATGAAATATCAGTTCCACTCACCCGAAGCATTGGTCCATTCTGAAAGACATGAGGCTCATCACACACCACGCAGTATTCGTTGAGGACTGGTATCCGCTGCTCTGCATATTCAATGGTCTGCGCACAATAAGGTCTTGTTAGTTGTGAAAAGGTAAAGGGCTGGACAGTAGTCAAAGTAGTAATGCTGTTAAGTTCCTTACCTGCACGAGAAACCCATGCTCCCTTGATACTAGTGTTTTCACATTAAAGCTAGACTAATAGGAAAAGGAAACGACAAGAAAACAATAAACATAACTATCAAGTTCAACAATAATCAGCCTAAAGACAAATTACATTTCTTAATATAGCATATAAATGTCTAGAGCTTGCTTATTCTATTATAACCTAAGGAACTATATCAGTTAATGAAAGGACTTTTAATTGAACAAAACTACTTGGATTAGCTCATGACTAACCATTTTTCTGATGTAACAATTTTACTCTAATAAAGTAACTAAATTGGTATGGCACTAAAGATTATAAACAATATCTTGAAAATTGTTAATAGGATGAGATTAATCTTCAGTTTTCCAGATATTTATAATCCTGGCCTGAATCAGAATAACTTCTGTCTCCTAGAACCTTTCTTTCTCAAAAATTTGAAACCTGATGCTGCAGAATTGATGAAGACTTGAACATTTACAATGGAAGGTACTATTGGGTCAAAATAATGATGGGATGGGCAAGGGTGTTTCTAACTACAACTTGAAAGCATGTATTTCTAGCAAATAAAAATGGACTTTGTTAAGAGAACAAGGGAGTTATCTAACTGCATCCTATCATAAACGTTCAGGAGCTATTGAAGGATTTTAAAAAAGATAAGGCTTATAAAGGGAGCAGCAGACTCACAGCTTTCTGATTCATATCCATCAGAAACAATTGTTCTGTTGCTAGCATTATTACAGGACAAGAGGTAAATTCAATCACCTTTTTTCTTTGGTTTATAAACATTGCTCAACTGTCTCATGCTCTACATTTGATTTTCACTCACTTAAGTCTCTGCAATATTTCTGAATCAAACCACTGCCTGAGTCAACAGATAAGACTTATCAAGTACGCTAAACAATATAAATAATAAAAAATATCACAATATTGGAGAATTTTGAGAACTTTTTTCCTTCATTCATTTTTTAGAGTCTGCATATAACTGGCATATAGTTGCCTCTGTCTAAATGAATAAGTAGTTTTGAAATATAAATAAATAAATTCACTGTGAAGATGATTTTGAACCACTGCAGTCATGAAGTCACAGTATTAGACAGCAGCCAATTGAGTCTGCACTAGCCATCTGCCCCACCCTTTTATGCTATATTAGTCTTAGCCATTACTTTGACACATTCTCACCAGCTTTCCCCAGATTCTATCACTCACCTGCACAATTTGCACAGGTACTGTCTCCAATCAACCTGTAAACCTGCGTGTCTTTGGATGGGGGAGGAAAGTGGAGCACCTGAGGAATCTCATGCAGTCATTGCATGCAATCTCCACACAGACAGCACTGGAAGTCAGGACTGAAACTGATTCACAGGAGCTGTAAGGAAACAACTCACCAGTTGTGACACAGTGTGTTCACCTATGATTCCCTGACTCTCCTGGTGAAAGTACTCCTACAGTCATGTTGGGGAGGGAGTTCCAGGATTTCAACCCAGTGGTGATGGAAAAAGCAACACATTTCCAAGACAGGACGGAGTGCATCTTGGAAAGAAACATGCATCTGCTGGCCTTCTCTCTCTGGGGAGTAGAGGTTGTGTGTTTGGGAGGGCTGTTGGAATAGGCTGGTGAATAAATGCAGTGGACTATTCTAGATGCCGAACACTGCCACCTACAGCTCTGTCACAGGCACACGCCTACCACGTTTGAGGACCGGTTCATACACAACACTTCATTATTCTTCTTTCACATTACTTTTTTTATTGTAAGTTTGAATAGTATTGCACTGCTGCCACAGAACAATGAATATCACGACTTACGTCAGTGATAATAAACCAGATTCTAATTAACTGTACCCATTATGCACTAGTGAAGAAAGAAATAGTGGGTAGGGTGGTACCATTTTCCTGGATTGTGCCACGTTGTGTGAGAATCTTTACAGCTGTACTCATTCAGACATGCAGAGCGTAATCACAAATGGGATGAGCTTCGGTAGGCAAGTTGGTCAGCATGGATAAGTAGGGCTGAAGGGCTGCTTCCATGCAGTATAACTCTATGACTGTTTCTGTGACACTCCTGACTTGTGCCTTGTAAATGGTGAAAGGTTTTGGGGTGACTAGCTAGTAACACCCTGGGTTAAAAATACTAGAATATTCATAATCATATTTTCTGTTCACCATTTTAACAAAGAAAAGTCAAAGCAAATGACAAAATATCCCCAAGACCTTAATAACTAAAGATTCAAAATGAAAAGACACAGCAGAAAACAAAATAAATTGTCAGTATGTTTTAAGGACTCTAAATTTCAGGTATGCCGTAGTCAGTACCTAATCTATCTAGTCCAAGTGTGAGCAGATGGAAAGTTGGTGTTTTAGTCTCTCAGTCAGCGTGTTGCTCATGGCTACAAACATATGCCCCTGTAGAGTCAGCAAGAATTTGCAATGATGCTGGCTGTGCACACAGCATTTTGCCCAGTGGTTTCTATGAGACCAACCAATAAAAAAAGCTGTTGTGGAACAACAACGCTAACAACAATAATTTGTAGTTACAGTATGTAGCATCATTAAGCTAGCAAAACGTCCTAGGGTGCTCCACAAGGATACAAACAAAACTAGACATTGTGCTTTAAAAAGGAACCAGTGCAGATGATCAGTGCCTGGTCAGAGATCGGTTGGGGTGATGGAGGAGATTACAAAGGGTGGACAGAGAACAGGGGAGAATTTGTAGACAAAGGTGAGATTTAAAAACAACAGCATTTAACCAGAGTCAATATAAGATGATGTACTGAGATAATCCACCAAATGTGGAGCAACTTTGCCTAAGGCAAATATATTGTTGAATTCAAAACATCCAAAACAGTGATCCAAGTTAAACCTCCCAGCTGCTGATCAGAAAAAGCTCTGGTTCCTTAAGGGGAACTGATAGAGCAGATAGAGAGTATTTCTGCTGAGAGGGCAGGCAGAAGCTATTTCCATTGTTAAGAATGACTACAAGTAAGTGCCCCAGCTAAAAATGATTTTAGGACTGTTGTTAGTAATTGCTTCTACAGTAAGTGGGAGATAGAAAGTTGGAACTCCTGTCTACGAGCTACAATTGCTGTCTCAGCTGAGTGTTAACTTTACATCAATGTATGTTAGATTTTTGATTTTAAAAAAAGGTATTTAGCCAGAGTGGTGAATCTGTGGAATTCTTTGCCACAGGCAGCTGTGAGAGCCATGTCTTTATGTATACTTAAGGCAGAATTTGATAGATTTCTGATACGTCACAGCGTGATGGGATACAGGGAGAAGGATCAGGAGGAAAATTGGATCAGCTATGATGAAGTGGCAGAGCAGACTCATTGGGCCAAATGGCCTAATACATCTCCTATATCTTATAGTTTGATGGTATATTTGAGCAAAGATGGTAGATCACAGAGTAGCCATTATCACTTTGACTCGAAACACATAATGTCCTAGGGGTCTACTGATATTCATTAACTCCATTTACCAATGTTGGCTATTTCTGAATGTTTCAGTACAAGTTGTTTGTTCCTGAAAGATTAAAAGGAATGCTTCTTGCAGAGGGGAAATGGTTGATAACTGATTTTCTCCAGAAAAAGAGAAAAATAGTGTCACAATGATAGCTCTGTGTCACCTCCAAAGAGTCATCATAAATATCCAGTGACAGAACTCGCTTTACGATGCTGTTTAATTGTGATACCATCTGATTTATAACACTCCTACAATATTAATAGATTAAGATAGAGATCTTAATTTTAGTTGAAAATACTTAATGTATTTGCAGCACTGATCTAAATCTACAGCAATTGTGATTTTTCAAGTTCCAATACAATACTGTGACTCAATTTTAAAGTAGATGCTGGTGCCTGTTGTCCTGAACCTGAATGTTTTGGATCAGGCTAACTCATTTTCTAAGTTGCTCCATATTTTGTTCAAGCAGGTCCCTGGAACATATGGAATTTTCTCATTGAGTTCATCTCTATGGAATGTAAAGATAGCGAAACTACATCGAGGCAGGTACGTACTGTGGACTGTGATGAAGAGGAAGGCGCTAATATGCCAATGAGACCTGAGGTAAGTGAGAGTCTTCTACCCTCAGAAGTGGGATCTTTGCACAACTCTGTTTTACCCACTTTGGCATTGCTGGAGTAGGACCTGCTCAGCAGCTTGTGATGTTTTAGTCCATCCGTCTCCTCTGGCTTCAGAGTGCTGGAACAAGACTTGCTCAGCAGTTTGTGTGGCTTGGGTGCACTATTGTGCTCACATCTGGTGTCACCAGAACATGTCCTGCTCAATAATTTGTGGGACTTCAGGGGAAGATTTTCATCCAGCCTCATGGTGGCAGAACACGATCGACTTAAAAGTTTATGCGGCTTTGATGAATTAGTCTGATCAGTTCTAGGATCACTGGAAAAAGAACGGCCTAGAGGTTTGTGAGGTTTGGAATCACAGCCATCTTCCACCTTCCCAGTACTGGAACAGTTCCTCTTTAGCAGTTTCTGTGACTTGGGAATCCCATCTTGTTCTGGTTTCAGTTTTGATTTACTTTTGCCACATCCAGGTGGAGGATAACTTGGCGACCTGGAATTGAAAAGATTTTGTGACTTACTTTGGATTTCAAGGAAATAAATATAATAGATAATTAGTAGGAATAGAAAATACGGAACATACTCAATAGGTTAGGCAGCATTTGTGGAGTCAGAAACGGCTTCAGTAATTTAGGTTGACAAACTTTCATTACAGCTGCAGAGGTTTGAATCTAAAGAGTTTTTAAGTAGCAGCAAAAGCTAAAGAGAAGGGCAACTTCTGGTATTTAATACTTCACTTGATGATCTGAATGGCCTTCTTCCAAGCTATAACTTTTCTGTGATCCTGTGTGTGTGTGTCCATTTCTGACTGCACATTTTATTAAACATTGAATGGGTGCAGAATAGATTTACTAAAATGCCTTCAAGGATGAGGGAAGGATTGGAAAAGCTGGGGTACTTTTCCTTAAAATGGAAAAAAGTTGAGAGGAGACCTTATAGAGGTAATTAAGGCCATACGACATATGTAGAAGATGAGTGAGGTCCATCGAGTCTGCTCTGCCATCGCATCATGGCTGATTTATTATCCCTCTCAACCCCATTCTCCTATGTTCTCCCTCTGATGCCCTGGCTAACCAAGAAGTTACCAACCTTCGCTTTAAGTATACTCAATGACTTGACCTCCACAGCCATCTGTGTCAAGGAATTCCACAAATTTGCTACCCTCTCATTAAAAAGTTCTTCATCATCTCTGTTCGAAACAGATGTCTCTGTTCTGAGGCTGGGCCCTCTGGTCCTTGACACACACACACGCTATAGGAAATATCCTTCCCACAACGACTCTATCCAGCCCTTTCAATATTCAATAGGTTTCAATGAGATCCACCCTCAGTCTTCTAAACTCCAGAAAGTACAGGTCCAGAGCTATTAACTGCTCCTCATATGTTAACCCTTTCATTCTTGGAATCATTCTTACAAACCTCCTGTGGTTCCTCTCCAATGCCAATGCATCATTTCTTAGATAAGGGGCCCAAATGGCTCACAATACTCCAAGTGCAGGCTGATCAATACCTTATACAGCCTCAGTATTACATGCTGTTATATTCTAGTCCTCTTGAAATGAATGCTCACATTGCCTTTGCCTTTCTTACCATTGATTTCTTGGTGTTCACCTGGTCCCTCAACACCAGCTCCAAAGCAAAGAAAGCCCAGTAGCGTCTCTACTTTTTGCGAAGGCTGAGGAAAGTCCATCTCCCACCCCCCATCCTCATCACATTCTACAGGGGTTGTATTGAGGGCATCCTGAGCAACTGCATCACTGCCTGGTTCGGAAATTGCACCATCTCGGATCACAAGACCCTGCAGTGGGTAGTGAGATCAGCTGAAAAGATCATCTGGGTCTCTCTTCCTGCCATCACGGACATTTACACTACACGCTGCATCCGCAGAGGAAACAGCATTATGAAGGACCGCATGCACCGCTCATACAATCTCTTCTCCCTCCTGCCATCTGGGAAAAGGCTCCGAAGCATTTGGGCTCTCACAACCAGACTATGTAACAGTTTCTTCCCCCAAGCTACCAGACTCCTCAATACCGGAAGCCTGGACTGACACTTTGCCCTGCTGTCCTGTTTATTATTTATTGTAATGCCTGCACTGTTTTGTGCACTTTATGCAGTCCAGTGTAGGTCTGTAGTCTAGTGTAGCTTTCTCTGTGTTTTTTTTTTATTACATAGTTCAGTCTAGTTTTTTGTACTGTGTCATCTAACACCATGGTCCTGAAAAATGTCTCATTTTTACTATGTACTGTACCAGCAGTTATGGTCGAAATGACAATAAAAGTGATTTGACTTGACTTGACTTGACTTGATTCAACCTGCAAATTAAGCTTTAGGAAATCTTGCACAAGGGCTCCCAAGTTGATTTGCACCTCTAATTTTTGAAGTTTCTCTCCATTTAAGAAACTAGTCTATGCCTTTATTTCTTCCACCAGAGTGTATGACCATACACTTTCCTACTCTATATTTCATCAGCTACTTTGCCGATTCTCCCAACCTCTCTCGGTCCTTCTGCAGACCCACTGCTTCCTCAGCACTACCTGCTGCTCCACATATCTTCATCTTGTCTGCAAAATTGGCCACTAAGCCATCAATTCCGTCATCCAAATCACTGACATATAACATGAGAAGAAGCAGTCCTGACAGCAACCCCCGGAGAACACCACTAGTCACCAGCAGCTAACAGAAAATCTCTTTGCCTCCTGCTGGTCAGCCAATCATCTGTCCATAGTCGTATCTTTCGTGTAATGCTGTGGGCTATTACCTGTGAAGCAGTCTCATATCTGAGAACTTGACAAAGGTTTCTGAAAATCCAAATGAACAACATCCACTGTCTAACCTGCATGTTAATTCCTCAAAGAAATCCAACAGATCTGACAGGCAAAATCTCCCCATACTGACTTTGGCCTACTTTATCATGCACCTCTAAGTACTCTGAAATCTCATCCTTAATAATGGACTCCAACATCTTCCCAACCAGTGAAGTCAGGCTAACTAGCCTATAATTTCCTTTCTTCTATCTCCCTCCCTTCTTAAAGAGTGCTAATCCAGAACCTAGTGATTCTTGAAAAAGAATTACTAATACCTTCACAATCTCTTCAGCTCCTACTTTCAGAACCCTGGGGTGTAGTCCGTCTTCAGACTTTTCAGCTTCCCAAGCACCTCCTCCTAATTAATAGCAACTACGCTCAATACCGCCCCCTGGCATATTGTTAGTGTCTTTCACATGGAAGACTGACACCAAATACTTAAGATCTTCCGCCATTTATTTGTCCACCATTGCTATCTCTCCACCATGTTTTTCCAGCAGTATGATATTCACTCTAAGCTCCTTTTTACTCTTTATATATCTGAAAATTTTTTTTATCTGTTTTATATTATAGGCTAGCTTACCTGTTCTCTCCTTATAGGTTTTCGTTGCCTTCTGTTAGTTTTTAAAAGCTTCCAACTTCCCACTAATTTTTGCTGTATTATATGCTTCTCTTTTGCTTTTATGCTGTCTTTGACTTACCTTGTCAGCCACGGTTGCTTCATCCTCTAATTAGACCAAGTCTTCATCTCTGGGCTTCTGAATTCCCCCAGAACTTCCTGCCATTGCTATTCTGCCATCATCCCGGCTAGTGTTCCCTTCCAGGTCAGCCAGACCAATTGTAATAACTAATCAATTCACAGAGCACTTATGCTTTGTCCGCAATGACTATCCTGAGATCCAAATTGCATGATGTTTAAATACTACTTCCCATTCCCACACCAATCTGTTCAGCTTTGAGGAACAGGATGGTGAAGTTGGACGTAGCCGAGGGGTTCATGAGTCTGATAAGTACAATGCAAGGCTGAAGTCCAATGAAGACATGAGGAAATCACCTCATATTTGACCTGGCTTATCTACAATCCAGTGGTATGAATTTTCCACTTCTAGGCAATTCTCCACTCTGGCTTCCTTCAGTCCCTCCATTTTTGTCCCCTTCCCATCCCACCTCTCCAACACCTAGTTTTTTTCAACTCTCCACTTACTCTATCCACCTACACATTTTATCCATAGACTTCCCCACTTTGCCCATCTGAATGTTGACCCTTCTGCCAGTCACGTCTTCCCTAATGGTTCCGAGTATAACTTTCTTTAATTATCAGATTTTAACATGGTTTCCCATTTTTCTGCCTTCCTTGTATCTCTAGTTTCGCCTTCCTCTCCCCACCTGGCCCTTCCTGCCCATCATCCTTCACTCTTCCGCAGTCCATCAATGATCTCTGACTCATATCTCACCACTCCCTTCTCTCCTTTATATCTGCTCTCAGTTTCGAAGCAGGGTTTTGACCTAGAACATAAACAACTCCTTTCTCCACTACAGATGCTGATCAACCTCTAACAGATTGTTTGTTGCCCCAGTAATCAGTTGCTATAATTGCTTGTGTCTCTGAGAGATTAATCCCTTGTTTCAAATAATCCCTTCCTGCATTTCCTTGAATTTAAACATAAAATCTGTGTGGAGAGTCAGCAAATTAAATTACATAAACTTTGGGTATATCATAGAGTTCAAGAAGATTGTTAATATTATTGAGACTTATAATTCATTAACAATAAATTAGTACATTAAAAATACAACTCAATACTTCACAATCTTAAAGTTCTGTTAACCCCTTTAAGAAACAGAAAACACTTCACAAAAAATGGTAGAAATCCATATCTCTCCTAAAACAGGTGGGTGCTGGAATAATTGAGGCTTTCAAAACCAAGAGTGGTTAATAAGAGTTGTTTAATAAGGGTGATTAAACAAAAATGATACAGATGGAAAATAATCTGGGAATATGTGAAACACTAACTTTGACTGAAAGAAGAGAAAGGCAGAATTTTTTAAAGCAAATATTAGTCTGTAAAACTATTTGGGAGCCTTCTACGTGAATTACTGAGTGTCCCCAAACAAATACAACAAGTAATTAGAAGGGCAAGCAGCACATTATAGTTCATTGAGATGCTGTTGCCATACAGGGGTTAGGAGGTATTGCTGCAATTATATTGTACTTTCTGTGTGTTTCTATTATGTGCTGAAAGAGCTACAGTTCTCTGTTTAATCAGTATTGCTGAAAACAGTTTAGAATCCTAAAGGGAAACCTTGAAGGTAAAAAAATATCAAAGGGGCACTAGCCCAATTATTCAGCCTCAAGCTTCAAGAGCATAGCTAAAAAAAAAGACAAAAAACTTCCATTAATATTTAAGAATACTTTTTAAGGATATAATTCCCACTTGCTGGCAGAATGGACATTAAGTTGAGCTTGTTGCCAGAAAATAATGAATTAATGTTCAACTCAGTTATTGATTAACCAGCAGAGTTCTCTTTTCCCAAAGCTTATCAGGTTACCTGCGCAAAGATGAAAATATGTGCAGTGGGGATTTCACTTTCTTCTCACTGATCTTTTTGCCATGGGGACAGTTCAGTTTCTCCTTGCTGTTCTGCTTCCACTGGTGTGTAACAAAAGTCTGCATGATTCTGAGGGAGGGATAAAATAGAACTGTCAAATCTGTTGAATGATCATCACACCTACTCCAACAAGAATTGGGCTGATCTTTTGCTCAACACCATTCTCCTGCACTAACTATATATCCCTTAATAATAAAAAGATTCCTGATTCTGATTCTGATATTGTAGAGGCTCTCAACCTTTTTTATACCATGGACCAAAGCCATTAAGGAAGGGGTCTGTGGACTCCAGGTTGGGAACCTTGCTTCCTTGCCCTGACATAACTAAAAACCTTTTGTTCTTCCTTGATTTAATTTCTGTTAGATTGAGAATAAAAATTCTCTATATTTTAGGTACTGATGGATTATTCAGCAATCTGCTGTTTGGGATATCTTTTGTAGCTCTTCACTAAGCAAATCTGCTGGTTCTCTAGCTTTTGAAGTGCAGTCACAATGGTGATACAATTGTAACAGAGACTTTGAACTACAACTTATATTTTCTTTCCCCTGTGGTCCACTTCAAATTCCTTCTTCTTCAGCCCTTTCTCACTTCAACCTATCACTTTCCAGCTTCTCAACCCTCCCCAAGATACCCACCTTCCCCCTCACCTGATCAGTACTCCTTCCCCTCCTCCCCATTTTCTTATTCCGACTTCTTGCTCATTCCTTTCCAGTCTTGATCCAAAACAATGACCGTTTATCCCTCTCCATAGATGTTGCCTGACCTGCTGAGTTCCTTTAGCATATTGTGTTTGTTGCTCATAATTCCTCCAGTGGCTTCCATCCAAATTGGCAACAACATTAGACAGAATTAGAAAATGCTATCTATTTAGAGTGAGATATGATGCATGGATATTTACATCTGTCAGTAACATCTGTTAATATTTTCTTATTTATATTACAATAAATCTAGCACATTTGAAATTCCAACATGTCTTGCAACCAATTAATCTCTCTTTGTTGTGGAAGCATGATATTAATGTGGAGAACATAGGAATAGGTTTGCACTTTGAATAATTGTACAAACATAAGGATCATTACAAGTAGATCATTTGTTTTAATGTTGCAGGATGAGAGACCACTGTCGTCCAGGAAACAATCTTTCAAGTACCATGGGATCTTTTATTTCCACCTGAATAGGTACAAAGCTTCAGTTCAACTCCAGCAGCAGAAGGTGCTATGGAAATGCAGACTATTGTGTTGTTCTTTAAATAATTAATACATTTTCCAAAAGACCTACTTTTTCAATTGATGCCCCAATCCAAACCGGTCCTTTGTCGATGTTTGGAAAACATCAACCGTTGGAACTGCAAAATTATAGCAGAGAGTGAATAAGGGTATTATTAAAAAAAACCTTATGAAAAACATAATAGTATTTAATATATTAGAACCAAGAAGGTTTTGAGAGCTACAGATACCTTGCATCTGTGTAAATTATTTATATTCACTGGCAGGTTTAATTGATGACTAACTGGAATGAATGATTACTGTGTCACAGCTTCAATTACAATAAATTGGGGACCAAGGGAACGAATTTGTTAAATACAGTAGTTTAAATTACGAGCTGTGGGACATCAGCTTTGACACATGGGAAGTAGACTAATGCTCATTCATTCTGAGCTTATAGGTCAGCAGATCTCATTCATAAATAACATCAAATGCCATCCATTTAACACATCTCAAAATGAAACAAAATATGACATAATCTCTGGTATCTATCACAACCATATAGGTAAGTATCTCTCCTCTCTTTCTTGTACTGCCTCTGTTTCTATGGAAACAGGCTTTCATTTTGCAGATCAGTGCGTCACGGGGCCAAACCTCCCTGTCTGTTAATTTTAAAGAGAAATCATAAGTGCCCACAGTACTGTCAGAATGTACAAATGGACTTCTTGTCCGTATTTTACCTGTATGTACTGAGTTCAATCTCAATGCACAAACAATAATAAAAAACAAGAAATAAGCATGAACTTTACTTCTGTTTGTTAAGCTCTTGTAAATTACCGGCAGCCAAGGAGAAACTTAAAGATGCGGGTTAAGTAGCTGCAGGGAAGTGGCAAACTCAGCTTCATCTAGGATGAAGTGATTCATTTATCAATGCCCATCCACTATTATAAATATCTACTGCCTCTGTTGATAGCTGTTGTCATGGATTTTGTACCAGCATGGAATAAAGTAACATTTACTCTCTTCCTGGGGTTTCTGGAAGATTGGAGGGAAAATGTAAAAGGAAAAGGTATATTGTTTATGCTGACTTTCCTGTGCTACCTATAGATTTCAGCTTGTTATTTAAACATAGGCATTCTTTTTGCACAGGTGATGCAATGATGTTGCCTTTCTTGTTGCCATGGATATAAAAGACTTCAAACTATTTCACGTATTCAGAATCAACAATGTTGATTATTTAAATCAGGTTTGAAGAAGATTTAACAATCGGTAAACCCATTGCAAAGACTGTGTAAAAAGAGTGATTAACCAACGAACAAATCCAATCTCATATAGAAGATTAATATGGGAAATATTATGAAATCATTCAGTTGTACAGCAAAGAAAGAGGCCACTTGGGCCGCCATGTTAATGCTAAGCACACTGCCTACTATAAAAATCCCATTTCCCTCTTAATTAATTCCATATCCCTCTATGCCTTGCTCATATACCTATCCAGATATATCTTAAATATTGTTAGCGTTCCTACCTCCATCCCCTTAACTGACACCTCATTTCAGATATCTGAAAAAAATATCCCTTCAGATCACCTGTAATATTTGCCCTCTCACTTTAAACCTATGCCTCTAGTTTTAGACACTATTACCATGGAAAACAGACTCTGGCTATCTACTCTATGCTTCTCCTCATTATATATACCTATACCATGTCACATCTTAGCCTTCTTTCCTTCATTACCATAGCCAATGAAGGCAAGCATGTGTACACCTTTTCAATATCTTGTTTACAAGGAATGTTGTACTTGTACCACAAGATATCTCGATTCAACAACAATTCTTAGGGCCCTTCTATTTATTGAGCATGTCCTGTAACAATGTCACTTCCCATAATGAATTACTTCACACTTGCCTGAGTTAGATTCCCCTTCCCCACTTCCCCAGTTGACCTATTGTAGATCCTCATCTAACCTGGTTGTTGGTGTTATTTTCATATTTCATAATCATGATTATCAAATCATGATCTACATTCTCATCCAAATTATTAACATATATGGCAAACAAAAGAGCATCTAGTACTGATCCCGCTGGCCAGTGGTCACAGGCCTCCAATCTGAGGAACAGCCTTCCATTCCCACACTCTGCCTCCTACCACCAAGCTGACTTTGTTGACTTCAAATTGGCTAGCTCACACTGGATCCTGTGTGATCTCACCTACAATTGGTATTTTTTCAAAGGCCATGCAAAGGTTCACATAGACAACGTCTGCAACCCTATCTGCATCAATCTTCTTGGTTATTTCCTCAGAACAGAAACCTCAAATCAAATTTGTGAGGCGTGATTTTCCACGCACACAACTTTTCTAACTATCTCTAAACAGTCATTGCCTTTCCAAGTGCAAGTCAACCTAATCTCTCAGCATCCCTTCTACTAGTTTCCCTGCCACTGGTGTAAGGCTCACTTGCCCCTTGTTACCTCCCTTATCTCTACAGCCTTTCTTAAATAAAGGCATGACATTGGCTATCCTCCAGTCTTTTGGTACCTAACCTGTGTTTACCAGAGATACAAGCACTCAACAGTTTTCTTCCTTGCTTCTCAGCACAGATACTCTTGGCCAGGCCTTAGTGATTTTTCAATACCTCCACTATCTCCTCTTTCAAAGATTAAAGATAAGCTTTATTTGTCACATATACAGTGAAATGCATCGTTTGCATCAATGGCCAAGATGATCCAAGGATGAGCAGGGGTAGACTGCAGGGGTCACCATATTTCTGGTAACAACACAGCATGTCCACAACTTACTGACCCTAACTTGTACATCTTGGGATGTGCGAGAAAACTGGAGAACCTGGGAGAAAGCCACACAGTCATGAAGAGAACCTACAAATTCCTTGCAGGTGCCATCAGGAATTGAACCCTGATTGTGATCATATGTGTTGCAAAGTGTTAACCTAACCACTATGCTACCATGTGGCTGAGAATGTTTCATGATGTTTATGAACCCCAACACATTGCTATTCCATCCCCTGAACTCATGGGCTTCCACGCATTCTCCACTGTAAATATTGGGGTAAAGTATTTTAGACTTCACACATTTCCTGTGGCTCTGTGCTGATCTAAAAGGGAATGTACTTTTTTTCCCGGCTACCCAGTTAAGAATCTTCAGAAATTCTTCTTTATCTTATCTGTCAGGGATTTCTCATGGTGCCTTTATGCCTTCCTTATTTCCTTCTTCAAAGGTCTGGCTTGATCCCAGCTGTCTATATGTGAGAGTTTGCAAGTGTTACAAGTTTTAACGCAAGAAAGATCTCATGATTATGCCTGCCTGAATCCTCAATATATGGTTATTGCTTCTAAAGACTTCTCTCTGGAAGCACATACAGATAAATTTATCATTATATCTGAGTAATATGAGGGGTGATTAATAGGTTTGTGGCCTAAGGTAGAAGGAATCAATTTTAGAAAACCTAGCACATTTATTTTTCAACATAGTCCCCTCCTACATTTACACACTTAGTCCAGCGGTCATGGAGCATACGGATCTTGGACCTCCAGAAAGTGTCCACAGCAGGGGTGATTGATAAGTTCGTGCCCTAAGGTAGAAGGAGATGAGTTATACAGCTCTCATTACATGCACATGCAGTTCAACTCTTTGAGTGATTATGCAGAAAGTTTGAAGTTAATAACTCATCAGGGGGGATTGATAAGTTCATGGCCTAAGTTAGAAGGGGATGAGTTATTAACTTTTCTGGTACAAAATGCACTTATTAAAATAATTTAGGAGTTTTGATCAAGAGTGATAAACACTCTATCTTGATTATTATCCTACAAAAAGTAGAGGATACTGCCCAGTCCATCACGGGTAAAGCTCTCTCCATAATTGAGCTCATCTACACAAAACACTGTCACACCATCCATCATCAGAGATTCTCAACACCCAGGACATGCTCTCCTCTCACTGCTGCCATGAGGAAGGTGGTACAGGAACCTCAAGACTTACACTACCAAGTTATTACCCCTCAACCATCAGGCTTTTGAACCAGTGGGGATAAGATCACTCAGCTTCACTCGCCGCAGCTGTGAACTGTTACCACAACCTATGAGCACACTTTCAAGGGCTTTTCATCTAATGTTGTCAATACTTATTGCTTATGTATTATTATTATTTATTTCTTTTTGTATTTGCACAGTTTGCTGTATTTTGCACACAGGTTGAATGCCCAATTTGGTGCAGTCATTCATTGATTCTGTTATGGTTATTATTCAATGGATTTATTCAGTATGCCCAGAAGAAAACTAATCTCAGAGTTGTATATGTATGTACTTTCGACAGCAGCCGGGGTCTGATATATTGTGTATTTCCAAAACAGTAATATTTTAAACTTTATTTTAATCAATATAATTCAATGATCAAAAGTCAGTGCAGAGTGTCAGAAATAGCAAGCGTCTATGAACATGTTGATGTAGGATGGTGAAACTCTTGGTATGTTGGAAAGAATAGCTTAAGTGGCTGTCGGGCCTTTTACAAAATGGGAATTATGCAGTGAAAACACTCAAACATTTTGTGGAGTTCCAGAACAAGTTCTCAGATCTCTTAGTAAATAATGGGGGCTCCTTCTTTACTTCAAGAACTTGAAGTATTCTGATATATTAATGGTTCATTTGGTGGAAGAAAAAACATAGAGTTTCAAGGAGAAGTCACACAAATTCCTGTTAAACTAATGATCAATGAACACTAAGAAAAGTGAAATTTGTATCAAAGATGAGCTTGCTGAAAAAGGTAACCTTAACGTTTCACGTCCACTTTTTTTTAAGGACTAGTAACAATTTTACTTTCTACTCTCCACACTTGGTGCTAGATCTGCTGAATGGTTCTATTACCTTTACTTCAAGTTTTCTGGAGCTATAATTTCAGTCCTGTAGACCCAGTCAGAACTACTGTGAATTTCAGCACCGATAGACTGAGGAAGGTATTTTTCAAGAGAATTGTTAACGAGCAATTTATCCTCAGGAATTCATTCCAAACCCAGCATTGCCAGCATTTTGCTGCTGACCTAATATTCCCAGATAGCCTGCTTACAGACCTCCGGCACTGTTCTGCTTTGCTCACTACAACAACTTCTGAGGGAAAAATTAAAACAGGAAATTATTTAAACCATGAGAAAAAATCCAGTATACTCAAATTTTCCATAAGATTTTTAAGAATGCCCCCAAAAATTCACAGAAGAACAGCAGTAAGAGGATAATTTATACTGTGAAGAAAATATTGAGGATGTTTATTTTTGTAGCTTCCCAAAAGTACCTTGGTCCCTAAGATGATTTTATATGAAATTATATGATGGTATGTAGCCAGAGATACATGAAAAGGGATCTCTCAAATTTTCCAACAGCAATAGTGCTATACAGCCTGGAATCAGGGAATTCAGAATCAAGATATTTTTAGTGCAGAACTGCACCACATAGGGATACTCACTCACTAATATACGGAAGGAAATTTAAGTAGTTCTGTTAAGCAACATCTTTGGCATTGGAGTCCCAGTGATAAGCCTCTTTAAAGTTGAGTGATAAACTTAAATGATTCTAAGTGATCAAAAATTATGAACAGGTTGTGTGCCTTCGAACTACACTTGCTTGTTAGAGGTCCAGATTCAAAAATAAGCTCCTCTTCTCTACTTCTATAGTTTATTTAAATATGTAAATAAAAGGCCAGATAGCAAAACATATTTTTTTGTCACTTGATTTCGAGCATTAGAGCTACAACTACCTTAACTAGAAGTTAAGTTTCATACTAACCAAACTACAGGTTTTAAGCCATACTAACCTGGACCATTTAAATACTGTGTGAGAGAGCAATGCAGTCGCACAATCACCGGTTCTGTGCGAATAACATCCCATGCAATCGCGATCTCCTCCTGTCAAAAAGCCAGGCAAGCAGAAAGAAAGCAATTTATTCAGAAATATAAAAGTAACAAGATCCATCAGAAGTGGATAATGAATGATCACACTAAGTACACACTTCATTCATTTTACAATATATTATAACAAACACACTTTCATATCTCCTTTATGTGCTAAACTTGACAGTACTTCAGCTGTCTTTCCAACAACTCAATCATGCTTGGCTCCTTTGAAATTGTTATCACCACCATCATCACCATCTACTGCGAGGAAGTGGATGCTCCAGTTGGGAAGAAACACAAAAAACATCAAATTGGGATTTTTATGATAAAGCTTGCCCTTTACAATTTCAATAAAAAAGAAATTGGCTCAACTTTCCATTAATTTCCATTCTTATTTTCTATTCACTTCAGAATTTTCATTCAAATAATCTATAGAACAATTTTCACTTCTGTATTGTTAATGTTTAAGTGAAGCACCCATGTTGCACATAGTTGGCAGAGACTTCAACTGAATGTCATATATAGTTAAACAATGGTGTGTAGTTGCAGAGAATAATTTTACAGATTTCATTCTTGGGATAAAGATATATTCTGCATGTAGTATTGATGAATTGATGGAGAAGATTTGTTGCTTCCAGTATTTCACATTTCAATACTGGGATAAATACTGTACACCTTGCTGTCCTTCCTCAATTCATCCTCACAGGAGAATTTTAGTACTTGATTTTATTGAAATGGGCGGCTTCAGTATGTGAATTAACGATTACAAGTAGTATCAGTGAGTTGGAAAAGGCAGTGAATGAACTATGATTCACGTGTTGGTGCTTTCTCTGAGATGGGTGAAAAAGACAACAGAAGTTCTCTGCTCATGATATGATGATATCACTATCAACTCTCATAACTGATAAAAGGTCAGATGGGTGAATTAGAGAAGGAAAATGTCTCATGATTTACCAAATAACTCATCAAGAAGTCACAGAATTGCACAGGACTGCCCAATTCATCTGTGCCAACTGTGATGCTTATCAATTGCATGCACACATTAGGTCAATATCCCTCTAAACTTCTCCTATCAAAGTACCTGTCCAAGTGTCTTTCAATTAATGTAATTATATCTGCCTTTACCACCTTGCCTGGCTTGTCCTTCCATATACCTATCACACTCAGTCAAAAAAACTTGCCCCTCAGACCTCCTTTAAATCTCCACCTTCTCAAATCAAACCTGTGCCACACACAAACAGGAATAATCTGCCTTCCATATTTATGTCCCCCATAATTTAAACTTCTATAAGGTTACCACTCAGCCTCCTATTTAATAGTGAGAATAAATCCAGTCTTTCTGATCTCTCCTGTAACTAAAACTTTCCATTCCAGGCAAGTTCCTGGCAAATCTCTTCTTTAGAATCAGAATCAAAATCAGGCATGTGATGTGAAATTTGTTAACTTAGCAGCATCAGTTCAATGTGATACATAATATAAAAGAGAAAAAATATAAATAAATCAATCAATCAATGACAGTATACATATAATGAATAGATTAAAAAACTTGCAAAAAAACAGAAATACTGAATATTAAAAAAAGTGAGGTAGTGTCCAAGGGTTCAGTTTAGGAATCGGATGGCAGGGGGAACAAACTGTTCCTGAATCACTGAGTGTGTACCTTCAGGCTTCTGTACCTCCTACCTGATGGTAACAGTGAGAAAAGGGCATGGCCTGGGTGCTGGAGTCCTTAATAATGGACACTGCCTTTCTGAGACACCGCTCCCTGAAGATGTATGTTGTAGGCTCGTACCGAAGATGGAACTAACTAGATTTACAAACTTCTGCAGCTTCTTTCGGTCCTGTGCAGTACCCCCACCCTCAAACTAGACAGCCTGTCAGAATGCTCTCCGTGGTACATCTATTGAAGTTTTTGAGTGTATTTGTTGACATACCAAATCTCTTCAAACTCCTAATGAAGTATAACTGCTGTCTTGCCTTCTTTATAACTACATCGATATGTTGGGACCAGGTTAGATCCTCAGAGATCTTGGCACCCAGGAACTTGAAACTGCTCGCTCTCTCCACTTCTGATCCCTCAATGAGGATTGGTATGTGCTCCTTTGTCTTACCCTTCCTGAAGTCCACTATCAGCTCTTTCGTCTTACTGACCTTGAGTGCCAGGTTGTTACTGTGGCACCATTCCACTAGTTGGCATATCTCAATCCTGTACGGCCTCTCATTACCACCTGAGATTCTACCAACAATGGTTGTATCATCAGCAAATTTATAGATGGTATTTCAGCTATGCCTAGTCACACAGTCATTAGTATACAGAGTGTAGAGCAGTGAGTTAAGCACACACCCGTGAGGTGCGCCAGTGCTGATCGTCAGTGAGGAGGATATGTTATCACCAATCCACACAGATTGTGGTCATCTGGTTAGGAAGTCGAGGATTCATTTGCAGAGGGAGGTACAGAGGCCTTGGTTCAGCAACTTCTCAATCAGGATTGTGGGAATGATGGTATTAGATGCTGAGCTATAGTCGATGAACAGCATCCTGACATAGGTGTTTGTGTTGTCCATGTGGCCTAAGGCTGTGTGCAGAGCCATTGAGATTGTGTCTGCCATTGACCTATTGTGGCGATAGGCAAATTGCAATGGGTCCAGGTCCTTGCTGAGGCAGGAGTTCAGTCTAGTCATGACGAACCTTTCAAAGCATTTCATCACTGTAGATGTGAATGGTGCTGGGCAATAGCACTTTTTTTAATGCTATTATATCCTTCCTGCAGTGTGGTGACCAGAGTTGGGCACGGTACCTTATGTGTGGCCTAACCAATATTTTTCATAGCTGCAACATGACATCCCCAAATCTTATACTCGGTGCCCTGTGCTATGAAGGCAAGCAGGTCGAATACCTTCTTCAGAGAGTTATGAACTTGCATCCCAACATCCCTCTGCATATCAGCACTCCTGAGATTATCGTCATACATTGTATATATCCTGCCCAGAATGCCAAAATGCATCTCCTCAAACTTGTTTGGGTTAAATTCACATCTGCCACCAATTTGCCCAACTTTGCAGCTGATCTACAGACAAACATATTTGCTATCTTTCAATTTTGGTGTCATCAGTAAACTTGCTAATCAGTCCATCTACATTCTTAACCAAGTAATATCTTTTTTTTTTGAAAACTTTTTATTGCATTTTTAAGTAATTACAGAGTAAAGTGTGAAAAAAAATGTATATAACCCTTCCCCCCTCCCCTTAACCCCTCCCCCCTAACTGCCCTATAGAAAAAAAAAGAGAAAGAAAGAGAAAAAAAAAAGAAAGAAAGAGTGCCTGGATATTGGAAGATCTCCACGGAGTTTGTAATAACTTTAATATATATATTTATTTCTTTCCCCAAATAACCAATTGTTTCATCTTCAGAGCATCTATATATTTAGTCCTGTCTTTTGTAAATAAGGGCTCCAAATTTTCAGAAACGTTTCATATTTATCTCTTAAATTATAAGTAATTTTTTCTAATGGAATACAACCATAGATTTCTTTCTTCCAAGAGTCTATACTTAAATATGTATCCGATTTCCAAGTAACTGCAATAGCTTTTTTGGCTACTGCCAGTGCAATTTTTATGAATTCTTTCTGATATTTATTTAGTTTGAGTTTCAGTTTTATCCTTTCAATATCACCTAGTAAAAGTAATATTGGATTATGAGGAAATTGTGTTCCTGTAATTTGTTCCAGTAAAAGTCTTAAATTTGTCCAGAAAGGTTGAATTTTAGAGCAAGACCATGTAGAATGTAAAAAAGTACCAGTTTCCTGGTTACATCGGAAACACTGATCCGATAAATTTGGATTTAATTTATTTATTTTTTGTGGTGTAATATATAATTGATGTAGAAAATTATACTGCACTAATCTTAACCGAACATTTATTGTATTTGTCATACTATCAAGACATAGTCTTGACCAATTTGTTTCTTCAATTTTAATATTCAAATCACTTTCCCATTTTTGTCTTGACTTATGGACTCCTTGTTTAATTGCCTGTTTTTGAATCAAATTATACATACAAGATATAAATTTTTTAATCTTTCCTTTTTGAATTAAAATTTCTATTTCATTAGATTTCAGCAATAACATTGTTTGACCTAATTTTTCTCTTAAATAAGCCCTTACTTGAAAGTAACAAAATAAAGTGTTATTTGATACTTTATATTTATTCTTTAATTGATCAAATGACATTAATATACCTCCTTCAAAACAATCTCCTATATATCTAACCCCTTTTTGAAACCAATTGTATAAAAGTTGATTGCCCATTGTGAAAGGAATAAGTCTATTTTGAATTAAAGATCTCTTTGTTAATAAAGATTTTTTTGTCTCATCATCAACATTTATCTTATTCCATAAATCAATCAAATGTTTTAATATAGGAGATTCTAACCAAGTAATATCTAGCAATTATATAAAAAAAACAATGGAACCGGCACCAATCCCTGTGATACATCTCTGGTTATACAATTTCAGATTAAAAAACAACCTTTTACCACTACTGTCTGCCTCCATCAGAAGGTGAATTTAGCATCCTGTTTACCAACATGCCTTGGATCCCATGTGCTTTATCCTTCTGGACCAGCTTACTATGTATGACTTGTTCAAAAGCATTGCTAAAGTCTACATAAACCATGTTTACTGCACTGCCTTCATCAATCTACTTTCAACCTACTGAAGAAGTCAACTTGATACGTGAGGTAGGATTTAGCTTTGTTGACTCCTAATCAGACCCTACCTTTCCAAGTGAATGTAAATCCTGTCCCTTAGAAGTTATAGCTACACATATGCAAAAACCTCTGTTAGAGTCCCAGTAATCGCCTGCCTTGCTTCTCATAGCATCCTGGGATAAATCCTATCAGGCTGTGGGGAACCACCTTAATGTATAGCAGTATCTCTCACACTCGCCTCTTGCTGATATTGACTTGTCCAGTGTATCCCTGCCCTAACTCTGAATCCTTATCAGTGAGGCATTCATCAGATCTGAAACATTAGTCATCACTTTCAGATAAGAAAGCAGCAAAAGAAAAGAGATAATTAGTAATCTATAGTTACAGTTGTATATTTTTGAAATGGGTTAATTTTCTGTCATTTACTGAAACCTTTAGAGTAAAAGGTGTATTTATATACACTTAGTGGCAACTTTATAGGTAAACCGGTTCATTAATACAAATATCCAATTGGCCAACTACGTAGATGGAATTCAAAGCACAACAGCATGCAGAACATAGTCAAGAGGTTCAGTTGTTTATCAGAATGGGGAAAATTGTGATCTAAGTGACTCTGACAAAGGATTGATTGCTGGTGTCATACTGGGTGGTTTGATCTCCTGTGATTTTCACGCACAAAAATCTGTAGAGTTTGCAGAGTGGTGCATTAAACAAAAGATCCAGTGAGCAACAGCTCTGTTAATGAGAGTGGTCAGAGGAGAATGGGCAGACAAGTTCAATCTTACAGGAATGCAACAGCAACTCAAATAACGATGTGTTACAACAGTAGTGTGAAGAGGTGCGTCTTTGAATGCGTTACACATCAGACTTTGAAGTGGATGGACTACAGCAGCAGAAGACCACAATGGACTCCACTTTTGTGGCCACTTTAGTAGGCACACATCTGTACCTAACAAAGTGGCCACTGAATCTATCTTTTTACCTTTAATATTACTTATTGAAGAATCAGTAATTATTTGACATCTATAGCATCATGTGGTCAGCCATGGATTTGGCAGTGCAACAGGTACAGCAATTGTGCTCGTGAATATGCACACATCAGCTAATCATTGTGATGGTATTTAACTCCATTCTTTTTTTAAAATGCCACCCCTCTATTTCATGGGAAAAGATATTACAAATTAAATTCTAAACCACCATCTATCTACTAAATATTATATTTCATCTTCTGGTTGTGGTCATGCATTGGAACGTTTTCAATCCTCTGATTATTTACACACCGGGTGAAACACTGCAGCCTAGAGTGTTTCATTCTCTGTTTTTTTTCTTCTTATTTCTTATTTCTACTTTGTATCAATTCTCAGAAACCAGAAAATCAGCATTCATTTGACCACAGGGATGATCCAGGATAATCCACCACTTTTTGACATTGCATATCAGACTAATGATGCAAAACCATCAATTGATGTTTGAATGAGGGAACCAAGTGCCGGAGCTGCTCAGAGATTGGGATTATTACTTCAAATAAGACCACAAGACCCTAAGCCATAGGAGATTAATTAGGCCACTCAGCTCTGCCATTCCACTATGGCAAAAATATTATCCCTCTCAACACCATTCTCCAGTCCTCTCCCCAAACCTTTGACACCATGACTAAGCAAGAACCTGTCAATCTCCACTTTAAATATACACAAAGACTTGGCCTCCACAGCTGTCCATGGCAATGAATTCCACAGATTCACTATCTTCTGGTTGAAGGAATTCCTTCTCATCTTTGTTGTAAATAGATATCCGTCTAATCTGAGGCTGTGCTCTCTGATCCTAGACAGGCCCACGATAGGAAGCATCCTCTCTACCTCTATTCTATCCAGGCCTTTCAAGATTTGATAGGTTTCAATGAGATCCCCCTCATTCTTCTAAACTCCAGCAAGTACAGGCTTGGAGCCATCAAACTCTCCTCATAGAATAACTATTTCATTACTAAAGTGTCACAGCCATGGATTTGGCAGTGCAGCAGGTACAGCAATTGGGCTCATGAATATGCACACATCAGCTAATCATTGTGATGGTATTTAACTCCATTCTTTTTGTTGTAGCACTTGTCAAGACTTGAGCAAAGCACAACAATGTTTCACTGCCTGCTTGCATTTGGCCTTACCTGAGAAAACTGGACTGTCGAGTCAACTGACTCTGAAGACCAGTGGTAATTGTTTTGTATTTAGTTATTCCTTTCAGCCACAGTGTTGGCTTCATTTTCCATTTGAAGGTTTTAGTTAACGGCCCTGTTTGGCCTACCGTTTATTGTTTTCTTTTCCATCTAACTTCATTCACATTAAAGTCTGTGAACTATTGACCCGCTTCAGTGTCTCTCACTCTGTACTTGGGCCATACCCAAACATGGTAACAGCAAGTCTTGACCCAACAAAGAAGGACCCAGCAGAGAGAGACTGCAGCTTACGCTGGCCCTGAGATTCATTAGTCAGGTAGGGGACAAGCTACAGGCAATGGAATCTGTTCTGAGTGAAGTTACGGAGGCAATGAGGCAGATAATCTCATGCCGACAAGCCCAGTCTCATCTGGAGGAACAGGTATCATCCCTAGCCACAATAGTTGAACAGCTCACCATAGACAACTGGACTCAGGTGTCTGCAGTTTCTGCTCTCATAGCCACTGTCCACAAGCTCACTGTGGACAGCCAGCATCAGCTGACAGGCATTAACATTCACACCAATGCAATTCAGCAGCCTCTGGCCACCTCAGTTCCACTCCCTGCATCTTGCAGATTCTCCTTTTCTGCTGCCCAGACAATCTCTGCTACTAATGCTCCTGACTCCTGCCTTTGGACCCCCACAGATTCCCATGTCAATACAGGAACTAAGTATTCCTCCACCAGGCAGATATTCTGGTCATCCCGATGGTTGCAGGAATTTTTTTACCCAATGCCAGCTGACATTCCAAGCCCGGCCTGGTCATTTTGGTGATGATGCAAGAAAACTGGTGTACATGGTCAGTCTCCTTGATGGACCTCCACTCAGCCTGTTCAACACTTAACGGGAGCAAGGATACTCCACAGTCCAGTCGTCCTCCACAGATCTGTCTCCCTTTGAATCCCAGTCACCGCTCTGCCCTGATCAGGAGATTGATGTAGGAGTTCCTGCTGCTGAACAGCTGATCCAGTGCCATAAGCGCACCTGGAGATGAGCTAGGACTTCTCTGCTGCCTGGCCAGAAACAACAAGCCTAGCAGGCTGATTTGGCCCTGTTTTGGTCTAGCATTTATTGTTTTCTCTTCCTTCTGACTCTGTTTGCACTAAAGTCTGTGAACTATCGACCTGCTTCAGTGTCCCCTGCTCTGCACTTGAGCCATGTCCGAACATGTGACATAATGCCTCCATAAGTTCTTTGGCAACCCTGGGGTGTATCCCATCTGGTCCAGGTAACTTATCTACCTTCAGATCTTTCAGCTTCCCAAGCATCTTCTCCTTGCTAATAGGAAGTACGCTCATTTCTGCCTCCTGGCATTCAAATTTCTGGCAGAACCCTAATGCCTTCTACAGAGAAGACAGATGCAAAATACCTAGTAAGTTTGTCTGCCATTACTCACTCTCCTGTGCCATTTTCCAGCAGTCCAATATCCACTCTCACCTCTATTTTTTGCTTTATGTATCTGGGAAAAAAAAACTTTTGTAATCCTCTGTAGTCTTATTAGCAAGCTCTTTCACTCTTTTCTCTCCTTGTGGTTTTTTTTAATTGTCTTCTGCTAGTTTGTAAAGCTCCCCAACCCACTAATTTTGTTATATTATATGCCCTCTCTTTTGCTTTTATGTTGTTTTTGAATTCCTTTGTCAGCCACAGTTGCTTCAACCTCCTTGTAGAATATTTTTTCATCTTTGGGCTATATCTATCCTACACCTTTGGACTTGCCCCCAGAAACTCCATCCATTGCTGTTCTGCCATCATCCCTGCTAGTGACCTCTTCCAATCAACTTTGACCAGCTCCTTTCTCATGCCTCATTTAAATATCTCACCAGTATACTCAATTTTATTTCATGAATTCAGTAATAGAATTAAATGAACAATAGATAAAACACCGTCAGTATAAGACTTGGTGCCACAATCAATTCATTTGCACATGAAGTCCATAGTTCACAAATCATGTCACAATAAATAAACAGCAAATTTGTTTACTCACATCAAGAAAGCTGACATCAATGTGCAAGTCAATGTCCACGTCATCAATTGCACCATACTCCCTGAAATGGCAAAACAAAAAGGTTGAAGTGAAACTTCAAAGGAATCAAAAGTAGATAAAAATTTAGTCTTATAAAATATGTCCATGATCTTAAGACTATAAGAACATTAAACATTGGAACAGAATTAGGCCATTGGGACCATCAGGTCTGCTCTTCCATTCCATCATGGCTGATTCATTATCCCTCGCAACCCCATTCTCCTGTCTTCTCCCTGTAACCTTTGACATCATGATTAATTGAGAAGCTATCTACCTCCACTTTAAACATATTTAATGACTTGGACTCCACAGACATCTGTGGCAATGAATTCCACAATTCAGCACCCTCTGGCTACAGAAATTGCTCCTCATCTCTGTTCCAAATAGATGTCCTTCTATTCTGAGGCTGTGCCCTCATGGCCTAGACTCACCCGCTATGGGAAACAGCCACTTCACATCCACTCTATTTAGGCCTTTCAATATCCAACAAGTTTCAAAAAGATACCCCTCATTCTTCTCAACTCCAGCAACTATCATATCTTCTCAAACTATCATAACATTGACCTTTTAACATGCCTTTTCTATCTCCCATTGTGAAGTATATCTCTCATACTGGCTACTGCTTGGAGGCCTGTATAGAATTCCCACCAGGGTCTCTTTACTTTTGCAGTTTCTTATCTCTACCCACAAGGAGTCTGCATCTTCCAATTCTATGTCACCTCTTTCTAAGGATTTTATTTTATTTTTTAAGGACAGAGCCAAGCTGCCCAACTTGCCCACCTGCCTATCCCTTTTAATCAACGAACACCTTTGGATGTTAAATTGCCAACAATGATCTTCTTTCAGCCACAACTCAGCGCAGGCCAGGGTGGCATATCATTTAGAGCATTGCTGTTACAGCTCGGGGCACTCTGGGTTTCTGTATGTAATTCTGACATTGTTCTGTGAGGAGCATCTGTATCTCCCCCCGTGGAGTACAGAGATTTCTCCGGGTGCTCTCTTTTCCTTCTACAGTCCAAAGACATACTGGGTAGGTTAAATGGTGATTGTAAATGGTCCTGTGGTAGTGTTAGGGTTAATCAGAGTTGTGGGGTTGCTGGCAGCCAAGTATCTCAAAGGGCCAGAAGGGCCTACTCATCACTGTATTGTTTAAAAAGTTAATTAAATAAACAGCATTACACCCGCCAATCATGAACAGTGCCACAAGATCATCTGTCTCATTGCATATACAGTGTGTATTCAAATATAACACCTTCAGTGCTGTATTAATTACCCTTTTCAATTTTGTCCCCATGTTACACTTCAACTCATTCCACTGACTGCAATTTTCCCCTATCATCTGCCTGTTGTTCCTCACAGTCTCACTACACACTGCATGTATTTGTATACCAACTGTCCAATCCTCAGCCTAATCATTCTGGTTCCCATCCCCCTGTCGAATTATTTTAAACCTTCCCAACAGCTCTAGCAAATCTGTCCATAATGATATTGATCCCCCTTGTGTTCAGGTGTAACCTGTCCTTTTTGTACAGGTTACACAGTGCCTCCCATAGAACCCAATGATTGGGAAATCTGAAACCTTGTCCCATGCACCAGTTCCTCGGCCACTTATTCATCCATATTATCATTCTATCCCCGCCCTGACTAATACGTGGGACTGGGAGTAATCCAGAAAATACAACCCTGGAATTCCTGCTCCTCAGCCTCTTCCCTAGCTCTCTAACTGCACAAGACCTCTTCCCCTTTTCTACGCATGTCCTTGGTGCCAACGTGCTCATAGTCTCTGGTTGCTCACTCTCCTTACTGAGAACATTCTGCAGACTTGATCCTAGCACCTGGGAGGGAGTACACCATGCCGGAATCCCTTTCACGGCCACAGAATCTCTTGCACTTCCTCCTGTCACTATTGCTCTGCCCGACTTTCCCCTCCTGCTGAACCTCAGAGCTGGCCACAGTGCCAGTGGCGAGGCTGCTGTTGCTGTGCCCGTATAGATCATTTCACGCAGCAAGGGTGTACTTGTTGCTGAGGGAGTGCCCACAGGGAAACTGTTCACCAACTGCTTACTTCCCCTGGTGGTCAACTATTACAATCTGAACCCTGTACTCTGGCATTGGATTTTTGATTGGAGGTGTAATGCACTCTTTCCCTCTGCTGACCTGCAGGTCATCCTTGAGCAAGGTGCTGCACCTCCTTAACTCACTCCGATCAGGTCAGGTGAAGCCATGGGAGCAGGTGGTGGATGATCATATGAGTAGTTGGTGCATATCACAAGACCTAGTTATGCGACCTCTGACACCGGGCAGACAACTGAGGAGTTTTGATAATGGCTAGAGTCACCAGTCTTGTAAGACACTGCCAGAAGAAGGCAAAGACAAATGACCTCTGTAGAATTTGCCAAGAACAATCATGGTCATAGACCATGATCGCCTACGTCATACGACACAGCAGATAATGAAGATGGTGATGATACCTCTGTGACTCATTGGATTGTAGAGCTGTGGCAATGTGCCTAGGTTTGTGATCGGTCTTCCTGCTTTTGCTCGAGACATAGAGTGTAACCCACGTGGATGTAGGGAAAACAGCAGCATCCTAATGCCAGAAAGGCATGGAAGGGGCCCCTGTTTTCTGAATTGAGCTGGTAATCTCAGCAGACTGTAATGACCTTTCGGCTAAGCAGTCTGCTCTCCCTTATAGTAGTCTTGACCCCCTCCCACAATCAACAATGTAGTTTCTCCTTAATTATATTTCAAAGCAGCCTAGTAGGTTCCTCAGATAGGGATAGTGAGCGATACTGAATGCCAACCTTGGCAGCCATATCCACATCTTGGGAGTGGCAGAGCTCGAGGGCCTCATTACACAGTCATTTTTTGACTGGTAAGTTTAACAAGTATTGGATCTGAGTGATCTCATCTGAGGAGTAGTAGAAACATCTCCCCATGTTTTCCCAACAGTCTTCCTAAACAAACATGCCTCCAAAACAGATCAATCATTCTTCACCTAGCTGCACCTGGCACCCAACTGTCTACAAAACTGTCCGTCCCTCAGAATAATTAATTATGTCGCTGGGATGGAAAATAAGGAGCTGTACATAGAAGAATTTTAAGTAAGATATTTTAATATATATCCCAAAGTATCCTACAAGAGCAAATTTTTATCTTCCGATCAGGAATGTATTTGTTAGTAGATGAATTATGGTGCATAATATACTACACTTTCTCTTGCTGCCTTTGGTTTGTGCATGCCTTAGAAGGAAAAGTGAAATAGCATTTCATAATGTTAGTTTTATGCACAGATTATTGTAAAACAGTGCCGTTGGCAGTTTAATACAAATACTAAATAAGGCAGATAGCTCTCACAGCAGCCTCTCCATTTCCAAGTCATCTTCCAAAGCCTGGTGCATGGTCACTCAGCCCACAGTTCACACCAACAAAGGCTCTCTCGATAACTTCTTTTTTGTCCAAAGCCTTTTTCACCATGTCAAGTATCTCACCCTCGTTTGTATTGTAACCTGCACAAGTTTTGATGCACATGCACACCAAGTTTTCTATGTGCCTGCTTCAGCCACACAGCTATAAACATAGATCACGTTCACACACAATACCCCTCATATGCAGTATTTCCAACACGGCAACACCTCATTACATCTTTCACATGTCTAACCATTATAAGCAAATACGAATATAATATAAGAACATAGGAGCAGGAGTAGGCCATCTGGCCCTATCCCATTCATGTCTCTCTGAAGTCTGTTACTATCCTGCTCACTATCAATTATACTTCCAAGGATTGTATTGTCCATATGCTTAGAAAATTTATTCATTACATCCGTGTCCTGGATAGTTACCTGTGATGTTAAATTTAATAGGCATAGTATCAACTTCTTTTTGATCCAAGTCCATAATTTTTTCTGTCAAAAGCACATGTTCACCTAATAACCTCCTCTTATCCATTACCAACTACATATTCATGTTACCATATTTACTTAATACCAACAATTCTATTTTCCAAATACGTATGTCACATGATGTGGGTAAACTAGTCTAAGCATAGGAAAAATAAATAGTATTAAAAAAATAACAACAGCCACTGTGGACATTGTCCATTGTAGTGTCTGGCACCGCAGTTATGCCAGATGGGATAGACACAGAACTGGTCTAGCAACATCCACCATCACTGCACATCCTCTCGTCTGGTCTTATAATGGAAAGAACATTATTGCTGAAACAGCTGGTGCATAGGAACTGTACCATTAATAGGTTCCCCTTCAAGAGTACCCAGAGTGGGGTAAGTATATTTCCAATCTTTCATTGCTGTTGGATCTAAACCCTAGAATACTCCCTAAGAACACTGCAGGAGTACATTCACCAAAAGAGCTAAAGCAATTCAAGAAGACAGCTCATCATGAGGTTCTCAGGGGCTATTATGAATGGGCAATAAATTCAATGATGCCAAAATTCAGAAAACTGAGTAAAGTATAATCTACCTTGTAAACTTTCCCTATTATTTTATTAAAGAAGTCAGGCTGGTTAGTCAGATATAGATTGTTTTTCACACATCAGTGCTTGCTCTCCCTCAGTTCTCCAGTGAGAATTTATTTTCTTCTTGCCAAAGATCTCTTCTCATTCTCCATTAATCAATTGAATGAAGTGGCCTGGGGTAACCAGGTTTGTCCATTATTTTAAAGAACAGGAATGCAACATTTGCCTTGAATCAATTCCCTGGCAAAACTCCCTATCCAAGGAAGGATTGAAAATTTCATCACAGTTTCTGTTCTCTTCAACTAATCTTTCCTCAGTAACATAATCTGAATGATCTAGAAACCTGCTAATTGAGTGATGACAACCAATTTAGCACTTCCTAATTTTATCCTACCCAATATCTCCCACTCCCCCTTCCACAACTTTATTCAAGTGATATTTTGCAAACCTGTTAGCAGGCTATTTAACAACATGTATTTCACAGCTAAGGTAATCATCCTTACATAAATTGCTCCAGACACTAATTAAAATAATATTTCACAATCTATTCCCTCTTTATTGTATCTCAAAATTTAAATTTTTCCTGGATCCACTTCTGCAACAATTTCTATTTAATGTTGAGATTATTCCAAAAAATATATTATTAATGATGGTGGTGATCTTTGTTTGAAGAAAGATAGCTCAGATTTTTTTTCTAGATCATTAAAGTTTGCTTTGCATCTATAATAGTACTCATATTGATAGATAAGTTCATTTTGTTAATTTACTGATTTAAAAATTATACACTTGGAGTATAATAAAAACACTAACAGAGTAGTACAAAATGTATAATAAATTTCAATTTACAATTACAAAACCTCACAAGGCTACAATCAAGGACTCATTAGTGGGATTCGTCACAATTCGCCTTTTTATATCCAACATAGGCCAAATGGCCTACAAATGAGCAGTAAACTTCCACAGTTCCAGGAAGGCACCATCATTCATTAGTAATTAAATTATTTCAGATTTGTCAAATAAAGTTCAGCACTTTAAAAATCACAAAACAAAAGGAACATTTCAGACAGTAATTCTAAGCTAGCTTTTCAGCAAGCTCTGTTTTTATTTTCCATTTTAGTCCCCTCCTCATTGTCTCCTATACACTTAGCTAATCCTCCATTGCAATTCTAATAGTACTCAATCTTGAAATTTTCTTGGCTCTCTAGTGAACTTATTTCATATCTTGGCCATTTTTGTTTCCTCATTTCAAAAGAAAAACATATAGCAGTTGTTTCCCTGCTTTTGAGTTCCTGATTTATAAGGCATTTATTTGTATTCTATGTCACTTCCCTTTTCATCTGCTGAAATCACCTAAAGATACACAGCATTTTAAAATTGAACTATAATTCTTAAATAGCAATAATATCCAAATAATTAAATGGTATTTATAATAGAGTGTCTGAATTTCAAACCAAGGCAGGGGACTTCCAGTCCAAGAACATTGCTGTGCTACAAATTATACTTTACTTAATGGACAGGCTTAATGTTGTTACTATAAAATATCACGTTGTTGTAATGTTTAATTTATATACAGTAGAGCTTTAGTTTTATCAAATAATATCACTAATTACCAAGAAAAATATGTAGGGTAGTTTTTTGGCAGATTGAAGAATCAATTCACTGGTATTATCTAGTGGGAAAAATATAACAATACAGAGTCTTGTGTCATTGCAAAAGTCCTAAAATCGACTAAAGGTATTTCACATTTTGACCCAATCAACATAAATCATCATGGTTAGCAACCACAAATGCTAATAGATACACATGTAATATTATACAGATTTGCACTAGTCTATAGAAGACAGTGGATAGCAGTCAATGAGACTTATTCTGGTTGGAGATCTGTGCATAGTGGTGCTCCACAGGTATCTGTACCAGAAGCACTACTGTTTGGGACAGAGAATGATCTGGAAGACAACGTAGATGGGTTAGTAAATTTGTATAAAAAAGGAAGGTAGGTGTGTTGCAGATATCGTAAAAGACTGGCAAATGATATAGCAGGATACATAGGTCAGTTGCAGATATAGACAGTGTAATGACAAATGGAGTTTAATCAAGCTCAGTATGGAGTGCTGCAGCTTGGCAGATCAAAAGCAAAAAGACAGTAGGCTGTTAATAGCAAGACTTTAACAGTGTTGATGAGCAGAGGGATCTTGTGGTCCAAAAATCATAGCTCCTTGAAAGTAGCTACACAGGTTGATAGGGTGCTAAAGAAACCATATGATATACTTGTTTTTATTAGTCGAGGAATTGAGTTTAAGAATCGGGATGTTGTGTTGCAACTTTATAAAACATTAGTTGGACCATATCTGGAGTATTACATTTAGTTCTAGTTGGCTTATTATAGGGAGAATGTTGAGGCTTTTGAGAGGGTGCAGAAGAGGTTTACCAGGATTCTCCCTGGATTAGAGGGCTTGTTCTATAAGGAGAGGTTAGACAAGCTTGAATTGTTTTCTCTGGAGAGGCAGAGGGTAAAGGGAGATCTGATAGAGGTTTATAGGATAATGACAGAAATAGATAGAGTAAAGAGCCAGTATCTTTCTTCAGGGCTGGAAAGTCTAGTACAAGAGGGAATCCATTTAAGGTGAGCGGGGTTCAAGTCAAAAGGAGATGCACAGAGGAATTGTTTTACACCGAGGGTGGGGCGTGCTTACAATGTACTTCCTAGGCGATGAACACAAATTGATAGAGGCACTTAAGAGGTTCTCAGATAGGCACACGGATGTGTAATAAATGAAATAATATTGACATAGTTGAAGGGATTAGTTTAGTTGGGCATTTAATTATGTATTTTAATAGTTTGGCACAATATTGGAATTAACTGAAAACTTCAGATGATAGAACGTAGCACAGGAATAGGTGCCTAATGGGCCTCTATCATCTGAAGTTTTCAGTTTCATATTGATAGAATCAATGAGGTTTGAATGAGAAAAAAAATCTTGGAATAAAAGCAAAATGCTTTGAACTACTACCTTTCTAGGCATTGACCTCTTTAAACAGTTCATGTATTTTTAAAGCAAGGTACGTTGTTGAAATATTACTGCTGCAAAAATTCAATGATTCCTTTCTTGCAGTTGTTTTGTCCAATACATAACAAAGTAGCTTCCATGTAATTGGCCTGCCATTCTAGCATTGTATCTGATACAGAAATGTGTTAAAGACAAGAAATTCAGCTGGAAATCCAAGGCAACACACACAAAATGTTGGATCAGGGAGGTAGCATCTACGGAAATGAATAAATAGTCAGAATTTTGGGCCAAGCCTCTTCTTTAGGTCTGGCAAGGAAGGGAGAAAGCACCAGAATAAAAAGGTGGGGTTGGAGAAGGAGGATAGCTAGAAAGCGATTGGTGAAGCTAGGCTAGATAAGAAAGGTAAAGGGTTGGCGATGAAGGAATCTGTTAGTAGTGGAGAGGGGATTATGGGAGAAAGGGAAGAAGGAGAGGTATCAGGGGGAAGTGATAGGCAGGTGAGAAGAGGTAAGAGGCCAGTATGGAAAATTGAAGACGAAGGCTGAGGAGAAAAGAAAATTATCGGAAAGAGAAATTGCTGTTCGTGTCATCAGATTGGAGGCTCGGCAGACAGAATATGTTGAAGACGAGAAAATCTGCAGATGCTGGAAATCTAAGCAACATACACAAAATGCTGGAGGAACTCAGCAAATGATTTCTCAAG